>NW_027556180.1:197153344-198353344 GCF_003287225.1 Phascolarctos cinereus | reverse complement strand
TACTCTTTCATAGGTTGTAAAGTTGTCTGACTCTTTGAGGAAAACAATATCTCATTGGGAAAATAAGGAACTGCCTCAAAAAGAGTATAGGGATCCTCAGCTTGAAAGAGATTAACCCTACTACATCTGTCCATTCTGGCAGCTGTGCAAACAAAGGGACTGAGGGCTTTCTATCCACTAAGCTCCTCTTGTTTACTTGCTTGATCCATTCCTGGATTCTTGTCTTTGGTAATTAAATTTGCCTGGAAATGGACAAGTAAATATGAGAGTATTCTGGGTTCTGTATTTGCAAAACAAAACAAAACAAAAACAAACAAACCTAGCTGCCTAATTTACCTGACTTCTTTACTACTCAAATCCTTTATGTTACCAATAGTCATTTTTTTAAAAATTTTCAGTAACATATTGGCTTTATAACTTCCACAGTGATATACCTAAAGTATACATGTGTATATATTATAATATATATATGTGTATGTACATATATATTTATATATGTATGTACTTACGTGCATACATATACATATGCATATACAGATACCTATGTTGTCAATATGCCACCTAATCAGAGGAACAAATAAGATAATATATGTAAAGCCCTTTACAAACCTTAAAGTGATCTAAATGGAAGTTAATATCATTATTATTAGTAAGAAACATTCGGATAGTATCCAAAAATTATCTATTATAACATTATGATATTTATAATAGTATAACAGGAAGATTAGATGGATAGATGATAGATAGATAGATACATACATACATACCTATGCATGTAATGTATGTGTATATAGATATGAGTTTTATTGATCAATCTGTGTATGTGTGTCTTTATCTCAGCAATTACTTAGTCAGAGTTGAATGTAGAACACCTCTGTCTACTTAAAAAAAATGAAGCAATGGCACCATTCTCCAATTCTCTCAGTATTTCTGTCTAGCAGAGTAAAACACTGATGTTGCCCAGTAATTTTTTGACAATCATATCTTAATTTGGGTAGAATAAGCAATAGAAAAAATGTAAATGGATTTTGACTGTTTCATATTGCTCAGGCTTGTTTTCCCAAGGTAGTGTATGTTGCTTGAAATAGGAGAAACTATTTTAACCTCAGAATATAGCATGTCTTAAAGTACAATCATATTTGTTTGAATTTAGAAATCAATAAATATAGGGTGCATGGTATAGTAGATACAAGATAGAATATTGAATCTGAACTAAGAGATGGATTCAAATCCTGCCTCTGATACTTAATCGATTTGGGACCACTGGCATGTCACTTAACTACTTTAAGCCTTAGGTAATTAATTATCTAAGTTCTATTTTATTGATCTATCTTAAGTTATACATGACTTAAAAGAGAGTTCAAATCTCTGATCCTTGATTATTTCAAATACAATTATTCTAAGGGCACAACTTTGAAATATAGCATGATGAATATTATATGACCTTATGCAAATATTTCTTAAAAGACAGAAGGAAAAAGTCGTAAAAATATACATAATCCTCCATACTACCCATGTACAATTGTTTCATACTATCTTATGCCTCAAAGATCTGAGTGACTGAAAGACCACCTTGATTCCAAAAAATGTTCTTCCTTCTTTAGTAGTACTTTAGCAGTTTCCCCTACCCTTCTACCCTCTTAGAGTCAATGGCAGAACCTGGACTATAATCAGGTTTCCTGACTATAAGTCCAGGATCATTCTACCATATCTGAGGTCTGAGGTCTCAGTTATTTGCATAGCATATCATTCCTTTTCAGTAAGTCATCTTCTATTATGGCAATGTTCATAATGAAATCAAGAGGCAGGATATATGCACTGCCTATTTCCATGGAGAAGGAGCCAAAAGAACTGATGGAATGGAATCAAACTAATCTATTTATTTCATGCTCCATCTCATTGACTTGACTTTTGTTTCCTTTTCCTAGACTAAAGTATTAGATTGTAAACACTGGTGTACTGGAGAAAATACACTATTATGTGACACCTCTGTTTTAACTTACTTTCTGGGACTATACCCTAATTGAATTTTTGAAACTTTTCCCAACTCTACTGTAACTTTATTTGACTTTTGTTTTCAGATTCTGAGTTTTTAAAAAATCATTTTCCCCCTTCCCCTACTTTTTTGAAGGGGATGTTAACTTCAAATAGAATAATTCTCAATAATTATTTTCAATTCCCCAATATGTTTAATCTAATTTTTCATACTTTATATTTTCCTGGAACAACAATTTCCAATAGTTTTCATTATGTACACTGGCCATTTTGGATGGCTTCCTTTCCAACTATTACTTTTGGAATATTTTTTCCAGGTAAAGATTCCTATTGTACTAGAGGATTTCAGGTTCTACCTTGATTTTTGTTTCTAAATCTGTCTACATAGAGTGAAAATTTTCTAAGAATACATTTTGTTTAAGTAGAAATCTGTCTATTTAATTGCTTGTCTATTTGTTGAATAAAAACAATATGAAACTATGTGGACTAAAATCTTACTGATGAGAAAATGTTTCAAGAGTAACTTAAAAAAAGCATTCCTTTGCCAATTGTACCCTTCCTGGTTTCTTCCTCCTCCAGAATTACATATAGTCAGCACCAAGAAAATGAGCAATATCCCCTTTTTTTTTGGTTATTTTTCCATGCTTTTTAGTCTTGACTCAAAATCCAGACTGCAAACAAGTTCTATAAGGGAAGAAACAATAAGATGTTAGATTTAGAAGAAAAAAGTGTCTCATTGGCCACCTAAGTTCAGCCCCATTTTACAGCAGAGAAAAATGTGGTCCACAAATGTTAGGTAATTTGTTCAAGGTCACACAAGTTATAAATGGCAAAGATGGGATTCAAACCCAAATTCTTCAACCCAAAATTTAGTTGTTTTTTCATGGTAAAAAAATGGTTTGAGGACAGGATAGAATGGGAACAGATAGGCTTCACTGAGGTTAATTTACATCTCATCATCAATTCCAGACAGTCAGTCATGCAGACCCCTGGTTTGAGGAAGAAGTCAACTTGAGTCATTTCACAGCAACATAGGAAAAATATGAGGCACACAAAACATCAGCTTCAGATGGAAACACCTTGCAAAGTTTGGAGATGAGTTCACCAGAGGATTGCTTAGAACAATGAAATCACGTGGGTAGAAAGCAGGCATTGAAGAAGAATTCTTGGGACAGAAATTCTTTCATTGGGAACATAGAGCATGGTTTCAGGTTTTGAAGGAAGGGTAAAAATATTAAAAGGCATAAAGGTGTATCCTTTTCAAACTTAGAACTAGCATTTGCAATTTTAGAGGCAGGACTGCAGGCCACCATGATGATAGTTTGAAGAGAATCATCAAAGTTAACCTTTCTGAATAATAATGCCATCTGCAGGCATTTCCCAGCCATCAGCACTGTCCCCAAAGACCATTTGTGCATCACAACATTAATATTCATTAGATGTAAGACCATATGTTACACAGCAGGATGCATTGCCAGCATACTGTTTGTCATAAAGCCAGATTTAATAAAGCATTGTAAAACAAACATTATGATGATAAATACAAAATGACAGGCTAATTAAAAGAACCTTAATTGACATTTTTTTCCGTAATAACATTTGTTTAGTTTGTATGTGTCTTGTGCTAGCAACCATCTCAATCAGCTTTCACTCTATGTACCTTTGTCTTTTCCATAGGGAAATCTATGGCTCCTTGTGAGATTTAAGATACTTAATGTCTCCTTTTCCCTCCCACAAATTGATTATAAGTTAATGAATAGCTGTTGTGCTATAGATGTTCATAAACATTAACCTTTAATCCTGAAGAAATGGAAAACATCCCTAATGGGGGCCATGGACTCACATGCCTAGTAAAATGGTCAATTAAAGCAATTAATTCAGCCTCCTCTCTCCTTTCTTTATCCCCCAACATACAACCAAACAATTTTCACCTGAAATATCAACAATTGAGGTAACAACTTTGTAGGTGTTTTGTTTGATTAATTTTCATCTGAACCATAGATTGAAGTGAGATGATTAAGATGAGATCCCATTTCCTTTTAAGAAGTAGGTAGTATTTTTATATTGTGCATGTATATTAGAACAGGAATCAGCTTATTATCATGTCATTCTACACAAAGCCAGGTTATAGTAACCCACAAGAAGCTGAAGAGAAACCATTTCTAATGTGACACAGTGTGGCAGATGTTTCATAATATTTTAGTAAATGTTTACAAATACCGTTCAGGAGATAGTCTCTGATGTGGCTCTATACACTCCATTTTGGATTCTACTTATTACATTTTAATTAGTCAGCAATGATCTTATTTTATTTTTTTTTTGTCCAAAGCTTATAAAAAACACAGAGAAAGAGGAGAAATGGTCAAACTGAGGTTTTGTTGGTGTTGCTGTCTAAACTTTCAATACCAAAGATGGGTAATTTGACCCTTAAATGAAGGCTTCAGTTGATCTGTGCTCCCTTTTATGTGACTAAGTCTTTCAGTGAAGCAGATCACAACTCATCCAAGCCTTCTTATACTCTATGACTGTCATCCCTTAAATACTCTACAGAAGGTCTAATCAACATGATGAGGTTTTTCTTCTAGATTCTGATATTATATGGGTACCAATATACTACAACAGCTGTCCGTTATTTGTTGATCTTGCTACATGGTAAGCCTCTCTTCTATTATGATCACAAAAATCTTTCATACTGAATGGATTTCCCTGCACAATTCTTCATTGATGATATACTATAGCATACTGACTCCCACCATGCATCTTTTATTAGCTTTTGAATGACCTATAATTTTAATTCTTTGGAGACTCTGATATTCTATGCTTTGCATTACGATCACATTGCTATATGGATTGTTTGTTGGCTAAACAAGCAATTTATTTGATGCTCTCCTTCAAAAAAAATCTCCTATGCATATGTTAAAATCATATAAAATTCATTGAAAGATAAAATAACAGATTGTTCAGCAAAATTCTGGTTGTTAATATCCAAACAAAACATAAGGCAGGTAGATAGATTCACCAAATGTATTTTTTCACCAAAGATATTTGCCACTGTCATGGAGCTTATTCAGTATAGTGTCCAAAGATGAGTAATTATGAACATTAACTCTTTTGTTCTCTGTTTTATTTTAAAAAAAAATGGTATTGCCTCCTAAAATATATTTGCATTCATTTTGTCTTATTTTGCCTCCTTTTTCCCTTTTCATTTGCGCCTATGTTTTCAAAATCTTTCCTCATTATATTGGATGCTATTGCTGATTGCCAACAAAGGATTAAAAGAGGGACTTGAATTGCTTTTTATATCAATGCTGACAGATTTATAGTTTACAAAGTGATTTTCTTACCAACTTGTAAGACAGAATATGTGTCATTATTGTTAACAATAATAATGATAGCTAACATTTATGTAGTGCTTACTTTTTGCCATATACTGTGCTAAATGCTTTATAATTATCTCATTTGATCCTTACAATAACCCAGGGAAATAGATTCTATTAATGTCTCCATTTTACAGACCAGGATATTGAGGCAAACAGACATTAAGTGATTTGCCCAGGAACATACAGCTAGTAAGTTTGTTTGATCTCAGTTCTTTCCAACTCCTGGTCCAGCACTATCCCTTATACTAGCTAGCTGCCCCATACTAGCTACATTTTATACATGTGAAAACTGAGATTGAGAGATCAGCCTGTTGATAAATTGCCCAACGACTTTTCACCTAGCTAGTACATGGAAGAATCTGGACTTGAACCCAAAGTTCCCCATTTTAAGTCTATTATTATTCCTCTCCCATCCACACTGTCTCCTTTTGATCAAACATAAGCTTATAAAATGATCTAGGAAAGTGAGAATAGATTTCTGTGTTCATACAGCCAAGATTCACATGATTTCCTAAAACTGAGTCCCCCAGCTGCTTGTATCTAAGTTGAAAACCAATCTTATATAGTTGACAAAAGCAAAGCCATTGGGCAGCTAGGTGGCACAGTGGATAGAGCACCATCCCTGAAGTCAGGAGGACCTGAGTTCAAAAGTGGCTTCAAAGAAAACACTTGACACTTAGTAGCTGTGTGACCCTGGGCAAGTCACTTAACCCCAACTGTCTGGAAAAAAAATAAAAACAAAGACCTTTCATTCGTTTATCTGAAATTCCTGCCAACTCTCAAACTTACTCCAAATTCAATTGGCTATCTCATTCCTTTTTGTTTCCCTTCATAAAGTAGGATGCCCACATTGATTCTGCACTTCCTAACCTCCAAGGACCTAAGCAGAATGCTTTTGTTAGGGAACTCATTTGCATTGGGGGCTGAAGCAACCAAGAATTTGTACAGCAACCTGACTTCACTATGTGTACCACAGCTTGCACGAGTCTGACCTTTTTCAATGTCCCCTCTGTGGTAGCATTTCCCTCCATTTCCTTGACTGACTAGCCTATGTCCTAGCGCTATGCTAGCAACTAAATGTATGGATGGAAGCCATTAGACTTTTCTATAAGGGTTGCCTGCATGATGAGTGTGCCTTTTATATAAGACAGAGGCATTCCTGACCCCCAGAGGGTCTGTAAGAATCCTGTGGACACGTGTCTGGAGATGAAGGAGGCCATGGATTTTGTTCCAATTTCTTCTCCAACTCCTTAGGACTATACCAAACTTCCCCACACTTCATTCCTCCTTATTTATTATACACAGAACTTATTTATAATCTTTTAATAATACTTTATGAGAATTTTTTCTAATCTAAAATATAGATAATTCTAACTGGGCATGAATGCTTAAGCATGTCCCAGATTAATTTCTTTTTGTTTCTAGTGCTATAAGGTAAGTGTATAGGGTATATGTTTAGGTTATGAACAAAATTTAAATGATTTGTGACTTTGTTTTTAGATCAAAAGTAGAAAGAGAGAATAGGATTAAATTTTGTATCATTACCACATAGAAAAGTTTTTAAAGAATAAAAATCCATAGAAGAATTGAATGGCTAAAAGGGAATACAAAGACAGGTAGAAGGAGAACCAGGGGAGAACCGTGTCATGAAAACTATAGAGAATCCAGGAAAAGAGGGTAATCAGCAGGATCAAAAGCTACTGAGAAGTCAAAAAGAATAAAGATTGAGGGAAAAGCTGATAGATTTGGCAATTTAGAGATCATTGATAAATTGGGAGAGAAAACTTTGAGTTGAATTATGCGATTGGAGAATGAGAGGAAAGGAAGTAGGGATAACTTTCTCCAGTCATTTAACCTCAAACAGGAGATATACAAGAAAATATCTAGCAGAGGTGGTTAGATCAACTAAGCATTTTTATTTTTTTTTAACTGATGGAAATGAACTTATTTGAAGGCAGCAGGAAGGAGCCAGTAGATAAGGATAGATTGAAGGTTAGTGAGAGAGTAGGAATGATAATGATATACTAGAGAAGACAGGACATAATGGGATCAAAGATGCATTTACAGCCTTTGCCTTGTAAAGCAGAAGGAACACTTCTTCATGTGAGACAGAGATGAAGTATCTGAGTGATGTGAAATGAGGAGGAAGAAAGAAAAGGTAGCTCTTGGTGAATATCATCATTTTTTCCCCATGAAGTATGAGACAGTGTTCTTCACATGTTATTTAGCTCTCAATATAGTTGATATGCATTCCATGTGTACCTTTACTGAAGCCATTGACAAAAATATTAAACAGTATGTAACTACACAAACCAGAAACCTTCCAATTAAATATTGAACCATTAATGATTAATGTTGTATCCAGCATTTCCAACAATTCTGAATTCATCTAATTGTACTATATTACCTAGATCTAACCCTGTTTGCCTCAGTTTTCTTGTTTGTAAAATGATCTGGAGAAGGAAATGGCAAACCACTTCAGTATCTGTGCAAAGAAAACCTTAAATGGGGTCGGGCATGTCTGTAAGAACTGAGCATCAACAGCTATGATACTATGGTCCTAATCATGATGTACAGTACAATCATGATGTACATGATGTACTCCTTAGGCTCTTTCATTTATTAAGTCATATTTGCCAAGATTTGCCATATTTCCCTAACACCTCTTTGTACTGAAGCAAATATAAAGTCAGTTGTTTTAGAGGTTCTTTTCATTTTCTTCCCATTATTTTTGCCTTTCTTCTTAAAGATTTAAGAATAAAATTATCTTTATAGTGGTCCATTTTTTCATTACTACAGGATAATGAGAAAATATGACAAAATATCCCTAGTGGTTTTTTTTTTCTGCTTCCTTTGGGCATGCCAATAAAATAATTCTTCCTAAAGCAGATTTAGAATTGGAGGATTTAGTTTCAAAACTGGTTTTTGCCACTTAATTCTTGTATGACCTTGGGTAAACCATTTTACTTTTCTGGATCACAGTTGTTTTCTTTTCTTCACCTGTAAAGTGAAGATGCTGAATTAAATGATAACTAAAGTATTTTTAGGAGCAGCTAGACAGAGCACTGAACCTAGAGTCAGGAACACCTGAATTCAAATCCAGGGTCGTATAGCTAGGTGAAAAATGCTACCTACCTCCAAATAGAGAACTACTGGACTCAGATTATAGAAAGAAACATATGTTTTCCTTTCTTTATTATTCTTGCCTTTTTCTAGAACATGGCTACTATGGAAATATGTTTTTCATGTCTTCGTATGTATAAAGGTATCATATTGCCTTGCCTTACCTTCTTTCTCATTGTGTGAAGAGGAGGTTGGAGGGAGAGAGGAAAAGAGGGAACTGAAAATAAAAATATGTTTTCTTAATGGACTTAGTCTGTTGCCCAGTGACTAATATGGGCATGACTAGAGTCCTTTCACCAGTAATACTAGGTGATCATTTCTTGCACTAAGGCAATCTAGGAGATAAAGAAAACAAACAAATGAAATGATCCAGAATTTTTTTAAAAAAATTATCTGGGTAATGTTTGTGAAATCACTGAGTACTTTTGAGAAACCTACATTACCTCTGAGCACAAGGGCACACCTTTTAAATACAGACATTCTCCTGTCAAAACTGCATGGTTGCAAGTTTTATAATACCTAAGTCTTTGAGGAATTAAAGTTGTAAGTGACCCAAAGGCAAAGGAAAAGTTTATAGTGGACTCAAGTAAACAGTAACATATTTCCAAAAGATAAATATACTCTAGATGTGGTATAAGTGATATCATGGTAGAAATGTATGATTGGAGAAAAAAGTGGGTGAGTCATGTGGTATGAATGAAGAATAACGATGATGGAGAAGCCTTATGGTTTCACTGTAACCCACAAAATGCAACCAGACCTAAAGGAAGGCCCCTAGGATATTGAGGAGATCCTTTATGGAAGAACACAGACAAGAACATCACAGAAAAGAAGACATAAACTGATTATGATTTACACTGATACAATACATATACCCATGAAAGCACCATTACTCTGAAGCATAGTAATATATGTGTGTATGAATTTTTTTTTTCCTCCATTCTAATTTCTTGGATAACACCCTTTGTTATTACAGCCTTATCAAATTAAATTATATCCGGAACAAATGAAATATCAAGCTTATAATGAGCCAGGCTCATTAGGTATTGAAACTCTCATAAACTCAGGGACAAGAAAAAAAATTCATCTTATATTCATCTCCTCTATAATGTAGAACATAACACAATGTTAGCTATGTATCAGGTATTCAATACATACTTATTGATTGCTTTAGTAAGGCAGTCAGTGTACATTCTTTTTATCACAACACTCATTTCAAGGCAGTATTTCAGCATAAAAAGGTTCAAAGTTTAAGTTACAATCTATATCATTTAGCCAACAGGGTGGCTGGGGCGGGGGGGGGCAGAAATTAACTACTTGAGTCTCAGAATGAAAATTTGAAAACTTAACAAGCAGGGAGCCAGTGAGATTCAGGAATTGTGCATTACACAACTTTGTATAAACTTGGGAGTCATTTGCACATTCAACAATACATACTGAACTCAGTAATAAAAATTTCTGGTTATCCTTTTGTAGAGAAATAATCACAATCTTTATTCAGTAATTTGTGCATTCAGATTTCTCAGATGGACTAAATTCAGTGAATCATATTATTAGTTTTATGGTGATTTCACCATTATTTGAACTCACAGATAAGACCTTCAGATAAAACTAGACTTCAAATTTTGTATTTTTGTACTGGTAATCTGGATAGTAGTTCAATGGATAGAGCACTGGATTCAGGAAGACTCTATGTCCCAGACAAGTCATTAACCTCTCAGTTTTGTTATCTATAAAATGGCAGTAATAATAGCACCTATCTCCTAGAGTTGTTGTGCTTTGTAAGGCACTTAGCAAACATTAAAATCCTGCATAAAATCTAGCTATATTTTGACCACAAAGTTGATTCATCCATTTGATTAATATTCTACTTTAGTTTATACTCATAGTTATAAAGTTACAATTCTACGTCTACTACTGATTTTCTGACTAAATCAATAAATTGCTTTTACTCTCTATACTTCATTCAGCACCTATTCACAATGTAAAGGGATCCTCAAATCATTCAGAGTTGTTTTTCCATAAAATGGTTTGGTCATAGAATAAATTGTTCTCCTGGTTCTGCTCACTTCACTCTGTATCAGTTCATACAAGGCTTAACAGTTTTTCTCTGAATCCATCCCTTTTGTTATTTCTCAGTAACTCTGGTTGTACCTAACACCTATGAGATTGGAAAATATGAACAAAAATGGAAAATGAAAGTTGTTGGAGGGAATATGGAAACAGGCATACCAATATTGTTAGTGGAACATAAATTTGTCCAACTCTTCTGGAAAGCCCATTTGGAACCTTAACCCAAAAGTCACTAAACAATGCTAATTCTTTGACCCAGCAATATCATTACTAGCATTATACTATTAAAGAGATAAGAGAAAGAGGAAAAGGACCTACAGGAATAAAAATATTTATAAAGGTACTCTTTTTGTAGCAAAGAACTGGAAACCAACTGAGTGCTCATCAATTAGAGAATGGCTGAAGAAAGTATGACATTTAATATTTTAGAGTATTGTGGTTGTATAGTTTTGATAAGAGGAGGAGGAAAGAGAGGGGGCATAGAGAAAGGAGAGGAGGAGAATCTTAGAATAGTTTACTATTTTCATTCTTATTGATAATGCCTTCTTTTTGCATATAGTTTACATAGTTTTTACTGATGACTAATTATACATCCCCAGCTTTACATGTCAAACAGTAGCGAAAACCTCAATTATATATTAACATACCACCTGCAAAATACTAAATAACACAATCTGTGAAGAATAAAAGATTTTGGCCAAACAAAAAAGGTAATGGAAAAACATCATATGTATGTGTAAACATGAGCAGTTATGCAGGAACAGAAAGGAAAAGGCCTTGTGATCTGTACTGGCAAAGTAAGTATCAGCAACAATGAAAACAAAATTTCATCTAAGCACCTTTTAAATATCCAGGAGTTTTAGATGGTCAACCAGTTCTCAAATATTTCATCAACTTTAAATATAATAATTAATTTTCCAAAACTCACATCTAAATCAGAAACTTCCTATAATCTGTCTCAAATCCTCATGATTAATGTGCTTCCCCCACCCATTATGGATTGCTAATTATGAAGAGTGAAGTCATATACTTATTTCCTCCTTAAATATCTTCCTCTTTGATTAATTTGAAATACATTTATGAGAAATTTAAAATACATGAGAAGGTTTGTATCATAGTGCTTACAGATAATAAATGACATAAATCATTAGCAATATAAAACATTAAATTCTCTTTTCCTATTTTCTGAAAAAAAATAACACTGCAAGTTAAATAAAAGCCCTTATATGATTTTGACAACATAAAAGACAAGCTAAAAACACAAAACAGAATTTGAGGGTGAAGACTTCCAATTTCATTGCTAGCATATTCTAAGCCTTCTCAAGAATTTCTTTTAAAATTGTACCTAAAGACTGAATTGTAAATGCCGCTTCTCCTAGGCATCATGCAGGTGCTAGTAACAGATCATGAACAACTTTTATCTGAAGGAGAGTTGCATAGTAGGCCACTTGCCTGAATCAACCATCCTAGTGATACATATAGATTTTATTTCCAGAATTTTATATCACAGAAACATAAAATTCAAGAGTTGGAAAAGACTTCATTAGCCATTGTCTATACCAGTAGACAAAGAAATTCTCAAGTCCAAGTGAGAAATTTAACTGAATTTTGTCTTATTTCATTCAGTCTAACTCTAACATGTCACAGTCCTTTTGGATCTTAACTCTGTCATTCATTGTGTTAGCTATCCCTCCTAGCTTTGTGATATAGATGCCATATACACTTTTTTCCAAGTCATTGATAAACATGGTAAATGGCTCATTGGGATACTCCATTGGAGTAGAGTACCTTTGGATACCTCTTGCTAGATTAACATTCAACCATTAAGAACAACTTTTTCAATGTGTCTATCCAAATAGTTCCAACCTCAGTCCCTACATTGTTATTCTTTTAATGTTTTGATAACTACATTTTAATGTCCTTTGCTTCCTTTCTAATCATACATATTTAGAATGCTCCAAAAGTCTTAGGGAAGTTTTAAGGTATTAAAGCTGAATATTAGTGAATATTTAAGATACTAAAGCTGTATATTACTCCTTTCTCTCATTCCATAGTACTCTAAACTGGTCTTGTTGATGTAAATTCTTCATCTTCTGGCACTGCACCTCTGGTCATTACATATTCTTGGTATATTGTCCATCCTTATCTCTGCTCTAAGACTCTTTAATATCTTCCAAAGCTTAAATCAAGCTTGATCTGCTATATGGCTCCTTTGCTGATGCTGCTAGTGAATCTGCTCATTATTTTGTATTTATTTTGTGTATGTATCTATATATGCATGTGTATGTATAGGTGTGTATATGTGTATGTGTGTATGTATATTTCCCTGATAGTATGTAAGCTCCTCAAGAGCAGGGTCTTTGTAATTACAGTACCTAACACATAGTAGTTGCTTAATGAATGTTTGCTGATTATTTGATATCATAAGGTCATAGATTTAAGACTAGAATGGGCCTTATCAAACCTCAGATCCACTGCTACTTCATTTTATAGCTCACAAAACTGAGGGAGATTAGGTAAATTATTCTGAGTATTTTTTGGACCCTATAAATGTTAGAGTAGATTCAGACTTCTGACAAGGGTTGAACTACATTGTCTCAGAAGTTTACTACAACTCTAAAATTCAGGAAATCAACTGTTATTGTTGATGAAGGAGTCCTAAACAACTTGTGCCAAAGGAATATAATGAAATATATTACTGTATTGTAAAACATGTCAAATATGGTAACTACAGAGAGGCATATGAAGACCTACACGATCTGGTGGGAGTGACCATGGTACAGTTGAATGAGTGTTAAAACTGAAGTCACGTGATCCAGTTTTGCTTTCTGTCATTGCCATTTACTATCTGTGAGGTTTAAGATTGGAAGGAGTACAACAAGGCTATTTATTGTCACTCTATTTATTTAATTTATATGTAAAGTACCTCAAACTAAATTACAGAGTGGATGAATTAAAAGCCAGAATTAAGGTTGTTAGAGAAATATCAACAATCTCAGATATAGAGACAATACTACTTTGATGGCAGAAAGTGAAAAAGAATTAGCAAGTTTCTTGATGAGGGTGTAAGAGGAGAGTGTCAAAGCTGGCTTGAAGCTCATATCAAAAAAAAATAATATCTTGTCAACTTGTTCCATTACTTCCTGGCAAATAAAGGGAGAAAAAAATGGAAGCAATATCAGTTTTTATATTTTTGGACTCAACTGCAGATGGTGACTGCAGCCATGAAATTAAAAGACACTTGCTCCTTGAAAGGAAAGGTATGGCAACTCTGCACAGCATACTGAAAAGCAGAGATATCACCTTGCCAACTAAGGTCCATATAGCCAAAGTTATGGTTTTTCTAGTAGCAATGTATGATTGTGAGAGTTGGACTATATGGAAAGTTGAGTGCTGCAGAATTGACATTTTCAGACTGTGGTTCTGGAGAAGACTTTTGGGAGTCCCTTGGACAGCAAGGAAATCAAATCCATCAATACTTAAAGAAATCTATTTACTGAAAGGTCAAATACTAAAGCTAAAGTTTAATACTTTGACCACATAATAAGAAGACAGGACTCATTGGAAAAGACCCCGATATTTGAAAAAAATTGAAGGCAAAAGGAAAAGGGAATGGCAGAGGATGAAATGGTAGCATCACGGAAACAATAAACATGAACTTGGACATATTTCAAGAGATAGTGGAGAATAAAAGGACCTGACATGTGATGGTCCATAGGGTCACAAAGCATCCGATATGACTGAATGACTGAACAATAGCAATAACAGTGTAACCATGAGGCAGTTACAACTCCTGAGTCTGTTTCATCATCTTTAAAGTGAGATTGTTGGAATAGAGGCTTCTAAGTTCCCTTCTGGATCTCCTTTTATGATCTTGGAATGTGGTGTAAAATACCACATATAAAGTCAGCCTTTTTTCTCTGAAGTGTTAGCTAATTTGCTGACTATTTTCCCACATTTTAAAATTTGAAATCCTATGTATTTGATTTTATGTATTTAAAAACATTATTCTAGGAAGGGGTCCATAGGCTTCATCAGATTGCCAATGGGATCCACGACACAAAAATGGCTGAGGACTCCTGATCTAATTTATATCATTATAAGACAGATCATCCACGATCTCATGAATGTAGTCACCCCTTCAAGGCTAAAGATGCAAACCATCTATATCTTCTCATTAAAAGCTATTTTTGCTTATGTCCTCTTTCAAATACTCCACTGAGAACTCCCTCTGAGCCAGAAGATCTTATTTATCTCTTTTTATAGCATTTCTGGAGTCCTGGTACTATTCAGCCCTTGAACTGTTCATCTTTTATCTCAAGATCTTAATACATAACTAATTCATTTTCCTTTAAAAATTATTATGAACTTAACAAATGTGAAAAATTTAATAAAGAAGAGAAAAATTTATACATGAAACTATGAATCTATTGTATATATGTGTATATATATACACACATGTATGTGTATGTATATATGTATACACACACACACACACACACACACACATATATATATATATATACATATATATACATATACACCTTGCTTTTTTGGTGCAAATGAAATTCAACTCAGTAGTATTAACATGGTCTTGCTTGCTTATATACCCTTTGGAACTTCCTTCTGCTATCTTCTGAATAGTTTTTAAATGTTTATTTTGGTACACTTTTCTGTTTCTTTTTTTTTTTATCACCATCATTACTTGCCCATTCTTCTCACAGATAAAAAAACTATTTTTTATAACAAATATTCAACAAAAACACACTCTCACATTGGCTAGAGTTCTTTCATGTGCGGAGACAGTATGTTATACTGGCACAACTGATGGATTTGTAACAAAAAGACCTAGGTTATAATATTCTAAAGATTGATGCAATCAGGCAATATTATCTATAGGAGACCTCATTATTTAGAAGGAATTTTCCTTTTAGTTGTGCTCTGAGCATCCTCCATAACAATGCTGAGCAACTTTGACAATGATAAGACATCTTGTTTTAAGCCTTTCTTGACAAAGATAATCAGAGGATCATGAAAAAAAATCTTTGATGTTATATTAGAGAATCTTGTAGGAATTTAATATATACATAGAAAAGACCTTGACTGAGGAGAACTTTTAAAGCTACATTTTGCTCTCCTAAGTAATTGTGTTTTATATTCAACAAATAATAAGGAGGATCTTGTATTCTTTGCACATTCTTTATTCAATTGCACAGCTTAGAAAATGAACTTCATTATGGAACATTGAGAAACTGAAGAGAGATGCCATCACATGGCCACATCACTCTTAGCCATGTGACTTTGTGAAAGGTCACAAAGATTTGAACCTAAGTCTTTCAATTCTGAAACCAGGGCTTATTCTAAATGTAAGGTCACTGCATTACAGCTTCTTCATTTACAAGCCTTTTGTCCTCTTTTAATTCTCTTTTTTATCATCTTCAACAGATGTTCATGCATAGATCATAATTATGTTAATGCTGGTCTGCTTGCCTACATTATTAGCACCCACTCTCTTGCTGACATTTGAGCTGCATTCCACATATTCCATAAAATAATGTCATTTTGCCTTTAGGTGTATGATGAAATGGACTCTATCAAATCTCTTATTGACCATTACAAGAGGAACCTGTGAGACAGACTTCCAGAAATCTCTAATTTCTTTGTGTCTTTTGTATCACTAATAGATAATATTCATATGGATATGGTTTAGTTCCTCTATGAACTTGCTGGTCATTGGCCAGAGATCTCACATTTAGAGTACCAAAAAAAAGCATAGGTAGTCTAAATTTTAAATTCTAAAAAAATGGTTTTGACCACCTGACCTGTCACTGTGGAAGTAAAGGGGGCTGCACAGTACTAAAAAACAAACAAAAAACCTTTTATTTTGTTTGTCTAATGGGTCACCATAATCAAATAATCCACCATCTAGTGGCCAAGCTACTGATGGTGCCCCTCTCTACATCTCAATAGGCTGATCCTCAAACAGCAGGTACATTCAGTTGCCAAAACCAGGCAAAAAACCTTTCTAGCTTGGAAGATCCTATCAGAATTTGCTTTTTATTGTTATAACCTTCAGGAATCTTGGATCATAGCATGATGAGGCACTAAAGAAGTCTATGGAAGAACCATGACTTTATGGGATAATATAACTTTACCTTATAATTATATGCTGAAAGCAAACACTATGTCATCTGTTTGTTGGATGTGTTTTTCTGAAGAGCCAATGGAGAAAAGTCATGGAATTATGAGTGACACTTAACTGCTTTGGCACTCAGTTTCAGTATCTATCTAGTTGGACTAGATTGGCTCTAAAGTTCTAGATCTATGATGACACTATGAAAGTATTGATACCGCAGCCCCAAAGAGCTATAGTTGGACTCAGTATCTGGTCAATCATTCCTTCTCTCCTTACCTTACTCAAACTCTCCTCCCCATCAAGAAGAGGAAGGTCTTTGGTCCTTGAAAATCGACTCCAGTTGTTCAATACTATCTATCTCAGGGGCCAGAAGGTGTCTAGAAAGTGGACTGGATCATCGATCATGTGTATTCAGGGAGAGTCTTGTGCCAAATTATCCAAAGACAATTGCTTCTAGTTTGGAGGTTCATATGTAGCAGAGTAGGTAGTTTGTTGTAATTTTTTGAAAGCCAGACCTTGAAATATAGATTCTTAAAGTTGGTTTTAAAGCTGTCACTGTTATCCAAATCTCATAAATGGCATATACTTTAGGACTGATCAAATAGGAATTTATTTTATTGCAAAACTTTCCAGACTGCTTAGTCTCTGGAATATCTTGCTTCAAAATGAAGAATGAAATCATTATTTGCAGATCTGAAATTGAAATCACTCAGTTGGTATTGATGTGAAGTATAGCATTGGTTTCCTATAACATCTCTCTGCTAGCTTTTTACTGAAGCCAAAATAGAATAAATGCAGTATTGCTTTGAGTCTTATCATTTCAACACTTCAGTTTTCTAGATATAATCAAAATGTTGGCAACTCTTTCAGATTATTGCCAGTTAGTTCCCTAAAACCATAATTTACTAAATGGTACTAAAAGTCCTGGAGAAAAAAAAATAAGGGTTCTCAAAATTTCTTTCTCTTGGGAGAATAAGTTATATAGCAGTTCATCCTGTCCATCCTATTGATTGTTGTTATTTCTATAGTAGATCTTTGAAATTATGAGCATTTTTAATGATTTTTATTTGATATATGATTCCACAAATTATTTTAATTTTTCTTTCTTTTGTAAGATGTTATCTATGTGTCTACGTATCTATGTATCTATGTATCTATCCATCCCATATCCACCTTATAAAATCCCTTCATTCTGTCATGGTCCAACTTGGGTTCTCCGTTTTCCAGGAAGTCTCCAATGCTCACAGTACTCACCAAGCTGATTAGGGGAACAGGGTCAACTTAATATAACCCACCAGTCATAGAAAAATAAAGCTTTAACAATTGCTCTGTATCTACTTCATTTCCTCTTATTGATTTATTGCTGTGACCTATAATGGATTTTGTCTTCACTCCTAGATTTTTTTGTGGTTCTCTTCTTATAATTCACGTAGTTCAATGTAGTATGATTTTGCTTCTGACCCTTTGGACTCTGTTTTGGCTGATTGTTACTAAGCTCCTTACTATTGAGAAGTCCCATTTCCCAACCTTTCTTGAATTGTTATAAGTTAGTAACACATCTATGTTGATGCATAATAAATTCCCTAAATGGGCCTGTTGGGGGAAAATAGACTGGAGGAGACCCCTAATTACAAAAGCCAACATCTTTTTTTTTCAACCTTAATTCTTCTCAAACTTTCTGTTGTACTTTCCCTTTCTAACATCTCATTTTTAAAGCCCTTTCCTCATTTACTTTTCATAACATTACCTTATTATGATTCA
Organism: Phascolarctos cinereus; assembly: GCF_003287225.1. Lineage (NCBI taxonomy): Eukaryota > Metazoa > Chordata > Mammalia > Diprotodontia > Phascolarctidae > Phascolarctos > Phascolarctos cinereus. The sequence goes on along the minus strand of NW_027556180.1, from coordinate 198,334,876 downwards.
ATACCTACTTCAGCTATTTTTTCTCTATTTCCTTTATTAGGACCTGTTCCTATTCCTCTTCCCAACTAAGAAACTATTCAAATTTCCAAGGCATGAGCTATCATCAAAGTTTAATACCTCAGACTGTGCTCTAGGACACTGAAATTTTCAAGGTACAAAAATTTCAAACAATGATTCTTAAAAGACTGTACAATTTCAGAATGTTTTTCAATTACTTTTTGAAAATGCTTATATTAAAGTGGCATAGAACGAATTAAACTTAGTACTAGTTAGAAAGAAAAAAAAAACTATATGAGTTTCTTCCTTGGTGGCCATACCTTGAGTCCTGAAATGAATTCTTCCCTGACTGACCTATTTCTCCCCCTCTACCATCCCCCAAATGCCTCAACTTGCTTAGCAGTGGTTTCAGGGTATGTCTGAGGAAAGGAGAGTCTATCTTTCCTCTCACAGGGTACTATCACTTTCCAATATTGTCTTAAAATATTTTCACACCATAAATTACAAAAAAAGATGTAATGGAATGTTTTATGTTGTTAACTATAATAACTTAAATTGCTTTTTGGCATTATTGCCAATGCTTAGTCTCTTCTTTCAGAGGGCTCACTTTTTTTCATGGTTTTGGTGACCAACGCTCTGCCATGTTACTACAAAAAACTATATCTACCAGCAGTAACTTTAATCTTAATATTTCCTTTTGAATATCTCACTGTAACCTCAAACTCAACATATGTACAGTTAAACTAGCCATATATCTGTAAAGAACCCCCACTTTCAAATCCTTAGGCTATTCTACATCATCAGTATTACTATTTTTCAAGTCATACATACTTAAAATACTTCAAATAAATAGAAAATGCTAAAATTAAAAAGACAGTTGACTACTAAAATATCCAAAAGATAGTTAACATTTCTAAATGAATATTGCAAGACAAAATTGAACCAACACTTAATGAAACATTGAACCTACTGATACCCAAGTAAGTATGAAACTATTCCACAATGTTCCAGAATGGTTTAAGAGAGAAGTAAGAATATTGAGAGAAGATAAGGGGGAATACATTGCATAATTTCTGGCCTACATAGCAGAAATGCTTAGCAAAATAGAAAAAAATATTGAATCCAAAGTGGCAAGTCTTTCAAAAGAAGCAAAAGAGAGGGAAAAAAGATTGAAGATACAAATATACTGAAGTGAAGTGTAATTTGGAAGAAGAGTAGCAAAATATATATATATGTTTGTGTATATATATATACACACACACATACACGTACATATATATGTATATGTGTATGCATGTGTGCGTTCATGTGTGTGTGTGTGTGTGTGTGTGTGTGTGTGTGTGTACAAAATATTGGAATATATCTATACTAGTAAAAGCCATTAACCTCAAAGACATAATCCCAGAGACAATTTAAATATCATATATCATAATATCCCAGCAGAACATAAGTCAAAAAATCTGATACCACAATGCAAGGAATAACACACACACACACACACACACACACATACACAAACTGAACAGAACTGAAAATAGACAAAAATTGACAATCAAAAACCCCACATATTGCTCCTAGGAAAATAAGCAAACAAAAATAAAACATGGAGTCAAATCTGGAATCTAAATTCACTGAAAATTGGTGAAACAGGATCTTGTGATTGGTTTATGGGTATATATAAGGGTACAACATTCAGAAGTAACAGAATGCATACATGTAATTCCTGAGGTTACTTCCAATTTTTAGACCTTGTGAGTCTTTGAAAAGCTGTATTTGAATTAGTAAAAACAATGGTATCTCACTAATTGGGAAATTTATTATAGAAACCAAAGTTGAACCATATGAAAAAGTTATATCCCATAGATCTAACAAAAACTTATAGATTGTCAATGTTCCACAGGTTGAAACTTACAGCCTACCTAAGTGGATTATGTGGAATTTTTAATAGTTAAATCATGTCGTGATTATGTTCTAGCAAACCCAAACTCAAAATGATTTGAGCTTTAAGCTACAATAAAAACTACCTATTTCCAATGTAGAGACACAGTATGATAGAGCAGAAAGAATACTGGGTTTATAATCATAAGGGACCTGGGTCTTAATACCATCTCCCATACTTATTAGATATTTAACTACAGACAAATTAAACTCTGAGTCTCAGAGTCTTCATTTTTAAAACAGTTGATAATGGGCATAATGTTTATCTCAATGAATATATAAAATGTTTTATAAATCTTGTAGGAATACATGTTTCACTTATTATTAACTATTCTCCAAATGAGGAATCAATCCTATTAATGAGAGAATTTTTTTTTTTCATGGAGATCTCTTTTTTGTTGAATTCTGCCTACTGGTGTCTAAATCATGGTTCAAAATCATTCTTTTTGTAATTTGTAATTAGAACTTTATTGATACTAACATAAATATGCTATATATCTCAAGCATTTTATTTTTATATTTGCAACTTTATCACACTCTGCCTAATATTAAAACCATGGATACATACATTTGTGTACATTTATGTATAAGTATACACACAAACACCTTATTATACATTATATATAAATGTATGTGCACATATAAATGTGTATATGTAATGAAATACCTTTACTCCAGAAATAATGCATATGTTGTAGCAAGCCTAGGAATACAGTTGCAACCATTATTTCTATAAACCCCAGGCCCTAAGACCAGATAATCAGATTCATTACTTGCATAGCATGAAGTAAGTAGTCCATTAGATGTATGCATGACTTTTAAATATGATAAAAAACCTCAACATCCTTTAGAGATTCAATTTGGATAAGTACTCAAAAGTCTCCTAACACAAATACAGCCAAATAACATAAAAATTTGTAATAAAATAAACAAAAATAAAATTTGGCCTGGACATCTCACAGGAGCTGATTTTTGCAAGAAATTCCTGATATTGTGCTTTCAGTTTCTACTGCATTCTAATGAACAGGCCCATTAGAAATGGCACATAGGCCTTTTATTTTTTTTAAACAAACCTATGCAGAAAAGTATTAAATTGATATGACAAATTTCCTTTTAATTAATAAGAACAGGCTGAAGCAAAGCAAATTTCTAGAACAGTGACTCAGTGAGTAGATGCTTGTAATAGTGAAGTTCAATTAAATCATCACTCCACTCCCATTAAAGTAACTAGCAAAATACTCTGCATCCTGATACTTTTACTGGGTAAGAATACTTCTATGCAATCAACCAATCAGAGGTATTAAATTAAATGGAAAAACTTAGTTACTCAAGTTACTTCTGGCACTACACAAAATGCATGATTGAGACTCAATCATGCCCTGTGGGGCTTGAATAAGTCAATTTGGGATGAACTAGGTCAACTTGGAGACAGTAACTGCAGCCAAGCCCAAGACAGGTAATCTCTTGAAGGAATGGAGGGAGGAGAGAGTATCTGCCCTGCTCCCTCACTTTGTACGAAGGATGAACTTGTGATTTTCAAAATTTTAACAATTGTATGATTTTGTACTCCTTATGAGTATTTTAGTGGGGTCCCTAGAACAGCAGTGGCTGATGTTGGCATCTGCATCTGAACCTGAGGATAAACTAGATACAATGAAGAAAGGCAGCTTCAGGACTGACTCTAAAAGAATAAACAATGCTGTATCTAAGGAGAATTTCATTAGACCCCCACAGCAAAGAGAAAAGTACTACTAGCAATCAAAGTTGTGAGTTAACCCTGTGGCATGTGTGTTTTATAAGCATGAGCTCACTTTCCCCTGGATTCTGTATGTATTTGTGGTAGAGTGCTGTGATACTCTGTATGTACTTGTGATAGAGTTCATAATGCTGTGCTTTTTGTTTCTAGACATCAACATCTCTAGATATTAAATATAGCATAAAATTCAACTCAATCATGAACAGAACTTCTTTCTACAATATACCTGACTAGAGTTTATCTAGTTTGTCTTTATAGAGTTCCACTGATAGGAACCTAGCTTTTATCACCAACCCCAACATAAGAAAGCTCAACTCATTTCTTTCCAGCTCTAATATTTTAGAAGTTAAAAAAAAATCACCAATCTGTCTCTCTGAAATTTCATAGGATCATGTATTTAGAATTAGAAAGGATTTCAAGTTCAACCCATTGCCTCTTTTTAGAGATGAGAAATTGAGGCCAAGAGAGGTTATGCAACTTGCTAATGGTCATAAAACTAGCTAGTGTTTGAGGCAGGATTAGAACCCCAGTTTTTCAATTATAGCACTCTACTCCCTATGCCAGTGGTGTGAAACTCAAATAGAAACAAGAAGCCACTAACCCATAATAAAGATCCCTGTGGGTTCATATTGACTTAGAAAGTCACATTTTAACATTATCTTTTTATTATATTTTGTTTATCTTGTTAAATATTTTCCAATTACATTTAATCTGCTTTAATCTATAATTAGGAATGTTGTGGGCTACATGAGACCTGGGCTCATGTTTTTTACAACAGTACACTATATCACTACCACCCATTGTTTCTAGTTTGGCCTTCTGGAGGTAAGTGAAATCTTTTTTTGTTTATAGCACTCACTCATCAACTTATTCAAGACTCTCTCTATAGCTAAAATTTCCAATTGATACAAGTCATAAAATATAATAAGATCTATTCCCTGCTAAGAAACAATTAGAAATTTATTATATAACCTTTGTGGACCATTTCAGCATTAAGTATACAAAGTTTTGTTCTACTTCATACAATGAGGAGGATATAGTAATTGATGGGGTGAGAGTGCTCGTTTCCTGGAACTTATCTCTACTATAGATTAAACTTGGTATTAACTTGTAACAGGAAATTTTAAGAATTATAAGCTCTTCTGATTGAGTTACATAGCTGAATTAGTTGTAGTATGGGGAATTCTAAACATAGCGTTACACTACATGTAGTCTAGAAAAATCTCCCTTTATGTTAACTATTGACCAAAGAATTTTTTCCCCAATTATATTATATACTAATTAAACAGAGAAATCTATGTATACTCTCATCAAGTTATAGAAGTTTGGTTGGTATTATAAATAGAGCCCATAATTGTTTTATAATTTTTATAGTCAAAAGAATTAAAAACTTAATGCTTTAAGTGAGTTTCTTCTTTCAAGGGTCTCTGATTGCTTACTGTTCTGCTACTTATTCTATTCCCCTGATTTTGTGTGTGTGTGTGTGTGTGTGTGTTGTGCTTGAATGCATATGTCTATTTATGAATATATATGTATATATAAAGTGAATTTTATATAATTACATGAATATCTCCTGATCTTTCCTATAGTTTCTCTGTTTGTTACTTTAATTTTATTAATAAATTATATTAATGTAGTTGTGAACCCTCCCTCTAAAAACAAAACTCAATTATATTTTAAAAGAAGCCCTATCCTGCTTTCTGTGGTAGAAATAGTAGCAATGAATTTCTGAAAAATTAACTGTGAAATGAATTGCAATGCCATTAAAATAGAAAGCAATGTAATGTCTCCAAACTCCTTAAGTATCTGCTTTTTTATCTTAACAAACAAATAAAGCACAAAAGCTTCCCAGTACTTTTAGTTTTTATTTTTATTATGAATTTATTTATTTTTAGTTTTCAGTTCCACAAGATTTTGAGTTCCAAATTTTCTCTACGTCTTGCTTTTCCCCACCCTGACAGCTTGTATTTTGAATACTCTTCCCCTAATCTGCTCTCCCTTCTATCATCCCCACCCCTTCTCTTATCCCCTGACCTTTCTATTTTCCTGTAGGGATGGATAGATTTCTACAGCCCATTCTCTGTATATCATTGCATGTGAAAACAATTTTTAACATTTCTTTTTAAAACTTTGGGTTCCAAATTTCCTCCCTTCCTCCCTCTTCATCCATCCTCATTGAGAAGGCAAGCAACTCGATACAGGTTATACTTGTGTAGTTGTGAAAAACACTTCAAATTACCCTGTGCCCTCTATCTATCTATCTAGCTAGCGAGCTAGCTAGTAGCTAGCTATACATATAATTTTTTCCCTCCAACTACTCTAATACTAACAAAGGTCTCATGAGTTGTAAGTATCATCTTTCCATGTAGGAATGTAAACAGTTCAACCTTAATAAGTCCCTTATGATTTCTCTCTCCTGTTTACTTTTCATGCTTCTCTTGAATCTTGTATTTGAAAGTCAAATTTTCTATTCAGCTTTAGTCTTTTCATCAAGAATGCTTGAAAGTCCTCTACTTCACTGAATGTCCATTTTTTCCCCTGAAGGATTATACTCAGTTTTTCTAGGTAGGTGATTCTTAGCTGTAATCTTATCTCCTTTGACCTCTGAAATATCATATTCCAAGCCCTCTGGTCCCTTAATGTAGAAGATGTTAAATCTTGTGTTATCCTGATTGTGTTTCCACAATACCTGAATTGTTTCTTTCTGGCTACTTGCAATATTTTCTCCTTGACCTGGGAACTCTGGAATTTGGCTACAATATACCTAGGAGTTTTCTCTTGGGGATCTGTTTCAGGAAGTGATAGATGGATTCTTTCCATTTCTACTTTACCCTGTGGTTCTAGACTATCAGGGCAGTTTTCCTTGATAATTTCTTGAAAGATGATGTCTAGGCTCTTTTTTTGATCATGGATTTCAGATAGTTGAGTAATTTTTAAATTATATCTCCTGGATATATTTTCCAAGTCAGTTGTTTTTCCAATGAGATATTTCATACTGTCTTCTATTTTTTCATTCTTTTGGTTTTGTTTTACAAGGTTTTGATTTCTCACAAAGTCACCTAGCTTACATTTACTCCATTCTTATTTTTAAGGAAGTATTTTCTTCAATGAACTTTTGGACTTTTTTTTTCCATTTGTCCAATTCTGCTTTTTAAGGTATTCTTCTCCTCATTGGCTTTTTGGGCCTCTTTTGCCATTTGAGTTAGTCTATTTTTAAGGTGTTATTTTCTTCAGTATTTTTTGGGTCTCTTTCAGCAAACTGCTGAATGGTTTTTCATGATTTTCCTGTATCACTCTCATTTCTCTTCCCAATTTTTCCTCTACTTCTCTTACTTGCTTCTCAAAATCCTTTTTGAACTCTTCCATGGCCTGGCATTTGTTTATATTTTTCTTGGAGACTTTGGATATAGAGGCTGTGACTTTATTGTCTTTTTCTGGTTGTATGTTTAATCTTTGTCACCAAAGAAAGATTTTGTGCTCTGACCTTTTTTTGTGCAGTTTGTTCATGTTCCCAACCAATTATTTAACTTTTAAACCCTTTGTTAAGGTAGGAGTCTGCTTCCAGTTAGGAGAGTGTACTGTCCCAAGCTTCAGGGGTTTTGTGCAGCTTTTTCAGAGATACTTCTAGAGAGCTGTAAATTTTCAGCTCTTCTAAGGTGCTATGATCAAGGGTGAGGTGTTTACTTCTTTCCTGGCCTGTAGTGTGGTCTGTCTTGTGACTGTAAGGAGGATTTCCTCTTCACCACCACTACAAGCTCTGCCAGGAGCTTGCCCCAGGACTGCCACCCAGAACTGTGACCCAGATAGAAGCACAAGCATAGCAAGAGATTCCTGCCTCAGCATCAGTAAATAGATCCCAGCAATCCCCCTCTGATCAGTCACTAGATTCCCCCTCTATCTGTGAGTCAAGAGCTCAGGAAGGAGATGCTGCCCCAGGACTGTACTGGAACTGGGGCTGGGCCCAGGCTTCTCTCTCATCATGGTCCAACATACCTTTCCTATTCATATTCTAAGCTGTCTTTGGAGTTTTTGGGTTGAGAAGTCTGGAAACTGCCCTTGATTCAGTCCTCTGATGCCTGCTTCAGGTTTGCTAAGGCCTAATGTTTGCCTGCATGTGCATACTGCACTGTGCTCCTCTCCCAGCCAGGCACAATAGACATTTCCAATCAACTATTAAGTTTGTCTTGGGCTGGAAATTTGATTCAGTATGTCTTTTTGTGGGTTGTGCAGCTCTAGAATTTGTTTAGAGCCATTTTTACAGGTATTTGCAGAGGTTTGGGGGAGAGCTCAACCTGCTTTTACTCTGCCATCTTGGCTCTAACCCCTTCCCAGTACTTTTAAAGTAAGCATAGCATTAAATTGTTTTCCATTTTAATCATTCCATATGATGCTATCAGATGAACTATGTGTAATTCCTAATCTAAACACTATTAGGTCCATTAAATAACATTTTAAAAATTGTCCCCTAAAATGGAAGATCAATCAAAAGGGTTTAGCATTAATCAAACAATATTGATAAAGTGTAAGGTCATGTAATTGAAAAGATACTGGCATGGTTATTTTCAGTATAACTCCTAAACATAATAGCATGAATTGGAATGAATATATACCACATCTACAGTAATTACAGACAAATCAAAAAGACAAGCAAGAAACACTAAATAAGACAAATAAGCTTATTTAATAATGTGAGAGAACAGAAATAACTAATACTCCCATGCTTTTTCCTAACTCTCTACTCCACACTATAAACCAAATATAGAACATCACAAGTAACTTCACAGGGATCTATTCAGGATTTTGTTATTTGAACCTTTGATTGGTCCCTTTATGGCAATAGCTAAGTCTGAACCCCACTCCTAGCCTTCAAAGAAACACTAGCACTGATTCTGCCAGATATACCAAGGACAGGGAACAGGGGTAGAGTGCAGGAACAAGGACATGATGAGGAATTGCCTGGCATGCTAGAGGGGAAGGGGCTTCCGTGCACAAGGGAATTGGGATGATAAACCTAACAGAAGTTATTTCTTTTCCCATGCCCCTTTGGGGCAAGAAACCAGCTGGGCTTCCACACTATTAAATGTGAGGAAAGCCTCAGGAGACTCTGAAGGAGAAAATATATGGGCCAAAACATTATAAATAATTGAGTGAGGAGGACAAGCATACAAGAAAAATTTTATAAGACAAAAGTCCATAAGAGAAATACTATGTATAAGCTTAGCAGAATGACTCATAAAGAAGAAAATGAATGAGTGTCAAAAAAAATCATAACATTAACTATTATACTCTGAAAGAAATTAACTTAAAAAACCCCAAAGAAAAAATAATTCAGCGTATTCTTCAGTGAAAATGGAACAGTAGTAAGAAACTTCATGTTTCAAAAGAAAAATGAAATTGGAAATTAGAAGTCTCAGTCTAAAATTAAAAAACACAAACAATATAGTCGACATATTAGAACACACAACAGAGAATCTCTCCAAAATGATAAAGAATGAAAAAGAAAAGGGCAGATTTAGAACTAAAAAATACAGAAGTGGAAGAAAAAAATACATTTTTAAATTAAGGTATTTATTTATTTTTAGTTTTCCATGTTCACTTTAACTAGATTTTGAGTTCTAAATTTTTCCCCTTCCCTGTCCACCAGTTGAGGAATGAATGAACAAGTTGTGGTATATGAATTTAATGGAATGCTGTTATACCATAAGAAATGAGGAGCAGGCTGACTTCAGAAAAAATGGAAAGACTTATAGGAACTAATGCTGAATATAATGAGCAAAACCAGGAGAATATTGTACATAGTAATAGCCACAGTGTACAATGACTAACTTTGACAGACCCATCTCTTCTTACCAATGCAAGGATCTAAGACAGCTCCAAAGGACTCATGATGGAAAATGCTTTCCACATCCAGAAAAAGAACCATGGAGTCTCAATGCAGATCAAAGTATATTGTTTGCTCTCTTTCTCTTTTTTCTTTTTTTTTTGTCTTGTTTCTTTTTTGTCATGGTTCCTTCCATTGGTTCTAATTCTTCTTCACAAACTGACTAATGTGAAAATAGGTTCAATATGAATGCATATGTAGAGCCTATATCAAATTGCACAGCAAAGATGCACCCTAAGAAGGGTGGGTGGATGAGAGAGATGGGGAAAAAATTTGGAACTCAAAATATTGTGGAAGTGAATGTTTGAAAGTAAAAATAAAAAAATAAAATTTTAAAAAGAAAGCAGAAATAAAAAGAAAAGAAAAAAAATTTCCCCTCCCTTCACTCTCTCCCCCTCAAAATGGTATGCATTCTGATATAGGCTATACATGTATGATTATATTAAACATATAAACAAAGTCAGTCATTGCACAATGTTGTTCTTACTGTGTACAGTGTTCTCCTAGTTCTGCTCGTTTCACTCAACATCAGTTCATGTAAATCCAGGTTTTTCTGAAGTCCTCCTGTTAACCATTTCTTTTCATGCTTCTCTTGAGTCTTGTATTTGAAGATTGAATTTTCTGTCCAGTTCTGTTTTTTTTAATCAGAAATGATTGAAAGTCTCCTATATGATTGAATGTCCATCTTTTTTTCTGTAAGATTTTATTTGTTTTTGCTTTGATTCTTGCTTGTAAGCTAAGCTCCTTTGCCTTCTGAAATAACATATTCCAGGTCATACAGTTCTTTAATTTGGAAGCAGCTAAATCCTACATAATACTGACTTTGGCTCCATGATATTTAAATTGTTTTTTTTTGTTGTTGCTTGCAGTATTTTCTTCTTCATCTGAAAATTCTGCAATTTGACTATGATATTCCTTTCAGGAGGTGATCAGTGGATTCTTTCAATGACTATTTTACCCTCTAGTTCTAGGATGTCAGGGCAATTTTCCTTGATAATTTCTTGAAAGATGCTGTCCAGGCTTTTTTTTTTATTATTCATGGTTTTAGGTAGACCAATTTTTTAAAAATTATTTCTCCTGGTTCTGTTTTCCAAGGCAGTTGTTTTTCCAGTGAGGTAGTTTACATTTTTTCTATTTTTTTCATTCTTTTGATTTTGTTTGACTGACACTTGATGTTTCATAGAGTCATTAGCTTCCATTTGTCCAGATTCTAATTTTTAACAAATTGAGTAAGTTTTTGTACCTCTTTTTTCATTTGGCCAATTCTGCTTTTTAAGGAACTGTTTTATTCAGTGGATTTTTTTTTCCACTTGGCCAATTGTATTTTTTAAAGAATTGTTTTCTACAGTCAATATTTGTCCTTCCTTTTCGAAGCTATGACTCTCTCTTGCATACCTCTCATTTCCTTTCCCAATTTTTCTTCTACTTCTCTTATTTGACTTTTAAAATGCTTCTTGAGTTCTTCTAAGAAGGTTTTTTGGGCTTGGGACCAATTCACATTCCCATTAGAGGTTTTGAATATGTGTATTGACAATTCTGTCCTCCTCTGAGTCTGCTGCTGGAGGATGCCTGCCCACCAGGGGCTACACTGACGCAAGCAGAGGTTCACTTCTAGAAGATGCCTGATTGCCCAGAGCTGTGCCAGGGCATGTGGTGGTTCTCAGAGCTGGAGTCTGCCAGTTTCTCTGGCTGTGCTAAGGCACATGAAGCAGGGGGAGTGGGAGGTCCTGGTGTTGGAGTTTGCCTGCTCCACTATGTTGGGGCTCAGGATCTCCCACTGGTTTGTTTAGGTGGACTCTGACACAGGTTTGCTGGGATGTTTTCTGTCCTGAACTGGGCTCCTCTTTTACTTGAGTTATATGAACCTAAGTTTGCCAATTCTTTAACCTAGTTCAAAAGACTACTCCATTCTATCTTTCTGCTGGCTCTACTGTTCCATAATATGTTCTGGCACACTGTTTCATGGGTGATTGGGGATGAGAATGGGCTAGGGACAGTTATCTACTGTTTACTCCACCATCTTGGCTCCTGGAAGTCCAAAAAAATACAATTTTGAAATAACTCATTAATTCTATATAAGCTAAAGCAACACAAAAGATGAGCAGAAATAATTTAAGAATCATAATCCTCTCTGAAAAAAAAAGAAAAGAAAAAAGATAAATTTGGCTCTGTAGCCTTGGGAAATCTGGTAAGTGGTTGGAATAGTTATTACAAAATATATTACAAAATATATGGCCCTCTGACAGCATCCAGCAAAGTTAAGTCTAAATATCAATGAAAACAGACTTCAACAAATGAGTCAATTTTAGGCATTTTTTAAAATAGTATTTTATTTTTTTCCCCAGTTACATATGAAGAAAATTTTTATCATTCATTTTTACAAGATTTTGAGTTCGAAATTTTTCTCCCCCCTTCCCCTGTCCTGAAAATGGTAGGCAGTGTGATATGGTTTGTACATGTACTCTCATGTAAAAAAAAAATTTCCATGTTAGTCACAGTTGTGAACAATTTTAAGCATTCTTGTAAGAAACAAAAACAAATGATCAACAGGTAAGAACATCCAATTTGCAAACACTACATGTGAGAAAAACATACACCAAAAAATAAGTACTATTATTAAGAAAAAGACTGAACAATTAAACTACTTATATGCTGTTTCTAGACTTTTTTAAACAAATGTAATTGAAGAATAAAGGTTAAATTTCAAATGAAAGGATACCAATAAAGAAACATTCCCATGAGGAGGGTGGGAGAAGGGACAAATATCTGTGTTGAAAGACTGGGGTGTCAAAATGAGATGATAGGCAGGATAGGGGACTACCCTCTTCAATTAAGTTTCTGTGTCTTTCCCTATGTCTGTAATCTGATACCTTCCAACCCTAACTTTTATTTGACTTCCTTTAAGACTGAACTCAAGCACCACATCCTCTAGGTGGCCTTCCCATTAGCTGCTAGTACCTCCCTCTTCAGTTACCTTTCATCTACTCTGTATTTATCTTGTATGTTCTAATTTCTGTATGCTGTCTCCCCCATTAGATTATAAGGACAGCAATTATTTTTGCCTTTTCTTTGTGCTCCCCAAACTTAGTGCAGTAACTGCAGTTACCTGGCACATAATGCTTAATATGTATCTATTGATTGATTGATTGATTGCACTTCTTAAGGCTGCACACCACCCAGAAGAGGAAAAGATATGAGTGTCTGGAGGTAGATAGCATTCAAAATGCTTGGAGGAGATAGGCTAAACAGGCCTTAGTTTTTGTGGTTGGTAATGATGAATCAATTGATGGATAGATAGATATTTTTGCAGGCAGTCAGTCAGTGTTAAGTGACTTTCTCAGGGTCATGAGGCCAGATTTGAACTTAGGTACTCCTGACTGCAAGGCCATTGTGCCACCAAGCTGCCCTGAATTAATATATTTTATGAGGGCAATGACAAAGTTGGAATTCTCTTGAATAGGGAGAAAAGAGACAAATGCTATAGGTGACCTAGAGATGTATCCCTACTCATTCTGAAAATGAAACTTTCTTCTATTTCTCAACAAGCTTGGGCCTTATAATTAAGCACACAGAAGGACTCCCATCACATTTCACTGTATCCTTAATGAGCTAATATTGCCAATGGTGAGGCATAACAGATGGTCCTACCAAAATTAAAATAAAACAAAATATTAATTAAATGACCATTGTATGAAGAACAATATACTCATTGTTAAGAGAGTAAATAATTATAGACTCTTCTAGCTACTGCTCATTTGGTGGGTAAAAAGAGGCAGGTTATAGCCTCCAGAAAATGTACTCACTCCTTCAGTGGCACCATGGCTCCAATCAGCTTATTCCTTCAGGGGAAATCTAAGTGAGTCCTGAGTTCAAGTTTTAGAGTATCCTTAGGAGTGTTCTATAGGATCAGTAATAAAATTAAATTATAGTTTATAGCCCTCAGGATGGTATTGTTTTAATTGTTTGTTTTAATTGGAGGGTCCTCAAATAGATATTCTTAGAAATAAAACCCAAGGGGACAGCTGGTAGCAGTGGATAGAGCACCCGCCCTGGAGTCAGGAGGACCTGAGTTCAAATCTGGCGTCAGACACATAACACTTACTAGCTGTGTGGTGCTGGGCAAATCACTTAACCCCATTGCCTAGTCCCCAAAAAGAAAGAAAGAGACAGAGAGAGAGAGAGAGAGAGAGAGAGAGAGAGAGAGAGAGAGAGAGAAAGAGAGAGAGAGAGAGAAAAGAAAGAAAGAAAGAAAGAAAGAAAGAAAGAAAGAAAAAGAAAGAAAGAAAGAAAGAAAGAAAGAAAGAAAGAAGGAAAGAAAGAGAAAACCTGTTTAAAACTGTTCCTATCTACAGTTCAAAGTATATCCACAAATATATGTCTTGGTCAACCAAACTCTTTATAAAGAGAAAAAAATCAGTATAAAGACAATAGCTTAACATATAATGAAAATAATGCACAAATGAATGCTTGAAAATGGGGACTCTAAGGAAGCAGGTGAGTTGGATAAAGACAGTTCATTTCCTTGGCATTCCCTACAAAACATCTTCATCTGACCTGAATTCTATCCATACAAGAGACTCACCATAACTAATCAGAATAGTCTGATCAGTCATCCCTAGTGTATTTACTTCTTTTATCCATCTCTCCATGAATCATAATCTCATTCTCTACTGCTGCTACTGTCTTGGTCCCAGCCACTTCTTTGCTATCTCTTGCTGTCATTCAGAGAAGAGTGTCACCACTCTGGTTCAGAACTCAAAATGTTCTCTCATTTTATTTTCACAACTACCTGTGGAATAAATTCTGTTCCTTATTTTACAGATGAGGAAACTGAAACTGAGAAGTTAAGTGATTTTCCCAGGTCACCATCTTCAAGTATCATACTATACCTCTTAGCCTAGGTGAAAGAACTATCTAATTGGGGGGAGTATATGGTTTGTGGCACAGGATATTGTGGCTACACAAAGGGTCTTCTTTTACAAATATATAAAAGTTCAAGAATAGTTACAATTGGGGCAGCCAGGTGGTACAGTGGATAAAGCTCCGGTCTTGGATTCAGGAGAACCTGAGTTCAAAACTGGCCTCAGACACTTGATACTTACTAGCTGTGTGACCCTGGACAAGTCACTTAACCTCAATTGCCTTGCCAAAAAAACCCCAAACAAACAAAGAATAGTTACGATGATAGTTCAAGGATCTTAAGAGTTCTTGTGAAGTACTAAAATAGCCTTTTTTTGTTTTTATTGTCAAAAAAGGGGGAAGGGGTGGAGGAATTCAGTTGAAAAATTAAAAGGAAAACCTTGAATTATATGTTTATGCAGAAATAGCCTATGATGTACAATCATTATTCTTGTCCTAATGTCTCTAAATTCAACCCATATGACTTGGAAGAAGCAAAAAGACTTGAGTTCTAGCTCTGCCTCTAGATTTGTGACCACAGGAAACTCAATATGTTGGTGCCCTAAGCAATCCCATAAGACTTTAAAATTACATACAAATTGCTGATCTGCATTAGGGGGTTGAAGTTTCCACAGCAGGACTTCCCTGCACTGATAAAATCAAGGTCTCACCTCCAAAATATCCCCCAAAAGCAAAGAAAAATTCCAAAAAGACATCACAAAGTAAGTTAAGGGTTATGGAACTCTTAGAACTGCTACATCAAAGTTTTATTATTGAGTAAAAAGGTGGGGGGGCAAGATAAGGTGAAAGTAATAGATAACAATTAAATGCTGACCTGACCTAAAATAATAAACTCCTCAATATTCACATGTGTGCTCAAGAGTGAGTAGTTTGGTTATGTGTTGTATTTTGATTTTTTAACATCTGTCAGCTAAATCAGAGATCCAAATACAAAGTGTACTATGTACACAAGAACATTATGTGAATTTGTGTCATTCCCTAGAGAACTTTGGAACCATAAAAATCAATGAATGAATAACATGAACATGTAAATATGGTTCTGCATTTTCATCTGTGACTGATACAGTCTTGCAATCACATCACCTTAGGCTATGAATTCATTAGATCTTGCAATCTCAGCAAGGTCACATCTAGGCAGCATTTGGCAGATGGACCTCCAAGGAAAGAAATCTAGGTGTTTCAGGATATCGTTAATTCAATAGATAGATGGCATACTGCACTTAGAAGCAGCACCAAGGAATTTTCTCTTCAGGTCACTAGCAGAGGATGATGTGTCATTGTAAAAAAAATGTGGATGGACATTGAAGATCTTAGAATGTTTTTTCAATGTGAAACATTCCAGTTAATAATTTTTATTATAAGAATAGGCATTTAAAACACTTTTTTTGCATTTCTATTTGAAGACTAAGGGCAAATCACTTAAATACCATTTCAATGAAATTCAATAGATTTATTTATACACAGAGATGTATTTACTTTGTAACAATTAATCTATGACAGGCAAAAATACTTATGTAGACAAAGATAAAAATATGCAGAAAACTAGACCAATTCTACATAACCTCATAAATTAAGGATATCATTATAACTCATTTACATCATGTATTATCCCTATTTTACAGATGAGGAAACTCAGGTTTAGAATGTACACGAAGTAGGCCGACCATCACTGAGCATCAGATTCTCTAAATTATTTCTGCTTTTCAGCATATTTGTAGATCAGCTTCCCTAAATTGAATATGAAACACAGTACACATTTCCTTTAATTATATTTATTGTTCTTTTTGTTTCAAATACTCTGAACCACAGTTTCTCAAGAAGTTTAATCTTTTTAAACACCCATGACAGGGGTAATAAGGCAATTATAAAGGGGGAGGGGGTAGTCCTTGGTGGAAATTGTATAAGACTTGCTCCAATTTGCTTTTACTTTTTTAACCAAATCTAAAAATGGACCATAAACTAATGAATAGCAATTTTTTGTTTTGCTTTTATTTCTGTTTTTGCCTGGAGAATTGGTTGAGCATAGTGGATATAGAGACACCCTTAAAGCCAGACAGGCCTTACTTCAAATCCTGGCTCTAACACATACTGACTGTGAAAATCTGAGCAAGTCATTTAACTTCTCAGTGCACTGGACAATTCTCGATGACACTAAGTTACAGAAGAAGTGCCAACTTGAATTGGGAGATGAAGTTATCACACCTAAGAGATCCCCATACTGATGCAACCACAAGTCTAGTCTTTATCGCTGTCTTTTTCTTCCTTCCCCTCTTCCTTCCTTATTTCCTTTTTTCCTCCCTTCCTTCTTCCCTCCCTTCCTTCTTTCCTTCTTTCTCCCTCCCTCTTTCTTCTCTCCCTTTTTTCTCCCTCCTTCCTTTGTCTCTTTTTTTCCTTTCCTCTTCCTTCCTTCTTTTTTCCTCTTTCTCTCTTTTTTGACATCTTTTTTTCCTTCCTTCCTTCCTTCCTTCCTTTTCCAAATACTGTGCTACCCTTGACTCATGGTACCTCTTAGTTAAGTAAATGTGGCAGTCTAGAAGTCTCAGAGGTTGGAGAACAGAGAATTTGTGAAGTGGAACGTTAGGCAATTTGATTAGCAGAAAGAGAGAGAACACATTGAGACAAAGGAAGTCAAAAAGAACGTGAAAGGAGTTAGTGGCCAAAT
Organism: Phascolarctos cinereus; assembly: GCF_003287225.1. NCBI lineage: Eukaryota > Metazoa > Chordata > Mammalia > Diprotodontia > Phascolarctidae > Phascolarctos > Phascolarctos cinereus. Next base: position 198,317,722 of record NW_027556180.1, on the reverse strand, counting down.
GAATGGCTTTGAATCATAGAGTGAGGACACTGGACACAATGTGTAATACAATGAGAATAATGCCACAAGGATGAAGTAACTATAAGAAGGTTTAACTTGGGTAGCTATATTAAGAACTGATTGCAGAGTTGAATCCTATAGGCATATGTAATGGTGTTACAGTTAGGTTTTAATGATTGGTATAAAGAAAAAAGGAATAAACATAAAATTGTTTTGCAGAGAAACCATAATGAGCCTTTTACAGAGTACGCACAAATATTCTCTGCCTGCTGCTACTTGCCTTGGAGCTTTTAGGGCCTGCTTCTGGCTATCTGTGTTATGACAGCAAGTTTGTTAATTGGCTGAGCCATAAGAGCTGATGACTTAGTGAATGTACACAAGATGTAACCAATAATCTTTCATCACTTTTCCTTTCCACAACAAGAAGGACTCTGAATTTGTTTTTGGAATTGCATGCCAAGAATTACATGGGAGAAGTGGTGATTGTCCTATTTCCCTACCTACCTTCCAAGAGATCATAGATGTGTGTCTTGTCTAGGGAAGACTGAGATTGCTATTAGGCTGCCTTTTTTGTTTGTTTGTTTGTTTGTTTGTTTTGGTATTTCTGTTCCTTGAATTCAAAAGATTGGGTTTTGTTTTGTTTTGTTTTTCTTTTTTGTCTTTTGGTGTTTCTTTTCCTTGAATTCAAAAGGTTCAAAAGTCAGTGGGTACAGTGACCGAATACAATAACAGTTGCAGCAGTAACAAGAATAGACTGGTAGCAAAAGAATTTTTCCATAAAAGAGGCTGGCTACTGCAAAGAATATTAATCCAATATTAGTTTCTCCATCACACAATACCCACTCAGGTGAAATGTCAGTGCTTTATTAGCAGAATTACAAAATTTCTTTGTGGTCTGAAGGGACTTTATTTTAGACTTCGAACTGACCAATTGCAGTTTTAAGCTGTTCCTGAATTTTACTGTAATTCCATTAATGCTCATTGTGACTGTGTTATCATGCTTATATTTATTAAGTATTTACTATGTTCTAGGCACTGTGCCAAATACTAGGGATATAAAAAGAGGCAAAAGACAGCCACTTGAATATCTGAAAGGCATTTGAAAGTGCAAGATTGGAAGTGAGCAGAGAGGGTGGGGCAGGATAGGTAAATTTGAGAATTGGGGCAGGTAGGTGGTGCAGTGGATAGAGCACTGGCCCTGGATTCAGAAGGACTTGACACACTAGTTGTGTGACCCTGGGCAAGTCACTTAACCTCATTGCCTAGCCAAAAAAAAAAGTTTGAGAATCATCAGCATATAAAAGGTACCATAGGCAAGGAATTAATATAAATTTGAAACATACATTCACTAAATGGCAAAGCATCTAGATTCTTGAAGGAAAAGTTAAATGATTTACATGAACAAATAGACTATTGGGGAACCTCAATTTATCCTTCTCAGAGCTAGATAAATCTAACTATAAAACAAACAAAAAAAAGTTAAGAAGATGAATAGAAATTTGGAAAAGTTAGATATGATAGACCTCTAGAGAATATTTAACGGGAATGTAAAGTAGTATATCCATTTCTTAGCTGTGCATGGCACCTTCACAAAAATTGACCATGTATTAGGGTATAAAATCCTCACAAACAAATGCAGAAAAGCAGTAACATTAAATATACCCCTTTCAGATCATAATGCAATTTAAAAAAAGACATTCAATAATGGGACTTTGAAGCATAGATAAAAATTATTTGGAAACCAAACAATCTAATTCTAAAGAATGAATTGGTCAAAGAACAAATTAGGAAACCATCAACATAGAGATGATAATTAAATTCATGGGAACTGCTAAGATCACCAAGTGAAGTAAAGGGAAAAGAGAAACAAGCCCAGGACAGAACCTCAGGAATCATCTGGGGTTAGAAGGAATACTTTAGATGGGCATTATATTTTTCTCACCTCTTACCTCTTAAATACTTAGCATATTTTACCTGGTATTAAAGTTAAGTGTGTCTTCTCTACCTTACTAGACTCTAAACTTCTCAAGTGGGTATTCTGTCTTATTTATCTCTGCATTCTCTTATTGCACCTAGTATGATGGCTTTCACACATCATGGAAATCATCAAATATTTGTTGGATGAAAGTGAATTGTGATGTAAAAGGACAGTGGAACACTGTGATGTGCCCTGATATTTCTTGTTTGCAGGGTTGGGCCTTATACTATTATGATTTTCAGATAATAATTATTTCTAATATATTTATCATCTACTTATAATATATTTATACTTCTAATATATTTCATTTATTTATACTCTAATACACTCACTTATTTATAGTTGAATAAGTAAAATCATCCTGATTAGCACAATTATACTACATCAAAGGCTAAATTTTGATGTGGAATTTTAAAAAAATTACATATTTATAAATATAGCACCCCTTCCAGGGTTACATTTCCAATTCAGCACTTACAGGATAAAATGCTGTGTCCCCCATGCTGAAGATAGTCCTAGGGTCCTGGATATTCTCTATATCTACATTCCTAAAACTGCTTATGAAACTCCATTAGTGAGCTTATCTTTAATGGTCATCCAGTAAACACAAATAGCTCAAAGCAAAAGTATTTGCCAACACAAATAAGAATGGTAGCTATAAAACATTTGCCACATACATTATTCCATAAATGCACATAGTATATGTATGCATGGGAACAGTGGGCACAAACTAAGAATTCACTGGTAAGAAGGTAAATATGTGAAGAATACATGTGGCCAAAGTACCACCTCCAGTACATACATACGCTTTCCTGTGCGTATATGTATGTGTATGTGTACATGTATTCTGATGCTTCCCTCCTGCACAAAATGTCTCTGCTGGGAAGCTTGGCTTTGCTCCTTTCTTCAGCCCACTTCTCAAGTCCCTTTGCCACTTCTCTTTTCAATCTGTTTTAAAGAAGAGGTAACTCTCTTTTCTGTTGCCAGAGGTCCTACTGCTCAAAGCTGACTTCTGCTTCTAACTCCCTGTGTCTGTACATGTCTCTGGTTGTGATTTCTACAACTGCAAGAGTAATTCCACTGTGAGATACCATAACTGATGGAAGCAGTGTATGAAACAGATAAAAGAAAATACCATCCCTGAAGGCATGAACATCCAACAAAATGGTGGCTGACAAGCATAGCATTTAAAAGCCAGCAAAGGTATGGCTACTATTTAGTCAGCCAATACCAAGCTTCTTTCCAATTCAATTGCAGAAACTTCTTCAAAATTCCTAGGAAATTAACAGCTTTTTTTAAACTTATTTTAATACTTTAATGCCTTCTCATCTCTTATGTGCTCTTATATTTGTACTTTTTCAATAATTTTCTTGCATCACTCTCATTTCTTTTCCCAGTTTTTCCTCTACTTGTTTTACTTGCTCCTCAAAATCCTTTCTGAGCTCTTCCATGGCCTGAGACTGATTCCTATTTTTCTTGGAGGCTTTGAATGTAGGAACTTTGACTTTGTTGCCTTCTTCTGGTGGTATGTTTTGATCTTCTTTGTCACCAAAGTAAGATTCTATAGTTGGAAATTTTTCCAGTTTGCTCATGTTCCCAGCCAATTACTTAACTTTTAAACTATTTGTTAAGGTAGGAGTCTGCTTCCAGTGTGAAGGGTGCACTGTCCCAAGCTTCAGGGGTTTTGTGCAGCTGTTTCCAGAGATACTTCTAGGGACCTGCAATTTTCAGTTCTTCCAAGGTTGTACAATCAAGGGTGAGGAGTTTACTTCTTTCCTGTCCTGTGCTCCGGTCTATGAGTGACCGCAAGCATTCTTTTCTGTCTTATGACTGTGAGGAAAATTCTCTCTCCACCGTCATTACAAGCTCCGCCACACTAGGCCTCCTCCTTGCCCCAGGATCGCCACCCAGGACTGTGACTCAGATACAAGCACAAGCAAAGCAAGAGATTCCTGCCTCAGCATCAGCAAAGAGATCCCTGCAATCCCCCTCTAATCAGCCCCTTGATTACCTCTCTATCTGTGGGCCAAGACCTCAGGAAGCAGCCACTGCCCTGGGGCTGAGCTGAGATTGGGGCTGAGACCAGGATCCTCTCTTACCATGGTCTAACACACCTTCCCTACTAACCTTCTAAGTTATCTTTGGTGTTTATGGGTTGAGAAGTCTGGAAACTGCCACAGGTGCCCTTGATTCAGTCCCCTGATGCCTGCTCCAGGTTTGCTGAGGCCTAATCTTTGCCTGCGTGTCCACACTGAACTCTTCCCAGCCTGGCACAATAGACCTTTCCAATCAACCATCCAGTTTGTCTTGGGCTGAAAATTTATTTCAGTCTGTCTTTTTGTGGGTGCTGCTGCTCTAGAATTTCTTTAGAGCCATATTTTATAGGTATTTGGAGAGGTTTGGGGAAGAGCTCAAGCAAGTCACTCCTTTTACTTCACCATCTTGGCTCTGCCCCCTCATTTTTATTACATCAGCTGAGAGAAAGTATGATATGGGAAACAAAATCTTTAATCACAATATTCTCTCCCCAGTTAAACATTTACTGTCCCCAGAAAATTAACTAGATTGGTTTGCATATTGTTTCAATTCTAGTTGCTTTTTGGCAACTTGGGGTGCTCAAACATTGTCTTTACACATATTGTCCCTGGTACCTCTCCCCAAGAATCTTAGCAAAGTCCAAAGTCTATGCAGTAGTTCTTAAATAATCCAGAACATTCATCGATGGCATTTCAGACCTGTCACAGCACATAGGCCTGAAGATTATACTCCCTTCAATATATATGGTTATGCAATTTAGCAGACACTGTGTTTTGCAAAATTTCCATTGATTACTTCTTGTCTCAGTGTCTGCAAAGGCCTATATAATAGCAAACAATAGGGAGAAGAAAAGAGAAAAGGAATATCAGTCTTCCCCAGTTAGAGAGAAAGTCTAGTGATTAGAAGTTCCACCCTCAATTTGAGGTCATTGAGTCACTGTAATTGATAGGGTACCAAACATTGCTTCAGAGACTCCTTCAACACATAAGACATTCCAACTGCTGCACAAAAGTTTCTAAAAGGTACTTAAAACATTTTTGATGACTTAACTTTCCACAAAGCATCCCTTGCCAACAAATGGAGGCCTATGAGTATGACTATGAGTCTAGTTTTAAAACAAACTCAGAAAAGCTCTCAAATTGTATGGATTTCTCAAAAAGAGACTAAGCACTTGGGATTAATAACTTGGGTTTTCTAAGCCAGCAGGCAAATCTATTCTCATGGACCTACAGTCCATAGGACAGTCTAGCTATCTGGATTCATGATACAATAAGACAAGCCAACTAGGTTTACTCAAAAGTATAATATAAAAAATTCATAAAGATGAGTTCTCACAGTGCATTCTAGGCAACTCACTAGGCACCAGTGTGATACGGATTCAACATCTATAATACACATATAAACTTCTATAATCATAATGAGTATATTTATACCACTTCTATAAGTGCTTAAAAATTTAGCTATTTAAAAGCTATCTCAAAAAAAAAAATGGTTGGGTGGGTGGAACCAAGATGGCAAAGTAAAAGCAGTGACTTGCTTGAGCTCTCCCTGAAGCCACTCCAAATACTTGTAAAAAATGGTTCTAAACAAATTCTAGAGTAGCAGAAACCACAAAAAGAAAGACTAAAACACATTTCCAGCCCAAGACAACCTGGATGGTTCATTGGAAAGGTCTTTTGTGTCAGGCTGGAAGAGGAACACAGTTCAGCATGAGTGCGTAGGCAAAGACTAGGCCTCAGCAAACCTGAAGCAGGCCTCAGGGGACTGAATCAAGTACAGCTGTGGCAATTTCCACACTTCTCAATCCACAAACTCTGAAGACGACTTAGAAGGAAAAGTCTATTGGACCACAGTGAGAGAGAACCCTGGTCCCAGCCTCAGTCCCAGCAGAGCCCCAGGGCATCAGCTGCTTCCTGAGCTCTTGGCCCACAGATATAGAGGGAATCGAGGGGCTGATCAGAGGAGGATTGCAGGGATCTCTTTGCTGGTGTCAAGGTAGGAATCTCTTGCTTCACCTGTGTTTTTATCTGGGTCACAGTTCTGGGCAGTGGTCCTGGGGCAAGGAGGAGTGCTGGCATGGTGGAGCTTGTAATGGCAGTGCAGAGGGAATTTTCCTCACAGTTGCAAGACAGAAGAGTGATTGTGGTCACTCGTAGACCAGAGCATAGGCCAGGAAAGGAGTAAACACCTCTCCTTTCATCACATCAGCTTTGAAGAACAGAAAATTTACCAGTCCCTAGAAGTCTCTCCGAAAACAGCTGCCCACAACCCCCAAAGCTTGTGACAGTACATTCTCCACATTGGAAGCAGACTCTTAATTTAACAAAGAGTTTAAAACTCAAGTAATTTGTTGGGAACATGAGCAAGCAGTGCAAAAAAAGTCAGACCACAGAATCTTTTTTTTGATGACAAACAAGACCAAAACATACAATCAAAAAGACAACAAATTCAAAGCTCCTACATCCAAAGCCTTCAAGAAAAATATGAATCAGTCCCAGGCCATGGAAGAGCTTAAAAAGGTTTTGGAGAAGCAAGTAAGAACTAGAGGGAAACCTGGGAAAAGAAATGAGAGTGATACAAGAAAATGAAAAACAAGTCAGTAGCTTGCTAAAGGAGACCCAAAAAATACTGAAGAAAATAACACCTCAAAAAATAGCCTAACTCAAATGGCGAAAGAAGTCCAAAAAGCCAATGAGGAGAAGAATGCCTTAAAAAGCAGAATTGGACAAATGGAAAAGGAAGTCCAAAAGCTCACTGAAGAAAATACTTCCTTAAAAATTAGAGTGGAGCAAATGGTAGCTAGGTGACTTTATGAGAAATCAAGAAATTATAAAACAAAACCAAAAGAAAGCAAAAATAGAAAACAATGTGAAATATCTCATTGGAAAAACAACTGATCTGGAAAAAAGATCCAGGAGAGATCATTTTAAAATTACTGCACTATCTCAAAGCCATGTCCAAAAAAAAAAAGCCTAGATATTGTCTATCAAGAAATTATCAAGGAAAACTGCCCTGATAGTCTAGAACCACAGGGTAAAGTAGAAATGGAAAGAATCCACCTATCACTTCCTGAAACAGATCCCCAAGAGAAAACTCCTAGGAATATTGTAGCCAAATTCCAGAGTTCCCAGGTCAAGGAGAAAATATTGCAAGCAGCCAGAAAGAGACAATTCAAGTATCGTGGAAACATAATCAGGATAACACAAGATTTAACATCTTCTACATTAAGGGACCAGAGGGCTTGGAATATGATATTCCAGAGGTCAAAGGAGATAAGATTACAGATAAGAATCACCAACTTAGAAAAACTGAATATAATTCTTCAGGGGAAAAAATGGACATTCAGTGAAATAGAGGATTTTCAAGCATTCTTAATGAAAAGACTAGAGCTGAATAGAAAATTTGACTTTCGAATACAAGACTCAAGAGAATCATGAAAGGTAAGCAGGAGAGAGAAATCATAAGGGACTTATTAAGGTTGAACTGTTTACATTCCTACATGGAAAGATGATACTTACAACTCATGAGACCTTTGTTCGTATTAGGGTAGTTGGAGGGAAAAAAATTATATGGATAGATAGATAGATAGATAGATAGATAGATAGATAGATAGATGGCACAGGATGAGTTGAAGATGAATGAGTGATATTTAACAAATAAAATTAAAGGGTGAGAGAGGATTATACTGGGAGAAGGAGAAAGGAAGAGGTAGAATGGGGTAAATTATCTCACATAAAACAGACATGAAAAAGCTTTTACAATTCAGGGGAAGAAGGGGGAAGGTGAGAGACAATGAGTGAATCTTATTCTCCTTGGATTTGGCTTAAGGAGGGAATAACATACACACTCAATTGGGTATGGAAATCTATCCTACCCTTCAGAAAATTAGGGGGTAAGGGGATAAGAAAGCAGAGTGATGATAGAGGGGAGGGCAGATTGGGAAAGGGAAAGTCAGAAGCAAAGACTTCTGAGGAAGGATGGGGTCAAAAGAGAGAATAGAATAAACAGTGGGTGGGATAGGATGAAGGAAAATATACTTAGTTTTCCACAACATGACTACTATGGAAGTATTTTGCCTGACTACACATGTATAACCTGTATTGAGTTGCTTGCCTTCTCAATGAGGGTGGGTGGGGAGGGAGGAAGGGAGAAAATTTGGAACCCAAAGTTTTAAAAACAAATGTTAAAAATTGTTTTCACATGCAACTGGGAAATAAGATATACAGGAAATGGGCTATAAAAATCTATCCAGCCCTATGGGAAAACAGAAGGGGCAGGGCATAAAAGAAGGGGGGGCTAGAGGGGTGGGCAGATTAAGAGAAGAAGTATTCAAAATGTACACTGTCTTGGGGTGTGAGAAGGGACGAGATGGAGAGAAAATTTGGAACTCAAAATCTTATGAAAATGAATGTTGAAAACTAAAAATGAATAAATGAATAAAAAATAAACTGGATTGGCTTGTAAAAGAAAACAGAAAACTCTGTCCAATATAATGTTTTAAAAAGAAAATATATATACATATATATATATATATATATATATATATATATATATATATATATATATATATATCCCTCTAATACTAATACTTCTAAAAAAAAGAGTACAAGATATAGAATCTTTCCAGCAACTGCCAACAAATGCATGGGGCACCTAATATACATTTCAAATGAAGCCCCTCACAGTGTAGTGCTCTTTTAAAAGGTTTCAACTTTTAAAGTCACCAGCTTGGGGCCAATGTTTACATAACCAATGACAAAGTCTCCCTCCAACTCCATCTAGGAAAATTTTTCATACGTTATAAGGAAGGGCTAAAAGACCATAGGCATATTTTTTTAAATTTAAAAATTTTTTTTTTTTTGGTGAGGCAATCAGGGTTAAGTGACTCACCCAAAGTCATACAGCTAGTAGGTATCATGAGTTTGAGGCCAGATTTGAACTCAGGTTCTTCTGACTCCAGGACCAGTGTTCTATCCACTGTGCCACCTAGCTGCTCCCTTTAGGCATATTTTTGCATTTAGTTTAACCCATTGTTACTTCTCTGCCCTTTGCTTTCTATGATTACATAACTAAGTTGATAGTATGGTGGCACCAAATCCTCCACCTAACCCACCCCACTACAAGAAATAAACATGATTGTAGTGATTAATGCCTGGAGTTTATAAAGAATTTATTTTTGAGGGACTCAAAGTGGTTAATTTGTATGGTTTTATTTATGTGTTGATATTCTTTTCCCAATTGTGACAAAGCACAGAAAAAAATGATAAATTCTCGTTTCTTTTTACACAGTGTATATTTGCATAATTAAAACAAACTGACATAAATCTGTGAACATTTAAGATCCTTGAGAGAGGTGATTACTTCATTCTTTTTATTTGTAATCCTGGGGCCCAATACAGTGACTAGAACATCCACAGTTAATGCTTAATAAATGCTTGTTAATTGATTGGGCCTGGTAGAAATACAAACACTTCTACCTAGTAACTAGATGGCTTTTCCTACATCTCAGCTTTTGGAATTCTTCCTTTTATTCAAGCCCCAGCTCAGGCCCTTCGATAAGTTTATATGTATACTCTTCCATTACTCTGTCCTCAAATCTCTCTGACCTCCATGTTTAGTCTCTCTTATATATTTCTAAAATTTTAATTCTATTTCATTATTTGTGTGATTGGATTGAAAAACTGTAAGGTCAGGAACTGGGCCATTTTTCAGTCTATGTATCTCATATGCACCTCATATAGGTTTCAGCAGTGTCTTCCTTGGGTCCCTTAGCCCTGTAAACTTAAGCACATGCCAATATTAGGTGATCTCCTCGGAACTCAGTTTACTTTCAAAGTAGCCTAGAAACATTGAATTGAGGGAGGGAGATTGAAAGAGATTTTCCTCTCGCTAGAAAAAAATAAATTCCAAAGAGAAAGTAGTGCTTGCCTCATGCTGGAACTAGATGCCTTTGAACTGTTAATAGTCACCGTGACTCATTGCCTCTGGGGAGGCTTACTGAAACAACTGTAAGCATTGATGTGGACATGAAAACAAGGGAAATAAAAGAAACAGTGATAAGTGACACATTTCCATTTTTAGGATCACATCTGCTTGTATCATAAATATCTGTACTCTTAACTATCTAGAGCAGAGGTCAGCAGAAGATGGCCAGTGGCCCAAATCCTTCTGCCTGTTTTTTTATACGCCCTTCTTTCAGGAATTTTTTTTTTACCTTTCAAAATGAAGTTTTGTTGTATTAAATATATAAAATCTATTGTTAGCTCGTGAGTTGTACAAAAACAGGGGGGCAGGGTTTGTTACTTTGGTCATAATTTGCTAACCCCTCACCTATATATTTTTAAGATTTCCAAAACACTCCACATACAATATCTCATTTGATGTTCACAGAAACCCTGTGAGGTACATACTATTATTAATTCCATTTTACTGATAAAAAAATGAAACTTAGGGAGTTTAAGTAACTTTTATAGAGTCATATAGCTAATAATTATCTGAAGTGGGATGTAAACCAAGTCCAATGATCTATCTACTGTAGAATACTAGTTTTCTCTAAAATAGACTTCTATGAGCATTAGATATTAGATATTTAGACCCTTAACTATCAACTAATAAGTGATTCCTATGATCTATGAGGTAGATCTAGTCAGCATTCTGTGCCTTGTACCTCAAACCTGTTTGTTCTTCCCAATTTCCATAGTTCCAATAGAAAATGTTCTATGCCTGTGTAGATAAGGATCACAGAAATGTGAAATGCAGTTTTTCCTTTAAATTTTATACAGAAGATGGGATAGTGGAATTACTTAATAGAATAGAGTTTAGTCCAGAGAACCATGGCTATGAAATGGCTCAATATGTTCACACTCCATCTCTAGTTTAAAATTCTTCATCTGATGTATATAAATAGATCTTGATCATTTTATTTGAGGTAGAGGATGTGTCTAAGAAGAGAAATCATTTTTATATGGTAAATGGGAAAACTTAGTAAACTGTGAAAAGGGAGAAGGAAGCAATGTTTCGTGAGTGAGTGGCATCATTTTGAGTGTGTGGAGGGCATATGCATTAAATGAAGGAATTAAATGAAGAGAGAAAGCTTCCTTTATGAAAAAGTGATAACCAGTTACCATTGAGCATGCTTGGATTCAGAGGGAAAGTGAACCAGGTAGACTATAGCTTGTGGGATAGGACATAGCTGTAACCATTTCAGTGGCCTAAGGCTTTTTTCTCCTCTTGGATGCTTTGTTTCTCATCAACCTTCTGACCCACTAAAAAAGCAGAATAGGAGTAATTATAAGAATCTCTTATCTTCTCTTGTTAATTGCAACTAAACAGGATACCCATTTCAGAGTCACAGATATGTTTCACTTGAAAGGTGAACCTGTTAGGACAGTTTAATGTCTACTCAGACTTGGCTGCATATCTAAATAAAGGCTCCACAAAAAGGGAATGTTTGAAAGAGCCCCAGTCATTTGAATTCAGAGTAGTCTATGGAACAGCAGTTCTCAAACTTTTTTAATCTTAGAACCCCTCCATACCCTTAGAAAGGGCTGCTAAAAAAAAAAAGTTTATGTGCATTTCATCTAGCAATATTTACTGTACTAGAGATTAAACTTGATAAAGTTTTGAAATATTAGTAATTCATTTAAAATAATAACAAACCAATTACATGTTAACATAAATAGCATATCTGTATAAAAACAATTTGATTTTTCCAAACAAAAAAAATTAGTGAGAAGAGTAACATTGTTGTATATATTTTCACAAATTTCTTTTATGCCTGACTTAATAGAAGATGACTGGATTCTCACATCTGTTCCTGCACTCAATCAATTTTGATATGCTGTTTTGGTTGAAGTATATGAAGAAAATCTGGACTCATACAAATATATAGTGGAAAAAAAAAGAAAAGAGTACTTTAACAATACTAATAGCAAAAAACACCTTAAAGTTATTGTGAAAATATTTTGACTTTGAACATTTCCTGGAAGGGCCTTGAGGACACTCAAGAATCCATGAACAACACTTTGAGAATTCTTATTGTACCATATTGATTTTTCAAGAATATTATGCTTATTAGTATTTCATAAATTTCTGCTTTTATGTAACTTTCTGTTTTCTGTCTCTGTTGACTTTTAATACACTCACATACAGATTTTTAGTAGTATTTTGTCAATATTTACAAAGAGATTAACTAGGCAAAACCACTTGGGGCCTTAGACTTAGGTTCACTTACAGTAGGTACGTTGTTAGGCCCTGTTAATGGGGCCATATAGAATAAAAGATTCAAGACTTTTTTTTTTGCAGTAACTGATAGTGTGATGATATAGATTGTAGAGTGTTGGATTTAAAATCATAAATACCTTGTGACACTTGTGTCTTTGTTGCCATGGAGAAAGTATTTCACTTCTGAAATAGCCTGAGTTTCCTCTGTAAAATAGGAATAATAATCCTTATGCTGTTCAAATGACATAATAGTCTGGACAGTTGAGATGATCTAATTTATCTCCCTGTATCCAGCCTTTCCTCTTTCTAATCTACCTTCCACAGGGTTGTGAACCTGAAATTCTAGAATACAGGGTTCATCTTATTGCTGCCTTGTTCAATAACTGATTTCCTATTATCTCAAGAGGATTCTTAACCTGGAAGCTATAAAAACTTTTTTAAAGCTTGATAGCTGTGTTTCAATATGATTTATTTCCTTTAATAATTCTATGTGTTTTATTTTATGCATTTAGGAATATTATTTTTAGAAGGGATCCATAGGTTTCACCAGACTACCAAAGGTATCCATCACACACACACACACACATACACGCACACACACACACGAATCCCTGTTCTATGATAAAATACAAACTCCTCTGTTTTGCATTCAAAGTCCCTGAAGCTGGCTGCAACATATATTTATAAGCTGATTGCACATTACTCATATACTCTATACCCCAAACTAGCCTGTACAAAATACATGCAAAGTTATGTGGAGATGCACTAATCACTACAGGAATCCCTGTATGTTATATTACATTCCTTTGTGCAATTGCCCTATAAATTGAGACTAGACAGTCTCCCATGATGGAAATACTCTGTAGCCTCATTGGTCTCTCGTAGAACTTCTATGTAGCCTCAAGCCACTTCCTACAAACAACTTTTCCTACTTCCTCCACTTCAAAGTTCCCACCCCCAAATTACTTTGTGCTTATTTTGTCTGTATGTGCTTTTCTGCATATGCTTTCTCCTCCTACCCCCCCGGAGAGTATGAGCTTTTGAAGGGAAAAGACTACAGTTACCCTTCCACATCATAGGGGTTAGGGCATAACACCCTTGAAATCTGGATTTTATGGCTCTCACTTCATATCTGAGAAGTCTGAATTATTTCCTTTTTCTTTTATGGAGTGTTTACAGTACCTCACTGTAAAATTTGGGTGAAGAATTTGGCCATAGGCTATATGTAGGTCAACCTTAAGTAAAATTGCTGTATGAAAAAGAAAAAAAATTAAGTATGAAAATTTTAAAAATGAAACAAATTTGAGGAAAATAATGCTGAACATAAAAATAACCTTTGAAATTCCCTAGTATTGTGATTATTACTTTGTAGTAATCCTCCTTGATTTTTAATGAACTTTTCAAGTCTTGATAGACATCACTAACATGCTTGTATTCACTTTGGGAACTAGGTAGAAGCCACTGCAACTCAGTGATGCTTGAAGGGCTTTTGTTAACTAAAGCTTGGCTAGGCTACTTAGATTGCTACACTTAAGAGAAATCTCATTGTTTTAAAATTTTTTTTTACTCTGATATTTTCTCAGGTATGCTAAACTTTTTCTGGGTCATCCACTGACCTTACCATGTCACAAAACTCTCCCCAAATTCCCATTTATAGTAATTTCATGCTACCCACAATATATTGAAACCATGATGGGGAAAGTTGCAATGTGGAAGGATAACTATACTTTTGTTTGTTCGTTTTAGGTTTGGTTTGCTCTTTGTATCTAAAGTGCCTAGCAGAGTGATTGTTGATTAAGTTGATTAGATTATTAAGTTAGAAGTTGATTAAGAAATGCTTATAGAATTGAATTGCATTAAATAATATATGTAGTGTTTTTAAAGTTTAAAATGTTACATAAATAGTACTTATTATTCACTATACAGGTTCAAGACCTTTATGGCACTATATTTGGCTTAATGGAACTTTGCCATTATATGCAATTAAGATAGAATAAGTTTCTTATCATTTGGCCATCTTTCTGGTCTGTTACCTCACAGACTCTGTTATTTCACATTGACAGGCAAAGGTAAATCTTCAGAACTACCTAAATTAGATTAAACACATGGCCTTAATTAACAATGATAGGATTTTTTTTTTGGCTGAAGAAACATGCAGTGAACTATTTAAAATATGTAACTACAAATTATAAGTTTCTATGGCATTTGCAGTGGGGGCAGGGAGAGAGGTTCCACAAAGCAGGAATTGCAAAACAGATGTAGGATTGTATTTAAAAAGAATGATGAGAGATTTGTCTTTTGTGAGACATATTGTCACCTAATGGTAATGTACTTGAGATATTTATGATGAAAAAACCAGGTAGAGTATGTACACATCAGTTATAGTAGTAACTTTAATGATATATAGCACAGACACACACATATGCATATGCATAGCTGCACACAATATACACACATGTGTGTGCATACATGTGCATGTGAAATATACACACGTGCAGTGCATGTGTACACATGATGTCTCTATATAACCCCTACTTAAAAATATAAATACATTGTTGATAGTGTATGTATTGTGTATATCACTATGCATAGTATGTGTATGCCTGCATACACATGCATTATGTTTGTATGTATTATATATACATGGATTACATATGTGCACATATACATATGTAGATGTAAACACCAGCACATCTAAATGTGTTCAACGTATATGTACAAAGGAAATCAAGTAGTGTTGAAATTACTATCACAACTGGAAAAATGAACTTTTATTTAGGTTTTACAAAATTCTTTCCCTTGTTTGTCCCTTTAGATTGGAATATGTATTACTAATCAATCAATCAAGAAGCATTTATGAAATGCTTACCATGTGCAAGGCATAGGACCTCTCTTTAGAGAGTTTACTTCCTAACAGAGAACATGCATATATATATATATATATACATATATATGTATATATATACGTATATAGGTATACATATATATGTATATATATACATATATATGTATACCTATATACGTATATATATACATACATATGTATATATATGTGTGTGTATATATATATATATGTATACAGAGAGAGAGAGAGAGAGAGAGAGAGAGAGACATACAAAACACATACAAATTAAACTTGGTAGGAAGAAGATAAACTAGAAACTTGAGGAGACTAGAAAAAACTTCATGATGAGTATGGAACTTGAATTGAGTCTTGAGTGGCACCAGGAATTCCAAGAGGATAAAGTTGGGAAGGAGTGAAATGCAGACAAGGGAAATAGCTAATGCAAAAGAAATTGGAGATGGATGTCATCGAAAAGGAATAGGAAAAAATGCCAGCTTATCTGAACCAAGGAGTGTATAGAAAAGAATTATGTATAACAAGTCTGGAAAGATAGAATCATAGCAAATGAATTGATAATTTGTGAAATTATAAAATGGGGTCAGGCATGCCCTTTTCTTTAGGTACTTGCTGGGAATGACCACAATTGACAGTGGGAAATACAGAGGCAATCACACACTAGTAACCACAGAAGATACAAAGGCAAGCAGCAACAGGGTACAGAGGGAGACAGTGTGGGAACAGGGGATGAAATAGTGAAGGAAAATAGGCAGCATGAGGAAGAGGATGGTTAGGGAGGAGAGGTAGAGAACATTCCTAACATGGCCATGGATTAGAGTTGGGAGCACCAGGTGGCATGGACCTGCTGATGGAAATTGAACAGTGCTTGGGGAACAGTAGTTTGAGGTCTCATTTTATAGGGGTTTTTTTTGGTGGGGACAGATGAATTTTTAATTTTGCCACCTTGGGGTTAGTTTGCTAATGTATCCAAATAATCTCAAAGTTATTGGTAAAACCTCAATGTCATCAACTCAGTCATCAATATACCTTCTTGAAATTCTGCTGCTCTGGAACTGTGGAGGTTTAGATTTTGTCTGGAATTCACATATCACTTGACAATCAGTGCCTAGATGACTTCTCCTGATTTAGCATATATTACCAGGATGCGAATTTTAGTTAATATATTGTTAATATTTGGTTAGTATAACAATTTGTAACTTATACTTCTTTGTTCTTTGGGATAATTTGTATATGACTTTCAGGTTCTCCTCTGCAATCTTATTTGCTGCTATTGCCTCTTTACACTAGATAGTTATAAACTTGCTATACTGACTGGAAGAGAGGTGAGGTCACAGAATTCTAACACACCCAGTATAGAAATAGCTTTCAATGTGAAACAGGAGTTTATATTTGATTTTAGAGATTATACAGTATCATTAGAATTCACTGAATGGGGGTGGGGTGGAGATTGACATTTTTAAATCTAAACTTCAGGAAAAGCTGTGGAGGATGCATTGGAGAGACCTGAGGCAGGGATACCAATTCAGAGATTATTACAATAGTCCCAGCAAGTCTAATAACATTAGACTAAGTTCTAGAAGGTCAGGGATCATGTCATTAATCTGGCTGAATTCCCACAATGCCTGACATAGTGCTTTACACTAGCCTTCAATAAATACTCTTGTTAACATTAGTAGTATCTCACTTGATCTTGAATCAGAGGGGCTGAATTTCAGTCCTTGTTCTGCTTCTAGCTAACTATATGACTTTGGAAAAGGTACCTTCACCTTTGTGAGCCTCTGATTCCTTGACTATAAAATGGGAAGTAGGGGGAGGTCATATTGAATAATCTCTAAGATCACTTTCAGCTTGAAAATTCTATACTTTACCCTGGAAACTTACATGGCAATTGCCAAGAAATTAACTTCATTTCAAATGTGAGAATTTCTAGAAGGATGCTTTGTTCACCCTAATGCCTAACAAATATTTAACCAGTACACCATATATGACTACTGCGTTTTACCATAGAGTATCAAAAGGGATTG
Organism: Phascolarctos cinereus; assembly: GCF_003287225.1. NCBI lineage: Eukaryota > Metazoa > Chordata > Mammalia > Diprotodontia > Phascolarctidae > Phascolarctos > Phascolarctos cinereus. Next base: position 198,300,597 of record NW_027556180.1, on the reverse strand, counting down.
ACCAAAAAAAAAAAAAAAGCACCAATGAACATACAAATTAAACTTGGTAGGAAGAAGATAAACTAGAAATATGGCTTACTTTATCCCAAACGGTAATTTTTACATAGCTAGCATCTGACTGGCTTTTGAATTGCAATTATGATATAGTATAAGGAGATTGAGATTTATTACAGGTGATGTATACAAATGTTAGAGATTTTGTGGGAGGGAAGTTCTGAATTTATCATGGATCATGCAGAGTACAAATCAGTTCTGTTTTCTCTCTGTCTGGCAGACTCACTTGATAATTATTAAAATATGGAAAGAATATGGGACACGTTGAATCTTGCCCTCAAGATTACTAATTTCAGTGTGCAGCAAATTAATAGTAACAAAAATCATTATGACAGCATTGCTTTAGGCTGAACTGTGGGAAATAAAAGGATATAGGCTGATGCTACGCAAAGGAGATGCCTCCCTCCCTTCTCCCACGTTTCTCCCTCACAATAATTCAGTATGAAACACTCCTTTACTACTTTGTATGGACTCTGAACTGTTTAAGGTGGTAACATTGAGTAGAAGCACAACTATCAGTTGTTTGGGGTTTGTTTACTTAGCATTTTGAAACAAAACTGGAAAGAAAATTGAAGTAAATGTGGATCCAATATAAGGACATTTCTACTCACAGCTATTCACATCTTTTTGTTTCTTGTTAAAACATGTGTTGGTTATTTTCGGTCTAACTCCTGGTAGAAAATTGGATTTCTCATTAGGATTCAGTATTTTTAATAAAGCACTTACATTTCATTATGTCTTACACTCAGAGACTAAGCAAATTGACGAGGGAATTGGATGTATTTCCTGGTGTGTGACATAACTGTTTAAACACCAATGAATTTGTGACTACCGTCAAGAAGCTTTACTGACTTGAATTTCTAAGACAAAAAGACAAAAAAAACCTTCTTGAAAGTGAAAGATAAATAGTATTGTTTGCTATCCTGTAGAGCTGGATGTTTCCTTAGAGATCCCAACTCTCTCATTTTACCTAGAAGCAAACTGAGACCCTGGAACCTTATGAGATTTGCCCAAATCAACAAATAGTTGACCCTTTTAAGTTTTCTTGTGACCATAGTCATTGCAGTAGTGGCAAAATTGAAGTGCTGAGCTCCAAACCACTAATGGATTCAAATTCTCCTTTGTGTTCCCCCCTATTTATCCAAGAAGGTGCCCATGATAGACATAAGGCTACCTGGTCAATCTTCTAGAAGTTCAATGTATCTGTCCAGACAAGCCAGTGCCAAAAAGAGTAATTCTGAGGTGGTATGTTGTTCTTTAGCAGAATGATGATGACAAGTGTTGAAAATAGTAGTTGTAGTAGTAGTAGTAGTAGTAGTAGTAGTAGTAGTAGTAGTAGTAGAATATAATTTTTAGCTTTGTTGGAGCATTTTACAAGGTAAAACTATTTTTAAAAACCTTCATAGCCTGTAAATTCTTGATAATCATCCATGTCGTGGGTCAACTTCACTGTACTGAATTGATGCTTAGAAGATGTACAAAATCGAAATGACAATAGCAGATAAACACTAGAGTCTGGAAAGACTTTTCACTAATTTTTGTATACAAGTATTAGATTTTCCTTTGACTAGATTTCCACTTGGATAATGGGCAACATATTCTATGCATTAATTTCAGCATATTAGCTCCTCAAAATAACAAATGTTGAAAGTAATGAAATGGTCTAGTCTCAGAATTCTCTAGGCCATCCATTATATTTTACTTAATGAGTTATTAATAATGGGGCAAATTGGAGAATATACTTTTTCATCTTATATATGGGGAGGGAGTTCTTTAACTGAAAGAACAAGAGGCTAGAAAATTCAGAAATAAGAAACAATAGAGATCAGTTTAAAATTTCCTATGAGAGGGGCAGCTAGGTGGCGCAGTAGATAGAGCACTGGCCCTGGAGTCAGGAGGACCTGAGTTCAAATCCAGCCTCAGACCAAACACTTGATACTTACTAGTTGTGTGACCCTGGGCAAGTCACTTAACCCCAATTGCCCCCCCCCAAAATTAATTAAATCAAATTGAAAAAAAATAAAATTTCCTATGAGACTTAACTTCTCAGGACTAGTGCCATTGACAGAAGACATTGGAATATGAGAGGAGAGAAATCAGTTACAATGAATTACCCTACTGATTTTTTTTTCAACAAATGGTAGGTTTCCTAATCACTTAATTATTTTTATTTGATATAATGTTAGAGATATCATCTTCTACTCTTCAAGTTGTAGCTGTTATTTTTTTTAGCAAGATATTCCCATTTAAAGTGATTTTAATGCTCTCTAAATATGGCTGACACAGTAGTAGTTTGATGTTAAGACAAATGGAATGCCTTATTAATCACTTTTCTTGCTTTAACTCAAAACAATTCCCAAATAATATATCCAAGTGGAGAACTTCTTTAGTACAACATGAGAATATTAAGAACCAAAGATAAATATTGAAAAAAATCCAGCCAATGCCTATGAATAGAATCTGGGTATCAATCCTGCTATATAAGTAGATTTGCTCAGTGTCATTGCTCATAGTTACTTTCTTTATGACTTCCTCTCTCTCTCTCCTCCTCCTCCTCCTCCTCCTTTTCCTCTTTCTCCTTCTCTTTCTCTTCCTCCTATTCTCCCTTTCCCTCTCTCTCTCCCTCTCACTCTTCCCTTCCCTCCTTCCTTCTCTATATTTATCTTTCTTTCACTTTGTCTCTGCCTGTATCTCTTTCTCTCTATTTCCCTAAGTTGTTTTCATGATTAACATTATTACATTAAAATATTATTTTGTGACTTATATCTGAAAAATTTAAAAACTTAAATAATATATTTTATGGATGCCCATTCATTTTCTTTGAAGAAAGTTATTTGTCAAAATCTTATAGACTGTCTAAACAAGAGAAGAATATATAGATGGACCTCATTTGATAGTAGTAATTATAATATTCTTTTGGTTTCACAAAAGAACATTACAGGGAATAGTTAAATCCATAGGCAGACAGCAAAGTAGAGTGGTGCCAGAGATATGGCAGTAGATATAACTGAGTTGGAGGTAGAAGAAAAGAAAAAGAAAGAGGGGAAGATTGGGAATGGAGGCTGAGCAGTGTTGGTGATATTGAGAAAAGAATTGGGGAAAGAAAGAAAATGAATTAAAGGAACCCACAATGACAATTATAATGATGATTCTCTAAGTCTGAAGTTTTTAGAAAGAGGAGAATATCTGATAAGTTTCTTCTACACATTTTAATCCCATCATTTGTAGAAAAAATGACTGTACAAATGAATTATTATTCCATAACCTAGAATTCAGACTGGGGAAGTGAAAAGGCAAAAAACCCATATGTATACAAAATGTATGTGTCCAGAAGCAATTTATTAAAAGATACTTTTAAGGCTGGCTAGAGACAGAATAGGATTGTGCAGTACTCTATACCTGAGTCCAAACTTGGGGAAGTTATGGAAGTTCCCCAAATCAGGATGTAATAGATTCAAAGGTGATTTTCCCATCATCCCTTTTGGTTTAGGAAAAGACATCTCTCTGGAAAGAGTTATCGATGCTCCCTCTTTTTCAGGGTCTCAAGGATGGTAATTAATGAGGAACAAAGGATTATATGCTATCTCCATTATAGACTTAGCTGTGATTTTTGAGTACAGTATTTGGTTTCAGGCATGAGAATATGGGAATATAATGCTTCAGGATTTACTCAAAGTTAGCTAATAAGGGATAAAGAGGTTACTATTTGTAATAGCAGGTACTGTGAGGTTGTTAAAGTCCTTATGAATGTTTATCGATGAAATTATCATTAAGAAAAGCAGGGAAGACTATGCTGGCAAGTTTTAGGGGTAAAACCAAAAGAAATAACAATAAACAATCAAAATCTTATAATATTAACACATTAATACATAAATGCATAATATTTTATTATGCTATATTATAATACACATAATATTATTATAATACACATAATATAATTATAACAATTAATGTATTAACATATACATATATAAGCCAACTAATATGGGTATGAATATTGCAAGGGAGTCTATTAAACTCTCTGGCAAATGCCAAGATCCTGGACTTTTACATTTGTTGTTGTTGTTTTCACTTTGAAATTTTAAAGATGAATCTTAACTCAGATTTCACAGGAGAGAGAGTAGGGGAAGTTAGCTTCCACGATATAGTTCCTAAAACTATTTGTACATGTATATGCTATAGCAAGCAATTCATTTATATTTCCCAGGATTAGACTGAATAAAATTTATAGTTACAAAATTTTAAGAAGAAAAAAATTAGTACATATTATTGACTGGACATAGGACTACAGAAATCAGACATTATGTAAAGCATTGCAACACTTAAAGTTCTGAGGGCCCTGTCAGGGCAAAAGGAAGGATTTGGGAATTTTTTTTTTTTGCAGAAACTGATAAAATTGAACAGATCCACTGAAACCCTACAGTATTGACTGTGTTTGTGGGGCAGGATAAAGGAGAGGTGAATAAGTGAATGAATGAAAAATTATATAAAATAGATGTAAAACACTGTGCTAATCACTAGGAATACAAATGGAAATAAGACAGCCCCTTCTCTCAAGTAGTTTGCCTTCTAATGAAGGAGACAACACACATGAAAGTTTAGAGCTGAAAGTCATATGGAAAGTCCCCATGTTCCTTATGGTGCAGCAGCAAAGTAGATAGTAATATCTCTTCTTTAATTTCCATATATAACATCATGTTCATTTCTGATGTTAAACAATATGACAGTGCCAAGGACTTTAGCATAAAAAACTTTCTCCTTCCTGTGCAATTTTCCCTGACCCTGATCTTACTTAGTCAGATTCCCAAACTCAAGGATTTTGAGACCAGGACGTATGTAAAGGGCAGAGAACAACTTGAGAGAGTATGCCAGGCCACAGGGTGGGCCTGCAGAAATGGCAACAGGGCAGCCACACAAACAGAGAATGTATGTGAAACTGAAGCAACCAGAGGAGCCATGAGGGACTGTGGGAAAGGAGTTACCATGGAAACAGGAGAGGGCTACAGTAAATAGGTTGCCAGCTCCTGACTCAGGAGACAAACCTGTTGGGACAGATCCCACTTTGCTGAAGCACATTCAGAGGGAAGACACAAATTTTCTGCTCATTCTCTTCTTCACTTTTCACTCTATGTCTCCCAACAGGGTGTATGTCTATTCAAAAAAACTTGTTTTTGCTTTTTTCAATATTTGTTTACTTTCCTGTTGGCTATGTCTTCAAAGTCAGTTTAAAAATTAATATGGTTAACCATTGCATTGTTGATCTAACATCTAACACATAGGTATCATTAGGTGCAGTGGATAAAGAGCCAGGCTGGGACATCACCCATATCATTCTAGCATTTTTACCTATCTCAAAGCCCTGTGGTAACAAGCAAGTGATAAAGCAGCAGGTGCAGATACACTGGGAGCTGTTGTCACAACTCTGAATACAGGTGGCCCAGGCCATAGGGTCATCTCTCACTGGAAGTAGAAGTGGGATTGGGCAGACCCTGGGTCTGCCCAATTTGAGCTCAGGATAGACCTGAGTTCAAATATAACCTCATATACTTAGTAGCTGTGTGACCCTGGGCAAGTCACTTAACCCTGTTTGCCTCAGTTTCCTCATATGTAAAATGAGCTGGAAAAAGAAATCGCAAACCACTACAGTAACTTTGTCAAGAAAATCTCAAATGGGGTCACAAAGAATTAGACATTTCTGAAACAACCAAACAACACCATTATGGAAATCCTAAGAAAAAGAGATAGATTTGAAACTACAATATTTTGCCAGAGCACTAAATTTTCTTGCTGAGGGCTCAAAGCAAACAAAAGAGAATTATTCATAGATTTCTTACAACTTCTCAAGGGTCAGAGAGCAAATTTAACTCAGAATCTTTATGGGCAAGAAGTAAGAAATTTGTCTAGAGGCAGACTTGGCCTTGGGAGAGCATGGCAAAGGCTCCTTACCTTTCTCTTTTGCCTAAAGCCCAATTTGAAAGGAAAATCACTCCTCTTCTTAAGAGAGGAATAACTGAAAGAGTGGCTGGGAATGAATTACTGATGTACATAAGGGTGGGCATAGGTGAAAGTGAGTGAACAACTCTAACCTGAATAGCTTAGAATTGATTGTTGTCCTTCATTATAGAAGAATACCAACATGACATGGCAATATTAGTCAAGTTACAGTATGTCTGACTGTGGATAGACCAATATTAGCTTGGAGTGCTCTGCCACAGGTCAGACACAATTAGTCCATGTGAACATTGGGGATACATTCTCTAAATTTGTGCATCTCACGTTTTGTTTCTAAGTGTGCACACATTCCATGTACTGATGGTAAGTTGAATCATCCTTGTAGAAGTTTTTGTACATTTTTTGCATTTATTTTGACCAAAAGGTGGGATCCCTGCCTGCCACAGGCCAGGGTTGGGTATTCAGACAATTTTTGGGGCATCTTTTCTAGACCCTTCTTCACACCAGGAGATGAGCAGTGGAATCCTTAAAAGGCTCCTCAGACACCCAGGCAGCTTCCGAATCCCTCTGCTGCTTCTAGTGAGAAGATGATCCTATGGCCTGGACCATTATTTTCAGGATTATGACTATAGCTCCCAGTGTATCTGCACCTGCTGCTTTATCACTTGCCTGTGACCATAGGATTCTGAGATAAGTAAAAATGCTAGAATGATATGGGTGATTCTTTTGATTCATTCACAAATTGGATTTAAGTGAGGCAGAGTTGAAGAAAGTCATTGACCTTACTCTCTCTTCCAGAGGTATCACAGCCAAGTGGCAGGATAGAGTCAAGATGACTGGTGATGGCTTGAGATGTAGTGGATGACCTTGGTCTTTGATATCTAGTCAAGCCCCAAGAATTTTACAATGCTTGCTTCAGCTGCCTCAATGACTGTTGGAACAAATTGCTCTCATCTACCCATTCCACCAGGGGAAGTCTTCACATGCTTGAGGTAGATACCCCACCTAAGCCATTGATAGATTTAAGACTCTTTGGTTACCCTCAACCTGGTTTAGCCTGTCTGCCAAAATGGTTTACCAAGTTGTGGCCCCTGTGCATGCTATAGCTTCTTGAGGCCACAGGTGAGATTTAGGTGGATGGGGTAGACATCAAGTGTGGAAAGAAGGCCTGAAAAGGGCTCAGCAGCCCTCACAGCAGAGGTACTAATCTTCCCTGAACACACCCTACACCCCAGAATATCTTAGAAACACACTGCCATAATACTGTTAGATAAAGTTATATGTTTTAAGAAAAATCTATGAGTAGATCATGGGCTAATCTATGCAACCTCTAATACAGCTACATCTAATGATAGTTTGGCTAAAAGAAAAGTACACACAACCATACCCCAAGGCATTAGCATACACCTGGTGGCATCAGACATTGTGCCTAGAAGACATATTAGGATCTTAGAATCATGGATCTAGAACCAGAAGGGACCTCAGAAGGCAATAAACAGCCTTTATAAAACTGGCCTTGTCAAAATCAAACCTATGAATTAAAACTAAGCATTAAAGCCACAATTGATGTTATCTTTTCTGTCATATATGAGTAAGGAATGGCACAGAGTGGTCATTTCACAACTCCCTTCTCTTAATCACAAGATGAGTACAAGTACTCTCCACCACAAGACCTCTCCACCACAAGCAAAATGCATTCCACAGCCCTTCTGCATATTGGAGTTTGAGTACCATGTGCCAAGTTTCTCCCAAGACAATATTCATGCAGTCATTTTACACTCAAAATAACTTACCCACTTGGAAAATGTTGGCCCAATATGAAAGTTTTCATGTGTTTATGATTAGGCTGAGGAGGGAAAAAAAATTCCCTATAGAGATTTTAGACATCTGGTAAGAGCCTGAATGAAGGTAAATTGGTGGGTATGTTATTGGTAAATTTCCATTTCTGTTCTATTCACTGAATCCTGTAATGAGTTGTTGTGAATCCCCACCTCACTTTTTCATATCTTTTATGATGATCTATCAGTTTATGTGTAGTAGCAAGTCGCAATGTTTTTACTAATGCTATTTTGAATGACAGATTATTCTAATAACATGTCACTTCTACTTTCTGATTTCCTTCTATGCACAACGTTTTCACTCAAACTAATGTTTCCATTTCTTACTAAATGCTGGTACTATTTCCATTTCAGTTTTGCTTTTCCATGAGCTTCTATTCAACGTCCATTTTAGTTTGAGCCCTTCTCTAACAATTTTACTAACTCAGATCATTCTGTTTATATGCCTGCTTTAACCAATGAATGCAAGAGTCAGACACAGCCAAAGCCCTTCACACCTCGGTTAGAAGGAGAGAACATTTAGGGGAAAGTCAATGCTGGAGAGCAGGTCTGTGTATATATCACACTAGGAGACCTTAGGTTTTATTCCCCACGCAATGTGTGGGAGTTAGGGGCCTTTTAAAACATAGAAAACTATTACACTGTCTTTGTTTTGACTTTATTGTTGGTGTCTTTGTTATGTGAAATTTAAAGGAGTCAATAAAACAGCAATATGACATGGCAGTGTTCCTTGGCTATCTATATAGGGGTCTGTGATTAGATGATATATTAACCAGAGGCCAAATATCAGAAAGGAATCAGCAATGATGGCATGTGTCACAGATTCATCTTAAAGCCACACATAAAGCTTAAGCTCAATTCCATTTGTAAAGAAGTAATGTTTGGTAGTAAGAAAGTAGAGGAGAAATTCATAGACTAGCAGTTTTCTTTTAGAATATGTATTCAGGTTGTTTGGTTCTTGTGCCTGTTTTTGTTTGTTTGTTTGTTTTTGTTTTTGTTGCCTGTTGTTTTTGTCCTACATTTTTGAAGAGGACCAATGATATCATAGGGTGATGTTTTGATTCACGCAAGAGTTGTCAGCCTCTCTCTTCCTGAGTTATTGAAGTCTAGTGGCAAGATCAAAGTCAAAACAAATGGAGGTAGTCCAGGCTGCAGTAGATGACCTTGGTGTCTTGGATGTCTGACCAAACTCTAAGTGCTCCACAGTACCTGCTTCAGCAGCCTTCATGGATGTTGAAACAAATTTCCATCATTTACCCATTCCACTGGAGTAAGTCTTCACATGCTTGTGATAGACCCCACCCCTCCTCAACTCCCCAGTGAATTTGAGGCCCCTCACATATGTTCAACCTGATTTAATATGTCTGCCAATATGATTTACCAGGATGTGGCTGATGGGCATATTAAAGCTTCTTGGAGCCACAGGTGAGAGCTGAGTGCCAGGTGGACAACAAAGGTTGATGAGCAGCCCTGAAAAGGGCTTGGCAAGCTCTCACACCAGCAGCGCTAGTCCTCCTTGAACACCTCAGATACAACACAATTTGTACTAGGGTTTCTTTAGAAGTAATATGGGTTGATGGAAAGAGAGCCAAAGATCATGAGATGAGGACAAGTACTGCCTATCTTAAGACCTCTCCACCACAAGCAAAATGCATTCCACAACAGTAAAAAAGTTCTGTGTTCTGGTTCCACTAATCTAACCCAAATCTATGAACCTTATTTCCCTAGGCAGCTCTCTAAGAATATAAGTTGTAAGGCAGTTGTTGATCAGAATTGATAGAAGGAATTTCTATTCCACAGGTTCCTGCTACCAATGAAATTACAAGTCTGGACATCTTCCTCTCTTCCTCCCCCACCAAAAAGTAGGAGTTTTGTTCTTATTAAACCCTTCATCATTCATTGCATAGTCTATCCTTGCAAATTTTAAAACATTGGGATGTCTGGTTAAGATGGCAATATGAAAAGGTCCTGGTGGAGGACAGGTGCTTCACACACACCCAAGGAAATAGCTGGAAAAGATGTAAGATAGAAATGATAAAGAAAATTGAAGGAAAGTAAAAATAAACTGCCTCATTCAATATAGAATAGCACCCCAAAAATAGTTGAAGGAATGAGAGAAGTCACTGCAAACTCCAATAAGCAGGCCTGAATCTAGCCAGCATAAAATACTGACTATCAAGAAAGCTTTGGTGAATTCTGATCAAAACACAAAACGAGCTCTGGGATTCTGTGAATCAAGCAAGCTATAGGCTCTGTCCAATCAGGAAGTGAAAAATAGAGCCTGTTACCATAAGTTACTGCATAGGAGACATTGCCTACCTATATATTTTTTGGATCACTGCAAGACATAGTAGGAGTTAGGGCCAACTTGGCATCTAAGCTCCTGTTTTTTTGTTGTTTGCTTGTTTGCTTTGTTTTGTTTTCTTTTTTATTCCTTTGTTCAGTTTTTTTCACTTCTTTTTTTCTCTATTAATTGATTTATTTTTGGTTTTCAACATTCACTTCCATAAGATTTTGAGTTCAAAATTTTCTGTCCATCTCATCCCTCCCACCACTCCAAGACAGCATGCATTCTGAATACCCCTTCCTCTAATCTGCACTCCCTTCTATCTCCCCCCCTTATCCCCTTCCCCTTCTATTTTCCTATAGGAAAAGATAGATTTCTATACCCCATTGCCTGCATATCTTATTTCCCAGTTGCATGTGAAAACAATTTTAACATTTGTTTTTAAAACTTTGGGTTGGAGCAGCTAGGTGGCACAGTGGATAAAGAACCAGCCCTGGAGTCAGGAGGACCTGAGTTCAAATCCAGCTTCAGACCAGACACTTGACATTCATTAGCTGTGTGATCCTGGGCAAGTCACTTAACCCCAATTGCCTAAAAAATAAAAATAAATTAAAAGACAAACTTTTAGTTTCAAATTTTCTCCCTTCCTTCCTCCCCACCCACCCTCATTGAGAAGGAAAGCAACTCAATACAGGTTATACATGTGTAGTCACGCAAAACACTTCATGGTAGTCATGTTGTGGAAAACCAACTATATTTCCCTTCATCCTATCCTGCCCCCATTTATTCTATTCTCTCTTTTGACCCTGTCCCTCCTCAGAAGTGTTTGCTTCTAATTACCCCCTACCTTTATATGCCCTCCTGTCTATCATCCCCCTGTTCTCTAATCCTCTTCCCCCCCTATTTTCCTGTAGGGTAAAATAGATTTCCATACCCAATTGAGTGTGTATGTTATTCATTCCTTAAGCCAAATCCAATGAGAATAACATTCACTCATTCTCTCTCACTTACCCCAACGTCCCCTCCACTGTAAAAGCCTTTTCTTGTCTGTTTTATGTGAGATGGCAGACAGGGCTAGGACTGTGGCTGGGACTGAGCTTGTCTCTCACAGTGGTCACAGACTTTTCCTACTGACTTTCTCAGTTGTCTGGTATTTGTAGGTTGAGAACTCTGGAAACCACCATAGCTGCCCATGTTTCAGTCCCCTGAGGCCTGCTCAAAGTTCGCTGAGGCCTGGTCTTTGCCTGCATGCCCACACTGAACTGCATTCCTTCCCCCGCCTGGTGCAATAGACCTTTCCAATCACCTATCCAGGTTGTCTTGGGCTGGAAATTTGTTTCGCTCTGTCTTTTTGTGGGTTCTGCCACCCTAGAATTTGTTTAGAGCCATTTTTAACAGGTTTTTGGAGGGCTTTGAGGGAGAGCTCAATCAAGTCACTGCTTTCACTCTGCCATCTTGGCTCTGCCCTTCTCCCCCACCCCCCAGTTCCTGTTTCAGGGAACTTTACATCAGGCATGAGACTGACAGTATCTTCAACATCTAATTGAAATCAATCAAGAATATAGAAGAGGAAGGAAACAACTCCTAATAAAGATTCTACAAGGGGAAGGATTCAGATATATGTTGAGGCCAACATTTGCAGCAGATTATCATAAACTGAGCAAGAGATTAAACAAGAAGGTGGCACCTAAGACCAATTACCCCATCCAGAATGGTAGTGGTATCCAGACTACAGAAGGTATAGGACCAAAGAGGGCCCACTCAACCTCCACCACACTAAGAGTACAGGAGAGGTCTGAACATGTCCCCGGAACAAAGACTTAATTCAAGACAAGAGGGCAGTGATTTGAATAAATAGAAGAAATTTCACTGTGTGACATTGTGCAAGTCTCTCAACTTCCTTGAGCCTCACTGAAGTGGAATTATATGGTCTTTGAGGTCTGTTGCATGTGTAGATCTATAATATTATAATACTATGGCAAAAATCAAATTCCCATTTGGTGAGAAGGACTACCCATCTCATTCAAGACTTGCAGAAGCTTCATAATCTTGGTCTGGATTAAAATCTCCATCCAAGAAGGGAGGCTAGACATATGAGTAAACATAAAGAAACTTGAATATGATGAAGAAATACTATGAGTTAATGGAAACCTAAGAAATAAACCCAGAAAACTCCTTGGTAAGAACAAGTGAAAATCTCAGGGAAAAAAATTAAAAATGCTTGGCCAAAATGAAAGAAATAAATGAAATTAGAATTCTTAAAGGGAAAAAGTTAGGAGAATAAGCTTCTTAGAACAAGAAGTAGCAACATGATTGAAGAGAGAATTCACTAAAAAACAGAATAGAACAAACAGAACTTGCTAGGAAATAAGAAATACTAGAACATATTCAAAAAGATCAAAACACTATATATTATCTACTATTGAAAATAATTTACTTAAGGAGAAGCACAAAAGATAATTTAAGCCTCATCAGATGACCTGAAAATTATGTTCAATTTTTTTTAAAAAGTACTGAAATTTGGGGCAGCTAGATGGCACAGTGGATAGAGCACTGGCCCTGAAGTCAGGAGGACCTGAGTTCAAATCCAGCCTCAGACCAAACACTTGACACTTACTAGCTGTATGACTGTGGGCAAGTCACTTAACCCCAGTTGCCTAACCAAAAAATAAAAACAAACAAACAGAAAAAAAGTACTGAAATTCAAGAAATAAAATGAAACTATTCAGAACTGTTATATCAAAAGGCCAAACTAGCAAACAAAAATCCTTGTCACTTCCTGAGATGCCAAGCAGATCATACACATAGTTGGCATAGCCCAAATTCAGAGTTTCAAGGGCAATTTCAAAAAATACTGGATGTATCCAGAAGTTTAGAATTCAGTACTAACAAGCTGCAGTCCAAAACACACAAGAATATACTGCTATGCCACTAAAGATAAGGAAATTTTGGAGTATATATTCTAAGAGGCAAAAGAATAATAATAACCTGCAAAAATGCATATGATCTTTGAGGTGGAAAGTGAATATTTAATATAAGAGAAGCCTTGCAAGAATTCCTGAGAAAGTATAAATGTTATGCATAATCTTTGAAATGCAAATATGAGAATTTGAAGAGAAAGACCTCACAGAAAAGGGTAGCAGAATGGATTTGAAAGCAAAATCAACAATATGTTCTTTTTTTTTGAAAGAGATACACTGGAAACAGAAAGAAATAAACAGCTAAAACAAGGACCTTAAGCAGAATTTATTATGCTTCAAAGTCAAATTGAAAAAAAGCAGAGATACCAGCAATATTTTAGACTATCAAAGTTAAAATATACGTGGCTGAGAGATAAAACGAGAAACTATATTAGGATGAAAGGCACCATAAGCAATGAAATAATAATTCATATACATATATGCATCTAATCACATAGCTTGTCACCACTGAAGGAATGATGAATTCTGATAAATGCATTAACATATTGAGAAACAGAATTGTTCCAGAACTACAAATATTCCCAAATGGAGATAGTATACTTGAGCAATACCTTGCATCATGCCATGTGTCACAAAAGCTTGAAAAATGGATCCAAGAGATGGAAATAAATACACTTCAATTGTCTGAAAACTTACTTGCTTTACACTTCGTTGAAAAAAATCTATCAGCTATAATGAAGACTAGACACAAAAAAAGTGGATTTTTAAAAAAATACACTTAATATCTAACGTTATAAGAGTATTTTAATGATGAAAGATAATGTTTTAAAAAACTAAAATAGAATAACATTATGATAGTTGGGAATCTGAACATGTATTTTTTAGACCTGGACAAATCTAACAAAAAATAAATGAAAGATAAGTTAAGGACATGAAGAGAACTTTAAAAAAAATCTCAGATATAATAAATTTCTGTCAATTGCTAAATGAGAATTAAAATAGTTACACATGCTTTTCAGCTTATAAGGCATTTTTATAAAAGTTGATCATTAATTGAGTATAAAAACTAAAACACATGCAGACAAGCAAAACATTAAATACATTCTTCATGGACCAAAATGAAATTTTAAAAGTTAAGAACAGTTTAATGATTTAATAGAAGAATTTTAACTTCAATAGAGATAACAATATTGTCTGAAATAATATGTGTATCAAAGAACAAATTATGGAAATGATAATTTTATCAAAGAAAACTATATTAATCTCACTTATATGAACTGGGAAAAGAAGATTCAAAAAACACCCACAAACAGTTTAGGTAAGTAAAACTCAGATAAAAGTTTAGTTTGCAAAACTCGAATTGTTCAAGGCAAAAAATGAAGAAGACAGCAATTGTTGAATTGATCCAAATAATTATGAAAAGGTATTTGAAACTATATCCCCAAAGTCACTAAACTGTGCATACCCTTCAACCTACTTATATTATTAGCCAAATACCACTAAAGAAGTTAAAGGCGAGAGAAAAGACTCATATGTGCAATTATATTTACAGAAGCAATTTTTACTCTAGCAAATTGGGGAATGGGTAAAAAAAAATGTTACTTGAGTAGAAGTGAATATTGAACACTAAAAATTATGACCTGACAGATTCAGAGAAATGTGAGACTTATATGAACAAATGCAGTGAAATGAGTAGAACCAGAAGGGGAAAAATGCTTTGAAAGAATAAAGAATATATTAACTCTTATCAACATAATCACAAATTTTTATATCAAGAAACTGATGATAAAATAATTTTCCTGCCTCTTTGCAGACACTTCATAGACTAGATATGCAGAATGACATACATTTCTACACATAGTAAATATATTTATTTATTATTCTTAACTTAATTTTTGTGTTACATAAGAAAGCTTTCATTTTCAAAGAGAAGTGGGGGTGGAAGAAGATTCATGTTGGGGAAGAATTGGTGAATAGTGACAGTGATGCAAAAAGAAAAAAAGAAAGGCACACCAATGAAATATGTAAAATACGTAGAATAGAGTACTGGTGTCAAACTCAAGTAGAAATGAATTGCTGCCATTATATTGACTTAAAAAAGCACAAATTAACATAATCTATGCTGTATTGTATTTTTATTATTTTGTCAAACTTTTCCAATGCCATTTTAATTTGATTTTCCTGTACTTGGTAGTTTTGCTGGTGTCTCGCAGCCTGCAGGCCCTGAATACCAAAGTTGATGCCTCTGGAATAGAGTCACAGGCAGTTCAGAAGGGCAATTTTGTTACTATTATGACTAAAATAAAATATACTTTTTTTAAAAAAGCATAATAAAAGTTAGAAGAGTACATAATAGAAGTTCACAGTTTTTTATAGTCATCTTTTTTTTCTATTCTTTGTATAATGAAATGCTGATATTTGTTTTAAGTTAACAAGAAAAATATAAATTTTAAAAATATTAACATGAACAAAAACAAATGATCTTGTCAGGATGTATTACAGACTTCCTGGAAAGAACACTGAATTGGGTAAAGAATTTATGACACAATACAAATATGGCATGGAAGCTTTATAATATAGGCATGGAGAAAAATTGGAAATTTTCTGACACTCTGTCTTCCAGAAGTATAGCAGGTGATAAATTTATGACTCACTTTAATGATCATTTCATTCTTCCAAAGGAAGAGGAAATGGCGAGGAATGCAATTGCTACTCTAACCAAAGGAAGGTCGTTAATAAAATAGAATTTTTCAGAATTCTGGGACATGTTATTATAGAGTTTATGATAGGGAAGAGGAGAAAGTTATGCTCCCTAGCATTCAGTATATATTTCAAAAGGTTAAGATACAAAACAGATAGATACACTCAGTGCCTTGATATTTTGAGGTAAAAGTTGGTTCCAAGAACTATTGTAAGCACTCAGGAATGAAATTTTGTATACATAAAATGCTATTCCAGTTATGAGCAAAATGAGAAGCTACTTAAAAAAGACTGATACAGATACACAAGGGATTAATGGACATGCTAATTTTTTTTTTTAAAAAAAGAAGAGCAAAAGCATACAGAGCAGATGGTAGCAAGGGAAAGTAAGTGAGAATGAATACAAAATATATGATACTTTAAGAATTATATCAAAACCCAGCATAAGCTGAGGCTGAAAATAAATTATAAGGGCAGTAAAAAGTTTGATTGGTTATTTTTTGTATGTTAGGGGAAAAGATTAGTGAAGGTGGAAGAAGATTCATGTTGGGGAAGAATTGGTGAATAGTGATAGTGATGCAAAAAGAAGAAAGAAAGGTACACCAATGAAATATGTAAAAATACATGCAATAGAACATTGGTGTCACACTCAAATAGAAATGAATTGCTATCTATATTGAGCCAAGAAAAGATCAAAATCAAAGAAAATGAAGGTATTGAAAAAGTTAAGCTATTGAAAGATTATTTATATATAAATGCTAATTAAATTATCAAAAAATCTTGTAGGTGTGAAACCTTAGCCACTGTCACTAATTTTTGAAAAGTGTTTGAGAATAAAAGAATTTACAAAGGAGTAGAGAAAGGTAAATATTATCCCAATTTTCAAAAATAAGAAAGTTGTAGATCTTGTACACTATAGATCAAGAAGCTTGACTTTTTTTCCCAGTAAATTTCTGGAACACATTAATAAGGCAATATCATGTGACCACTTAAAAAGGAAAGCAGGATAAGCTTTCATCAATAACTGAATTCAGAAGAATTCCTTAATAAATCACCTTAAAGGCTGGCTTCTATTGTTGAGCTCTGGGGAGCTGTTTTTGGTCCTTGCTGTTCAATATTTTTTCAGTGTCTCAGATAAAGATACGCTTACCAAATCTGTGGATAACATAAAGGTTGGAGGAATAGGTAACATATGGTATGTAAGAGAATGAGTCCAAAAAGATCTCAGCTGACTATATTATGATAGGCTTAATCCAATCAGATGAATATGAAAAATGGTAAAAATTAAATTATGCAATTAGCTTCAAAAAAATCTACTAAATGAGTGCAAGATAGAGAAGATATGACTAGGTCATTGGCATTTCAAAAAGTCATGAATTTTTTAGTAAGCTTAAAACTGAATATGAGTCAACAGAGTATCTTGGCATAATAATAATAATAACAAAAAATTAATATTATACTAGATTTCAGTAACATAGATCACAGAATTCAGAATAAGGTAAGTATATGGAGTATGCCATTAGACTTTGCCTTCAACAGTCAGTCAGTTAACAAGTATTTATTAATCACCTATTATCTGCCAGGTACTTTGGAGTTCTATGTTCAGTTTTGGATATTATATTTCAGGAAAGACATAGACAAGCTATAACATGTTCAGAAGAGGGACACTAGATTGAAGAAAGAAGAAGATAACATGTTATATAAGGATTAGTTGAAGGAACTGGGGATATTTTGTGTATATAAGAGAAGAATCAGGAGGAGATGTGAAAGCCACTTTCAAGAATTTGGAAAAAAGCAGTGACTTGCTTGAGCTCTCTCCCAAAGCCCTCCAAGTACCTGTAAAAATGGCTCTAAACAAATTCTAGAGCAGCAGAACCCACAAAAACACAGAGTGAAACAAATGTCCAGCCCAAAACAACCTGGAGGCTTGATTAGAAAGGTCTAATGCACCAGGCTGGGAGAGGAATGCAATTCAGCATGGGCACACAGGCAAAGACCAGGAGTCCGTGAACCTGGAGCAGGCCTCAGAGGACTGAATGATGGGCAGCTGTGGTGGTTTCCAGACTTTTCAACCCACAAATGCCAAAGATAACTGAGAAGGTCAGTAGGAAAAGTCTGTGACCACTGTGAGAGAAAGTTAGGCTGCTTGCAATATTTTCTTCTTGACCTGGGAATTCTAGAATTTGGCTACAATATTCCTAGGAGTTTTCCTTTGGGGATTTCGTTCAAGAGGAGATTGGTGAATTCTTTCAATTACTATTTTGCCCTCTGGTTCTAAAATATCAGTGCAATTTTCCTTGATAGTTTCTTGAAAGATGATGTTTAAGCTCTTTTTTTTTTGATCATGGCTTTCAGATTGTCCAATAATTTTTAAATTCTCTCTCCTGGACCTATTTTCCAGGTTAGTCATTTTTCCAATGAGATATTTCACATTGTTTTCTAATTTTTCATTCTTTTGAATTTGTTTTACAGTGTCTTGATTTCTCATAAAGTCACTAGCTTCCAATTGCTTTATTCTCATTTTTAAGGAAGTATTTCTTCAGTAAGCTTTTGGACTTTCTTTTCCATTTGGCCAATTTTGCTTTTTAGAGCATTCTTCTCCTCATTGGCTTTTTGGACCTCTTTTGCTGTTTGGGTTAGGCTATTTTTTAAGGTGTTATTTTCTTCAGTATTTTTTTGGGTCTCCTTTAGCAAACTATTCACTTGTTTTTCATGATTTTCTTGCATCACTCTCATTTCTCTTTCCAGTTTTTCCTCTACTTCTCTTACTTGCTTCTCAAAATGCTTTCTGAGCTCTTCCATGGCCTGGGACTGATTCATATTTTTCTTGGAGGGTTTGGATGTAGGAGCTTTGACTTTGTTGTGTTCTTCTGGTTGTATGTTTGGATCTTCTTTGTGACCAAAAGAAGATTCTATGGTCTGTCTTTTTTTGGAATTTTTTGCTCATGATCACAGCCAATTACTTAAGTTATAAACTCTTTGTCAAGGTAGAAGTCTGCTTCCAAAGTGGAGAATATACTGTCCTAAACTTTGGGGGTTTATACAGCTGTTTTCAGAGATACTTGTAGGGACCTGTAAATTTTCAGTTCTTCCAATTTGGTATGATAATGGGCAAAGTGTTTACTTCTTTCCTGGCCTGTGCTCTGGTCTATGAGTGACCACAAGCACTCTTTTCTGTCTTGAAACTGTGAGGAGGATTTTCTCTTTATCACCACTATATGCTCTACCATGTCAGCACTCCTCCTCACCTGAGGACGGTTACCCAGAACTGTGACCCAGATCCAAGCACAGGCAAAGCAAGAGAATCCTGCATAGACAAAGAGATCCCTGCAATCCCCCTCAGATCAGCTACTCAATTGCCCCTCAGTGTGTGGGCCAGAAGCTCAGGAAGCAGCTGCCACCCCAGGGCTGTGCTCAGGAACTGGGGCTGGGACCTAGCTTCTCTCACTGCAGAAACAGACTTTTCCCCCTGACTTTCTAAGTTGTCTTTGGTGTTTGCAGGTTGAGAGGTCTGGAAACTGACACAGCTGCTGGAGATTCAGTCCTCTGAGGCCTGCTCCAGTTTCTTTGCTCCCTGCGTGCCCATGCCCAAACTGTGCTCCTCTTCCAGCCCCGACCAATGTACTTTTCCAATCAACCATCCAGGTTTTCTTGGGCTGTAAATTTGTTGTACTCTCTCTTTTTGTGGGTTCTGCTGTTTTAGAATTTGTTTAGAGCCATTTTTTTTACAGGTATTTGGAGGGGTTTGGGGGAGAGCTCAAGCAAGTCACTGCTTTCACTCTGCCATCTTGGCCCCACCTCAGATTTTTCTCATTCTAAGAGGAGAAAGTTGAAGTCCCACACCACCAATGGAGAGGAAATTAAAACAACCATTAGAAGCTTTTTTGTCCAATTACATGCCAATAAATCTGACAATCTCAGCAAAATGGAAGCATATTTACAAAAATATAAATTGCCCAAATTACTAGAAGAGGAAATAAACTACTTAAATAACCCCATTTTAGAAAAAGAAATTGAACAAGCCATCAATGAACTGCCTAAGAAAAAAATCCCCAGGACTAGACGGATTAACAAGCAAATTCTACCAAACATTTAAGGAATAATTAATGTCAGTACTATTTAACTGTTTGGAAAAATAGGCAAAGAAAAAGTCCTACCAAATTCCTTTTATGAAACAAATATAGTGCTGATGCATAAACCTAGAACACTGAAAACAGAAACAAAACTATAGATGAATTTCACAAATTGATGCAAGTATTTTAAACAAAATACTAAAAAAAAGATGTTACAGTATTGTATATCAGGGATCAAAAACTATGACCAGGTGGGATTTATACCAGAATGCAGGGCTGGATTCAATATTAGGAAAACTATCAGCACAATTGGCCATATCATTGACAAAACCAATAGAAGTAATAAGATTATCCCAATAGATGCAGAAAAAGCCTTTCATAAAATATGATACCCATTCCTATTAAAAACCATAGAGTGGAGCTAATAGATGGAGCTTTCCTTAAAATGATAAGTAGTGTCTATCTAAAACCATCAGTAAGCATTACTTACGATGAGGATAAGCTAGAACCCTTCCAATAAGATTGAGGTGAAGAAAGGATGCTCATTTTCTTTACCATTATTCAAGGTTTTACTAGAAACACTAGCTATAATAAGAGAAGAAAAGGAAATTAAAAAAATTAAAATAGGCAATGAGAAAACAGAATGATCACTCTTTGCAGATGATATGGTGGTGTACTTACTACTTGAGAAGCAACTGAAAAGCTATTTGAAATAATTAACTTTAGCAAAGTTTCAGGATATGAAATAAACCCACATAAATCATCAACATTTCTAAATGTTACTAACAAAGTCTGACAGGAAGAGACAGAAAGAGAAATTCTATTTAAAATATCTGTAGACAATATAAAATATTTGGGAGTTTATCTGCCAAGATAAACCCAGGAATTATATTAACATAATTACAAAACACTTTTCTCACAAATAAAGTCAGATCTACACAAGTGGAAAAAATATTAATTGTTTCTGGGTAGGCCGAGCCAATATAATAAAAATGACAATTCTACCTAAATTAATCTACTTATTTGGTGCCATATCAATTAAACTACCAAAAACTTATTTTATAAAGCTAAAAAAAGTTAGGAAATTCATCTGAAAGGACAAAAGGTCAAGAATATCTTGGAAATCAATGAAAAAAATGTAAAGAATGTGGCCCAGCTGTACCAGACCTCAAACAGCATTATAAAACTGTAATCACATAATCTGGTACTGGCTAAGAAATAGACTGGTGGATCAGTGGAATATATTGGGTGCACAATATATTCTAGTAAATGACCAAAATAATTTAGTGTTTAATGAGCCCAAAGATCCAAATTTTGGGGATAAGGACTGATTATTTCACAAAAATTATTTGGAAAACTGGAAAGCAGTATGGCAGAAATTAAGTATAGACTAACACCTCACACTGTATACCAAGATAAACTCAAAATGGGTACATAATTTAAAAATAAAGGGTAATACCACAAGCAAATTAAGACAGAATAGAATAGTTTACCTGTCAGCTCCATGAATAAGGGGAGAATTTAGGACAAATCAAGTTCTAGAAAGCATTATAAAATGTAAAATAGATAATTTTGATTACATATGACTAAAAAGTTTTCTTACACAAACAAAATCAATGCAATCAAAATTGTAAGGAAAACAGAACACTGGGATGGGGGGTGGAGTGGGGAGAATTTCCAATAAGTATTTGATAATGGCCTTATTTCTGAAATATGTAGATAATTGCATCAAACTTATAAGAATACAAGTCATTCCCCAATTGATGAATGGTCAAAGGACATAAACGAACAGTTTTCAGAAGAAATAAAAGTTAAAAGAAAAACCTCTCCAATCCATTATTGATTAGAGAAATTTAAACTAAAGAAACTCAGAGGGACTGCTCACAACTATCAGAAATGACAACAGCAGTAGGGAATGAAGGATAAATAGGTCCAAGCCTTCTGGAGAACAATTAGGAACTATGCTCAAAGGGCTATAAAACTGTGAATACCCTTGACCAAGCAATACCACTACTAGGTTTGTATCCCAAAGAGGTCAGAGAAAAAGGGAAAAGGAACTATATATGCAAATATATTTATAGCAGTTCTTTTTGTGGTGGCAAAGAATTGGAAATTGAGGGGATGCCCATTAATTGGGGAATGTCTGAACAAGTTTTGTCATATAAATGTAATGAAGTACTATTGTGCAATAAAAAATGATGAAGGCAGTGGTTTCAGAAAAAAAACATGATAAAAACTCATAATAATGCATTATAAATATTATCTCTGTAATAATAATGTCACTTTTTCAGGTATTTCTTTGTTTGTTTGTTTGCTTGTTTGCTTGCAAACTTCCACAAGCTTCATGTTTGGGAGGTCCCCTGTGTTCTAATGAATTAAGTCATGGGAGTGCAAGCTCTTGATGTAAGCTTAGAAATGTGTCATGTGTAGTCTTTGTTATTTGTCCAATGGACAATTTAATTTCACTCTTTAAAGGATGAGGAGATTTTCTTAAGGAAGGGGATAGAGATAATTCTGACCTGTAAGCACACATATACATGAAATCTTTAAATTAAAAAAAAATGTAGAAAATGAACATAGACCAAAGAATAAGCTAGTCACTTACAAAAAAAAGATTGACATTGGACCTATTTACTTAGAATTTCATCTTCATGGTTGTGAAGTTGAAACCTCTAAAATCATCTTGCTTTTTCTTACCGTTGTATGTACATTTCAAAGGCAGGCAAATTTTTCTCTGAAATAATTAATGAATCAACCTATTGTCACTGTGAATACCTACTGAATGTCTAGCACTGGTAATACTATGCTGAGGGGGAGGAGGAATAAGAAGACTTAATCTCTGTCCACAAGAGGAAAATGAGATAAAGCAAATTAATGTAGACATTAAGGAATAGGAGGCAGCACAGAACCATGGAATGAATTCTGACTCTGTAGTCAAAGAAACTGAGTTCAAATCCCACCTCTGACATTAATCACCCATATAATATTGGTTGTCATTTAAGATAATTGGACTTCAGTTTCTTCATCTCTAAAATTAGATTAAGCTAGATTGACTTAGAGGTTCTTTTTAACTCTATGATCATAGTAACATGACTGTGAGATGTCAAATAAATTACTGACTTAAGTAAGCAGGTCTTATAAATGACACTAAAAACTGCAAGAGAGCAAGAAATAGATTAAGGTAAGCTTCAATTGTCAGGAAAACTTCAGAGTCATTAGAAATCAACATGAATCTTGAAAGATGAGCAGACTTGAATTAACATACATGAAACAGTCCTGGTGAAGTAAGCAGAATCATCTAAGGTACATAGTCAAAAACATATATGTTGAGGGTGGGCAGTAGTGAAGATTATATTGAGATTTTGTGTTGGTAAGAAGACTATAAGCAAAAGAGGGATTTGATACTAGATTATATAACTAACTTGATTCAAAGTACAAAAGAAGAATTACTTTTGGTAACCTGGATTTACAATGCACACAGTTACTTGGATAACATTTAAGAGCGTCTTTGAGAACAAGGAGTTGCCATTGCATATGAGAGAATTGATTTGAAATGCACTGAGTTAACCACAATTATCATTAAAAAATGAAGAATTCAAATTTTTATTTAGACAAGGGAAACACTAATGAATACTGTGAAGGCTAGTGACATGTTAATGAGCTCAAGATATTATTTTTCATTTCTCTGCTTCTCACATTCTCAACTGTCATTTTATGACTGTTTAGTATCAATGTCAGGACAGTCAAAGATGTCAATAAATAAGACAGTTTTATCTTTTCTGAAGCCAGTTTGTGTAATGGTGCCTAATCCCACTATGTCTGGGAGCTATGAACCCTCCCTAAGAAATAAAGAGAGCAGAAGGCAATTTCCCCTTGGGAAATACTGAATGAGAGGGATGTGACAGGAAAAGAGTACAACAAAGGCTTAGAGCAGAAGCAGCAGGGAAGGAATGTGAATGTCATAGAATTGAAGAATTACAGATTCTCAGTTTTGGAAGATACTGTCATCTAGACTACTTTCGACCTAACATAGAACCCTCTACAATATTCCTGACTAGTTGTCATATAGTTTCTACTTGAACACCTCCAATGATAGGGAACTCTTTCCCTCCTGAGACTATTCATTCCATTTTCAGATAACTCTGTTAAGAAACTTTTCTTGATATTGAGCTTGTATCTACCTTGCTGTGACCTCCATTGATTACATCTACTTCTGCCATCTGTGGCAAAGGACAGGTTTCATACCTTCTTTACATACTAATTCTCCACATAAGTGAAATCAGTTGCCAGTTCTCTCCCACCCACCCCATCCCCAAACTGATCTTTTTTTTTTTTCTCTAAGCTCATGCAGTAAGGTCTCACAAAAGAGCATTACTGCATGCTTAGAGCCAAGTACCGGATATGAGATTCCTCTTGATAAGATAGAACCTCTGAGGAGGCAATATAGACTGCTTTACTCAAAAGAACAATGATATGGATCTGAAGTTTTTTTGGGTGAGAACGCCTCAATAGTCCCTTACTGGGCCTTCTGGCCTCAAGTCTCTCAACTTTCCAATCAATCCTTTAAGTAGCTGCCAAACTGATGTTACTGAAGTATATGTCTGATCATCATTCCCTTGCTCAAGAAGTTTGAGTGAATCCTCATTGCCTTTAGGTAAAAATATAACCTCATCTCTCTAAGGTAGCTAGAGGGCACAGTAGATAGAGTACAGACTCTAGAGTCAGGAAGATATGAGTTTAAATCCTTCCTCAGACACTTACTAGCTGTATGACCCTGGACAAATCACTTATCCTCCATCTGCCTCAGTTTCCTCATCTGCAAATGAAGATAATAATAGCATCTACCTCCCAGAGTTGTTGTGAGGACAAAATGAGGTTATATTTTTAAAGTGCTTTATAAACTTTAAAACACAGTAAAAATACTAGCTACTGTAATTGTTACTTAATGCTATTCATAATCTGATTTCAGAATATATTTAAAGGCTGATTACACATCAATCTCTCATTGTCTCATCTGTTTTCTAGTCAAAATGGCCTACTTGCTTTGACCTGGAGAGAATATTATATCTCCTGCTTCCTCATCTTTGCACAGGCTGCTTGTTCACTATGCTTAGAATGCTTTTGCTTCTTATTTCTGCTGCTAGAAAGTCCTAGTTGCCTTCAAGCACCAGCACAAATATTATCTCCTCAAAGAGCCTTGACTTATTTTCTCAGTTGATGGTCCTTCTATTCCCACTGTCATTGTGCATATTGTGTGTGTATCTTGTATTAACTGAACTATCATTATGCGTAACCACGTGGTAGAATATAACTTTCTTGAGTGCAAAGACCATTGTACTTTTTCCTTTGTATATCTAGCACCTAGCACACTGCCTAGTTCAGAGTAGTCACTTAATAAATAGAATAAATGGTTGCTCATTGATCTGTGTATTGATACAGAGAAATGTAAGGCTAGTAGTGATGGCTGGTGAATCCTTCAGTAATGAAGGAGATTTTGTTGACTAGATAATAACCATAGAAAGATTTGCTGTTTTCCTAGGGGCATAAGATCAAGATGCAACAGAAATCATCTTATGACCTGAAAAAGCTAACAACTACTCTCCACTTCCAAT
Source organism: Phascolarctos cinereus (assembly GCF_003287225.1). NCBI lineage: Eukaryota > Metazoa > Chordata > Mammalia > Diprotodontia > Phascolarctidae > Phascolarctos > Phascolarctos cinereus. Next base: position 198,275,160 of record NW_027556180.1, on the reverse strand, counting down.
AATTCATGTAAGGACACCCAATTTTACCAGAAAGAACTCAAGTAGGATTGCTAATAATTGAAAAGTCTTGTGAAAACTGGGATGAACTTGAAGGTTTGGGGGCACAATTTGTTTTTTCATCAGTATTGCTGATTAAACTTAGGGCTAGATTTGGTAAGTCTAGAAGGTCAAGAAGATGGTAACTGATAGCAATATTTTAATTTGTGGACCCTAGCTTTAAAAATAGAAATGATAGGCTATGACCAGGAATAAAGTGCACGTAAAATGTAAAAGTAAAATAGATTTCCATAGTTTGGGAATGTCTCATTGTGGTATATGAATGTAATGGAATATTGTTGTGTCATATTGTGGTATGCAATGTAATAGAATATTATCGTGTCATAAGAAATGAATAAGACAACTGATTGAGAGAGACACTAGCAGATTTATACAAACTGATGGAATAAAATCATCAGGGCCAGAAAAACAATTTTTATCTTGATAACAACAATAATATGGATCGAAACAACTTTGAATGACCATAGAGTTTTGGTCAAAGTAGCAAACAATAAACTTCAAAAGCCTGATGATGAAATGTACTTCTCACCTCTGATAGAGATGTAATGGACTTGAGAGGCAGAAAGAAATGGGATTCTCAGACATGGACAATATGTTGATTTATTTTGGTCTGTGCCTTAATGCAGACTTAGAAAGATTTAGAATACCAGAATAGAACAGTTGAAGGAAACATGAGGCTTACAACAAGAGGGTAAAGCAAGCCAGTTTTATTGAGGGGAAGCACTCAGAAAACAAAAGGTAAGTCAGTAAAGATGGACGTGTGAGTCAATTGTGTCCCTGAAGGGAATGGGCCATGTTCTCTCAAACCAGGAAAGTCTAATGGTTTTGTATAGGGTTCTTATATGAGTCTATAAGTAATGGGCATCAACAGGGCAAGGAGTGGCAAGTAGAGACAAAGGAGCAAAGAATGTGGACTTGGGGGCTAATACTAATTCATGATAGTAGTGGGACAGAAGTCTCCTGTGGAATTGATAATTAGTTGATATTCAAGCTCCATTGTGGAGAAAGGACTTTGGGCCACTGATGCTAATCCTACTCTGACAAGATAACAGGAATTTCTGAGCTTCTTTGGATTTTTTTTTGTTTAGTGGGTTAGAAAGGCTACTGTGGTCAATACAGTGGGCTTCATATATTTGTTACAAAGGTAGGCTTCTACTAAGGGAGCAAGAGAAAAGTGGTACATTGTTGGCTAGTGATAGATGTCAGAAAAAAGAGCATCAATCAACTATTTTAAAGGTACAGAAGAAAATAGGAAAAATGCAGAAGTGAATTTAAACAAATAAAATGGTTTTATTAACCCTATAAAATTATCTGGGGTGTGTGTGTATTTATATACATATATAATACATGTGTGTATACGGGGCATGTATATACACATTTCTTAAAAATAAGAAAAGTTTATAATTTTTATACAAGCTTCTTGATATTTTTTGTATATGGAAGTGTTTGATTTTGTTGAGGAACATTAAGTAATAATAAAAAAGAAAAGTAGAAAATTTAAACCAATTCAAAGGGCTTTAAACACAAAAGAAGTACCTACTTTTTCTTAGAATTTATTAAAAAAAAGACAAGAAAATTGAGTATCATCTATTATGATTTGAGAAAAGCTGATTTGAAAGTGCTTTAAAAAGAATAATTATGGTCTAAAATTCTAGAGGGGAAATCAGACCAACAGAAATTTGATTTTATCAAGAATAATTTTAAAGGGGGCAGCTAGGTGGTGCAGTGGATAGAACACCAGCCCTGGAGTCAGGAGGACCTGAGTTCAAATCTGGCCTCAGACATATTATACTTCCTAGCTGTGTGACTCTGGGCAAGTCACTTAACCCCAATTGCCTCATTAAAAAAAAATAATTTAAAAAATACAGTAAAATTAGGATTTAAAAATACAGTGATAATTAGGAAAAGGAGGAGTTATCCAAGGAGTTTGGTGTGCTTTTTAAAAGGTATATAGAAGATGGAAGCAATTGCAAGATATGGGCAAAAGGCATAGTCCTGGAAAAATCATTGCAGGAGTGATCAAAAGCAATAGCACAGTAAAATGGATACAATATTGTACATAGGGTCAAGGAACTCTGAGTCCAACTTCTTCCTCTGGGGAGCCAAATTTATTTTCTTCTTTACTTACTGGCTATGCAGCAAGGATGGTCTTTGAAGCACTTCTTTAAGCATCAGTTTCATGATCTGTAAATCTGGTTTAATAATGCCTAAAAATTCTGCTTGCAAGGTCCTTATGATGCCCAAATAAGAACAATCATATAAAGTGTTTTGCAGATGCTAAAGAACTATACAAATATCATGTATTATTATTAAAACTCAGGAAATATCAAGGCTAGTGGGCAAAGTTATTGATAAGTAAAAAGAACTTTTTTGTTTTAGCTCTTTTGGGGAAAAGAGAAGGATCAAAGAACAGTGAGGATTTTTACTCAAGTAGGATGGAAGTATTTATAGTAGATGATTAGAGAAAGCAGAGTTCATCTTGTTTCTGTCTTATCTTCCAAGGAGAAATATCTTTGGAAAGGGTCAAAACAAAAGTGCTTTAAAATGAGTTTAAACCAAGTTAACTAGGAAGATAGTAAGAGATATTCTTAATGAATTGATTCAAATGAACTTCATCTCAGGAACTGAAAGAGATGATGAATAGGACTGATGACTTTTGAAAGATTCTGGGAAATACTAAAGGTTCCTGGGGGTGGAGCCAAGATGGTAGAGTGAAAGCAGTGACTCCTTGAGCTCTCCATCAAACCCCTCCAAACACCTATAAAAAATGGCTCTAAACAAATTCTTAAGCAGCAGAACCCACAAAAAGACAGAGTGAAACAAATTTCCAGCCCAAGACAACCTGAATGATTGATCAGAAAGGCATATTGTGCCGGGCTGGGGGAGGAGCACAGTGCAGCATGGGCATGCAGGCTGCAGCAAACCTGGAGCAGGTCTCAGAGGACTGAATCATGTGCAGCTGTGGCAGCTTCCAGACCTCTCAACCACGAACACCAAAGACAACTTAGAAGGTCAGTGGGAAAAGTCTGTTTTTGTGGTGCTGAGAGAGGAGCACAGGGTCTCAACTCCAGTTCCAGAGCATGGCCCTGTAGGGGAAGCTGCCTCCTGAGCTTCCAGCCCACAAACTAAGGGGGAATCCAGTGCCTGATCAGAGAGGGACTGTAGGGATCTCTTTGCCAGTGCTGAGGCAGGAATCTTTTGCTTTGCCTGTATTTGGATCTGGGTCACAATTCTGAGCAGCGGTCCTCAGGTAAGGAGGAGCTTTGGCATGGTGGAGCATGTAGTGGCTGTAGAGAGAAACCCTCCTCAAAGTTCCAGGACAGAGAGGAGTGCTTGTGGTCACTAATAGACCAGAGCACAGGCCAGGACAGGAGTAAACACCTTGCCCCTTATCATACCAAATTGGAAGAACTGAAAATTTACAGGTCCCTACAAGTATCTCTGAAAATAGCTGTACAAACCCCCTAAGCTTGGGAGAGTACGTTCTCCACATTGTAAGCATACTCTTACCTTAACAAAGAGTTTAAAACTCAAGTAATTGGCCAGGATCATGAGCAAGCAGTGCAAAAAGTGTCAGAGTATAATATCTTACTTTTGTGACAAAGAAGATTAAAATATACAATGAGAAGACAACAAAGTCAAAGCTCCTACATCCAAAGCCTTCAAGAAGAATATGAATCAGTCCCAGGCCTTGGAGGAACTTAAAAGGTATTTTGAGAAGCAAGTAAGAGAAGTAGAGGAAAAACTGGAAAGAGAAATGAGAGTGATGCAAGAAAATCATGAAAAACAAGTCAGCAGCTTGCTAAAGGAGACCCAAAAAAATACTGAAGAAAATAGCATCTAAAAAAAATAGCCTAACCCAAATGGCAAAAAGAGGTCCAAAAAGCCAATAAGGAGAAGAATGCCCTAAAAAGAAAAATTGGCCAAATGGAAAAGGAAGTCCAAAAGCTCACTGAAGAAAATACTTTCTTAAAAATGAGAATAGAGCAATTGGAAGCTAGTGACTTTATGAGAAATCACGAAATTATAAAACAAAACCAAAAGAATGAAAAAATAAAAGAGAATGTGAAATATCTCATTGGAAAAACAACTGAACTGGAAAATAGATCCAGGAGAGGTAATTTAAAAATTATTTGACTATCCGAAAGCCATGATCAAAAAAAGGGCCTAGACATCATCTTTCAAGAAATTATCAAGGAAAACTGCCCTGATATTTTAGAACCAGAGGACAAAATAGAAATTGAAAGAATCCATCAATCCCCTCCTGAAAGAGATCCCCAAAAGAAAAATCCTAGGAATATTGTAGCCAAATTCCAGAGTTCCCAGGTCAAGGAGAAAATATTGCAAGCAGCCAAAAAGGAAACAATACAAGTACTGTGGAAACACAACCAGGATAACACAATATTTAGCAGCTTCTACATTAAGGACTGCAAGGCATGGAATATAATATTCCAGGGCAAAGGAGATAGGATTACAACCAAGAATCACCTACCAGCAAAACTGAGTATAATCCTTCAGGGGAAAAAATGGTCATTCAGTGAAATAGAGGACTTTCAAGCATTCTTGATGAAAAGACCAGAGCTGAATAGAAAATTTGACTTTCAAATACAGACTCAAGTGGAACATGAAGAGGTAAACAGGAAAGAGAAATCATAAGAGACTTATTAAGGTTGAACTGTTTACATTCCTGCATGGAAAGATGATATTTATAACTCATGAGACCTTTGTCAGTATTAGGGTAGTTGGAGGGAAAAAATTATATGTATGTATATAGATGGATAGATAGATAGATAGATAGATAGATAGATAGATAGATAGATAGAGGGCACAGGGTGAGTTGAAGATTAAGGGGTCATATCTGGAGAATAAAATTAAGGGATGAGAGGATTATAGAAAGAAGAAAGGGAGAGGTAGAATGGGGTAAATTATCTCACAAAAAAAAACAGAAAAGAAAGGCTCTTACAGTGGAGGGGAAATGGGGAAGGTGAGAGGGAATGAGTGAATCTTATTCTCATAGGATTTGGCTTAAGGAGGGAATAACATACACATTCAATTGGGTATGGAAATCTGTCTTACCCTACAGGAAATAGGGGAGAAGGGGACAAGAGAGCAGGGGATGATAGAGAGGAGGGCAGATTGGGAAAGGGGTAATCAGAAGCAAATACTTCTGAGGAGGGACAGGGTCAAAAGAAAGAATAGAATAAATGGGAGGGCAGGATAGGGTTAAGGGAAATAGAGTTAATTTTTCACAACATGTCTACTATGGAAGTGTTTTGCATAACTGCACATGTATAACCTATATTGAGTCACTTGCCTTTTCAGTGAAGGTGGGTGGGGAGGGAGGAAGGGAGAAAATTTGGAACCCAAAGTTTTAAAAACATATGCTTAAAAAAGATGTTTTCACATGCAACTGAGAAATAAGAAATACAGGAAATGGGGTACAGAAGTCTATCTTGCCCTACAGGAATATAGAAGGGGAAGGGGATAAGAGGAGCAGGGGAGAGATAGAAGAGAGGGCAGACTAGGGGAAGGGATATTCAGAATGCATGCCATCTTGGGGTGGGGAGAGGGGGAAGATGGGGGGGATATTTGGAACTCAAAATCTTGTGGTAGTAAATATTAAAAACTAAAAATGAATAAATTTATATTTAAAAAATAATTAAAAAAAGAAATACTAAAGGTTCCCTAGAAGTAGGAATGGGTAAATATCATTACAATTTTTAAAAAATGGAAGAATTCCAAGTTTGAAAGTTATAGGCCAGTGAACTTACTTTTAATTTCTGGCAGAATTTTACAACGTATAATTAAATAGAAGGCTAGTGAACATACAAGTTAGAAAATAGTGGTAACAAAAAGGACTGCATGGATTCAAGAATGGTTTATATTATACTACCTTCATTTCCTTTTCTGTGTGTGTGTGTGTGTGTGTGTGTGTGTGTGTGTGTGTGTTGTACCAGATAAGTAGCTTAGGGAATATATAAATATTTTTTACCTAGGTTTTGACAAAAAAAATTTTTTTGAAAAAATTCTTTCATTCTATCCTTACAGATAAAAAGTATTAATGTGTGCTAGGTAGTAGTAAAATTCAGTGGATTTGGAACTGTTGAATGAGTGAACCTAAAGATTTGTGATTATGCTAATTTATGATATGAGCTTGAAAGATTTTTAGTGGAATACCTGGTACAATGCAATGAAACATTTTAACAGTAACTTAGACAAAGGCAAAAATAGCACTCTTGTCAAATTTGAAGACTCAAAGATAGGAGAGACAACTGGTATAGTGGATGATATTCAGATTGCTACAGTCTAAGATACTGAAAATTAGTGATGAAAATCAATAGGGATAAAAAAGTCCAGTCTCACATGTGGACACAAAAAATAAACTTTACAAGGACAAGTTTGGAGAGTCATGCCAAGAAAGTCCTTTTGAAAGTGATCTGGAGGATTTACTGGTCTCAGTTGGTTGATAAAGCATATGAAGATTAAAAGAGCTGGGAAAGTTTAGCTTGAAGAAGAGAAGACTAAGTAGGCAGCATAATCCATGATAACTGTAATGGGAAAGAAGAAATATACTTATTCAAAGTTTCATCTCTATAAAGTTGTATGTCTTCAGTTTCTCCTAAACCCCTTTGTGGCATGGTATCACAAAAACATGTCCATCTTGATCCAAGGTAGATTGAGGTTTTTGACCTATTCTGTGTTATGGGCCCTTGTGGCAGTTTAGTGAAGCCTGTGAAACTCATCTCAGAATAACATTTTAAAATGCACAAAATGAAATTCATAGAAGGCACAGAATAAGGACAATGACCAATTATTTTAGAAAATCTACAATGGTAGTTATGACAATTATATAATTCTGCATTTAATAGAACTGCATATTCTGCTATGGAAATAGCTGAACCAAGAGCAAATCACTCCTTGGTTGTATGTTGTTAACTTATACCTATCAATAAACAATGATCTCCATTTGTTTTGTGGAGTTGTGCTCTGCACAGACTTTATAGGCATATGCTTCATCTGTCGATGTTCATTGAGTAAATCTGAAAGTAGAGTCTGAGTCCACCAAGATTCTTTGCAAATAATAGGGTGAACATAATCAAAAGTATAATGCTCCATTATACAGATATACCCTTTTTTCAACTTCACTGTAGTTTGCTATTGCTTCATTGGAAAAAAATACTTCTGCAATGTCCTCTTTTTTATAATTAGGCTTTCAAACTCCTTCCAAATTCAATATGAATTGAGTTCTTCACACATTCCCATTCCACATGTTTTGATGGTCTCCATGTCTTCTTGTGGAATGTACCTCCTACAATCACTGAATCATCAAATTTTAGAGATGAATAGGTCTTTGAGCACCATCTACTCCATCACACTACCCAAAGCAGAAATACTTTCCACTGCATCTTGACTAGTGATCAACTCATCCTCAGCTGGCACATTTCTAGGGATAGTCTAAATTTACTGCCCTTTCAAATTACAGATGTCAGTTTATCTCAAAAGCTTTCCATCTTGTCTTGACAAAAGATTTTGCAAACCAAAAGATTTTCTTTGAGGAAACAACAAGCTTTCAAGTTGTCGTTATTGTTTTGTCAGTTTTCCCTTCTAAGGAAACTCGTCCACAGCTGAATCACCAGATGTTACAGAATGAATCAAATGAACCACATAAAATGGTTCAGTCCTTAATCAGAAAAAAAAACTCCTTTTATTTAAATGCAAAAGTTAACACTTATTTTCACAAAAAGAGAGAAAATATCTTGATACACTATAAAACTTTCAGGTGTCAATTATCCACATCAGCAATATAATATCAAATATTAGGTACAGAAGAAATTTTCTATGGGTGGCAGGCAGGAGCAATGTCAGTAGTAGGTGCTCCTTTATTATGTGTAATCCCCACTTGTGGGGTCTTATTAAATAAAAAGATGTAAGATTTGATTTCAGTATTGAGAAATTTTGTCCTTTACAATTTTGTTTCCCTTGCCCAAATATCTAATAGCACCACTCTTCCACAACTTCCTATGTGCGGTGTACAGAGAACTATGACATAGAGGAAGATGTCCCCCATACCAAGACATGACCCTTTAATGTCCCAACATGGACAAATGCTTCTCCTTGGCTCTTAAGATAGAGGATAGGGTCAGCTAGATGGCACAGTGGATAGAGCACTGGCCCTGAAGTCAGTAGGACCTGAGTTCAAATCCAGCCTTGGACCAAACACTTGGCACTTACTAGCTGTGTTACCCTGGGCAAGTCACTTACCCCAATTGCAAAAAAAAAAAAACATAGAGGATAAATTATTTTCATCTGGTTTGTCTCTGCAAGAAGATTAAAAAAAATAGTAGTCATCTGGCAGAGCCAAGTTGGTGGAGTAAAGGCAGGGACACAACTCAGCCCTCCCCCTATACCCCTCAAATACCTTTAAAATTACTCTTAAAAAATTCTAGAGGAGCAGAATCCACAAAAAGGCAGAATAAAACAAATTTTCAGCCCAGGAAAATTTGGAATGGTGACAGGAAAGGTCTGTTTCACCAGGGTAAAAGAGGAGCACAGTCCAACGCAGGCCACACCAGCAGACTAAGCCCTAACAAACTAGAAGCAGGTCTCAGGGCAACTGAATCAGTGGCAGCAGTGGTGGTTTCCAGACCTCTCAACTGACAGACGCCAAAGACAACTTAGAAGATCAGCAGGAAGGGTCTTGACACACTTGCATGAGAGAAGGGCAAAGTCAAGCACCTCTGTAGCCTCAGCAAATCAGGAACAGGCCTTGGGAGTGAATGAATCAGCAGCAACAGTGGCAGTAGCAGTGGCTGCTTCTGGAACTCTCAGCCCATATATGGTAAAAGGGTCAAAGAACTGGTCAGAAGGAGATTACAGGGGTCTTTTTTGCTAGCACTGAGGCAAGACTCAATTGCTTTGCCCATACTCAGATACAAGGTATAGTCTTAGGTGGCAGTCCCAGGATGAAGAAGAATGCTAGCACACCAGAGCTTGTACCTACTATGGGGGAAGGGGGGCCTCCTCACAGTTCCAGGGCAGAAAAGAGTGTTTGTGACAATTCACAGATGAGAACACAGCCCAGGAGAGGATACCTTAGATCATACCACCTTGGAAGAACTGAAAACATACAGGTCCCTACAAATATCTCTGAAAATAGCTGCACAAATCCCTGAATCTTGGAACTGTGCACTTTCCCCACCCTGGAAGTAGAGCCCTACTTTAACAAACAGTTGAGTCAAGTAAGAGGGGAAATGAACAATGTAAAAAAATCTCTGACCATAGAAAGTTACTATGGTGACAAGGAAGATCAAAAAACACATTCAGAAGAAGACAACAAAGTCAAAGTTCCTAAATCCAAAGCCTCCAAGAAAAATATGAATTGGTCTCTGGTCATGGACAAACTCAAAAATGATTTTAAAAATCAAGGAAGAGAGATAGAGGAAAAATTGGGAAAAGAAATAAGAGTTACGCAAGAAAATTATGAGAAAACAGTCAATAGCTTGGTGAAGGAGACACAAAAAATATACTGAAGAAAATAACACTTTTAAAAATGGACTAAGGTGTGGAGCCAAGATGGCAGAAAAAAAGCAGTGACTTGCTTGAGCTTTCCCCCAAACCACTCCAAATACCTCCAAAATATGGCTCTAAACAAATTCTAGAGCAGCAGAACCCACAAAAAGACAGACTGAACCAAATTTCCAGCCCAAAACAACCTGGATGATTGATGGGAAAGATCCATTGTACCAGGCTAGGAGAGGATCACAGTTCAGCCTGGGCCACACAGTCAAAGACTTGGCCACAGCAAATCTGAAGCAGACCTCAGGGGACTGAATAATCGGCAGCTGGGGTAGTTTCCAGACTTCTCAAACTGCAAAAATCAAAGACAACTTAGAAGGTCACTAGGAAAGATGTATTGAACCTCAGTGAGAGAGGAGCTCAGTGCAGCCCCACTCCTGGTGGAGCAAAGAAGAGAATTGATGTGGTGGAGCTCCTGACAGCAGTGGAAGGAAAATCTTCCTCACAGTTCAAGACAGAAAAGAGTACGTGTGGTCACAAATAGATCAGAGCACAGGCCAGGAAAGGAGTAAACACCTTGCCTTTCGTCATACCACTTTGGAAGAACTGAAAATTTACAGATCTCTAGAAGTATCTCTAAAAACAGTTGCACAAGACCCCCCAAAGCTTTGGACAGTATATCCTCCACACTGGAAGCAGACCCCTAGCTTAACAAAGAGTGTAAAAGTCAAGTCTTTGGCTGGGAACATGAGGAAACAGTGCAAAAAAAAACAAAAAAAAATCAGACCAAAGAATCTTACTTTGGTGACAAGGACGATCAGAACATGCAACCAGAAGAAGACAACAAAGTCAAAGCTCCTATATCCAAAGTCTCCCAGAAAGATAAGAGTCAGTCCCAGGCCATAGAAGAGCTTAAAAAGGATTTTGAGAAGCAAGTAAGTGAAGTAGAGGAAAAACTGGAAAGAGAAATGAGAGTGATGCAAGAAAATCATGAGAAACAAATCGACAGTTTGCTAAAGGAGACCCAAAAAATACTGAAGAAAATAACACCTTAAAAATAGCCTAACCCAAATGGCAAAAGAAGTGCAAAAAGCCAATGAGGAGAAGAATGCTCTAAAAAGCAAAACTGGCCAAATGGAAAAGGAAGTCCAAAAGCTCACTGAAGAAAACACTTTCTTAAAAAGTAGAATGGAGCAATTAGAAGCTAGTGACTTCATGAGAAATCACAAAATTATAAAACAAAACCAAAAGGATGAAAAAATGGAAGAGAATGTGAAATATCTCATTGGAAAAACAACTGACCTGGAAAATAGATCCAGTAGAGAGAATTTAAAAATTATTGGACTATCTGAAAGCCATGATAAAAAAAAGCCTAGACATCATCTTTTAAGAAATTGTCAAGGAAAACTGCCCTGATATTCTAGAACCAGAGGGTAAAGTAGAAATGGAAAGAATCCACTGATCACCACCTGAACAAGGTCCCAAAAGGAAAACTTTCAGGAATATTATAGCCAAATTCCAGAATTCCCAGGTCCGGGAGAAAATATCATAAGCATCCAGAAAGCAACAATTCAAATATCAAGGAGCCACAGCATAACACAAGATTTAGCAGCTTCTACATTAAAGGAACAGAGGGCTTATAATATGATATTCCAGAGGCCAAAGGAGATAGGATTACAACCAAGAATCACCTACCAAGCAAAACTGAGTATAATCCTTCCAGGGAAAAAAATGGATATTGAGTGAAATAGAAGACTTTCAAGCATTCTTGATTAAAAGACCACAGCTGAATAGAAAATTTGACTTTCACATACAAGACTCAAGAGAAAGATAAAGAGGCAAACAGGCAAGGGAAATCTTAAGGGATTTAATTAAGTTAAACTGCTTACATCCCTACATGGGAAGATGATGTTTGTAATCCATTAGACTTTTCTTATTATTAGGGTAGTTAAAAGGAGTTTAAAATAGACACAGGTATGAGTTTAATATGAAAGTATGCTATCTAAAAAATAAAATTAAAGGATGAGAGTGGAATGTACAGGGAGAAAGCGAAAAGGAGAGTAGAAGGGTTTAAATTATCTCACATAAAAGAGGCAAGAAGAAGCTTTTACAGTGGAAGGGAACAGGAGAAAGGCGAGGGGGAGTAAGTGAAACTTACTGTCATTAGAACTGGATCAAAGATGGAATAACGTACATATGCAATTGGATGTAGAAAGTTGTCTTACCCTACAGGAAATTAGGAGGGGAAGTAGATTGGAGAATGGATGGGGGGTGGGATTGATAGAAGGGAAGGCAGATGAGAAGAGGGTATAATCAGAAGCAAAACACTTTTGAGGAGGGACAGGGTGAAAAGTAAGAGAGAAAATAGAATAAATGAGGGGATAGGATGGAGGGAAACACAGTTAGCAATAGTAACTGTGAAAAAAAATTCAAGCAAGTTCTGTGATAAAGGCCTCATTTCTAAGATATATAGAGAACTAAGTCAAATTTATAAGAGCCATTCCCCAACTGATACGTGATCAAATGATATGATCAGCTTTCAGATGAAGTAATCAAAACTATCTATACCCATATAGAAAATGACTCAGTATTGATTGGGAAAATGAAATTAAAACAATTCTGAGCTACTACCTCACACCTATTAGATTGGCTGATAGGACAGAAAAGGTAAGTGACAAATGTTAGAGGGGATGTGGGGAAAATGAGACATCAAAGCACTGTTAGTGGAGTTGTGAACTGATTCAACCACTCTGTAGAGGAATTTGGAACTATGCCCAAAGGGCTATAAAACCATGCATATATTTTGACCTAGAAATACTACTACTAGATCTGTATCCCAAAAGAGATTTAAAAAAAAAGGAAAGGGACCTATATGTAAAAAAATATTCATTGCAGCCCTTTTCTGTAGGCAAAAAATTAGAAATTGAGGAAATGCCAATCAGTTGGGGAGTGGCTGAACAAGTCTTGGGATGTAATTATGATGGACTATTATAAGTATTTTATACATATATATATATATGTGTATATATATATATATGTGTGTGTGTGTGTGTGTGTGTGTGTGTGTGTGTACATGTGTGTATGTGTATGTATGTATATATGTATGTATATTTATGTGTGTATTGATATATAGATATGCATATACATATATATTACTGTAAGTACTATAAGAAATGATGAGTAGGCTGCTCTCAGAAAAAAAAAATGAAATTCTTACATGGGCTGATGCAAAGAGAAATGTACTGGGTACAAAATAACAGCAATTTTGTAAGATGATCAGCTCTGAATTACAGTTATACAACAATCCAAGACAACTCTGAAGGACTTATAATGAAAAATGTTATCCATCCTCAGAGAAAAAACATATGGTGTCTGAAAACAGATTGAAGCATACTTTTTTATCTTTATTTTTCTTGAGGTTTTTTTTTTTGGTTTATGTTTTCTTTCACAACATGACTATTGTGGATATGTTTTGCATGAGTACATATATATATATATAACCTATATAGAATTACTTGCCTTTTCAATGAGAGGAGTGGGGAGGGTGGAAGGGAGGGAATTCAGAATTAAAAGTTTTGAAAACTAATGTTGAAAATTGTTTTTTCATGTAAATGGGGAAAATAACATAATAATAAATAAATAATAAGAAAATAAAAATGAAATCAAAAGATAGTCAAAGGAAGCAATCAAAGACATCACCAAAGCAAAGAACAGGATCTACTTGAGGCCCCTGTTTCTATAGCCATATACACAATGCAAGTGCTACAAAAGGAACCTTAGAAATTATTGGGAGAAGCAGCACTATGAGGCAGAAAGGCATCAGACTTGAAACAAAAGGGCCTGTAATCAAGTCCGCAGTGCCACTAACTAGTCTTGTGCCTTTGAATAAGTCATGTATTCATTTATTAAATGAAGATAATACTTTGGATTATCTACCTCACTGGATTGTTGTAAGGAAAACTACTTGTGTATTGTAAAGTTCTATATAAGTGTGAGTTTTTTTTAAATTAGTATTATATCATCTAAACTCCCACAGGATACATTTCCCTCTACAATATCCCAAAAATCCTCTAGCCTCCACTTGAAAGAACCTCACTGCCTCTCAAAACAATCTATTCATTTTTTCAAGACCTAAAAATGTTAGGACTTTTTTTTCTTCTAATGAGCTCAAATCTGTTTTCTTCAGCTTCCAGCATTTTTCCTACTTCTGCCCTCTGGCAAAAACACAGAATTAATTTACTCTCTCTTCCACATATCAACTTCTAAATTTGTTTTATTTGGCAATTCCATAAGTTGCCTTCTTTTTTTCTCTCCAAGTCAAACCCACTCAGTTCCATAAACTGTTTCTCAAGTACCACTTTCATTATTCTGACTGCTATCCTCTTAATATACGCCATTTTATCAATGTTCCTTCAGCAAATGAAATTAACACAATACTTCAGATAAAATCTGACTCACACAGCCTACACTGGGGTTGCAACCTCACTCATCCTAGACCCTACGATGTTGCTAATATAGCCTAAGACTCAGAAGAAGTATTGCATATCGGATAGATACCAGTGGGTTCTATCAATTTCTATTTTGCCTTCTGGTTCTAAGTGATCTCAGCAATTTTATTTTAAGATTTCTTGAAATATGATCTCCAGACTCTTTTTTTTTCAATCATGGAATTCAGATAGTCCAGTTATTCTCATTTTTTTCTCTCCTATCTCTTTGCCAGTTTAGTTGCTTTAGCTAACAGCATACTTTACATTTTCTTATATTTTTTCAAACTTTTGACTTCATTTTAATATTTCTTGTTGGCTAATGGAGTCATTAGCTTCTATTTAGCTTCTATTTGGCCCATTCTAATTTTCAAGGAGTTTGTTGGTTGGGCAAGGTTTATACTTCTAGTGCCAATCTGTTAACTTCATTTCCAATTCTTTCTTCCATAGCTCTAATTTATCTTCTGATTTTTCCCTCATGCACCCTCATTTGATTTATAAAAACATTTCACCTTTTCTTTAAGTTTTACTTTATCTCTTCCAGGAATTGTAATTGAATTTGTGCCCTTTGTTTTTATCTGTGGCTTTGATTGTAGATGTTTGAGAGTTATTCTCCTCTGCGTTTGTGTTTTGACCTATGTTGCCACCATGATAGCTCTTTGTGGTGGGATTTTCCTTAATTTTCTCATTCTATCCTACTTCCTAACCTTAGCCTTGATGTTAAGGCTGGGCTATGTCACTCTTCTTCTGTTTATTTTGTTTTCCTTAATTACATGCAAAAACAAACATTCATTTTTAAAACTTTGAGTTTTAAATTCTCTCCCTTCCTCCCTTCCCACCCCTCATTGAATACAATAACAATATTGTGAAAGAAAACATAGACCTAAAAAAAAAAGGAAAAATAAAGTAAAAAAAAAATACTGTTCAATCTGTATTCAGACACCATCAGTTCTTTCTCTAAGGGTGGGTAACATTTTTCATCAAAAGTTCTTTAGAGTGTCTTGGATCATTGTATTGCTGAGAATAGCTAAGTCGTTAAGAGCTGATCATCTTGCAAATTGCTTTTATTTTGTTACTTTGTACACAATTCATTTCCTTTTGAATCACCTTATGTAAGTCTTTCCAGGTTTTTCTGAGAGCATACTGCTCATCACTTCTTATAGCACAATAGTATTCCATCAAAATCACATAGCATAATTTGTTCAGCCATTCCCTAATTATGGGCATCCCCCCAATTTTGAACTTCCTGCCATTAGAAAAGAGCTATTATAAATATTTCTGTCTACATAAGTCCTTTTCTCCTTTGTATTTTGGATACAGATCTAGTGGTGGCACTGCTAGGTCAAAGAGTATGCAGAGCTCTGTGGCGCTTTGAGCATAGCTCCAAATTGCTCTAAAGAATGGTTGAATAAATTCATAGCTCCAAGAACAAATAAGATGTGTGTTAATATCTCATTTTTCCCACATCCTCTCCAACATACACTGTTCTTTTTTCCTATCCTATTAGCCAATCTAATAGGTATGAGGTATACCTCAGAATTGTTTTAATTTGCATTTCTCCACTCAACAGTGAATGTATTTTTTATATGGCTATAGACAGCTTTGATTACTTCATTTGAAAACTGTTCGTATCTCTTGATTGAAGGAGATTACAATCTCCTTCTGATCAGTTGTTTGACCCCCTTACTGTCTGTGGGCTGAGAGGTCTGTAAATTGCTGAAGTTGCCACTAATTTAGTCACCCTTGAGCTTGCTTCTGGTTTGCTGGGGCCAAGTTTTTGCTGGCGCTGCCTGTGGGGAACTGCACTCCTCTCTCACCTTGGTGGAACAGACTTTTCCTATTGACCTACTGGTTTTCACTGGAAAATTGTTTTACTCCATTTTTTTGTGGGTTTTACTGCTCTAGAATTTGTTTAGAATCATTATTTATTTTTCCAACTTAATAGTGTTTTATTTTTTCTAATTATATGTAAGGATAGTTTTCAACATTCACTTTTAGTTCTAATTTTTTCTCCCTTCCTCCCTCCTTTCCCAGCTCCCCAAGATGGCAAGCAATCTGATACTGACTACACATACACAATCATAGTAATCGTATTTCCACATTACTCATGTTGTGAAAGAAAAATAGGAACAAAAGGGAAAAAACCACAAGAAAGAAAATAGAGAAAATAGTATGTATTGATCTGCATTCAGAATCCATAATTCTTTCTCTGGATGATGATAGCATTTTTCATCATGACTCCTTTGAAATTGTCTTAGATCATTGTTATAACTGAGAAGAGTTAAATCTAGCAAAGTTGATCATCGCACAATGTTGTTAATTTGTACAATGTTCTGATTCTGCTCACTTCACTCACCATCAGTTCATGTAAGTCTTTCCAGGTTTGTCTGAAATCCACCTACTCATCATTTTTATAGCACAATAGTATTACATCACACACAATGTTATGTCACTGTAATGTCAGAAAAAAATGATTATGACACAGAGTACCTTAGAAGACTTGTATATTCTGATACAGAATGAAGTGAGTAGAATAAGTAGAAGAATTTGCATATGAATTGATAATTTATGAAATTATGAAATACAGGCAAGCATGCCCAGTTCTTTGAGTATTCATTGAGAAAGACTAAGATCAGCAATGAGAAATATGGAGGCAATAACAGTTTAAGAAGGCATAAAGATAAATGTGAAAAGTAGTGCAGAAAGAGATAGTGTAGGAACAGGAGATGGGGTGGTGAAAGAAAGCAAGCACTGTGGAGCAGAGGATGGCCGAGGCAGGAGAGGCAGAAAGTGATCGTTCATATAAGCAGTGGATTAGAGTTGGGAGCACTAGGTGGCCTGGACCTTATGGAGATGGAAGAGGTCTCAGAGGGCAGGAATTTGAGGTCTCATTTTATAGGGTTTGGGGGGAATATACCAACTCCTATCTATGCCACGTTGGAGTTAGTTCCTTAATATATCCAAATCATCTCAAAGCAAAATTTCAAAGTCAGCATCTCAAAGTTATCAGTGCCTTTTTAAAGTTCTGTTGGTTTGAAGCTGTGGAGGTCTGGATTTTGTCTGGAATTTAATATTATAGTACAAAAACCTTGACAAGCAGCACCTAGATTGTTTCCCTTAAATCAGCACATATTACTGGAATGTGAATTTCAGTTAATATATGATACTATCTGTAAATTATGCTCCTTTGATCTTTTGGACACTTTGTTCATAACTTCCAGGTTCCTCTTTTCAATCTTATTTCTTGTTATTACCTTCATACTGGCTACTAATAATACACTTAGTATATTGACTAGAAGGGTGGTGGCAGTGAGGGAGATCAAAACAAGATATAATTTTAACATACTATGGTTACAATATTGTAAAGGAAAACAATTTAAAAAAACTCAAGATCTCTTATTAATGTCATGACTCCTGAAGATTTATTATGAAGCATACTTCATGAATTAGTTCATTCATATTCCTCTCCTTCCAATGCTTAGCCAAAGATTATTGCTTGGAGGGAACTGGGGGGGTTGGTTTGGAGCTAGAGGAGATGCCACCCAGGTGGTATTTTAGCATGAAGTACCTTTGCATTGTAGGGTGCAGGCTGATACTATTCCTGCAATGGGGAACAAATGATAAGATTAGGGCACATGGAAGCCTGGAGAGACTAAGAATCATGAGAAGGGTGCAGAAAATGAGTGGTGAAGGACCCTGATAAAAATTGTGACTATTTTAAAATTTTGCTTAAGATCCATCCTTTTCTCAAGAAAAGAAAGGAAAAAAAAGAGAGGAGGAATTCTCTTCTCCTTTCTGTCTACATAATAGTTGTTGCTAGGATTTTTAACTCAAGCTAGTTATGTTAGAACTTGTTCAACAATTTTTAAGTTCCAATACTTTATTGTAGCCTGACATTGGTATCCTAACAACCTTTCATGTTTTCTTATTCTATGGAAAGATATGTTCTGAATCCCAAACAACAAATTTACAAATTGGATCACAATACATTTCTAAGTTGTGGGCTGCCTGTTTAATTAAAATCAGATGAAGATGTGATTCATAGATAAATTTAACAAATAATCTCCACCTCAAATATCTGTCAGTGTGAACATTTTATATCAGCCACAATTTGCTTTATAACAACAATAAAAATTATCTATCTAATTTTTTTCTTTACCTAGATTTTTAGAAGAGATTTTTCTGGAGGAGAATATGGTGGCTTAGTTTCCTGTTTTTGGCCAATATGAAGAAGAAATAATTTTACAAGATCATAATTTGCTTTAAATAGTAACAACCTAATCTTCAATTTGATGGGAGCTTGGTGTCACCTCCTTTCAATTAACTTAAATATTTTAAATCATATTTCATTGAATCTTTTTGTGTTCCCCCTGGAAATACAGAGAAATTCATCTCAAGGAATATATTCAGTAGTTACTGAACATCACCACATGAGTAAGGGGTCAGAAACACTAAGCTTAAGGCACAATTAAAGAAAATGGAAAGTTGATCCTGTTGATATCATGATTGATTGATGCCAAATTTCTATTTTTTTAAAAGTTATACCTAATTGTCCAAAGTACCAATGACAAAATCCAGCCACGTGAATCTTATATAATTATATAATCATGGGGTTGGTATCTATAAAATGCCAAAAGTTGTTTTTGTTTTTATCACTTCTTTATTCAAAATATAGTGTTACTATTTTCTAACAAGGTTTGTGGACTTTCAGGGATCAGTGCTTCCTGTAGAAGCAGATTACCAGCTTGAACTACTGGTTTGAATAAATTCACCTGTAAAATTATGTCAAGGACCCTACCCTTGTCATCCCCCAAACCCAAGATGCGCTTAAGTCTATGCTTTCTTACCCTTTGTGGGGAGCTTGTTCTATATCACTTGACTTTGGGTGGATATGAGTAGAAAATAGTTGGACTGTCAGTTGTCCTCCACTCTTGCTATATGACTGAAAGACATCCTATTCTACTCTTACTTTTATCCAATAGCATAGTGAATAGTGTCAAATTTGGAGCCACAAGAATCTGGGTTCACAGACCTTCTCTGACACTTACTAGCTCTGTGGGCATGGTCAAGTCACTTAAGTTCTTTGGTCTTCAGGTAATTCTCTGGGATTCTAAATTAAAGATGGATTCTGATCTATGTTGGTGGACATAGTTTTCATGTGGTCACTGAGATAATAATGTCACATGTTGTAACCTATACATACCCATCATATGCCTCTCAACAGCCTTTTGGATAATTACAACTTTAATTCTTCAAAGACTAGTATTCCATGACTTTTAGTTATACAGCATCAAAGAAAGATTAATAGTAAAAACATAGGCCTTTGTTTCAGTGAGAAGCTTGGACTCATTAAAAATTCTGTGAAATCTATAAAAGAAAATTCAGCCTGTTCACCTCATATAATTCTACCCCTAGTGCCTAGGGGAGGCACCTGGATAGTACTAATGGAACTTCTGTATGGTTTGTCTATTGAACTAAACATAAAATAAATCGTGTAAGCAAAATATCATGTATAGACAGGAGCATCTGAAGGATTTGCCCATCTATGATTCGTACAGATCTAATACAGATAATCCCTGACTGCTTCTGGCTGACAATATATGAGTCAGTATTTGGGACCATCAGAGATGCTGGACTTCCTGGCCAATTCTAGCCATGTGATAGCTCAGAACTGAAGGGATATGACATTGAAAAGTCAGAGAATACCTTGAGTGATGCCTTTGTCCTCCCATACACAAGAACAATGGCAGGGGAATAAAATATTGCATCAGTTAAAAGGAGAGATAGTTTCCAACTGGCTCTCTCTCTTCCTTTAACCTTCTAGACAGAATCATATCACTCTGAAACTGCCATTGAATAATAAGGAAGTACTGACCCTATACCCAGGTTTTATGGTTACTATGCTTATATGGAATCTAGAGCCAAGGACCCAACTAAGTGAGCGTTTACCTGGGTCTGTTGCTCCCTTTTCTCTTTTGTGTTTGTTCTTTCCTGATACCAGGTGAGACTATCTTATGCCAAGATGGACATGACCAGACTTGGAGGCAATCTTATATTTCTGAAAAGCTTAGAGGTGCTGAATGCCATTCGGTAAAAACTGAGGAGTAGCAAATAAGATTCACTAGCAACTACTCAGCAATTTGAGAAAATATAACCACCAACAAGAGCATTGATCTAAGCCCACAGTTTAACTAAAAGATTTTGATTAGGAGTCAGTGTAGAAGTAAAGGCAAATGTAAAATGCCTGTTCAGTGCTTCTATAAATTACTCTGATGAAGTTTAAACATCATCCATCTAGGAGATTGTAACAATAGTTATAGATTAAGTTACTGAATCTTATTTTCATTTCATCTATGAATACTCACTATAAATCTTTTATGTTTAAAATTTCTTTTGTGTGTAAGAATAAAATACGTCTCATACACTTCTACTGAACTGTGCGATGCATTTGTATGCATCCTTTCCTTATATTAATCTTCCAAATACATCTTTTAAAAACATAAGTTCTCTGTGTAACTAAATCAGTTATTTTAGACAATTCTCCCATTTTCTCCTTTTCCAAATTTTTCTTTTTATTTCTTCAGAATTGCATTATTAAGTGTTCTCTGATATTTCAAAAAATAAACTGACCATTTTGACTACTCTCATCTTTTTTAATTCCTATGACTGGATTCATCTTAGTACTACTCCCACCTATCAGATTATTCTTTCTCAATTTTATTTAATGATTGCTTAACTCATTGCCACTATCACCACGAATTGAAGGTATCCCCTAGTGCTTTGCCATTAGATCTCTTCTCTTTTCTCTCTATTTGAACTCCTCTAGGTTTAATTCTTCCTTCTATACAAATAATTTTCAAACCTATATACTCAGCCCAATTTCCTATCTGAATTCTGGACCTGCATTTCCAACTGTCTGATGGACATGTTCACTTGAATTTTCTGTAGGGACTAAGAGTTCAACATGTTTATAATTGAACCCATCTTTCCACCAAAACCTTCCCTTTCTTTCAAGTTTCCTTTTTCTGTTCAAAGAACCAACATCCTTAAGACTGTAGAGGAGGTCAGAAAATTCCAAGTTCTCAAGATTTCCCCCCACAAAAGAGTTAAAATACAGTCTCAGGGTACAAGTGCAGATAAAAATAAGTAAGAATTGAGACACAACAGGGGTCCTCCTGGGACAATCCAAGAAGATAAGGAAAAAATCCCAGGAAGAGGTTTGGTCCCTGTGAAGAATAAACACCTACAGACTAGTTAACAAGTGGAAAGTCCTGAGGTTATCTGGTTTGGGAGGCTGCCTCAGCCCCAGCCACCAGAACTTTTATACAGGGATAGTGAGGGGAGTTGTGTGTCTGAGCTAGGGAAAATCAAGGGAACCTCTGCTGACAAAAAAACGCCAGACCCAGCTGTACTGTGGAGAGCAGTGTGGCAAGAAAGAACCAGCACATCTCGGGTGAATGCAGAAGCAATAGGGCAGAAAGCCCCTGGCTGTGGGCACTTACAAGAGGCTGGAGATTTGGCTTTGGCTCCAGGATAGAGGGGAGAACTGAAGATTTGGGGCAAAAGGCACCCTTCCCCATACCCCAGGACTGGAGGTGATTATAAAAATTAAGCTATTACTACAAAAAAAATGTGCACAGGCAAAGGAGAAAGAATCCAACCATAGAAAGTTATTATGGGAATAGAGAAGACTGGGGTTCATCTTCTAGGATACTGAAGACAAGAAACCCTCTTCCACCCCAAAGAGTAATGTTAAATGGTCACATGCCCAAAAAGAATTCATAGAAGAACTTTAAAAAGACTTTAAAAATCAAATGAGAGAGATTGAATAAAAACTAAAAAACAAAAAATAAGAACAATCCAAGGAAAGCAAGAAGATTATGAAAAGAGAGTCAACCAATTACAAAAGGAGATCCAGAATCTTTTTTTTTAAGTGAGGCACTTGCGGTTAAGTGACTTGCCCAGGGTCACACAGCTAGTAAGTGTCAAGTGTCTGAGGCTGGATTTGAACTCAGGTCCTCCTGACTCCAAGGCCA
Organism: Phascolarctos cinereus; assembly: GCF_003287225.1. Lineage (NCBI taxonomy): Eukaryota > Metazoa > Chordata > Mammalia > Diprotodontia > Phascolarctidae > Phascolarctos > Phascolarctos cinereus. The sequence continues at coordinate 198,253,067 of NW_027556180.1, read as the reverse complement.
AAGCTCTATCCACTTCACCACCTAGGTGCTCCAAGATCCAGAATCTTAAGGAAAAAAATGACACCTTGAAAATTAGAATTGGGCAAGGCAAAGCCAGTGAAGTTATAAGAGATCAAGAAATAATTAAACAAAATATAAAGAATGAAAAAATAGGAAAAAAAGTGAAACATCTTATAAGAAAAACAACCTATCTGGAGAACAGATCAGGAAGAAAAAAAAATGTAAGAATAGTCTGACTACCTGAAAGCTATGATGAAAAAAAAGAATATTGATAGAATAATATATGAAATAATTAAAGAAAATTGTTCTGAAACATTAGAACAAGGGGGGAAAGTAGAAATAGAAAATAATCCGTTAATCACTACTTGAAAGGGATACTATGAGGAAATCTCCTAGGAATGTTGTAGTCAAATTCCAAAACCCCCAGCTCAAGGATAAAATACGAAGAGCAACAAGAAGAAAACAATTTACATATGATGGTGCCACAGTTAGAAACACAGATCTGACAGCAGAGATACTGAAGGATCATAGGTCTTGGAACACTATATATTGAAGAGTAAAAGAGCTGAGGTTTGTGACAAAAATATCATACCCACTAAAATTAAACATAATCCTGATGAAAAAAAAATAAACATTTGATCAATAGTCAGACTTTTGGGATTTTGTTTAAAAAAAAAAGACCTGAACTTAATAGAAAATTTGACATACAAGAGCCAAGAGAAGCATAAAGTACATACCAAAGACTGATTACATGGGGTTCAATAAGGACAGACCACTTACCTTTTAAATATGTAAAACATAAAACATATGTCTAAGACTGTCATTAGTAATTGGGTAGTTCATAAGAAAGATTTAGGTGGACCTGAGTATGATATGATTTTAAAAAGAAAAACAATTTAAGAACAGCTAAAAAGAGTAATTATTTTATACAAAAGAGGTGCAAGAGGAAGAATCAACACGGAGGAATTAGATGGGGAAGGAGGGCTGTTAGTTTTGGTAACTATATCGGGGATGGGTTTTAGAGGGAACAATGCATATAATTCTAGAAGAGTATAAAAGTCTTCCAAATTCAGAAGAAATTAAATAGTAAAGGGATGAGAAGGGGGGGAGAAGATAAGGGAGGAATTTCTAGAAGGGAAGGTGAGGGAATAGGTTAAAGGGTGTTTAGATTTAAGGGAATGGGAGGATAGGGAAGGGAATTTTGGAAGAGGTGTAAGCTAAGTAATAGGAGGGCAAGGTATTGAGTAGAAGTAAAGTAGAAGAGTCAGGAGGGATAGGAAATAAGAGATATGAAAAAACATAAAAATAAAGTTCAGGAGTAGAATTTGTTAGGGAAAGTATGTGTCTACATATGTATGTTTGTATGTGTGTACATATGTATGTATGTATGCATATATGTATGTATGCATGTATAGATCTATATTTATATGTTAGCATGTCCACAGTTAATTGTAGCCTTGTATGGGGAAAGAGGGAAAAAATGACAAGTACAAAATGCACTGCAAAGAGCAAAAGAAAATGTACAAGGACACAAAGAAAAGATGGATAGGTCTCAATGTAGTATTTATCACTGATTTTCTTGAAATGAAAATTTATTGCTACATATTTTGAATCCCCTCATGTTCTGCTATTCACATGCATGCTTTTTTTCCCCCTTTTCCTACTTTGTATTTAGTTTCAATATTTGTTCATGATATCTTTTTTTTCTCTTTTCTCTATTCTGTATTTGTGTTCTAGTGTTTGAGACTAAGCAGCTAGTTGGCATAGTGGATAGAGCACCAACCCTGGAGTCAGGAGGACCTGCAAATCTGGGCCCAAACACTTGACACTTACTAGCTGTATGACCCTGGGCAAGTCACTTACCCCCATTGCCTAGCAAAAAAAAAAAAAAAAAGAACCAACATCCTTCCAGACATTCAGACTCAAATTTTACCTTCCCTCTCATTCATCTCCCAAGTCTAATAAAGTTTCTGGTCCTTTCAATTCTATCTCACAAATATCATTATTATCATCCTCCTGTGTGTTACTGGCATTGCGTTAGTTAAAGCCCTCACTGTCCCTTGACTGGATAACTGCAATAGCCTGTTAACAATCTCTCCACTTTCAATTTCCTTGTCCACTCTATCCATGCTTTACACATATGCCAAAATAATTTTCTAATTCATAGATCTGGCCATATGATTCCTTTGTTCAGAAACATTTAACAGTTCCCATCAATTATTGGATTAAAATTTGAACTCCTTAGCCTTACACTTAAGGTTCTCTATATTCTAGCTCCAATTTACCTTTTGTAAGTTTGTTTCACTTTGCTTTCTTGTTCATTCTACCTTCCAGCCAAATTAAACTACTAATTGTTCCATAATCTCTTTTTTACCTCTCCTGTGTGAATTGTGCAGGCAACTGACTGTGCTTGCAACATACCTCTTTCCCATATCTATTAATGAAATTATTCTGTTTCTTCAAATTTTATCTTAGAATTCCATTTGCTCTGTGGAATCTTCCTTAATCCCACATTAAAAGAATTTTTCTCTCTCTCAGTAAACTTTTGGACTTCCTTTTCCATTTGGCCAATTTTGCTTTTTAGGGCATTCTTCTCTTCATTGGCTTTTTGGACCTCATTTGCCCTTTGGGTTAGGCTTTTTTTTAAGGTGTTATTTTCTTCAGTATTTTTTTGGGTCTCCTTTAGCAAGCTGTTGATTTGTTTTTCCATGATTTTCTTGCATCACTCTCAGTTTTTCCTCTACTTCTCTTACTTGCTTCTCAGAATCCTTTTTGAGCTCTTCTATGGCCTGGGACCAATTCATATCTTTCTTGGAGGCTTTGAATGTAGGAGCTTTGACTTAGTTGTCTTCTTCTGGTTGTATGTTTTTATCTTCTTTGTCACCGAAGTAAGATTCTATGATCTGACTCTTTTTACACTGCTTGCCCATGATCCCAGCAAATCACTTGAGTTATAAACTCTTTGTTAAGGTAGGTATCTGTTTCCACTGTGGAGAATATACTGTCCCAAGCTTCGGGGGTTTTGGGCAGCTGTTTTCAGAAAGACTTCTAGGGACCTATAAATTTTCAGTTCTTCCAAGGTGCTGTGATCAAGAGCGAGGAGTTTACTCCTTTCCTGGCCTGTGCTCTGGTCTATGAGTGACTGCAAGCACTCTTTTCTGTCTTGGAACTGTGAGGAGGATTTTCTCTTCATCACTACTACCAGCTCCACCTGCTAGCACTCCTCCTCACCCCAGGACTACCACCCAGAACTGTGACCCAGATCCAAGTACAAGCAAAGAAAGAGAATCCTGCACCAGCAAAGAGATCCCTGAAATCTCTCTCTGATCAGCCACTCGACTTCCCCTCACTCTATGGGCTGAAAGCTCCAGAGGCAGCCACCACCCCAGGGCCTCACTCAGGCACTGAGGCTGGGACTGGCTTCTCTATCACCACAGACACAGACTTTTCCTACTGACCTTCTAAGTTGTTTTTAGTGTTCATGGGTTGAGAAGTCCAGAAAATGCCACAGCAGCCTGTGACTCAGTCCCCTGAGGCCTGCTCCAGGTTTGCTGAGGCCTGCCTTGCCTATGCATCCACACTGAACTCCTCTTCCAGCCTGGTGCAATATACCTTTCTGATCAACCATCCAGGTTGTCTTGGGCTGTAAATTTGTTTCACCCTGTCTTTCTGTGGGTTCTGCTGCTTTAGAATTTGTTTAGAGCCATTTTTTATAGGTATTTGGAGGAGTTTGGGGAGAGCTCAAGCAAGTTACTGCTTTTACTCCTCCATCTTGGCTCTGCTAGTTTATCTCTCTCTCTCTCTCTCTCTCCCTATGGCATCTTTTGCTTTTCCTATATTCTCCATTCTATCATGTATATCTGAGTATGCATTCTTTCTTTCTCTTTTATTACGTATTAAACTCCTTAAGGATAGGGATTGTTCTTACTTTCATCTTTGTATCCTTAATTTGCTATCGTATATAACATCATCATCATACTCAACATCACTCATGAACCTTAAGATAGAGTATTGTTATTTGCAGTTTTACAGATAAGGAAACTGATGCAGAGGAATGCTAAGCAAGTGACGCTTGGTCACAAAGCTCATGAATATCAGAAATGGTATTCAAACCTCTTTCTCTTGACACTGAGCTGAGCACAGTTTATATCATGCCATCCTAATTCCATAGTATGCATAGTAGAAGAAGAAAAAAAAAGTTTATTAAATTGATTTTTTTTTTGGCTAAGCAATGGTGTTAAGTGACTTGCCCAGGGTCACACAGCTAGTAAGTGTTATGTGTCTGAGGCTGGATTTGAACTCAGATCCTCCTGAATTCAGGGCCAATGCTCTATCCTCTGTGCCACTTAGCTGCCCCCTATTGAATTGCTTTATATAAAACAATATTAAATTGTCACAATCATTTTGGTGCTGCTTTGTCTAAGTATTTTAGAAGGTATTTCAGCTCTAACAGCTATTATATTAAGGAATTTTAAAGTATGGGGGATTATATAGGTATATATGTGTCTATCTACTTATCTATCAAATGACATAATCCTTGTTCTCAAGGTATTTACATTCTAGTCAGGAAGAGGACACTAAAAAAAAATCAGAATGTTTCGGAAGAAAAGTAGTATTAATAAATAATCCTCAGGTCCAGAAAGTAAATATTATAAGAATTCAGGAGATGGATCATGGTAGACTACAAAAGCCAGGGGAAGAATTAAATACTTCTGTTATCAGAGAAAGTGGTTGAATGTCAAAGCCACATGCTCTGTCATTTATAACTTCATTGCTACTTCAAGCCCTTTGGCATTCTTTTCCATTGCATTTAATGCTAGACAGCATTATCATAGCCATATCTAGGGCAGGGTAATTGAGTTACTAAATTTTAGAGAATGCAAAAATGTAACACATGCAGTCCTTCAGTCAGGTAGAAACATCTACTTACAAACTAGGTACTTAGAACCCAATTAGCAAATTAATAATTTCAATAAGCTTTCAGCATTGTTAAGAATATCCATCTGTGACCCTCTACTGTAACTCCCACCCCTGAATAAAAAGCAACTGAATTTGTCTTAATTATTTCTTATATTGTTTTCACAGATACAAAGTTGATCTGAGAGCAACTTTTGATGTTGTTTTGCCGCAGTGCCAAAAATTGCTGGTTAAAGCCTTGAGCTTTAAATATGGAAAAATCAGAAAAGTTGCATTTGTCACTATGATTTGGTTGATATATTAAAGCAAAATTTTAGGAAGATGATAAAATATTCTAGTGGTAAAGAAAAGTGTTGAGTGGGGAGAGACAGAAGGCAAAGCAGGAGGTAATCAGCAAAAGAGAAATCAAAAAATTTCTCTTAAGAATGCCTTGATTGCAAAGCATATTGACTCAGATGCTGTTTTAGAATCCTAATATGACCTGTCATAGAAATAGGCTTGGATTAGGATGGGCATGTATGAGACACACAGTTATCACCACTTCAGAACAGAGGAGGAGAAGCTGGACACAGTAGCTTATAAAGCACTAATATATTCAGTTCCATGCTTAGCAAAACTAAAAGGGGAACAAATTCTGGAATGTGTGGTTTTGAATATTGGCTATAATAAATATATCCCAATGCAGCAGAAGGGATATTTGACAAGTGATGAGTGCACTTTAAGTATTAAAGGGTTTTTTAGTAGTTTTAAAAGATGAAAATAGATTCATCTACACTCCTCTGTAGCAGAAATTTTATTTCAACTGTTCTTCATTATGTGACCAAGTCTTACTTGTTCCAATCTGGTAGCTCGAAACGTGGAAATAGTAGCATTCTTTATTTTGTAATGCTCAACAACAAAAGTCAACAGTAAAAAAGTTAACAAGGTATTTTTAAACACAAAGAAAAAGATGGAACTAGCAAATTTTTACCTTTGTATACCTTCTCCAATTCATCTATCCATACAGTTCCCAAAGTACTCTTCATAGGCATGCATCTGGCTATGTCACTACCCTACTTAAAAGACTTTCAGCGAGTTCCTTAAAATGGAGGTTTTGGAAAGAATCATAGAATCAGAGGTGGAAACCACTGGATGTATGGTGCTTACAGTTTGTGAAGTTTAGGAGGTCTGAACTTCTAAGATGAAGAAGTTTCTGTAGCATGGTAGAGAAATTCCAGTCAGGATTTGATCCCAGGATCTCAGACTCCTGAGCATTTCAGTGCTTTTGATATCACACTTTTGTCTTATTTGATATCTTCTATCCCACTGTCTTTTCAGAGATATGGGGGGGGTGCCCTGGAGTAGGTCAGTGAAGCATCATCCTGGCCATCAGGTAGGCAGAATATTTCCAGGAAAATCAATTTGCTTCAAATGAGATTCCAGTATATACAGGTCCATCCATATACTGTACCATTTGCTAGAATTGATTTTGAATTGACATTTCCAAAATTGCTCTAGTGTTTGATTCCTTAAGCTAGTAGTACCTCAAGCCCAAGTTTGGTGAATAGTTATCCATTAGTTCTGCATCTACTTTACTATCTTATTTAACTAAAATAACTCCTTAAATTCCCTTTCATAACGTTTTATAAGATTAGGTGTTCAAAAGGTAGTAAATCACCCTGGTCTCAGCCTTTCTGAACATATAACTCCTTTTCCTGATCCCTTCATCTAGGCAAAAATATATTTGTTCCTTCTTCAAATGAGTTAGCTTCACTTAATACAAGACATAATCAATCATTCAATCAATCAATACAAGTTAAGAGCCTGTTGTGCTAAATGGCACTGTGCTAAATGCTAGGGATAAATAGACAAAAGTAAATTGTTTCTTGTTTTCAATGAGTTTATGTTCTAATGGGGAGATAATATGTACATAGGTCATCCATATCTATATCTTTATATCTACATATGCATGATACATACAAATGTAATACAATTTGATTTGGGAGGAAAGAGTACTAGCAGCTGGAGGGATCAAGAAAAACTTGTACAAACTCTAGAAGATTTGCACGCAGATATACACTTTTGGGGGTAAATAAAATATTTAAAATGTTCTAGGGCCATTTTTATTCAAAATAATTTCTGTGAATTATTTTAACAATTAACATTTAATTTGTCCTTTGTATAATGATAGATTTTTTTACCTCTAGTTTTAAAGAAAATTGCATACATACATGGTGCAACACTTTATATTATTAAATATTTTTGTGTTGTTTATATTCATTTCAGGGTTTTCTGTTTTATGTGATAAACTCATAGATAGCCAGGAACAACTTTGCAATGTATTGGTGGAAGGGTAATAAATGTTTGTGGATAAAGAAATGAGATTTAACAATTGTTTCATTCTAGTGCCATTTCAAAATATTACTGTACTCCCAAACAGCCTTTCCCTTCCATTTTTGACCAATTACATTTACTCACTTAAGTCAATAGTTCAAGAAAATAAGCAAAAGGCAATGGAAAGAAACAACATATGTCTCCCAAACTTTCTGAGATTGATGGTTCAACAGAAAATAAGAGTAGAAACTTATAGCCACTTGACATCTTCCATGATCACATTACAAATGAGTGTCATCAAAGGAAAGTTGGAGTAGTAGAGGTACTTCAAGCAGTTTGTTAAATAAAGAAATACTGGGAAGGTCTTAAAGCAAGGATCATATGGTTCTGGGTGTTTGTTTGATTGATATCATTACTGTTGACTACAGCAGCTCTGTATAAGTGAATGAGCAAATGAATGTCTATCTTAAAGTTTCTTCTTTGTTGTTGTTCAGCAATTTTTCAGTAAACCACCATCTTGGGGTTTTCTTGGCAGAGATACTGGAGTGGTTTGACATTGCTTTCTCCACACCATTTTACAGATGAGGAAACTGAGGGAAACAGGGTCAAGTGACTTGCTTAGGGTCACACAGCTAGTAAGTGTCTGAGGCCAGGTTTGAACTCAGGTCTTCCTGACTCCAGGCCCAGTATTCTCTTCACTGTGCTAACTAGCTGCCCCTAAAATTCCTTCCAGCTCCAGGCATCTATTAGGTGCCTCTCTTTTCATTTTCATTCTCATTTCAGCTTTTCAAATGCCCATTCATATTCTGACCACTCACCTGTCTTTTTCATGTCATATATATTCCAAGAAATTTGTAATCTCATTGAGATGGTTAGCCCCTTAGACTATGTGGTTGCAAACCATCTATGCCTATGCTTGTCCTATATGACTCCCATTCATATCTTCCTACAAATTTGTCACAAGGAATCCTCTTCATCAGTTTGGAACCTTCTTCACATTCTTCTGACATTGTGGGAATATCAGTGGAGTGCATAGGTTTTTAGATACTTCACTACATATCATTCTTCTTGTCTTTCATTATGTTGATGTTATTCAGTCTTTTCAATTATGTCTGATTCTTCATGATGCTTTTTTTTTTTTTGGCAAAGATACTGGAGTGACTTGCTATTTCCTTGTCCAGCTCATTTTACAGATGAGAAAACTGCGGTAAACAAGCTTAAGTGACTTACTCAGGGTTGCACAGCTAATAAATGTTTGAGGCTGAATTTGAAAACAGGAAGATGAATCTTTTTGACTCCAGGCACAGCACTTTATCCATTGTATCACCTAGCTGCTCAACTTTTATTATAGAATCGTATAAAAGATTTTCAGAAAAATCTTTTTTCCCTAGTGAAATTTGCATTGGTTCTATCAGTATTTACCAAAGACATTACTTTATTTCTAGTCTCAGCCTTTTCCAAAATCCCCTAACAAACACACATTGCAAAACAAAATATGGTATTTATTGTTATGCATACTGACTTATTTGACCTATGTCTGAGGGCCAATATTTATGTGTGAGATAAAATTAATAACCTTCTATTTTTTTCTTTGTCAGAAATCCCAGATTTTCTTTAAAAATGATTTCACTCTAAGAAAGATTTATGATTAAAATATACTTATGCTTAGTTTCACTCACTGGTACCACAAATGAAAAGAAATATGCTTCTTTTTAAGTCCGATATTAATTTGGGAGGACATTTTAGGGTTTTAAAATAAATGGTATATATTAATGTTTAACACAAGAGAAATTTTTTATCTCAAAATGAATTTAGTGGCCCCAAGATGTTAAAGAATTCATTTACTCACGAAATTATATTATGTAGTCAAAAGCAATGGAAAATTCTCTAAAATCCTCAACTGAAGGCACTGCTGGGCTAAAAAGTCTCCATGAACTTTTCTTCTAGTATTTGGAAGAGCTGTATCGCTGGAAACAGCTACTTAAGTTCTGTTCTCCCGCCAATATTTGCATCTTATGAGAAACTCGGAGAAAAAGAGTTTGGTGTTTTCTGCCATCTCTGGAGGATTCTATATACAGACCACAGCTGAATTGGCAGCCTCAGGGCAGAAGATGCTTTGTGTCAGAAATAAGACTACATTATCTCCTCTCCCAGGAGAGAAAAATCTCTTTTGATCAAGATTGCCATCACACTGGGGTCAAAAGGGGGCACCTGGAAGAATGTTCTGCTGGCTCAACCCCAGCCAATAAGTGCAGTCCAGAGACTCCATTGCCATCACTTCCTTCACCTTTGCCAGCATCCAAGATTGAAAAGGCAGGAATTTGGGGTAGAAGTAAGGGTAGAGAGGGAGGAAAGAGGCAGGTTTAGAGAAAAAAATGAAATGTAAAGAAATCCAGACACACATTGAGAGCCAGATGTTTCAGTTGGATGGGGTAGTCCCTAGGTAGTAATACTGTTCTATTGTAAAACACAATTCTTGTGTTGCTGAAATATACCAGTTTTCACCACTGTAGCCTGTTCTGCTCCTCCTTTAGACAACTGTAAAGTTTAGGGATCATAACCTATCTCTTCTGCAGCACATTTGCAGAGCAACAGGTGATGGAAGCAGCTCCTTTACATGACAAAAAATAATATTCTCCTGGGAAAGTTTCACCGGTGTAAATGTGTGTGTATGGGGGGAGGGGAGTGTTGAGTTTTTTTTTTTAATGAATGCTTTTATTAAAGTTTAAAAAGAGTTCATGGTCAGATGTAATTCCTAATATTTAGGGCTATAATTCTTTTGATAGAAAAAAGAAAAGTATGACTAAATTTTTCAGTGGAATTAATTTCCTTTGAGAATTAGGTCCCTGGGGCCATGTGAATTCCCATTGCTTTCCCAGATCACCATATGACCACCTGCACTTACTTTCATGGATGATAAACAGAATTTGACTGATAAATATAGACAGACATCTATACATACATATCTATATCCATCCATCCATCCATCCATCCATCCATCTATCCATCTATCTATCTATCTATCTATCTATCTATCTATCTATCTATCTATCTATCATTTTAACTAGATCTCATCACCTTTCTTTGGCATATTCCCCCTTCTGTAGATGTGCTGCCCTAATCTTAAAATCTATAGAGAAAGCATCCTTGCAAATGTATCATCAAAACTCAGCTAAAAATCAGTGTGCTTTATAGAAAACAGTTAAATTTGGGGATTAAGAGATTTGAGCTTTCATTCTGTCATTCATTCCTCATTCTAGTCCTCATTCTGCAACTAGCAAAGTGATAATATAAGTCTGAGCTTCCCAAACATATTTGGCCTACTGCCACCTTAAAAAAAAAAAGTTACTCAGTGCAACCCTGGAAAGCTACTTTCTTTAACCCTTTCACAGGTTTTTTTTTAAATTTGTGTCATTTCAAAAAATATATAAAACATTTTAAATGACACATCTTAAATTTAATAATTTATTATAAATTTGTAGGTTTTTCTGCACTGAAATTTTGATGATGCAATATTGCATCATGTAACCATATAGTATTGTATTATAAACAAGTCATTACATGCACATATTCTTGCGGTGCATACTTGACTTCCCAACAGTGAGTGACAGGCTGGTCTGCCAATACTTGATTGTTAAGATCCATTGTCAGACTTGACCCACTGATAGGTTACAACTTGAATTTTGTGTGTTTATTTGGAAAATAATGTAATCACTATGACTTTAACTCTGTTACATAGCAGATGAAACTTTTAAGGATGATTTTTCTAATTTTTCTTCTCTTCTTTCCTTATGCTTCCACTGCCCCCTTATTTTTGTCCAATGCCCCCAAATTACACCCAGGACTACGATCACCCCCTTGGATCAGTCCAGCACCCTCCAGGGGGTGGTATCAGCCACTTTGAAAAACTCTGGAATTCATGTTAGGCCTTTGAGCCTCAGTTTCCTTATCTTTAAATGAAAAGATTGAACTGTAAGATCCCATGCAGAGCTAACATTTTAACATACTAAGAAGGTGAAAATTCAATGGGTCTTTAACAGGATTGAGAAAGCTAGAGATTTTTAATACCTTTGTATTAAGGAGAACTGGGATAAAGACTGGACTGGTGATTTCATTAATATAGGGAAATATTTGGTCTTCTTACAAAGAAGGTTAGCATTGTCTCTTCAACTTGTCTCAGAAAGTTGCCTAGCACATTGATGCTTAAGTGACTTGCCCAGTTGAACAGTCATTGCATGCAAAAGGTGATACTTGACTTCTTTTTCTTCTTCTTCTAGGTTTGGAAGCTAGTTCTTTTTTCACTAAGCCTAATTGCTTTTTATTAGGGGAGTGCTTAAAAGGTTTAGGCTATTGTATTGTTAAAATTTGTTTAAGGACTTTGTTTCAAAGCTCATTCTTATTTATTTCCAGCTTGTTTGTCCAGTTTTCTGGTTTACTTTGGTCCTGTGAATAATTCATTATGTTCTAAGTGTAATGATACCCCTCCCCCACCCCATACAGATTATAACCCTGTCCCATACAACTCTGCTCATATTTTAACCTTGCTAATAAACAAAACATACCTTGAGGCTATGATCCTTCTACTAAGATTGCTCATCTATTGTCTTCATTGCCCCAAAGAGTTCCTTTCTTTCCTGGTCTTAACACAGTATCAGTAATTTCTCCCAGTGCCTTTGTGCAGGAGTCATAAATGGGAAAGTATTGCAGGTACCTTGTGCCCCCATGTGCTTTTCCAATGCCAGTGCACTGAGAGAGTTTCTTTGATTTATATCTTAGGTCAAACTTAAAATCATCTGTCAAGTACACTCACATTATAAAAAAAAAACAGCCCAAATTTTATTGACTAAAACAACTGTAATGGTTAGCTTTTCATCAATAACGGCTCTTCTTCAAAGAAAAGATTGGCTAGGGCTGTTTTACCTCTTCAAAGCTGTTACAGCAGACAGTCAACAGTAGGGGTCTAGTGTAGGTCATTTGAATGATACCATCTTGCTAACAACCGTCAAAGTTATACTACAAAGCATTTTCATCTCTTCTTTCACAGTTAAGCCAGGTAAAATTTTCAATTCAATATGCCTAAAGGTTTTGTCACTTAGAAGAAAGTTTCTTATTTAGTAATTTTTCTTAACATTCTTTCAATTGCATTAAATTGTAAATGTTTCAACCCTATCCCATTCCTAGAAATTCACAACAGATAACTTTTTTTAATGAAAAAACATGCTTAGTTATCAGAATTCCAGTGAATCTACCCTTCTTTTCAGTTGTTAAGTATTTGAGTTCCTTACACTTTCAAATCACTTTCAGCCTGAGGAGAAAAATGTCAGTCAAATGCTAATTTTTTTAAGAAAGCCTCTTGTCTAAAAAATATGCATCTTGACCAGATAATATAAATTAAGAACTGTAAATAATATGAGTTAACATGAATACAATTAGATCATAAAAGAGAAACACTTGAATGAATGAATGAGAATTTTTGAAATGCTTATTATGTGCCAGCCACTGAGCTAAATGCTAATGACACAAAAAAGGAGCATGCAAGACAGTTCCTGCTCTCAAGGAACTTACATTCTAACATGTGAATACCATATACAAAAGGGAGCTAGAAATGAAAATCAGTTCACATAGATAGGGTTATTATTAATTATGTTTCATTACTTTTTACCTTTCTAGATGTTGGAGTGAATATCACACTATTGAGAAACACCCCAACCATGTTTTAGTTGGTTCTTCTTCATCTACAATTATATAAACTCAACTTTTCAGTGGTTTAGTAGGCCTTTCTGTCCTTTAGACTTCAGAGTTCATTCTTTAAGTAAAAGTTTTAATGCCCAGAATTAGAGTTGCAAACAATCTCATGGTTTCACTTTGCAGGAGTTTCATATCAATGTTTTCTGTCATGTGAATTTACATTCTTTTTGCCATTGAGATTTCTTTGGGGATTCCAAAATAACTCCAAACATTAAATAAAAGCAATTTACCATAGCTGAGAATCACATGGCTATACATTCAAAGGAAAGCTATGTTATAATATTTTAGAAGCACCTCCAAACATCCACAACATATGATGCACAAAATAGAGTCACAGTTAGTGCCTCTCCAGTGGGTTCATACTTTTAATTAGTCCACATGAGACAAAGAGGCAGGATGAATGAGAAGATGCTCTCAGCTCTGGGATCTTTAGCATCTGTACAATTTGGTGGATACAGCCAGGATGAGTCACAGGTAAGTTTTATTTTTTTTCTCATAAATGGGGCCTATGTTTAACTCCAATATTCAAACACCTTTCCTGAAATGGAGGATGAGCTTTATATTTAAAGTAAAACCCAAACCCAAGCAAGTTTTCTCAGTTTCTTCTTTCTTGGTGAACATTTTTCATAGTTATGGAGAGACAGTGCCTCAGGAATTCCTCTTCTTCAAAATTCATTTTATCAAGCCATTTCATAATTTCTCTCCAGGCTTGGAAATATGAGCAGGCCTATATATTTCCCATTTCTTGACTGTTCTGGCAATTTTCCTTGGAAGGGAGGAAAGATCCTATAAAATTTCCTTTGGCCCCCAAAGCAGAAACATCTGTTGGAACCATGAGTAGCTTTTTGGCTGAGCCTTAGTCTGCACTTGATTATCTCTACTGCTTTCACCAGCATCAATGTCAGTGTAGTGAGGGAGGAACATATGTAAAGATTTCTGGAAAGATTTATAATAAATGAAGAGATGCCATGAGTGAGGAAAAAAGGAGGAAAGGTACAAAGCTACCCTGGCCCTAGGCATCTTGTCGAACTTCATGAACAAAAATCATTAGAACACCAACTACTCAATTAGTATTCTCCAGATTAAAAAATCAGTCCATTGCTTTTTGTAAATACAGCTGCTTGGCAAGGACAAATAGGGAAAAGTGACAGATTGTTTGTTTCCCCTCTAGTTATTTTAAGTTAGACTTGGGAAAAAGAAATGCTTGCTGACCTGTCTGTAAGTTGCCAATAGCCTGTTACTTCACAGTGGAGTTGGCAGAAAGCAACACCTTCTGGCTTGAACGAATAGACATTTTCCTTCTTTGAAATAGTTTAACAGGTGCAAGTGAGTCCCTGCTATGAACAAAGCTTTATAGATGGCTGTTTACTCATCTCTTTCATAAGGTGGATGCACCTGATCTTCCATAGAGACCCCTGGTTGCAAGATTTGTTGGGGTTCTGGAGATCCACATGGTTATTTCAATATTTCAATGAACAATTTAGATGGCTATTCATTCCAGTAGTGCTGATCACAAGCTACCCATGCTTTGGCTAGTCTGTGTGACTCCTATCCATATCCTCCAATAAATCCTTCACAGAGCATGAATCCAATATGAGAGATCATTCCATTAGCTCAGCAATTTATTTCAATTCGAGAAATATATATTAAGGATCCACTACATACAAAGCATGATACTTAGCACTGAGAACACAAAGACAAAAATAAAACTCACCCTATTCTCATGTTTATGTTCAAGTAGGAAGGATAAAGTATGGAGCAGGGCAAGGGTGGGGAACCTGAGGGCCACATATGGCCTTCTAGGTCCTTAAGTGTGGCCTTTTGACTGAATCCACATTTTACAGAGCAAATCCTTTTATTTTTATTAATATATTTTTTCATCTTTTATATTTTCATCTTATTTTTAAAACAAAAGTATTTAAAATACCAAAGAATAAAATAAGTTTCAGTGAAATAATCCTCTCTGATTGACTGGCACAATTAGAATATTAGTAAACCATAAGGGATAAATTGATGGCTGCTTGCTCATTATTTAGTTCTAACTTCCCCCATCCTGACTGGTGTCACTGTCACACTTGGCTGGTTGGTAAGAGTCTATGGGGGTCAACTACACCACTCTGTTATCAGCTTTTGACAACAGTGCACTGTGTTTCTGTTTGAAGTGGAATTTGTGAATAGCTGCACAGGTTGACAGTATTTTTTAATTCTGTCTGCTTGACAGCCCATCATGTCAGAAGACCAAGAGAGCACTGAAGAAAAAAAAAATAGATTGTTTTTAATGAAGATTGGGAATTACAATATTATCTTGTTTCTGCTAAAGATAAGATGGTTTGCTTGCTTTGTGATAGTGCAAGATCAACATCAAAGAAAGCCAATGCTCATCAGCATTGTAACATTCATAAGGATCATAAATATTTTAAATTAGAGAGAAAGGTGTGAGAGGTTTTATTGCAGAAATTAAAAGGTGAAAAGCAAAAGCAAAGATAATTCTTTGAAGCATCAATAAGACCTGAAAGAATGCCACTGAAGCAACTTACAAAGTAGTTTATATATTCTAGAAAAAAAAAAAGGAAGCCATTCAGTGATGTAGAAGTTGTGAAAGAATGCATTGTTGAAGTTATTGGATGCGTAGACCCCAATAACATTTCAAAGAACAACTGCATCTTTCAAGGAGAAGCAGAACTGGTCAGCTGCATGACTTAGCCTTCAACTTAACAGAGCAACATCATGCAATATTTCTAAAGGACAATACATATTATTCAATTGCTTTGCATGAATCAGCTGGTACTACTGACTTGGTGCAGGTTTACTGAAGATTTTCTTTGCTATGAAGAGTTACTTTGGGTACTCTTGCAAACAGAGCACAGGGAATAGATATCTCCATCAACTCTCAAGATAAATATTGTAAAGTTGGACTGCATTTGGTAAATTTAGTGAGTGTATGTACAGAGCACCTTCCATGACAGGAAAACATGAAAGGCTTGTTGCACAGATAAAATAAAAAGGTATTGACAGATCCAGATGCTCTAATTTCTTTTCATTGTATCTTGCATCAGCAAAATCTCTGTGCTAAAGCTACCTTTTTTAAGTTACACTTTGAAACCAGTTATAAGTATTGTTAATTATATTTGTGCAAATGTAACACAGCATCATCAGTTTCATAACATGCTAAAGTTGAACCATGAAGTACTCAGTGTGGATTTGCCATGTTATTGTAAAGTGTGTTGGCCATCACAGGGACACTTATTAGCCGATATTTTATCTCTGCAAGAACAGATACTTAAATTTTATGAAAAATACAATCAGCAATGTGAATTATTGAAAGATTTACATAGGAATGCTGCATTTCTGTGTGATAGCATGTCAAATCAAAAAATTTGAATATTTCTTTGCTAGTTAAAACTAAGTCTATATGATATGTGGCAAAAAAAAAAATCCAACATTTTGAAAAAGCTATCTTTTTTTCAAAACACTTCTTTGAAAGGAAATTTTGGAAGAATATTTTTGCCAGTTAGCAAAGGTTATTGATGAGCAGGATGATATATACAAGTCATTTGAAGAATATGCAGCTGTTATAGACCTATTAATTGGAGAACACAATAAAAGATTCACTGACTTTATGAATCATGACATCACATTCAAATGAGCATTTCAGCCTTGCCTAGTTGATATCACCAAGGCACCTAAAGAACTACAGATGGAATTGATTGAGTTCTCAGTAGACAACATTTGAAGTCATTGCTTGATGTGGAAAAATGCAGTAGAATACCCACACCTTCAGTAACATACCTGAAAAATGCTTTCTTGCTTTTCAACCATTTATTGCTGCCAATCTATAGTCTCCTTCCTAACCCAAATTCAGATGGTCATAAATGACTGATACCCATCTTCTAGATCAACTGAAATTGTGGACCTTCATGCTGCAACCAAATACTCAAATGTTTTCAACAAAAAGTAGACACAACAAAGTCATTTAAAAGTTATGTTAACTTTAAAATCAACAAATAGTTTTCATTCTTTTGAAATTATTAAGTATATAGTGGTTTGATTTTTGCAAAATAATGTACATTTTTAAGTATATCTAATTGAAGTTTCTTGAATGTAGCCCAATTTGATTATAGCTAAATATTAATGCGGCCTTCCAACATAAAAAATTTTCCCATCTCTGGACTAGGGGGTTATAGCATATATGCAGATAAGCAAATATAAGTATATACAGCATAATATAAAAAAATTCCAGGGGTAAGAATGCACTAAGACTTAGGATTAGGAAAGGCATTCATTCACTAGGAGCTGATACCTGAGTTGCATTTTGGCATAATGTGAGAATTCTATGAGGCAGAAATGAGAGGGTAGTGCTTTCCAGAAATGTGGGCAGGGGGCAATCTGTGCAAAGGCACTGGGGCTGGACTTGCCACAAATATAAAGTAGATAGAAAGGAGAAAGGGTGAAATGGAATATGAAATAAGACTTAAAAGGTAGATAGAAGACATTGTAAAAGAACTAAATTGAAGATTTTGCATTTATCCTATTTGCATTAGGGAGCCACTGAACATTTTTGGGTAGGAAAGTGATATCTCAGATTTGGATTTTAGACATATCAGTTTTGTAACCATGTGGAATATATTTTGGAGAGGGATAGACTAGAAATAGGAAAAATAATTAGGATGCTATTGCATAAATATAGGCAAGAAGGAATAAAAGCATGGGCAACATTAAGAGCTGTATGAATAGAAAGAAGGGTATAGATGAGGAAGATGTTATGGAAGTAAAATCAAAAAGTTTGAGCAATGGATTGGATATGTGGGATAAGAGACAAGAAAGAGTCAAAGATGATTCCAGAGTTCTGAACCTGGGTGTTTGGAGGTATTGCAGTACCCTGTACAGAAATAATGAAATTCAAAAGAGGACCAGAAATGGGGACAAATAGTGTTTTCCATTTTGGACATATTGAGTTTAAAACGAATATAGGCCATCTAGGCGGAGGTTCATAAAATCAGACTGAAATTCAGGAGAGATTAGTGATGAATGTATGTGCAAGATGGTACCTTTTTTGTGAAAAGTTTTTTTTTTTGCTGAAATGGGCAGAAAAAGAACATTCATGTAAGGAAAGCTGACAAAACCAACTTAAAAAGATAAATGTGAGGAGAGACATTGTTCTGAGGAACGGTTTGTGTACTTCAGTTCAGAGGGCAGAGCAATGACTGAGATAATGATCCTGGAAGCAGTTGTGGTTCATCATTATATTTGTATGCAACTGTTTTAAGTTTTGAAGATTATAACTGACAAAATTATAAATACAATAACTATTTGGAGATTGTAGTAAGAGTACATAAGGACTTTTAGGCTCATACTTGACAGAAAAGCAGAAAAACCAGTTATGTGTCTGAGCTAGGTCATTGCTTACTTAAGTGGATACACCAATTTGAGGCGGTATATACCAGAGCAAAATTAAAGGAAAAGACAGACTCAAGAATCAGGAGAGTATAAACTGAGTGAGAGAGGAGTTTTTAAAAACAACAGGTAGGAGACAGCGCTATTTTGGGCAAAAACAACAGACTTTAGCTACTTTCCTGAGAGCTTCTTAGTCAATTTACAAGTATATGATCCAAATACTTGATAAAAAGGGGGGGAGGGGGCAAAAGAAAAGCAAAAATATTATCCCCTTCAATAAGCTTACATTATGAAACAATATGCAAACAACTATGCACATATGTGATGTATAATGAAAGGTAATCTCTGGGGGAAAGTTGTGTTCATCCTTTGTTTTCAAAAGGTACCAATGACCAATGATGTCTTGACTTGTGCATAGATTGGAAAGTTAGTCATAATTGTGCAAAGGCATCAGCCTAATTTTCTCTTCCAATCATCAAAGTCCAGTGTCAAGACAACTGGTGATGGCCTGGGATGTAGTGGATGACTTTAGCATTTTTGTTGCCTGACCATGCTCTAAGCACTCCACAGCACCTGCTTCAGCCACCTTCATTGGCATTACTAGCAGTGTTGTCAGAAGACTCTAAAAAGGGTGGCTAACTGGAAAAGTGGCATTGTTTTGCTAATTGACTGGACAAAGACTCATTTATACAAGAGTTCTTCAGCTGTTACTGTGTACTTGGATGTCTGAACTTAATGCTCTCTGGTGCTTTCTACAGTATGAGAGTAGGAAAACCTCTCAGGGGTGCTGGATTGATCTCTATGACTCTTCATAGTTTGAGAGAGAAAGCCAGCAGGATGGTGGGATTCATAGAGGTTTGAGATTTGGCAGGTTGTAAATCATGGTAAAACAAGGGGTCAAGAATAGAGGGGTAGTTGGTAATGTATGTGTTAGTTGGTCCTGTATAATTTCAAGATTGTGCAGGGTAGAATGAGGTCCGAAGCAGGGGAGTACAAAGGCATTGAGAAACTGGAAATGAGAGGGAAAATGAAGAATAGCTCCAAAAGACACAAAGGAGAGGGGAAAATAGAATGATAGGAAATTGCATTAGGAGAGACATATTTTGGTGTTCTGGATAAAAGAGGTAAGAGAGTTTTGGGTGATGATATGATTAAGGAAATGGTCTTCCCTGTGTGTGATTGCAATGCAGTAAAAATAGGAGTCACAGGAGTTTAGGAGGTTACATGCTCTTGTTACCACATATGAACATACTTTTTAAAAAATGAATTGGTTTGTGAGTTCTCCACAAAAGCACATCAATCTCTTCAGACAGCTCCTATTTTTCTTCCTTCCTTGGGTGAATTTTCCTATAGAATTTTATTCCAATAATCTTCCCTATTCTTCCTCTGAAGCCTTTCAAATCAACTATCTCAAAATCTTTGGTCCATTGTCAGGCTACATCTATCTTGCAGCTCCTTCCCTAATATAAACTCTAAGAGAGAGTGGTGATTTCTCCTCAAGGGTCCCATCATTTCAAACCCTAGTAATCATCTTACCATTAGTGAGAATTAGCTCTAGAATAGAATTTCCCCCTTAACTTCTCCACTTTATGAAGGATGAAATTGTCATTAAGAAAAATCAAGAATTTATTATAACTCCTTTGTTCCATAGCTCATGGCCATAAAGCATCACCAGAATACTGACACTTAAAAAAATGATGGACCTTGGTATCAGAGAGAGGCTTGAGATGTCATTAAAAGCACCATGCAATTTTTCAAATATAATTCAACCCACTAACTTCTTACCTTTTAATTGTGGACCTAACACATCTGTCCGCAGTGTATATCATCCTTTCATTTACTGGCCTTTTCCCCCCTTTCTCCTGGTTTTATTTATATTCAGAAGACTAACATTTGTAAGCTCAATTTCCTTCATTAGTATATCCATTTGTTGGTCACTTCCAAGGCTCTCACATTTAGAATTTCAGTATGTAAGTTAATGTGCAAAGATGGTCTAAAAACTGTGATTCTTAGTACTCAGTGGCCACCTTTTTTTTTAACCACTCTGCCATGATGTCTGTAGAAGCAGGGAGCCCTATATTTCGTTATTTGTTTGTTTTTATTGTTGTTTCATGGGTTTCTGTGGTCAAAGAAATCATTACCAAATGACCAGGGCACTGGTAATATGCTTCTCTTTACTGATATTACTGACACTACTTCTTGAATAGCAAGTACAATAAATTGTCATTTCTTTATTGAAGGTTTTTATCTCCACAGCAAACTGTGTTAGAGCTTGAATTCAGCTGGCAGAGCTTTTGAGAACTCAGTCACCACCACCCCATGATCAGACATTCAAATAAGGTATCGAGGAGAAAATATAGCAAGTTATTTAATAGAAAATTCTTTCCTTAGGACGGTGGTTATTAACTTTGGATCTAGGAAGAAATATCATGCAATCTATGAATGGGAAAAATTACAATTATGTCTTGATTTTTCACTAATCTGTAACTGAAATTTAACTTTTTCTTCAATTATTTAAAAACATTGTTCCAAGAAGTCATAGGTTTCACCAGACTGCCAAAAGGGTCCATGGCACAGAAACAGTCAAGACTCCCTGTCCTAGTGTCTTGCACTTTCAAATATCTTGACCCTTTCATTTCTTTCCTATATAAATTCTAAAGTACTGTCACTGGAAAGATAGAGGTACTGACTTTCATTCTAATAGAATTTGGAAAAGAGAAAAACAGATTTGATTATTTGGGATGGAGTTGATTTGATGATTTCGAGAATCCAAAAAAAAGAGTTGGATTAGAATTTCATATAGCATTAATACAGCTTTTGAAAATTGTAGGGAAGTCTGCCTGAAAGCCACGATCAAAACAGGAGCCTGAACAGCATCTTTCAAGGTATTATCAACAAAAACTGCCCTGAGATCCTAGAACTAGAGAGTAAAATAGTCATTGAAAGAATCCACCAATCATCTCCTGAAAGAGATCTCAAAATGAAAATGCCAAGAACTATTGTAGCCAAATTCAAGCAGCCAGAAAGAAATAATTTAAATATCATGGAACTACAGACAGG
Source organism: Phascolarctos cinereus (assembly GCF_003287225.1). Lineage (NCBI taxonomy): Eukaryota > Metazoa > Chordata > Mammalia > Diprotodontia > Phascolarctidae > Phascolarctos > Phascolarctos cinereus. The sequence continues at coordinate 198,231,635 of NW_027556180.1, read as the reverse complement.
ATTATGCAAGACCTAGCATTTTCTGCATTAAAGGATTAGAGGACTTGGAATATAATATTCTGGAAGGCAAAGGACCTTAGATTGCAACTAAGGATCAACTACCCAGCAAAATTAAGCATGATCTTTCTGGGTAGGAGGTGGACATTCAATGAGAGAGGGGACTTCCAAACATTCTTAATGAAAAGACCAGAGCTCAACAGAAAAATCTGATCTTCAAATAAAAGACTCAAGAAAGGCATAAAAAGGTAAACAGAAAGAAAAAGACAAAAACATGTCATTCAATAAGGGTAAACTCTTTATATCCCTACATGGGAAGAGCATACTTGCAGCTCTTGAGAACTATATCTTTATTATGACATTTAGAAGGGGTATACATAGACAGAGGATGTGAGTATAAGTTGACTTTGATGTGATGACAAAAAAAAGTAAGTAAGGGGTAAAAAAAAGGATTGTACTGGGAAAAGAGGAAATGAGGAGACAGAAAATGATGATAAATTACATCACATAAAGGAGTGCAAAGACCTATTACAGTAGAGGGAAAGAAGGGAGGGAGATGAGCATTATTTGAACCTTACTCTCATTGGATTTGGCTCAAAGAAGCAACAACATACACACTCATTTGGGTATAAAAATTGATATTACCTCATAGGAAGTAGGAGGGGAAAGGGGAAAGAAAAGGCTGATTGAAAGGAGGGGAGATTGAAGGAGGCAGTGGGCAGAAGCAAAATACTTGTGAAAAGGGAAAGGGGAAAAGGAAAAAGAAAAACATAAATGGGGGGGAAAGATAGAAAGAAAGACACAGTTAGGAACTGTAACTGTGAATGTGAATGTAATGAACTCTCCCATAAAATGGAAGCAAATAGCAGAATGGATTAAAAATCATGATCCTACAATATGTTGTTTACAAGAAACACATATGAAGCAGAGAGATACACACACAGAGTAAAGGTAAAAGGCTGGAGCAAAATATGTTATGCTTCAGCTGAAGTAAAAAAAAAAAAAGCAGGGGTAGCCATCCTGATCTCAGACACAGCAAAAGCAAAAATAGGTCTAATTAAGAGATACAGGGAAGGAAACTACCTCCTGCTAAAAGGTACCATAGACAATGAAGCAATATCAGTATGAAACATATATGCACCAAGTAGTACAGCATCCAGATTCTTAAAGGAGAAGTTAAGTGAATTATAGAAAGAAATAGATAGCAAAACTGTACTCAGACTTTCCCTCTCAGAACTAGATAAATCTAACCACAAAATAACAAGAAAGAAGTTGAATTGAATGGGGATAGAAAGAAATACACCTTTTTCTAAGAGGTACATGGTACAAACATTGAACATGCACTAGGGAATAAAAACCTCACAGCCCAGTACAGGAAGGCAGAAGTATTAAATGTGTCTTTTTCAGATCAATATACAAAAAAAAAATTACATGTAATAAAGGGCCATGGATAGAACGAATAAAGATCAATTGGAAAGTAAATAATCTAATCCTAAAGAATGAGTGGGTCAAACAACAAATCACAGAAACAATCAATAACTTCATCCAAGGCAATGACAGCAATGACACAACATACCAAAACTTATGAGATGAAGCCAAAGCAGTTCTTAGGGGAAATTTTACATCTCTAAATACTTACATGAATAAAAGAGAGAATGGGAAGTCCAATGAACTGGGCACGCAACTTTTCTTAGAAAATGAACAAATTAAAAATCTCAATTAAATACCAAATTAGAAATTCAGAAAATCAAAGGTGAGATTAATAAAATTGAAATTAAGAAAACTATTGAGTTAACAAATAAAACTAAGAGCTTTTTTAAGGAAAAAAACAATAAGAGATAAACCTTTGGTTAATTTGATTTAAAAAAAGAAAGAAGAAATTACCAGTATCGAGAAGGAAAAGGGTGAATTTACCGCCAATGAAGAGAAAATTAAAACAATAATTAGGAGATATTTTGCCCATCTGTATGCCAATAAATCTAACCATCTTAGTGAAATGGATGAATATTTGCAAAAATATAAATTTCCCAAGTTACAAATATGGGAAATAAAATACTTAAGTAACCTCATCTCAGAAACAGAAATTGAACAAGCCATTAATGAACTCTCACAAAAAAAACAAAAATTCCAGGGCCAGATGGATTCATTTAAAGAACAATTAATTCCAATACTATATAAGTTATTTAGGGGAAAAAAAGTGAAGAAATCTTACCAAGTTTTTTCTATGATAGAAATAGGGTGCAAATATCTAAACCAGGATGAGCCAAAACAGAGAAAGAAAATTATAGACCAATTTCCCTAATGAATATAGATGCAAAAATTTTAAATAAAATATTAGCAAAGAGATTACAGAAACTTATCATGGGGATAACATACTATGACCAAGTGGGATTTATACTAGGAATGCAAGGCTGGTTCAGTATTAGGAAATCTATCAGCGTAATTGACCATATCAATAACAAAATTAACAGAAATAATATGATTATCCCAATAGATGCAGAAAAAGCTTTTGACAAAATAAAGCACCCATTCCTATTAAAAACACTAGACAGCATATGAATAAATCTAGTTTTCCTTAAAATGATAAGTAACATTTATCTAAAACCACCAGCAAACATTATATGCAATGGAGACAAAATAGAAGTATTTCCAACAAGATCAGGGGTGAAACAAGTAGGTCCATTATTAGCACTGTTATTCTGTATTGTAGTAGAAATGTTAGCTTTAGCAGTAAGAGAAGAAAAAGAAATTGAAGGCATTAAAATAGGCAATGAAGAAAAAAAAGCTATCACTCTTTGCAGATGATAAGATGGCATACTTAGAGAATCCTAGAGAATCAACTAAAAAGCCAATTGAAATAATTAACAACTTTAGCAAAGTTGCTGGATATAAAATAAACCCCCATAAATCATCAGCATTTCTACATATTACTGATAAATCCCAGAAGCAATAGATAGAAAGAGAAATTAAATTTAGAGTAACTATGGACAACACAAAATATTTGGGCATCTACTTGCCAAGACAAATCCAGGAACTATATGAATATAATTGCAAAACACTTTTCATATAAATAAAGTCACATCTAAGAAAATTGAAATATATCAGTATTTGAAAATTATCAAGCATAGCCTTGGCTAATATAATAAAAGTGATAATTCTACCTAATTTAACTTCCTTATTTAGTGTCATACCAATCAAACTAATGAAAAATTATGTTATAGATTTAGAAAAAATAATAAAATTCATCTGGAAGAACAAAAGGTCCAAAATATTGAGGGAATTAATGCAAATAATTAAAAGGGAAGGTGGCCTAGCCAGAAAAGATCAAAAACTGTATTATAAAACAGCAATCATCAAAACAACTTGGTACTGGCTAAGAAAATGTGTACTGGATCAATGGAATTGGTTAGGTATACAAGAGAGTAGTCAATGACTATGATAATCTATTGTTTGATAAACCCAAAGACCCAAGGTTCTGGGATAAGAACTCATTATTTAACAAAAACTGTTGGGAAAACTGGAAATCAGTATGGCAGAAACTAGGCATAGACCAAGATCTCACACCCTATTCCAAGATAAGTTCAAAATGGGTACCTGATTTAGACTTAAATGGTTATACCATAAGTAAATTAGGAAAGCAAAAAATAGTTTACCTGCCAGATCTATGGAGAATGGAAGAATTTATGACCAAACAAGAGATAGGGAACAGTATGAAATATAAAATGGATAATTTGAGTACATTAAATTAAGAAGGTTTTGCACAAACAACCAATGCAACCAAGATTAAAAAGAAAGTAGGAATCTGGGAAATAATTTTTGTAGCCAGTGTCTCTGATAAATGCCTCATTTCTGAAGTATATAGAGAACTGAGTCAAATTTATAGAATACAAGTCATTCCCTAATTGATAAATAGTCAAAGGACATGAACAGGCAGTTTTCAGATAGATAAATTAAAGCTATCTATACTCATATGAAAATAAAAATCCCTAAATCACTGTTGATTAAAGAAATGCAAATCAAAATAACTCTGAGGTACCACATTACACCTATTAGATTAGCTAACATGACAAAACAGGAAAATTATAAGTATTGGAGAAGATGTGGGAAAATTGGAACACTAATGCATTGTTGGTGGAGTTGTGAACTGATCCAACCATTCTGGAGAGCAATTTGAAACTATGCCCAAGGGGTTATAAAACTGTGCATACCCCATTTATTCAGCAATACCATTTCTAGGTCTGTGTCCCAAAGAGATCATAAAAATTGGAAAAGCACCCAGATGTGCAAAAATATTTATAGCAGCTCTTTTTGCAGTGGCTAAGGATTAGAAATTGAGGGGATGCCCATCAATTGGGAAATGGCTAAACAAGTTGTGTTCTCTGAATGTAGTGGAATACTATTGTTTCATAAGAAATGATGAGCAGGCTGACTTCAGAAAAACCTGGAAAGACTTACATGAACTGATGCTGAATGAAGTGAGCAGAACTAGGAGAACCTTATACACAGTAACAGCATTGTGTGATGAAAGAGAAAGAGCTATGAAGTCTGAATGTAAATCAAAGCATACTACTATATTTGCTCTCTTTCTCTCTCTCTCTCTCTCTCTCTCTCTCTCTCTCTCTCTCTCTCTTTTGCTCTCTCTCTCTCTCTCTCTCTCTCTGTTCTTTCTTGAGATTTTTTTCCCTTTGATTCTAATTCTTCTTTATAACATGACTAATATGGAAATATGTTTAATATGATTGTACATGTGTAGCCTATATCAGATTGCATGCCATTTTGGGGAGGGGTGAGCTGATGGAGGGGGAGAAAATTTAGAATTCAAAATCTTATAGAAGTGAATGTTGAAAATTAAAAACAAATAAAGAAAAAATTTTTAAAAAGAAAATTGTAGGGATAAGTACAAAAAACATAACAGACTATATGCTTCACAGAAGACAAAGGATTGTGGGATACAAATTAAGCATGCTATGTGAGGGACAAATATGGATTAAACTAAAATGCTGAAAGTAAAAAGATCCAAGCACAGCTACAAGTTCACCCTAAGGAGACTAAAAATGGGACTATATTTATGCAGAATGATAAGAGCTAAAGGGAACTTTAAAAATCATGTACCTCCATTTATTTTACAGCTATGAAAACTAGAGATCAAAGTGAAGAAATAAATGACTTATACAAAGTTCTACAGTAAATAAAACAAATGTCAAACCAGGTATCCTAATGCTAAGCTCAATGCTCTTTCTTAGAAAATGAACAAATTAAAAATCCTCAATTAAATACCAAATTGAAATTAAGAAAACTATTGAGTTAATAAAACTAAAAGGTTTTTTATGAAAAAAATCAATAAGAGATAAACCTTTGGTTAATTTGAGTAAAAAAAAAAGGAATGAAGAAAATCAAATCACCAGCATCAAAAAGGAAAAGGGTGAATTCACCACCAATGAAAAGAAAATTAAAAAACATGAATGTAATAGCATCTAATTTTCAAGCATTATTGTGAAATCACCTATTCCATAATGTTTAATTTTCCATAGAATTTAAGCTCACCCCCTTTAAATGTGTAGGACAATCAGAGGAACTCCTGATTTCCTGGACTTCAATACTTCCCATGCTGGATGTGTGTTTGCTCCTTTCTAAGGAATGTGTGTCTTGATGAGATGACACTGGAGAATACTGATTGGTTATCAGTAACTAGGAATGAGAATTAGGAGGGTGGACACTTGTCAGGAGGCACAACCTTATTAGTAATACCTAAAAGTAAAGCTTCAGGCTACAGTCTCTCACTTTTGGGATTCTCCTAGTACTTTTCTCCCTTGGTATTTAGGGGTAGTTAATAAGGGGATGGTTGGAGAAGGGGAAGAGATGGAATTTCATTAAAAAATACCAATTTCCATGGTTGGAGAGCAGACTACAAAATCAGAGAACAATAACCTCGCTTTGGAAATACCATGACACAAGATTGGAAAAGTCAGATGGAAATAGATTGTTTGAGCATTGAATGATAGGCTAAAGGGTTTGGATTTATTTCATAAGTAATGAAAATTCACTTAAAATTTTGTTTTGCTTTGTTTTGTTTTTAAATTGAAGAATGTTAAGATCAAATCTAAGCAGTATTAGGAAGATTACTTTGACAGTAATTATAGGGGGGGGAAAGGGAAGACATTCACATCTATAGAAGGACAGTAAAATTTATAACTTAGTCACATCATGGTAAATGTCCTGAAGCCCTTAGGAAAATTTAAAAGGAATAAGGTAGAAATTTCCTCACCTGTAAAATGGGGATAATAATAGCACCTACCTCTCCTTGTCGTTGTGAGTATCAAATGAGATAATATTTGTAAAGTGCTTAGCATACTGCCTGACACATAGAAGGTGCCTAATGAATGCTTGTCTTCTCCCTCACCCCCACTTTTGTGACTAAATTCCTTGAGAAGGCTATTTAGGCAGCTTGAGGCCATAGCTGGCCCAGACCTTTTGGGGCACTCAGCAGCCCATCTCTAGGCCTGGCTCCCACCCACATCCTTGCAGAACCTCTTTAAGAAGGAATAGCTGTAGTAGCCTGGGCTAACACTCAGGCACTGCTCACCTCACTATTGGTGCCTCCCTGTCCAGCATGCTGTTCCTCTACCTTCTGCCCTTTGCACTGGATGCGGGCATGTACCTCGCTGTCACTACCTCTTCTCACCCAACTTCTAGGTCTAGACTCTAGCTACACATGAGTTGGTGGAGCTGCACATATGGGACATGGCCTAGCCTGGTCATGGTGGTGGAATCAGGCCAACTGCTGGAGCTTCTCTGGGGAGTCCTGGAGTTGCTGATGGTCTTTGCTGTGGTAAATGTGTCAGGAGGGCTGCTGGGGACCTTCACCTACCTCCTCACCTATGACCTTCTTCAACTTGGCCTGTCTATTCACTATGTGCTTCCTGGGCTAGGTCCTGGAGGCCCTCAAATAGATCCCAGCGAACAGCAGGGCACAGATGCAGGTGGTGCCCATGCTGTTGTAGATCCCCTTGATGTTGTGACTCACTCCTCTGGTAAAAAGCACTGCTCTGGCTTCCTATGGCTTGAGCGTGCTGTCTGGATGGATGTACTTGTAATAAAGAAGAAGGAATATGTGGGACCACTTTGCCTTTACTACCTTCTTCCCAGAAATCCTGCAGCCTGTTGTGCTTCTGGTGGCAAATTTGGTGCACAGGGTCCTCGTGAGGGTAAAGGTCTGCAGAAAGACTGTGAAGGGCTCCTTCTATCACCATTATCCTCCCTGGAACACACCCTCCGGATGATAAGTGGAGAAGGCAACTGGCCCTGAAGGTCCTAAATGAGGAGTTGAAGTGAGTAGAAGACCATTCTGCCTGGTCTAGCATGGGTGGTGAGGATGATGAGCTCATTAGCAAGGTGGACTGCTCCCTGAGAAAAGAACCAACCCCCTGGGACAGGGGCTGCCCCTGAACACAGTCTGATGACCTTAGAGGAAACCCTTCCGTAACTGTAACTCAGACCTTTCAATGTAAGGGAATCAGTAATCCATTTTCTCAGCAAGGTCAGTAGTCACAGTATTTGGACTACCCTACGGCCTCTCCTTATCTCTCTGCTAAGCTATACCCAGAAGCTGACTGCCTCCCATGGGGAATAGGCAAGCACAAAAATCATTTTAGGTCCATGGGTCACATTGTGTACACTCTGCTGATGCTTCTAGACACTGGTCCCCACACAAAACTATGCCCCTAAGGCCTAACTCACCCACCAGACAACCAGTAAGGCCAAGAACAGGGAGCAATTACCCTGAGGCCTGGGCTAAAATTCAATCCCTTAGTCCCAGCTCGCTGGTCTGACAACCAGGCCCAATTAGGTAACTTGATTCCTCTGATTCTGTGGCAGATCTTTGTTGGTAGAGTGGTCCCTCTTCCTGCCCTCAGGTACCAGGCAAGAATTTGCCAAAAATAAATTCCAGGGCACCAGACCCAAGGCTGGATGGGACAAGGCCTAGCCCCAGGGTACCTCTGCCATCTGCTAATCCTAACTCCTTGTTGAGATATTAGGAGACATGCTATTTTCCATATGTAAGGCTCAGCAATCAAGCTGTGCCCATGAGCTTGGCATAGCAACAATCCTTTGTGCTCCCCTCTGGCAAAATCACATTACATTGCTTTGACCAGCACCAGGTTTTCTCTGAGGTCAGACAAGCACCAGACAAGCTCAGACAAGTACCCATGTTTCAGCCATGAAGTCCTGCTATGAATCAAACTTGTTTCACTGTTGATGCTACCCCTTATCAACAGAGCTACAGCTCACTGCTTAGCCATGCTTATAAGTATTGAGATCTGCTTACACTTAAGTGTAAGCACCTCACTAGGGGTGTGCCTCCAGCACGTGTCCTTGCTTGCAGGCCTTTTCCCTCTCATTGAAATTAAACTCCAGTTTGAGACTAACTCCCCTGTCTCTAGCTTGTTCTAATTAGTAGAGGCTGGTTCCATCCAGTTGACACCCTCCATCACAGGGATATGTTAATATTGCAGTTTGGATTCCCCCTGGCTGGCATGCGGTACTACATGTGAGTGAGGCTGAGAGAGCCTTCATCCCCAGGTCTAGACTATCTCCAGAATAGGGACACGTGTGAGGTTAAAATTCATGGAGTATTTTGTTTTGTTTTTTTAAAGGACCACTTGAATGAGAAGTCTGGACTCTCTCAGTATAAATAAAGTATTTCCTTGAGAATAGGCTCCTAAGGAGGAAAGGGGAGAAGGGGTAGTGGGAAGCTATCCACCCTTCCTTTTCTTTCACCTGCTTAACTCTTTGCAGTCTGATTTCTGACCTCATCATTCAATTGAAACCAATCTATCCAAAGTAACTAATAATCTCATAATAACCAAATCTAATTTCCTTTTCTTAATCTAGCCTTTGACACTACCAAGGAGAAGTGTCTTTCACTTGATAATCATTTTTCTCCAGTTTTTGGTGTTGGTTTTTGTTTTGGTGACACTACTCTCTCCTGATTCCCCTCCTGAGTATCTGACCTTTCCTCTGTCTTCTTTGGTGGATATTCCTTCATGCCATGCTCACTAACTGCAGGAGTCCCTCTAGACTTAGGAGAGACTCTTCTCTTTGTTCTCCATACTATTTCACTTGGTTTTCACCTATGTTTCGCCTATGATCTCTATGCAGATAATATTACTTAGCCAGCCCTAAGCTCTCTCCTGACCTTCTCCAACCACCTATTAGACATTACTTACTAGATATCCTCTAGAAATCAGAAGCTCAAAATGCCCCAAACTGAACTTATTTTTCCCCTCCTTTCTTCTTAACTCCACTATTACTATAGAGGGTATAACCTTCTCCCAATCACCTATGATCACAACCCAATTGACATCTTCTAATCCTTACTCTCAACATCAAACCCTGATTCATATCTAAACAGTTGTCAAGTTCTGTCATTTCTACCTTGGTAACACCTCTAGTACACACCTTTTTCTCTTCTCTGGCAATTGCAATTGCCTTTTGCAGGCCCGCATCTTCTTGTACTTGTACTTTTGCAATAGCCTGTTGGTTTCATCTTCCTGCCTTGAGTCTTTCCTCACTCCAATCCATCCACTACTCAGCTGTCAAACTGATCTTGCCAAAATGCATTATGTGCAATCACATTACCCCTATTCCCTTTGAATATACTTAAACAGCTCCATATAGCCTCCAGGATCAAATATAAAATCCTCTGTTTGACTTTTGAACCCCTTCCTATCCTTGACCTTTACTCTTCTTATACCTTATACCCCTCTACCCATTCTGTGATCCAATGAAAATGGCCTCCTTGCTCTTCCCACACATGGCACTCCATCTCCAGACTCCAGACATCTTCATTGGCTGTCCCCCATGCCTAGAATGCTCTCCTCTTCTCCCCCTCTTGACTTCCTTCAAAACCCTACTAAAGTCCCTCTTTCTGCAAGAAGCCTTTCCTAGTCCTTTTCAATCTTGTTGCCTCCTTTCTGAGATTACACTCAATTTATCCTCTAAGTAGTGTGTTTATGCATAGATGTTTGCATATTTTCCTTGTTAAAATGTGAATTTCTTGGGAGCAGGGACTGTTTTGTTTGGTATCCTCAGTGCCCAGCACTTAATGGGTGCTTAAATGCTTGGGGATTGGTGGACTGAAAAAGCAGACAATACAGAACAAGAAGAGCAACATTTAAAAAGATTGGTGAACACCTGTGTACCTGAGTAGAAAAACTGCTTAGTAATGATAATTTATGGTTTCATTACCCTTTACAATTATAAAACACTTTATGTGTGGTAATACATTTTATTCTAACCATTCTTTGAGACAGACATAGTACTATTATCTCCATTTTATTTTTTTATCTTTATTTTTTCCCTTATGCAAAACAGATATTCCTTGACGTGGTAAAAGATTGTTCACCCTGTCCAGGATGGGGGCACCACCTTTGTGTCTGCAGCTGCAGGGAGTCTACCTCCCTCTCCCTCCCTACATAATCAGGCAGCAGCTCCCATTTTATGTGTTGGTTAGTTCTTTAGAGGGGCAGGGAGGCTGTTAGTCTGCAAGGTGGGGGTAGTAAAGTCTGAGAGATTGGGGGAGTTATAGGGGGGCTAATGACAGCAGAAGTTATTTTTGAATTCCAACTGCTATAAGTTTAGCTTCCTGACTTCCTTACTTGTGACACAGAAGTAGCATTTTCTAATATTTTAACTTTAAAATAGGCCCCTTTAATGCTCAATTAGTAAAGTTGGTTTTAGTTTGGTTTCATAGTCCTTAACTGCTTATTTTAAAGTTAAAATGTAAATGACAGGACTCATCTAATAGAGGCTTGGCCCACAGTAATTAAATACTAGACATGTAAGGTATTACACTATTTTTTTTAATAAAACTGACAGATAAAGCCTGAATGTTTTAACAAAGACTAAAGACAACACCCGGGCAAATGGAAAAGGAAACAAAGAAAAGGGAGGTGAAGGGACTATCTCCATTTTATTGATTAAAAAAAAAAAACATAAGTTCAGACCAAGTTTAAGGAGCCAATAAGTAGTAACTCTGAGATTCAAACCAAATCTTTTGACTCGCAATCTAGGATATTGTTCCCTAAATCAGTTTGCCTGTCATTATTCAAAGGAATCTCCAATGAGTTAGGATACAAACAATGAAGGAAAAATAGCTATCTAATGTAGAGTACAGATGAGTGCCAATCACAATGGCTAAATGTTCAGAAGATTATTGCAGCAAATCATCTATGCAAGATTTCTTGTGGTGTTGAAATTTTGTTCACATTAGTTCCAAGAACATAGTTTTTAAAATTAATTTGTAATCATAGAGAAAAGAGTCTCATATTGATCTGTGAGATTGTTTCAGAGACATGGGGAAGTTTAGAAAGATACCTGGAAAACCTGAAGACAGGGTGTGTAGGGTGATATCACAGGGTGATAGATGAGGTTGAAGAAATTTTATTTGGCTAGGGTGAAAGGAATTTATTTTTTAAAAAGTTTCCCTTTCATTGGATTTTTTTTTCTGGAAAAGAAAATTTAATTCTCTGCTCCTATACATACTTCCCTGATTTAGGAGGTCAAATATCCCTCCTTGAGAAGTGAGCAAAAATACTTAAATATTTTCCAAACAACATATTGAAATTTAAAGAGAGAAGTTGTTAGGTGGTTTCTTTTTACTTTTACAGATACTTGGGAAAAGTGATTAAAACACTGTATATTATCATATATTTTCTAAAAGATTTACTTAATAGCTTTCCTTTCTTGTAAACAACACTGCCAAATACAGAAAAGAGGATTTGCTTTGTATTTATATTGCTACGTGTTAAAAAAACAAAATAACCAAGTGGGATGTTTATTATTTTCTGATTTCAATTCTTTATATCATGTTATTCACATCTTAGAGGGAAGCTAGAGTGAGACATTGACCTTTTCAATGCCAAAAAGTCATGAACTCAGAAACAGTAACCACATGAAAGTTCAGAAACAAAGATAAGCATTCTTGGATGATCTTGGTAGCATAGTCAGGGAGCAGTAGGAAAAACGCAGGTCTTTACTTCACATATGACAGACTAACCATTCTGCATTTAATTAAACTCTATAAAGAGTTACTTACTTGAGCAGTGTTGGGTTGATGCATAGGTTGGTCATGTGTACATGTATATATGTGTGTATGCGTATGTGGTTGTGCTGTTAATGTGAACACAGCAGATATCTATAAATTTGAAACTACTGGAGTCAGAATCTGTCTTCACCAACACAAAACACAATCTATCTATGACCTAATATCAGTAGTGCTAAGGCTCATAATAAATGCCAAATGAGGGGTGTGAACCTAGATTTTATCTACTATGTTAGAAGCTGCTTCTGACTAACCATCCAATGTTTCTGTCTGTCATCTCACTGATATGGTATTTCCTCTAGCATCAGATTATAATAAGTCCATGCCTGCCTGTCCTGAATAATTCTTTTATCCATGTTAGATATCTTTATGATATAAATCTAATTTTAAAATGATGCCTAAAAGAATAGCATACTTTTATATGCTACTTTAAAGTTAAGTTTAAAAATTTAAATAGGTAAGTACATAAAGTTATGAAAGCTTGTAAAACAAACTTTTAAAGTTTATGAAATAAAGTTTATAAATTTTTTCACAGTATCTTTAGAAGATAGATGCTGCAACTATCATCCTTATTAGATGGATATGGAAGCTAAAGCTCAGAGAAATGAGGTGAATTACCCAAGTCCTCACATCTGGTTTGTGACAGAGCTTATGCTGAAATTCAAATTCTAATTCCAAATCCATGGCTCTTTCTGTAGGCCATGCTCTCGTCATGCTCTCATGCTCTCAGAACTGTGTTTTAAGAAAATTACTTTTGCACTTGTATGAAAGATGGATTAGTGTGTTGGCCTAGCACATGGTTGGGTAGGTTCCATAGGTTGCATAACCAGAAGTGTGCGTGTCTTTAAAAATGAAGTAATTCAGCAACAGTTGGTTATTTTCCTTCATTCCTTTCTAAGGATAAAGGATTTCTCCCTTCATAACACCCAACTAAGGGAAGAGAGCCTGAGGACTCCCTTCCTCCCAAGAAATGGGTTTGGCTTTTTGACCCTTTCCTTCTTCCTTTTTCATTCTCTACAATGGAAATGGAGTCTCTGACTCAGGAACTGTGGATAATGGATCTAGGAATCTAGATCTGGTACTTCAGTTCCAGCAATGGCATCTTGGGGGTGAAGGGTCCTGGGATATAAGAAAGCCCCATGGGGCTTTACATTTGAACTTGGTAGAACTAAAGCTGTAATTCTATTCCACCTTGTGTCCCTCCTCTACAAACACACCAAGATGATGTAGAGTGGGATGAATTATGCCCCTGAAATATTGTGGGGGAATACTCTTTTTTCCCCTCTTATATCTTTGAAATAACTATGCCTTTGTAAAAGCTAATCTGATATCAAGTGGGTAGATGGAACTGCAGTGCTAGTCTTTGAGGCCCTAAAAAGTAAGGGGGCATAGCCAATCAGGGCTCAAGCCTTTGGCAAAGAATCAACTCCCCAAACCTTTCAGGGTAGAGGTGAGAAAAATGTCACAGGCCTAGCCCTATGAGCATGGGGCCAGAGTAATGCCATGTTACACTACCTTTTTTATTGTTTTGTTGTTCTTCCCATGTATGTTGTTTTCCTGGTTCTGATAATTTCACATTTCATTGGTTCATATCTTCCCATACTTCTCTGTATTCAACAAATTCATCATTTCTTATAGTGTGGTAATATTCAATTATATTCATGCACTACAACTTGTTTAGGCATTACCTAATCAATGAACATCTACTTCATTTATAGTTATTTGCTACTACAAAACCTGCTGCTATAAATATTTTGGTGCACATTAGGCCTTTCTTTTTCTGACAATGACTGACTTCGGATACAGTTCTAGGTCTGGATTTTCTGAGTGAAAGACATTTTAGTCATCCCCTTCACAGCTTCCCAAAATTATTATACCCCTATACAGCTCCACAATATGTAGTATCCATATATTTTCCCAATGCCATCAACAATAACTGTTTCCATTTTTTTTGACTGACAACTTGGTGAGTGTCAGTTAAAGCCTCAGAGTTGTTTCAAATTTGAATTTCTATTATTATTAGTCAATTATGACATTCTTTTTTTTTCTTTTTTTAAATGTTTTTTTCACATTAGTGATGTTATAAGAAAGAATTAGAACCAATAGGAGGAACCACAAGAAGAGGAAACAAAACAAAACAGAAGAAAAAATAACAAATAGTGTTCTTTGATCTGCATTCAAATTGCGTAATTCTTTCTTTGAATGTGGATAACATTTTCCATCATGAGACCTTTAGAGATGTATTAGATCCTTGCATTGATGAGAAGGGCTAAATCTATCAAAGTTAGTCATTGCACAATGTGGCTGTTACTGTGTACAATATTCTTCTGGTTCTGCTCACTTCACTCAATATCAGTCCATACAAGTCTTTCCAGGTTTCTCTGAAGTCCACCTGCTCATCGTTTCTTATAGCATGATAGTATTCCATTACATTTGTATATCGCAACTTGTTCAGCCATTCCCCAATTGATGGGCATCCCCTCAATTTCCAATTCTTTGCCACCACAAAAAAAGCTACTATAAATATTTTTGTACATGTGGGTCTTATTCCCATTTTTTCTGATCTTTTTGTGATACAGCCCTAGAAGTGCTAACGCTAGGTCAAAGGGTATGCACGTCTTTATAGCCCTTTGGGCATAGTTCCAAATTGTTCTCCAAAATGGTTGGATCATTTCACAGCTCCACCAACATCTTTTTTTCTTAAATAATATTTTCCCAACACTGAAAAATCAAGAAAATTCTTAGCATTCATTTTTACAAGATTTTTGAGTTTCAAATTTTTCTCCCTCTCTCCCTTCCCCTTTTCTAAAAATGGTAGGCAGTTTGATATAGTTAATGCATATGCTATCATGCAAAACACTTCCATATTCATCACAGTTATGGAAGAAGAAACAGATCTGAAGTACAAAATAAATAAAGTGAAAAGAATATGTTTTGATCTGCATTAAGAGTCCATCAGTTCTTAATCTGGATATGGATAATATTTTCCTTCCTGAGTTCTTTGTACTTGTCTTGGATCATGTTGCTGAGAAAAGCTGAGTTATTCATAGCTGATCATCACATGATGTCGTTGATGCTGTGTACAATGTTTTCTGGTTCAGCTCATTTCACTTTGTATCAGTTCATATGAGGTTTTCCACATCTTCATTTGCTCTGTGTGTGTTTTTCTACTTCTAGTGTGTTTCTTATAAGCAATATATTAAAGGATACTGGTTTTTGATCCATTCTGCTGTCTGCTTCCATTTTATGGGAGAGTTTATCCCATTTACATTCACCATTTTGATTACTACCTGTGTATTTACCTCCATCCTATTCTTTCTCCTATTTGTCCTCTTTCTCTTTTCACCCTTTCCCACATCACCAACGTTTTGCTTCTATCTACCACTCCCCTGATCTGTCATCCCTTCTGTCAGTCCTCACTTCTAGCTTTTATTTAATCACCTCCCCTCCTAGTTCACTGTGGGGTAGGATAGATTTCTATATTAATCTGGCTGTATATTTAATTCCCTCTTTAAGCCAATACTGATGAGAGTAAGGTTCAAAAAATGCCATCACACCACTTCCCATCTTCCCCTCCATTGTGATAGGTCTTTCTTGCTTCTTCATGAGTAACAATTTGCCCCAGTCTACCTCTTCCTTCTGCACCCATTTGAGTCCTCTTTCTCATCTCTTTATTTTTTATGTCATTTCCTCAAATACACATTATACCATACCCTCTCTCTATGTTTATTTCTTCTATTTGTACTGTTAGTGATACAATTTTAAAGAGATATAAGTATCATCTTCTTGTGTAGGGATGTAAATAGTTTAGCTCTGTTGAATCCCTTCTGGACTGTTTTTTTTTTCCTTTTTACCTGTTTGTGCTTCTCTTTGGTCTTAATGTTGGAGGTCAAATTTTTGGTTTAGTTCTAGTCTTCTTATGAAAGCTTGAAATCCTTCTATTTTGTTGAATGACCATTTTTTTCCTAGATGTATCATTCTTACATTTCCCAGGTAAGTGATTCATGGTTGTAGTCCTAGCTCTTTTGCCCTCCACAATATCATGTTCCATGACCTCCAATCCTTTAATGTTGCATAATGTTGATAAGTCCTGTGTGGTCCTAATTGTGACACCCTGATATTTGAATTATTTCTTTCTGGCCATTTGAAGTATTTTTTCCCTTGACCTAATAGTCTATATTTGTCTATATTGTTCTTTAGGGGTTTTATTATGGGATTAATTTCCTGAAGTGATTGGTGGATTCCTTTAATGCCTATTTTGCCCTTTGGTTCCAGGACATCAGGGCAGTTCTTTTTTCCATAATTTCTTGAAAGATGCTTTCCAAGTCTTCCTTTTGATTATATCTTTCAGGTAGCCCAATGATTCTGATATTGTCTCTCCTGGATCTATTTTCCAGGTCAGTTTTTTTCCCCCATGAGATATTTTACATCTGCTTCCATTCTTTTCATTTTTTAAAATTTTTTTTCATTGATTCATGATGTCTCATAGAGTCATTAGCTTCCACTTGCCTAATTCTAACTTTTAAGGTGATGTTTTCCTCAATTAGCTTTTGTACTTTCTTTTTCGTTTGGCCAATTGTACCTGTTAAGGATTTTTTTAGTGGTTTAGTTTTTTTAGTTTAGTTTTCTTTAGTGGATTTTTTATCTTATTTTCCATCTTGGCAATTCTACCTTTTAAGCAGTTTTCCAAACTAGTGAGTTTTTTTCATAATTCTCCTGCATCATTCTCATTTCTTTTCCCCATTTTTCTTCTACCTCTCTTTTATGATTTTAAGCTCCTTTCTGAACTCTTCCGTGAGTTCTTTCTGGGTTTGAGGCCCAGTTTTTCCTTTGGGTTTTGCCGATAGGTGTTTTGACATTGTAATTTTTTTCTTTGTCTTCCCTGTCACCATAATAATTTTCTATGGTCAGATTCTTTTTTTGTTGTTTTCTGTTCATCTTCCCACCTTTTTCCTTTCTTTTAAATTTGAGCTCTGTTCACAAGGTAGAAGAGGCACTGCCTCCAACTTCTTATGCTAGTGGCTGCAGGTCCTGGCTGTTTACCTGGAGATGATGTTTCCCTGAAGCTCACATGGGACCCTTGTGTCTAGTGTTGTGCTGGGGGCATGAAGTGGGATTTGGATAGTGTTGCTGGAGGCTGTAGGGATCTGGCAGCTTACCTGGTGCTGAGCTTGGATGCTAGTGGTGGTATCTGACAGATACTGAGGCCTGGTGGGGAGTTTTCTGTATTTCCCTGGGGCTACACTGAAGCATGAGGAGGTCTGGCCACCACAGGACTACTGCCCATCTGGGGCTGTGCTGAAGTATGTGGTGGTTCTTGGACATGGAGTCTGCCAGTTCCCCTGGCTATGCTAAGGCACATGGGGGTCCTGGTGTTAGCATTTGCCTGCTGCACCATACTGGGGCTAAGGATTTCCCACTGGTTTGCTGAGATGGGGCTTGCTGGGATGTTCCCTGTCCCAGAATGTTCTTGCCAATCCTCTAATCCTCCTACATCAAAAGAATGCTCCACTCCTTCTTTCTGCTGGCTCTGCTGTTCCAGGATTTGTTCTGGGGCACTATTCTATGATTGTTTAGTTGTTTGGAGGTGAATATGGGAGAGCTATAGAGATTTGCTGCTTACTCCACCATCTTGGCTCCCAGAAGTCCCTTAAGTTCCTATTATGATATTCGTTAATAAGATTGTTAATCTTCTGAAAACGTTTATTCTTCTTTGACCATATAATTCCTAGGAAATTTAATTTAGTTTTATGTATTTCTGTTAGTTGCAATTTTTTTTTATGTATGACATCCTTAGCAAAGATATTAAGATTAGGGGGGAAAATGCCAGCTAATGGCTTCCTTTTTATCTTACTTGAATTAGTTTTCTTCATGTGAAACTTTTTAATTTCATGTCATCAAAATGATGAATTTCATCTTTTTAAATCATTTCTATCCTATATCTAATGAAGAATTCACTTCCTAGAAAGATCTATGAATGATGTCTTATCTTTAATATTCAAGTATTCAGGTCATATATCTATTTTGAATTTATTGTAGTATTTGATGTTTAGATTTAAACATAATTTCTACTAAACTTCTTTCTAAATTTTCTCAGCAATCAAGAAGAGAATTTTTTTCCTAGGAATGTGATGATTCTTTTATATCGTTTATTTATTTTGTGATTTGGATTTGATCAAAAAGTGAAGCACTTATTTCTGATTTTTCCATTTATAAATTGTTCCACTAATCTACTTTACTACTTTTAAGCAATACCAAATAACTTTGATGATTATTGCTTTATCATATATATTAAGATCTAGACTTGTTATTCCCCCATCATTTTCAACTTTTGTTATTATTTCCCTTGATATTCTAGATCATTCATTATTCCAATGGCTTTTTAAAATAATTTTGTTTAGCTCTGTTCAATATTTTTGGTAGTTTGATTGGTGTAGCACTACATCTATAAATTCATTTAGGTAATAGAGTCATTTTTGTTATATTGGCACAGCCCATTATTCAGCACTGAATAACCTTTCAATTACTTAAGTTTTCTTTTCATTTTAAAGGGTTTGTTAATAATTAAATTTATAAAGATATTGAGAGTGCTTTGGTAGATTAATGCACAGATATTTTCAGCATTTTGTACCTACTTTGAAAGGAACTTTATATTATTTTTTACTGGATTTTGTTATTGCTATACAGAAATGCTGCTGATCTTTGTGGATCTTTTTATGACCTATAGTTTTTTTGAGCCTATTCTGTTGGTTAATTTCCTTACTGATTTTTCAGCACTGTCTAAGTAAGTCATCTTGTCATTTAGAAATAGGGATAACTTTCTCTCCTCTTTGTATATTTATGCTTTAACTTTTTTTTTCTGATTCCTTATTGCTATTACAGCATTTTGAGAACTATATCAAATAACAAAGGAGTAAGAGAACACCCTCAATTTGCTTCTGAATTTACTTAGAGAACTCTTAATGTTTTTCAAATAATGCTAGCTGTATGGTTAAGACATGTATTTTATATCTTAATACAGCTATATATTTCCCTTTATTTGTTTTATCCTTCCTGGTTTAGCATTAGGACCAAATTTATCTTAAAAAATGAATGTGATAGGAATGTATCTGTATCAATTTTTGGAAATAATATATATTGTATAAGTGTTAATTGTTCCTATGAGAACATCTAGACCAAAATATATTTGTTCTTTGGTAAATTTATTTATAAGCTGTTTGATCTTTCCTGCTGCTCTATAAATTTGGGAATTTTGAACTTTTATGAATAATCTTTAATTTCTTTTTAATTTTCTGTTTTCCTTGAATATAATGATATATCATATATTTTGATAATTATTTTCATTTTTTCCTGCCATAATTTCTCCTTGTTCATTTTTTTATCATGTTCATTTGATTGCCCTCCTTGTTTGTAATGAGTTGGCTAAAGCTTTATCAATTTTGTTAAACTTTTTAAGGAATAAGGTCTTAGTTTTGTTTTTATCGGTTTTTTGTGTAGGGAGGAGGGAGGGAGAGGGCTTTGATTCAACAGGTTTTTTTCTTTCTTTGTTTTTGCTATGTTTGCCCAGCTCTGAGAGAGGAACATTAAAGTCTCTTGCTATTATTGTTACTATTTTTTGGTAATTCAGTTATTTTTTCCTTTATGAATTTTCATGCCATAACATTTGTTGCATATCTATTTAATATTGATATTGGTATAGTGTTGACTCTTCATTTGAGTGTGATGTAATTTCCTTGTTTATTTCCATTGATATTGTGAATTTTATTTGGGTTTGATTGCAATTCCTGCTTTATTGGATTCACTTGATGCATTACAAATTTTGTTCCAAGCTTTAACGTGTTTTTTTCCCTCTGTGTGTGTGTGTGTGTGTGTGTGTGTGTGTTTGTGTTTTGTGGTTTTGATGTGTTTCTAATAAAAAAATAAGTAAACCAAAATTTGGGGTATTATTTTCTTATCCATATTGCCAGACTCTCATTTTATTGTTTATTCTATTTTCAATTCACACATCATTAGATTTAGATTCGTGCTTTCCTCCTCAAAATAAAAAAGCTTTATTTTATTCCTCTCCTCTTTTAAACCAATATTTTATCCATAAGTTTAGTTTTGTTTAAAATACTTTGATGCAACTCTATTGCCCCACTGTATTCTGCCTTGGCTCCTGTTTATCAACCTTTTTTTCCCAGTTTTATTTATTTATTTATTACTGTTTCTTTTGTCTATTTAGTTATCTCTTTCTTCCCCTCTTCCTCTATTCCCTTTTTCTCTTACATTTATGTGGCTAGTTAAAAATATTCCTTTCTGTTCTTTCCTTCAAATACTTATATTTGTTAATATTTTTTCCTGATTTCTCTAAGAAGTTTTTTTCTTTGCTCTGTTCTCTTTATTATCTTTCCTTCTAATCTATTCTGAAGTATATTTTCTTGTATGCAGTCTATTTATTCCATTATTTTTCTTTTAAAAATCTGTGTTCCATGTAGCTAAAAATTCTAAAGTATTGGGTTTGAGCTCCTTCTAATCAATTTCTGTTTTTGCCTTTTAAAAATGTGCCCCATCATCCCAATTTTCTTGTTGTGCTTTGTTAATGGAGGTATCAGTGTGTGAAGGATGAGTAGAAGCCTTGCCATGTGGTAGAATTACTCTGCTTTCCAAATCATATGGCTCAATTCTATCCTCCAGGCCCCCCACCTTGTGATCATTTTCCTTTCTCTTAGACATACTAACTATTTCTGTATGTCTACCTTCCTACCACACTTTCCTTGTTGTAGCTAGCTGTTTCTAGGAACTCATATACCCCTTATTCTGTGCCTCAATGTTGTGCATAGAGACACAACAGTATCTCAGAGAATGTGGTCTTTCAGTTTACTAGGTCACTTTAAACTCATCATGAAGTCTCCACCTCTCATATAACTTTTGCTACTTTGTGAATTTTCCCTAGCGGGACTTCTCTTCTTTGGATTTAGCACCTCCTCTTTTGATTCCCCTAGATTCAAACATTCTTTCTAGTCTCCCTTTGTCTTGCCATCCCTTTTCTTGCTGAAAATTATAAGAATCACATTTCTTTTGCTAGTCACCCACAGATTTGATCACTGTATATCAATGTACATCAATGTACATCACCTATTTCCCTCTGTGTTCTACCTCCCTTCTCCCTATTAAAGCATTTTACAACCTTGCGATTAAATTTCACAAAATACATTGGCTTACCTTTAGGGAGTTGTGCAGTTCAGTTCATTGTGTTTAAGTTCTATTCTTCTACCTCCACTGGTATGTTTCAAGTTCCTCTTACATCTTTATCTTCTTGTGTAATTTTTAAAAAAGTCTTTTGAAGATCTTTATTTTTAACCATGTACATCAGGGTTTTTTTTTTCTCTGTCCTTTAAAAAAAATACCATTAATCTCCTGGATCATAGGATATCATAGAATCATAGACCCAGAGCTAGAAAGGTCTTCACAGACCCCAACACAAACCAGTGAATTGGTTTGTGTCTCTGCCAGGATACTACCTATGTGACCTTGGTCAAGTGGTTTAAGTTCCTCAGGTCTCAGTTACTTCATACATGAAGACAGAACAACCCTAATGATGAATCAGTGTATTTTCTAGAATGAACCACCTGGGCTCAGAAGTCTTGTTAAGCTCCAAATCTAAGATCTTATATGGTACCTGTAGAAGAGGGACACTGCTTAAACTCTTAGTGTTCCACATTGCTCATTCATAAGGATTTTAGCTTGTTCATATTCTCTTCCCTTTGTCCCATGAATTTACTTTATAGTTGCTCTATATTTGTCACCTAAATACCTTCTTGCCTTTTTTTTTTGGAAGGAGGTTTTGAGACTTAATGGGATTCCATGAAAGTGCCAAACCCACCATCTTATTGATTTTTATATGGTAATACAAACATAATTCTGTAATTTAAGGAGACACACTGATAAATCATTGATAGACCTTCAACTTCATTTCAAAATAATTTTGATTCTGAAACTATAGGATCCCTTTTCTCTGTCTTTTCTTCTCCCAACATTGAGTAGAGTTGTGCTTTTACTTTAGGAATAAGATACAATAGAGGTAATTTGTCATAAGAAGTTGTGCAGCATTGCTGTAGATGGTTATCAGAACCAGGGACAAAAATGGAGGCATCAAGGAAGTAAGAGCCGGTGAGAAAATATTGGAGTTCTCTGCCAGCAGCAGCAGGACAGAATTGAGAAAAACACAATTTTGGAGAGCTTCTGCCTTCACTCTAGTCTATGAATACATGTCAGAGATAGATTCCAAATCTCCTACATTTTGGGCCCTTGTCCTCCTGTGTGTCACTCAGGTCCAGTTCCTGAAGAGCTATTGAATCATCTGATAATTGTCTGTGTACATAAGTGACACATTGAATAGGAACTGTGTTGCATTTTATACTTTGCATCTTCTCTGCTGGCAATGGGAAGACAAGTAGACTTATTGTGATTTTCATAGAACTTTTGGATTATAAGCATCTTATGTGTTCTGTGAAATGACCAGAGTCTGAGAGAGGCTACAGGAACATCTTAACAGATGAAAGTTTTGTGCTATATTGCTTTCATTGTTTTATTGCTATTGTGCATGGTTTTTGTCATATTTATTTTTTCAGTTACTATGCCAGGAGTAAATACTATATGAAGTTAGGCATACTTGTAGGCTTATGGGAAGAATGACTCCATTATCCCAAGTCACATGACTAGGACCCAAAGAAATAATTAAAGCCAATGAAATACATCATTTTGCCAGAAGGTGGGAGCTCAAGAGCTGATTTCTGATTTGATAAACCCACAGTAATTTTCAAAGAGTAAGGGCTGAGCTCTGGAAAGAGATAGTTTAGAAACACAAGTCCCTCAGTCTCTGAGAACCATAGAAAGCCTGGGACTTGTTCAGCACTTCTCCCCCCACCCCTCCCCCACCGGGCACATATTCATGACAGTGAGAATGGGATTGCCCAGTTTCAAATTCTTAGAGTTGAATAGAGTTAAAGTGATATTAACAGTGCCAGTTAATGGTTGATCTATGAAACTATTAAACTCCATATACTATTTGACTCAGCAATACCATCCCTGGACATGCCTAGACAATATCACTTTAGTTTCAAGGAGACCAAAGATAGAAGGAAAGATTCTATATATACAAAAATATTTCTATCACTACTTTGTGTGTTAGCAAAGAAAAAGTAGGTATATATCACTTGGAGAATGGCTGAATACATTGTGACATACAAATGCAATTAAATTATTGAACAGTAAGAAATTATGACTATGAGGAATTTACAGAATTGTGAGAAGACTTGTATGAACTGACAGAGAGAGAAATAAGCAGAATCAAGAAAACAATTTAGACAATCCCGGTAATAACAAAAATAAAAACCATGCCAAAAGATATGAGAAATCTGATCAATGAAGTCATCAACCTTTAATTCAGAGTAATAACAGTAAAGCATGTGAGGAAAATTAGTTTTAATGTTACATCTCTTGATTATTAATATTAACCTGTATCATTTCATCTATCTCTTAGCTCAAAAGAGACCTCTCCCTAGTTGAGGAACACAATGATTACCAGCCCCCAAGACATCTTCCTTGGCAAGGACTCTTGATTTTTTTGCCCAATAAACAAAAGCCAACCTGAGCTGCTCCATGCTACTAAGAAGTGACTCAATTTCTAATAAAAGTTTGGGTGACCTGGTCTACAAAAGATAAACAAATCCAGAGAGATCCTAAGCAGGTTGGTTTTCCTTGCCCAGATTTCTAGAAGCTACTGAATTTCTTGACCTCATTTCTAAACTGGCTCCCTCTTACCCTCCCTCCAACATTGATGAAGTAATTGGGAGGAGTTGAGAGATCTTAGCCACCTCCTCATTAAGTGCCCACCAATCAGAGTTGCCTTTTTCTTGTCAGGGGAGAACCCAATAATGTGCTGTAATGAAGATAGACCTGGATTTAAGATGGCTTTGGATGTTCCCTTGGGATCTTTGATCACCAAGAGATGACTGACCCAGGTTTATTAATTATTTGCTAAACTAATTAATAAATCAATAAATAATACCTGGAGATTAGTCTCTCAGAATTTAATTGTGACACATGCCTCTCTCCTTTTGGCAGAGAGATTGTGGACTTGGTGCAAAATAAAGCGTACTTTGTCAAATTTATGTCAGATATAGCCAAAGCATTTTTTTTCCTAATTTTGGTTCTTTTTGAAAATGAGGATTCTCACATAACACTGACTTAGCCATGTGACTCTGGGCAAGTCACTTAACCACAATTGCCTCACCAAAAAAAAAAATGAGGATTCTATGTGTGGTGAGGGGAGTAACTGAGAAATGATAATCTTTTAAAAATCATTAATAAAATAATGTATTTTTGAAAATTAATTTGGAAGTATATAACAATTCTTATTCATTTGCTCCTAAACAGTTAAGCATATCCATCTCAAATGCAAAGAGACTTCTAAACACTGGATGAATCACACTTCTTTTATTAGGACATAGGGTGAATTTGGAAGGAAGAACTCCTTGAGTGCATCCTTAATGGCAACTAACTAGTGAGTGGTTCTTATGACTATTTCAACATTTCTAGGGCCTTATTAGGAAAAGGAGCATGCACAGAATATACTTAGCACAGAGAACCAGGCCAGCATGGAACACATTAAACTTCATCAGAAATGCTCTCTGACTCCGTGAGGCAGTGTGCTACATGGAAGCCACACTAGAAGTAATTATTAAATGACTGGAGAGATAAATGTAGCTATTAATACTGCACACCTGCAGTTCTTCCCTCTGCACTTTGATCTAACAGATGATGATTTGTAATGGCATAACCTCCACCCTCGCCCACCTGTAGTTTATTAGGAAGTCAGCCAAGGAATTGTACAGCTCAGTTACCAGCAGCTGGAAGGTGGATCTGTAAAAAGTCAATTCTTGTCATTTCATGGGTGACACCTTCATCCAATAACCACCCCTAGCACCTGTGCTATTCTCCTCTCCCCACTGCTTTCCTGGAGCAATGTAAATTGGACATCTATCTCCCCTAGGCCATTTGGCCTTTTCTATTCAAATGAGCAAGGTATTAAGAGAAATTTTTAAAGTTGAGGTAAGAATAGTTTTCTCACAGCATGTGTCGGCATATGCTATGCTTCAGAACAGTACTCAGCAGTCTGTTTAGATATGCTGTTATGTTTTTCCAACCTACAGGCTTCATTTAAAGGAGCAGCTTTGGTGTCTATGAAAAACCTAAACTGTTTAGTGGGTTACAGGGGAACAAACAAGTTATCAGGTTGTTTCTGAACTATACTGTCTGACAGCGTGGCAGAAGTAGGTGAATCAACTCTAGACAAAACTGTTAATTGAGACAGAAACTCCTCTTGTATTTTCTCATCACATCACATAAAATTTGCCTTAAGACGTCTTATCTGTATGAATGAAACGGTGGTCATCAGACTTAACTTGAATTAATTTAGTATGTAGGCCTGAGGAAGGTAAATTAAAGAATAGCAGAAAGAAGAAAAGAAATTGTTCTAAATGTGGGTTAAATATCAAATTGTTATTAACTATATTCTGTAGAGATTAATCAAAAGTGATTTTCTTCACTTTTCTTTTCCTATCTTTTCTTTTTAATGTAGGCCGTCCCATAGCCAAAAGGGAAGTAATTATTGAATTCTGTTTTTTCTGATACTAAAGGTTTTTATTTGTCACTGATAGGTTTATTTTCATAGCTTTGATTCTAAAATTGCAAGAGTAATTGACATATTTTTTACACTTGAGAGAGAACAAAATTTCTTGTTATTCACTCCTGAAAACAGCTCCTTTTCACTGCTTTTTTTAAAAAGGTGTTTTTTACATACTATTCATAGACATTATGCATACTAATTTTGTTTTATACATATTATGCATGGACACAATACATATTACTTTTAATACATATTATACATAGACATATATTTATTTATATTATACATTTTATTTTATATATATTATATATGTTTTATACTTATTATACAAATATAAACCCATATACAAGATATCCCAAAAGTCTCAGTGAAGTTTTAAGCTTTAATAGATGAAACATAAAAGTTTTGGGACACTCTACGTACAGACACACACATATACATATGCATATACATACATATACACAGACACACACACAAACATACACACACATACACATATGGTCTGTCTTCCTGTGAGAGAATTTTAAGTACTCCTTACTTTTATTTTAGTGAGTGATTTCATCAAGTATAAATAAGTGAGTTACTTAACCTGAGACTCAGTTTCTTCATAGGTAAAAATGGGGAAATACCTATAATAACCTACTTCACAGGCTTATTGTGAAGTTTAATTTAAATAATTTATGTAAAGTGTTGCAAACTTTAAATAACTGTCACATATTCTTATCATCATTCTCATCACCATTACATCCTCTACAAATGTAGATAGCAACCCCTGCACACCTCATCATCCTATGCAAATATTGCTTAAGCTTTCTGCATAAATCTTCTATAGAATAAATGAGGAATGAATAAACAATGAAGCAGTTGTTCAGCACTTACACAGTGACATACTGAGCAGTGAGACTGCAAATTAAAAAATGAGACAGTCTCTTCCCTCAAGAAACTTACAATAGCCCATACCTAATAGAAGGAGACAATATGCAAGAGAGAATGTTGACCAAGGAAGGGAGGTAGTTTTTATATGAAGAATCAAAGGGATGGGGAGTTGATCCATAAGGCATTGAATTGTAAATCCTTTCCAGAAGCAAAGTATACAGGAAATACATGGGAGATCTTCCTCTCATTCTTTTAATATCTTGGAGTAAGTCCTTATACCATTTGGACTGTCTACACCTTGTATTTCATTCTCACAACATTATTGACCTGCCTTCTTTTTGTGTCATTTATGTATGTGTTGATGTATTTAATCTCATGCAATTTGTATCCTCCTTAATACAGTTCCTATTAGAGCATAAAATTGAACTAAGATTTTTGGGACACCTTGCAGGTTACCACTTATTATGTGCAAGTTTTCTTTGTATGGTAATTATTGAACTCTTACATCTTCACTGACCCATTTCTTCACTGCCCCCCCAACTTACTATCAAAAGAGTTGGTCTTTTTTTATTATTATTATTAAAGATGGGAGATAGAGAATAGACCTGTGATTTCATCTTCTCTGCAATTTAGAGTTTTAGAGAACATTTTCTTAACCTTGTGATATGTGAATAGATTGGATAGATTCAACATAATTGTAAATAATTATGAATTTAAGATCCATAAGCTTTACCAGAGTGTCAAAGGGGTCCATCAGCTCAGTCTGAGAGAATTGCCAAGAATACTGTGGAATTAAGTGACTCAACCAGGGTAATAAAGGTAGTATGTGTCAGATGTAGGGCTTCAATATGATTCTTCTGAGTCTATGATCAACTTTTTATATTACACAACACTGCCTCTTTTATTAAAGATTACAAAGCTGTTGTTATTCTTATTGTTGTTGTTGTGCCTGTGGTTGTGGTTTTTCTTTTCTTCAAGTGGAAAAAAAAACCATTTATCGAATTCCTATTCCTACTAAGTTCCAAGTGCTATGCTCAGCACTGGGGATGGATGACAACTATGAAAAGACAGTCAATAGTCAAGTTCACACTTGGGGTGGAGAAGGAGAAGACAACATATTAGAAAGTTCAGTTGCTGGGTAAACGAAAGGACTTTTAAGAGTTCTAAGTCATGAAAGCCATAAAAATGCACCAAAGGGGCAGATTACATGGCCCAGACAGGCATCTTTAGATTGTCAAAAGGTCACATAATATTGGGATACTGTAGAGCATACAAGCAGGAAAAATGGTAAAGCCAAGAAGTGCTTAGAAATCAGTGTCAGGGCAGATGGCAAGGTTTGTTTCACAGTCTATTTTACCTGAATTATTGGTGACTCCCATTACCCCAAGTCATGTGTGCAGTCAAGCAGTCTGGACTGGTTTCTAGGTGATCTGGGAGAAGAGTTGAGCAAGTCAAAGTTGAATCTGACAGAGATGAGATTATCGAACTTTCTCTTATTAGTAGTACATATGAACAGTTGTTTATAGTATAGTACATAGTATATAGTATTTTTTGTTTATATTATTGAAGAAAAATTAAAATGGCACCTAGAAAAACTGAGAAAGAATATGAAGAAAATGACCAAAGATAACCATGGAAGACAGCTCCAATGCAAGGGAGGAAAAGACAAAGAGAAAATGATTTGGAGATTATATTACAGGGTTATAGAATGACACTTTATTTTTTTTTATTTTTTATTTTTTGGCTAGGCAATGGTGTTAAGTCACTTGCCCATGATCACACAGCTTGTAAGTGTTATGTGTCTGAGGCCGGATTTGAACTCAGGTCCTCCTAAATCCAAGGCCAGTGCTCTATCCACTGCACCACCTAGCTGCCCCCATAGAATGACACTTTGAACCAAATTTCACCAACTGCAAGTATTGATTGAATCTTCTCATTTCTTTCTAGTTGTTCTTCTGTCTAATCTTTGAGCGTCAGCATTGTCTTCAACTTTTGAATGAGCAGGTACATACCTGTTTAATGAATTGGTCTCTGTGCACATCTTTATTTTTACTTGTTTTCCAGCTATTTTCTTTCAATTTGTCAATCCAGTCATTCATACCTTTGGTGATAAGATTTGTGCACAAAAGTCTGTCCTTATTTTGGCCCTTTGCTTGCTCAAACCCTTTGGTAGTTGCTTCTAATGATACTCTGGTTTGCCTGTTGTCCAGAATGTGTACCACTTGTGTTTAGATCATGGTCTGATCCCCAGGAGACACTAATACTAATACCTCTTTTCACCCCTTCTCTTCCATTATTTTTGCAGGTACTCTTGACATACACAGTGTTAGGGTCTGATCCCTAGTGTGGTTGCCTGCACCAACTTTCAAAGCCTCTAGTCTGCCACCCATAGACATATCTCCTTGGACTGTGTTTTCAACTCATCTCCAGTCTCTTCAAAGGCTTGGTAAAAAAAAAAATGAGTGTGACCTTCACAGATTGTTGGTTGTGGTTGTTTTTAATAAGGGTCATTCTAGAAGACAAAAAGTGCTAAATGTTGGTAAGGAAGCCAATTTATTAAAGTGTTTCAGGTATTTTTTAAAAATCCAGCAATAGTAATATTGTTGTAGTTGAAGGAAAAAAAGGAAGTCAGAGAAGATTTCATTGGAAAGAGGAGTCCAAAGAAAAGATATAGCAGCCTGGGTATCTACTACTTTCCATGAGCAGCACAGAAAGAGCTTCATTGCCATTGTATAAAGCAATTGGCTGTGAAAATTGTAGTACCCCCTTGCCAGGGGAAAGATTATGAACCACTGTAACTTCCACATCCCCCATAGTGGATGGATACAGTAAATTAAGATAGTACTGAAGATAACACTTATGCAATTGTGAAGTAAAGCATATGAACAGTTTTCTAAAGGAAAATTCATTTTCATAAAATTTTGAGTTCCAAATTTTCTCCCCATCTCTTCCTTCTCCACCCCAAGATGGTGTGCATTCTGAATACCCTTTCCCCCAATCTGCCCTCCCTTCTATCACCCCTCCCCCTTCTCTTATCCCCTTCCCCTTCTATTTTCTTGTAGGGCAGAATAGATTTCTATACACCTTTGCCTGTATATCTTATTCCCCAGTTGCATGTAAAAACAATTTTTAACATTCATTTTAAAAACTTTGAGTTCCAAATTCTCTCCCTTCCTCCATCCCCATCCACCTTCATTGAGAAGACAAGCTATTCGATATCGGTTATACTTGTGTAGTCATGCAAACACTTCCTTAATAGCCATGTTGTGAAAAATTATGTCTCCCTTTGTCCTATCCCACCCCCCATTTATTCTAGTCTCTCCTTTGACCCTGTCCCTCCTCAAAAGCATTTGCTTCTGATTACAACTTCCCCTTATATGATCCCCTCCTCTCTTATCCCCTTCCCCCTTTTTTTCCTGTAGGGTAAGATAGATTTCCATAGCCAATTGAGTTTGTATGTTATTCCCTCCTTAAGCCAAATCCCATGAGAGTAAGGTTCACTAATTCCCTATCACCTCCCCCTGCTTCCCCTCCATTGTAAAAGCTTTTACTTGCCTCTTTTATGTGAGACAATTTACCCCATTCTACCTTTCCCTTTCTCTACCAGCACATTCCATTCACCTCTTAATTTTCTTTTATACATATCATCCCTTCGTATTCAACTCACCCTGTGCTCTCTGTCCATATATATATATATACTAGTGGGAATATCTATATCTATATCTATATCTATATCTATATCTATATCTATATCTATATCTATATCTGTATCTGTATCTGTATCTATATCTATATCTATATCTATATCTATATCTGTATCTGTATCTGTATCTGTATCTGTATCTGTATCTGTATCTGTATCTGTATCTGTATCTGTATCTATATCTATATCTATATATTCAGGCTTGAATTTTGGATATTTTGCTCATTGCATTGTGCCTCATTATTGATGGTCCTTGAGAGCAGAAATTGTTTTAACTTTTTCTTTGTATCCCCAATGCCTGTAATATAGTAAGCTTTTAATAAATATTTGTTGATGGAGCAATTGCCTGATTGACCAACAACTGATAAATCAATTAACTGTTCAATGCATTAATTAATGTTACAGCTTCTATAATTAGGCATTTCAAGTCTATAATGCCCTCTCTTCTCCAATCTTTCATTTCTCCATTCTATGCTACTTATCTCTTGACAAACTTCAGCTCTTGATTATTCCTACTCTCTGCTTCTGCTGGTCTTAAACATAAGCTGCTGAATAAAATGTTCTTCTTACTGCTACCTCATAGATCCTCTCTTTTCTTTCAAGTACTATATTCTATATGAAGCTTTCCCTGATTCCACTGACTGCTAATACCAACCCTATCTATTTTGCATTTAATTTCTTTGTTTTTATTCTCTTCATTTTTATCTTGTGCTTACTTAAATATGATATCAATTTCTCCCCATTAGAATGTAAATTCCTTGCCTATAGGGATTGATTCATTTTTTGTATTTGTATCTTCATCATCTAGTACAGTTCCTGGCATGTAAGAAGAAATTAATAATTTTTTTTTGTTTATCATGAATCCATTGTTCCTCATTAAGCATCATATGTCTATTGCTCTTTTCTAAGCCTCATGTCTCCATTCCATCTATTTTTTTCCTTTCTGACAATATTCAGGGCCACCCAACATTCTGTTTATCATACAGTGAAATTGTGATCTGATCAGCAAACTTCTCTTCTGAGGGGGAGGATTATAGCACTTTCATCAAATGAGCTCTTTCAGCTTCCCCAGGAGGCTCCATTATAGTTTTCACTTGAGATTCTATATTCAAGGCCACTTTCTATTTAGTGTACTAATTGCTGGGATCACTTCCCAGTGAGCAATACAATTATAGCCTAATCTCAACCCTGGTCTTTGCACAATCACAAGCGTTTCTAAAGTCTATCTTTTCCACTACAATATTTTCCTGATGATGTTATCTGCCTGTGATTCATCAAATACTATAATGTTAGAAGAATCAAAATTGTGACCCAGAGGGCAATAGAAAGACACATGGAGGGTGTAAAAAATCTGTAGTGTGTCCCTATTGATGACTTACATGTGAGACATGGTGTGAAAAACATTATCAAGGATCTATATGACTGGAAAATGAAGTGGGAATGTCATGTTGCAAAAGTAAGGAAAAACAGATGGACAGCTTGATTGCTGCACTGGTTCCTACAGAATAGTAAAAGAACCAGGGAAAGGCCTTCTCCAGTATATTGAGAAGGTCCCCAATTCAATTTAATAAATATTTTTTAAAGCACCTACTTTGTACAGAGCACTATGCCAGATCCTGGGAATTTAAGAACAAAAATTAAACAGCCTTTGCCTTCATAGAACCTGATATCCACAAAATGGATACAACTTATATAAGTAAATATAGGACAACTTAAGTACTAACAATGGAGTGGTTTGAGGGGAAAATCAGGGAAGGCTTCATAGAAAAGGTGACACCTTCACTAAGACCTGACACAAGAAAAGGTTTTTGAGAGTCCCTTATACAAAACCACAGGCAAGATTTGTGCAATATGAGAAGGTGTAGGTGGGTTGCAAATTATACCCATGGAAAATACCTGTATTTTCTAAAGCATATTTTCTTTCCAGCCACATGAAAATTTAAAATCATAGGCTTTCATGACATCGTAGAATTTTAGTTTTACTTCTCTGTATAGATGTTCTACTCTTAAAAAAAAACCTCCTTGAGAACTGGGATTATTTTATTTTATTTTATTTCATTTTATTTTTGCCTTTTACTCCCTAGTGCCTGCACAGAATGGTACATAAACTAGGTACTTAATAATTACTTGCTGTAGTGAATTGAAAATTCATCCCCATCCACATGTGTAAAATATATAAAATAACAATTTCTGTCCTCCTTTTTTTGTGTAGTTTGTGGTTTTATTTATTTTATTCTTTTATACTTTATTTTTTATTGATTTGGATAAATATGGTATATAATGTAACATGTTGGTATTAACCTATTTTCCATCAGCTTTCTATCCAATTTCCTCAGCAATTCTTATTGAATAAAATTTCACCCAGAATCACCTACCCAGCAAAACTGAGCATAATCCTTCAAGGGAAAAAATGGATATTCAGTGAAATAGAGGACTTTCAAGCATTCTTGATGAAAAGACCAGAGCTGAATAGAAAATTTGACTTTCAGATACAAGACTCAAGAGAAACATGAAGAGGTAAACAGGAAAGAGAAATCATAAGAGTCTTATTAAGGTTGAACTGTTTACATTCTACATGGAAAGATGATATTTATAACTCATGAGTCCTTTGTCAGCATTAGAGTAGTTAGAGAAAAATTATATGTATGTATGTATATATAGATATAGATAGGTAGATAGATAGATAGATAGATAGATAGATAGATAGATAGATGGACAGACAGATAAATAGAGGGCACAGAGTGTGTTGAAGATGAAGGGGTGATATCTGGAGAATAAAATAAAGGTGTGAGAAAGGATTAGAGAAGGAGAAAGGGAGAGGTAGAATGGGGGTAAATTGCCTCACATAAAACAGACAAGAAAAGGCTTTTACAGTGGAGGGGAAATGGAGAAAGGTGAGAGGGAATGAGTAAATCTTATTCTCATCAGGTTTGGCTTAAGTAGATAATAACGTACACACTCAATTGGGTAAGGAAATCTATCTTACCTTACAGGAAAATAGGGGGGAAGGGTCAAGACAGCAGGGAGATGATAGAGGGGAGGGAAGATTGGGGAAGGGGGTAATCAGAAACAAACACTTCTGAGGAGGGACAAGGTTAAAAGACACAATAGAATAAATGGGGGCTGGATAGGATGAAGGGCAATATAGTTAGTTTTCCACAACATGACTACTATGAAAGTGTTTTGCGTGACTACACATGTATAATCTATATCAAGTTGCTTGCCTTCTTAATGAGGGTGAGTGGGGAGGGAGTAAAGGAGAAAATTTGGAACCCAAAGTTTTAAAAACAAAAGTTAAAAAAAATTGTTCTCACATGCAACTGGGAAATAAGATATACAGGAAATGGGGTATAGAAATCTATCCTGCCCTATAGGAAAATTGAAGGTGAAGGGGATAAGAAAAGGGAGGGAGAGATAGAAGGGAGGGCAGATTAGAAGGAGCATTCAGAATGCATGCCATCTTGGGGTTTGGGGAGGGACAAGATGGGAAAAAATTTGGAACTCAAAATCTTGTGGAAGTGAATGTTGCAAACTAAAAATAAATAAATTAATTTTAAAAAGAAAAAAAGAAAATTAGCATAGCAAAAGAAAAAAAAGTTATTTCCCAATTATTTGTGTTTTTTGTTATATTTAATACTAGATTGTTGTATGTATTTCCTTGTAAGTCTTGCTTATCTCATCTATTGAATTCACCAAGCATTTATTAAATTTTTACAATGTGCAGGGCAAAAATAAAAGTTGTTTCTGACCTCACTGAGCTTACATTTTATTAGAAGGAAACAACAAAATAAATAAATACACAACATATACAAGTTACTTTGTTGGGGGAGTAGGGAACATTGACAGTTAGTGGTGAGAATCAGAGAAAATCTGAAAAGATGTCATTTGAGCTGTTTAAAATGAAACTATGGATTCTAAGAGATGGAAGAAAGGAAGGAGAGCACCACAGCAATTGAAAAACAAGTGAGAAGACACAGAGACAGGAGACAGCATGTCATCTATGAGGAGAAGCAATTAGGCCAGTTTGGTTGGAATGTATATTACATAGAGGAGGTAGGTAATATTAAATAATTCTAGAAAGCTTGAAGCTAAATTTTGAATGGCTTTAAATGCTAGAAAAGTGTGTATTTTACCTGACAGGCAAGGAAAAGACAAATTCAGACCAGTGCTATAAGAATATCAAAGCAGCCACAAATCTACTCATTGGTCAATCTACATTAAAAAAGTTTTTGCCAAATACCAGATAGCTTGTATTTATTTATTATATAATTTTAGCTCTAGTAATGCTAGACCTCATTCCTTAGTAATTTTTAAAATTTCCTTTGAAATGATTGACATTTTGCTACTCTATATGAATTGTTATTATGTTAATTTGAATGTTGCAGCATTAAATCTGAATAACTTGGTAACACCGGTATAGTATAAAAAGTATATAGCTGACCTCAAAAACAGGAAGACTTTTAAATCCTATATCTCACATATACTGGCTATGTAATGGGGCAATCATTTTACTCCTCTAGGCAACTCTATAATTTGTAGGAAAGATATCAACCGTCATTGTAAGAAGAAGTTTTCTCATCTAGTAGATAGTTCCCTATACCAATGAAATCACAGGTTCTGTCCCTATTGTTAGTCTTTTTTTTAATCTGTTATTGTAAAATAATCTAGGATACTGAATATCTTTCTATTTATTTAGGTCTTCCTTTATTGTGTGAAAATGATTTGTTTATACTAATCCTGCATATATCTTTGGAAGTTAATACCAAAATAGTGAATGTACTTTGATTTTAAAAGCATTTATAAATTGAGTTTTCTTTTACATAATATTTGCTTTCAAGTTTGTTTAACTTGGTAAACTTATGCTAATTCATCAATACATAAGAAAAATGCCCTACCAAGTTCAGAGGAGAAAAAAATGCAAGTTTCTAATGTCATGGAAGGAACAATCTTTTTTCATGGAAAATTCTCAACTTTTGAGAAAAAGCAATTTGGGAGAGTAGGTTGATTTCTTTGCTTTTCTTTATTGTACATTCAAACCTCCTTTTGTTGTTGTTGTTGTTGTTCTTAAGTACTTGGTGTTTTTTGTTTCATATGCAACAAATATTCATTAAGCATTATGTGCAAATCACTATGTTAAAGGATATAGAGGATGAAAAGTCAAAAACAAAGCTACTGGCTTTAAGAACTTTATTTCTGACTTCTTCTAAGATTCCAATACCTGTTCTTTCTTCCAGAATGAAGAGATTTCTGAGAGACTTAGACTTACCAGAGTGGTAAGATGGCCTTGCTGTTGCCACTGCTGCTAATTCTGAGTGAAGAGAAATGAAGGAAAGTTGACTATCAATGCTGAGGATCTACTGTGATCACCTGGGGGTTGAAGCAGCAAATTAGGTTTGTGGTAGGAAATCATTCGATTAGATAAGACTGGTGGCTTCCATGAATCATGGTGAGACCAAATCAGATTCAGTGCCAATGCCTAACCATTATTCTTTCACCACGTCTACAAGCTGGGAGGAGATATATGGAAGTAATCAAATCCATTGGCTCAGATTTCATTCTTCATATTTTATTGTTATATTTTATTTTGTTTTTGTGTTGCTATGTTGGCATTTCATAGTTACCTCTTGTTTCAATAAATCACATGGATATTAAAAAAAAAACTAAATTGTATAAATCCTATGAATGAAGGTGGTTATGGATAAGAAGAGTAAACCTGCTCCTCAAAACAGGGTATGGAGCTCAGACCACAGATAAGTGAGTTTCTTATTTAGGTCATTTGAAAATATATTTCAGGACATGTCTGTAGATATATGGGAACACACAGCTATCTCTGGAACCCAATGCAAATAGCTTGGAGAAGTGGAAAGGGAGAATACTTTTACAGGTGGTGTAATTAGGTGCCTTCTGGTGACTAAAATATGCTAGCTCGTTAATTATGGAAGTAATATAATTACATAATTAATTAGTATTGTATATGTATATATAATACATACACATATAAAACATATACGTTAACATATCCATGTACATTAACATACATATACTATTAATTAATTAATTAACAATTTGCTTTACTCTGGATAGCAGAAAACAAGGGAATAATTCAGATGTGAGTATAGGTCTGGTAGTACCATCTGTCACAAATACTTTCCTAGAACATAGCTTTCAGACTCTACTTCTACATGAATTTCTAGGAGATCAATAATTCTCAGATTCCTACTGAGTTCTTTCCTCTGGATATGTTACTTTTATTTATAAACACATGGAGTGATCCAGGTGTACTATTATTTATTTTAATTTTGTTCTCCTGTTAGTTCTCCATCCCTGCATGTTTGAGTTTCATCTTGTCCAGCCTACTCTTCAAAAATTTTCTACTTTATTAAATTTATCAGTGTTTTTTCAGTTGTCAAAACTCATGTTTGTACTCATATTCCTCTTTCAACCATTTTATTCAACCTTTAAGCATATCACATCATCCTTTATATAATTTATTAAATTTCTAAATTATTTCATAGAGTCTTGAGGGATGTCTGTGTTGTTTTGAGGAGATTTAGTTATTTTTGTTGTGATATTTCCTCTGCAGATATTTCCTCAAATTTATCACATAATTTTTGATATTGGACTCTCTTTTTTTGCTTTTTAAAAATTTTCCCTATTAATCTTCCTTCAAAGATTTTCTTTTCTTATGAGGTTTTTCTTTCCTTTTCCCTTTTCTGCTATTCTTTTAAATTTTGCTTGGCCCATTTTTACTGTTTTGTGGTTGTGTGTGACAGTGACCCTAACCCAAATTAAACCCAGAGACTTCTCAAGGTGGAAAGCAAAAGTTACTTTTATTACACTCTCACAAGAAAGGGCATCAGCTTCCCCTGGTATACTTCCAGGAGGAGAGAGGCAAGGCACAGAAAGCAAAATGAGATTATATACTCTAATGGAAAAACCTTTACCCACCACTATCCCTTACTCCCATTGGCTGGGGATGCGGGCTTACATTCTAGGCATGAAAATTCAAAGAAAAGGACACAAGGTATAGCCAATCCAAACATACATGTCCTTATTTAGTAAACCTAATGTAGAGGTAGCAGTGGTGTGATGATGAGTAGGGGTTTAGGGCTGAATTCCCATAATTTAGGTAATTCCTATGAAACCAAAATCCACTGCAATCTCCTCTCCCCAACCCCCTTCTCCCATATCCCAGGGACAAGAGAAAGGCAGGAAGCTAAGGGCAAACAGTTCAGGTTGGGGTCAGGGCTTATTCTTTCTGTTATGTGCTTAAAATCAGGGTCTGAGCAGAGGAGGATTTTGAAATCAATAATTAAGAATTATTAACCTTTGAGGAGGCTTCACTTCTGAGAGTTCATCTCTCACATGGTCATGAAGGAGAGTTAGGTTTAGTCACAACTACTCATGAGGAAACCAAGGCTCAGGAAAGATAATGCTTTGCCCAAGGTTATTCAGGTCTCTTGCCTTTAGCATTACAGTCAGTAGAATAAAGTGCTGGACCAGTAATAAAATCCTACCTCATATTTAAGTTCCCTCAGTTTCAATTTCTTCATCTGTAAAATGAGGGATTTGGACTCAATGACATTTAACATCTTTATTATTCTTTCCATTTGAAATGGAAATTGGAAATTCCCCTTTAAATTAATAAGATCACTCAAATAAATAGGTTCAGTTCAAATCTCGGTCATGACCGTTCCATATCTCCTGAGTGTTCTTGGCCTAGCATTCCAGGAACTAGCCATTCCTAGGTCACGTTGACATGGAGGGTTGGCTCCTCTCCTTGTGAGACGTGATGTTATTAAAAAACAAAATACCAAGTCTCAGGCGGATGGGAGCGTGGCTAAGGTCAGATGTGTATTGGACAAACCATGAATAGCGCATGCATCAAAAAGGGCTTCTTGGCCCCAAGCCTTCTTTGTTTAGAACAATATAAAAACACTGCGTCCTGTAAGCCCGCTGAGCCTCACCCGCGGGAAGGACGCTTCGCCCGGGAAAATCTTTACACAATTCAAGTTTGTACGGGCTGCAACGGGGCTCCCAGCCGTTGATTGATTTTGGAGGTTCCCTTGAATTGGTGATGTATTCTCTTCCATTACCGACTCTCTTGATCGGTGCTATATTATTGATTGTTCTTATTATTTATGCTTTCTATGCAAATTCAAACTATCTGTGCTTTGCTTCTTCTAAATAAATTATCTATTTCCTATTATTTTCTGGTGCATTGGAGAGTGTCATTTATAGGAGCGAATCTGAACCTCACTAAATCCTACTAATACACCATTATATCATATTGTAGTGCCTTGCACATGTTATCTTCATTTGAAAAAGGTAATGTGTCACATTTCAACTTTATATTGCTCTTTTAATAAGGAATTCAAAAGAAATACAAGAAAATTATATAATCATGGAATAAAAACATACATACTTTTTCTCCCTATAGGAAGAGTCCTTTATAGACCCTCACAGAGAGTGAAATCAAAATTCAAAGAAATAAATGTTACAACAAATCACTTATTGCAAGATTTCTCCACATTTTAGAACTTAAGCATTCATGAAAAAATGTGGTTGAGAAAAATTTGGATAAGGCCCACAGGAAAAAAAAAGAGTTTATTTTTCTTTTCATTTTCTTTTAAAATGATGACATTATTTTAAATTGATGTATTCTTTCGAGGAGACTTTCAAAACTTCTATGTCATAGTAGGACCTTGAAAAATGCCAAATAACTTAAAATGATGATAGTGAGATGTCTTATTAGTAACGTTATAGGAACAAGCAAGAGAGAGAAGGTCCTGTGCACCTGATTGTAATTACATGAACACCTGAGAAAATGAAATAAGGTTGATTAATGAGAAACAGATGTTGATAATGAAATCTGTAAACTTGAATACATCCAATGATTGCAAAAACTTGTGATATATAAATTAAGCAAAGACGCTATATTGCATATTATAAAATATAAGATGGTGAGTGAAAGGAAATGCTTTAAAATTTAGTTATAGAGAATTTATGAATATATTACTCAGACTGCCATGAGTTAGGGAGTGGATGGATTAATTTTTAAAAGGATATTTAAAAAGTTTTAAAATGTAGCACTTTGTTAAGAGAAAGCTCACTGAAAAAAACAACCACCATAACAAGGCTAATCTGACTCATAACCTAAAAAACATTCATTAAGCATAGTAATCCAAAGCAAAAGGATAAACTAAATATAAATTTAGAAAACTTACAGTTTTTTAAACGTGCATATAAATGAACTTTCAGTCAACTGAAGTAACAATATCAGTAATGTTTATTTGATTAATCATATAATATTTCAAAACAACTGATTTTAA
This sequence comes from Phascolarctos cinereus, assembly GCF_003287225.1. NCBI lineage: Eukaryota > Metazoa > Chordata > Mammalia > Diprotodontia > Phascolarctidae > Phascolarctos > Phascolarctos cinereus. Next base: position 198,191,952 of record NW_027556180.1, on the reverse strand, counting down.
GAAATTCCATATGGATAGGATAGGAAAAGGAAATTATGGACTATGTTTTCCTACTTCTTAATTGCTAAGAAAGCTCAGCAACATCACAGTTTCTGTTTCCCCATGTAAAATATAATAACAATGATTTACATTACAATCATAGTATAAAATTCATTTGTAAATATGAATTCACTTGTGTAACTAACATAAACCACAGCTAGGTGGATGGAGAGCTGGGCCTGGCATCAGGAAGACTCATCTTTCTGAGTTCAAATCCAGCCTCAGGCATTTACTAGCTGTGTTACTCTGGGCAAGTCACTTAACCCTGTTTACCTTGGTTTCCTCATCTGTAAAATGAGCTGGAGAAGGAAGTGGCAAACCATTCCAGTATGTTTGCCAACAGAACCCTAAATGGGGTCAGAAAGAGTTGGACACCAACTAAAACAAACAACAGCAAAACACATAAATCAACAAGCATTTATTGAGCATGGGTGGGGCACCACGTACAGCCCTAAATGCTGGAGATATAAAGACAAAAGTAAAACGGTCCCCAACCTCAGAAAGTTTATAATTCTCTCTGGGGAGAAAATATGTGCATAAATAAATATATACAAAATAGATGAGATGTTTTGCCCAATAGCGCTAGCAGTGTTCCTCTCCTAGCCCTTTGCAATAGAACTTTCCCATCAACCATCCAGGTTGTCTTGGGTTGTAAATTTGTTTCACTATTTTTGTGGGTTCTGCTACTCTCGAATTTGTTTAGAGCCATTTTTTACATGTATTTGTAGGGATTTGGGGGAGAGCTCAAGCAAGTCACTGCTTTTACTCTGCCATCTTTGCTCCGCTTCTGAAGTAGAATTCTAATCTAAACCTGACTAGTACTTTTTTTGAAGTCATGATACCTCTTTAAATCAGCATTGCTGATATGATGCTGTGCTTTCTAAATCCCCAAGTATTATAAACTATTAACTCAGCTATTAAGTATAGAAGGATTTAGCTAGGAACCTGTAGCTTTACTGAAGAACTTTACCTTAGCACTATAAAACATTCCTGCCCCTATTGGCAGCAGATTCTCTCTGTTATCAACAAATAGCAATTCTTTGATTGAGAGAGAGGCAATTCAGAATAAAGTCTGTAACAGAGGTAAGGAGGAGGGGAAAGAGACAAATAGATGCAGATTGATTAATTAAGCTGTAGGGCATGTAGGAATTAGAACAGTTCATTATCCCTGGTAGCAATCCAGTAAATCTATTCAATGAAGGCAGCTATAACATTCATTACAATGCCACTGGTCATTTAACCCAATTAATATAATTTCCAAGGAAAACAAAAGCATAAGAACCCAGAGAAGTTCCAGGGCAACTTCATTTGGGCTGAAATTCTGCCACCCTAGAGGTAAGAACCATGAGAAAAGAAGCAAAAGAATCCAATCCTATTATCTGCAGGGCTTTTTAAGCCCTTCAACTGTCACACATCCTTAAACCTATCTGTTCTACACCTGTTTATTAAAAAAAAGGTGTCCTTCAAGTAAAAGTTCTTGCTTTCCCTGAAGTAACAATGTGTGTGACACACAAGCTGTGATGAATTCCTTGGGATCCTGGTGAACACCAAGTAATTGTAACCACTCCTCACCATATGTCCTCTAAAAACAAGCTTTACACATGTGTCATTGTCTGGGAGAGTTTAGGGAAATTCCTGTTTGTTTTTAAGGTTAAACCAAAATGTAAGGGACAGGGGTAAATAGTACAAAATGACTTCCCAAATGTGCTGTTCCATCAGAAGACAATAGACCCAGAGAGAAACTCTCAAACAGACTGCCCATATGCCAAAAAGCACCTGTATATAAGTAGTACTATTGAGGTTGAGGGGTGCTAGGAACCCCAAAATTCAAGGGCAAAAGATGCAGATCTGCCTTGAAAGAATTTGACTCAAGCCTTCTTTCAGACAGAGACAAGGTTTATTAAAACACCAGTTGAATGGGTAAGATTCTTATTAAGTTTCCATATTGGCCAGATTTTAAGAATCTGATCAATTTAAGGGGGGGGAGGGGCAAGATGGATACAGAAAGACTGTGGGAAGATCTGGATATGACCAAGCTGTGGAACAGAGAAGGAGTCTAGATGAGATTAAGGGTGGGAAGTGGCCTGGGGTAACAGGCAATGAAGGGCTGGGCTCGGTTAGATATAACTGAGAACGGAGATTGGGGCAGAGTCAGAGCCACAATGCAAGGACAGTTGAAACGATTATACTGAGATGAGTGTATGCCTCAGGCTAGCACCAAGAGACTTGACCATGTGGGGAAATTCAAGGGAAGTTAGGAGGGGGGTGGTTTCCAGGGTCCATACCCCATCAGTATGATTCATAAAAGTATTGAAATTCAGATTAAAAAAAAAGTCTTTAGAATAGGAATGTGTTGTCTCTTTCAAAGCAACATCTCTTTCAATGGAATTAAAAAGATACTGGATGAGTTTTGATAGCCAACTTTTGGTACACATGCTTTTTTCTACTGCAGGAATATAGACTAGGGATCTACAAACTAATCCAATCTGTTTTCACATATACCATTGAAGTTTAAATACGATGTAATTGCTTTTATATGAGCAACAAAAACAATAAAAAAAATAAGGTTTGAATTCATTTGTAAGAAAATGGCAGCATTTTTTTCTGGGTAAATGCCCATTTTCCCAACAATTAATTTTACTTAGAAATCTGATTTACTCTCATAAATCTATCTTGGAACTCAGTGGAAGTGAAGAGATCTAGGACTTTTGGCATGCTGTTGGGGGGCACCCCAAGATCATGGTACTGGGCCCTGCCTGAATGAATTCAACTCAAATCTTCTTGAAGCCAGAGGAAAAGTTTATTAGTGATAAATCGCATAGGCCAGGTGACACCCGTAAGAATGAGTGGGCATAAGAAGGTCTCAGCCTTTTGAGATTGGGATTCTCAGTATCTGAATGGGGGCCTGGGTAGAATTTTTATACACTGAAGTAACTTTAGGTGGCCAGAGAAGGGGGCTGGGAAAAAAACGGTCTAGGTTTGGAAGGTCTGAGAGATTGAATAGACAATGGGAGCAGCTAATGGAGGGAACAGGAAGGCAGAAGTTTGAAAGGCATCTGCACAAGATCAAAGGGAAGGGCTAGGACTTTCAAAGGGAGATTAGGGGAGTCGATAAGGAACCCTTTGAGACCAGAGTAAGGCCTTTCTGGGGCCCATAGACAAAAGGGAGCCAGCTTCTTTTAGGGCAAGGAGCAAAGGCGCATCTGAATAAGATTAAAAGGTAAGGCTAAGGCTTTCAAAGGGAGATGAGGGTCTGGGGCCTGTAGACAAATGGGAGTCAGATTCCTTTTGGTGCAGGGGCGAAGATCTTGGCTTGGGCCCTGCCCTAATCAGAAGTACAGTTAGTTGCTGACCCAGCTATACTACCATATAGTTATAAATATTACCAAAAGATAGATAAAATCATGGATTCAGCAGGGAATTACTTTACAATGTATTGTAAAGAGATTAGTAGCCAATAAGCTGATGAGTAGGTAGTGAGTTATTTGTCCATGGAAACTTATGAGTCAAAGAAAAAGACATAATAGCCTCATTGTCTCTTGTGGTCTTTTTATAATTTTGCAATAGCAATGGCAAAGAAGAATGTGACCTCCTTTAAAACAGTCTATCCATTTCAGTGTATTCATATCAGTTCCCCCATTCAAAATTAATAATAACAGTAATAATAATAACATTAAATAGGGCTTACTATGAGCCACGTGCTATGCTAAGTACTTTGCAATTATCTTATTTAATCTAACCTTTTGAGGCAGGTAATATTTTTATCCCAATTTTATGGATGAGAAAGCTGAGGCAAACAAAGTTTATGTGATTTGCCCAAGGTCACACAGCTACCAAGGGTCTGAGACTGGATTTGAATTCAGGTCTTCCTGACCGTAGTACACACACACACACACACACACACACACAAACACACACATACACACAGAGTTATAAAATGCTCTTTAAAGAAATAAAAAAACGTAAATAACTAGTAGTATATTTATAACTCAAGATTGATCTCTGTCAATTTAACAAAAAGAGTTGAACTTTTTGACATTCCTATCAAAATTTTTAAGCATAGAGTAGACATGGGCATGTTTGTAGGCAATAGAGAAGCAGTCAATAAACACAGAAAGATTGAAAATAAATGAGAATAAGGATGAGAACCAGGATGGAAGGAGATCACATGTTCATGTAGAAGGGTATGTTTTGACAAGGTAAAATGCCAGCTCTGCGTGTAAGACTGTGGTAAAGGAAGAAATAATGGAGGAAAGCATCTGAGTGACATGAGGTGACAAGGAGGAGGGGAGAAGAGGCAGCTCTTGGCAAATGGCCTCAATGTTTATTACTCAAAATTGATTAATAATGAATGGGGTATCGAGGAAAGTTTGAGGAGTGATGAAGAATCACTGTGCTTAGTTGGATTGTATGTTAAATAGGTGAAAATAGGTGGCCTTGCTGAAGTAAGGACCTAGTTGAGGTTATGAAAAATAAATTTGTAGTGGACCAATAACCATAGCTCTGTGATTTTTTTTTCCAGATTTGTTTAGCAGCACATGTGTAGAAGCAAAAGCAGGGGATGGTTTAAGTGATCCAAGGTTGGGGCTTGGGAGGCCAAGATTGGCAATATGATAAACTGGCAAGATTAAGTGCAGAAGTCAGTATTGTTCAGCTCTTTTAGTTATGTCCAACTCTCATAACCCCATTTGGAGTTTTCTTGGCTAAGACACTGTAGTGGTTTGCTATTTTCTTCTTCAGTTCATTTTGCACATGAGAAACTGAGACAAACAGGGTTAAGTGACTTGCCCAGGGTCACAGTACTAGAAAGTATCTGAGGCCTGATTTGAACTCAGTAAGATGGGTCTTCCTGACTTCAAACCTGGCATTCTATCCACTAAGACACCTAGTAGTAGGGGAAAATGGGAAATGAGAAGGTTGAATAACTAAGAAATGAGTAATTGAGGTGGTATAAATATGGCATGTTGGGAAGTTTCACATGAAAACTGCCAAAACTAGGTGAAGGGCTCCACCTTGATGGTCCCTATAGCTTGTGTCTTCATCTCAGAAATATGGAAACTGATAGGGAAGAAGTGTTGAGTGAAAACCTAAAGGATTAGAGTCCTCTGGCATCAATTAAAAAGGGTTTTATTTGTCATAATCATCTCTTCTTTGTTTTGTGGATATCGCTGTAATTTTTCTACTACTGGCCCATGATTCTTTTTTTTTTTTTTGGAAAGTTAGAAAACAAAAGAGTTCTAGAGAAAGCTCCTTATCTGCCATTTGCTTGTCATGTGACCAAGAAGCCAGCATGTGCTTAGAATAGAAAAATCTTTGATTACTGTAACATCAAAGAATTGATTTTGTTGATTTCACAACTTTAATACATCTTGTGTAATATTCAATTTATAACATAAAGTATAATATGCAATAAATAGCTAATATAGTATGAAATATATATGAATGCCATAACAGGTCTTTCTATGTTTGATATGATATGTGAGATATAACCCCTTTATTGCTACTATAAAGTGAGCTCCAAACCTTGTACACTTATTCTTAGGAAAGGAGTTTGCCATTGTGATAGAGGAAATTCAGTTCTGATTCCAAATGGAAAAGGAATTTCCCTGAGACGATAAATTCTTTTATATATACTTATTACGGGTGACATGGAGCTGATTTCATGTAATCCCAGAACATCACAGAACTTTCTGAGGTTCATAATCACTCAAAGTAGTTTGGCTTAATTTTATCTATAGGTAGATAAAAAATGCCAAGTGTCTAAGTTATGGACAATTGTTGGTTGATAGAACTGGTCCATTAGTATATACGTCTTTTTTTAGAAACTTCAGAGAACATAAAATGAGATCTGAATTGAATATGAAGAAGATAGCAAATTGGATTGTATTTGGAAATTATATGGTGCTTTCAATCACCTCAAGCTTTTATCAGCTCATATTACACTTGACTATCTTGAAGTAGTTCTACATAAAACCAGAAAGGGAAACAGAAAGGAACAAGGGATAGGGACTAGATCACTAATTTCAGTGCTATAGAGAATTATCGGATGAGGCAACTACTGCTACAAATACAAATCAACATTTTTCTCTGCAGTTTCTTGTATATGAGTATTACATAGAGCACTGAGAGTTTAAGTGACTTCCCTAGGGTAATACAGCCAGTATGTATCAAAAGCAGGACTTAGGCTGAGGTATTCTTGATTCTACATCAACTACTTTATCCGCATTGCCAAACTGACTCTCAAAGGAACAAACAAGTTTTTTAAAATGCACTAAACATTTAATGCATTAAAGCTGTGTGACAGTGCTTGGTTTCTTTACAAAGCTGTACTTTTTAAAAAATTTATTTTCATTCTATAGAAGTCATTCCTATTGAGAAACATTAGGTAATTTGGACAGGTTTCTTTTGTCTTTTCTTTTTAAATTAAGGCATGAAAAAAAAATAAATCAAGGCATGCACTTCAAATAAACATGACATCAAACAACCCATCTAAAATATTGATTAAATGATACAGTAAGATTGTCCTAGAGCATACATACCAACACAGATGGGGGTTGACTTACCCTAAATTCAAAAATACGTTACCCTTAAAGTCATAATAAGATCAAAAGTAAGTGATACTATTCCATGAGCAACAGTTGGTCAAGGGAATATAAAATTCCTCAGGGAATAGAGCACATAATCAAGATTGTAGTTGAATCTTAAAGAGTAGGATTTCAAAGTTAAAGATAGTAAGGTGCAATTAAAACAACTCTATGGTTTCACCACCTTTAAGGTTTCATTGGCAAAGATGACCAGAATAGGAATAGTCAGTGTTAGAGTTGTGGGAAAATAAGCACACTAATACACTATTCGTGGGACTGTGGATTGATCCTATTGTTCTGGATGTCTATTTGAAATTATACAAGAAAAATGACCAAATAGTGTTCTTTGACTTGGTGACCCCACTACTATGCATATACCCCCAAAAAGTTAAAGACAGATATAAAAGTCTAAGAGATATGTAAATATACATAGTCATACTTTTTGTGGTAGGAAAAAAACTGGAACTAGAGTGGGAAAATGACTGGAAAAAAATATGGCATGTGAACATAAACAAAAATTGTAATGTAAGCATGACAAATATTAGGAACTCAAAGAAATATGGGAAGACTTATATGAACATTGGCAAACTAAAATAATCAGAATCGAAAGGACCACACACATGATTCCAAAAATTTAAATGAAAAAAAATGATTAAAAGAAGCCTTGATCTCTGAGTAGATGAAAATCAGCAATGACCTTAAAGGAAAAAATGTCTCATAGCAGAGAGGTAAAGCAATGTTTCATATTTTCATAGGTGGCCACTAAGATGACCTTCTCTGTTTCATTTTTCTGCATTGCAGAAGAATTTCAATGTGAAAGACAGGAAAAATTTCTAGAAATGACTGTGATTTAAAGAGAAAAAGCATCAATAAAATACATTTTTAAAAACCAGCCGGGGATTTGATTGCTTGACTAAGAAAAAGTAACAGAATTTTTTTTTAAAAAAGGAACAGGCATGGGAAGTTATGAGTTCCATTTAATTTTTACTGAGGAAATATGAGCTTCTGGAAGAATACCCCAGCTTTTTATCTGCTCAGTTCCTAGTCACTTATACAGCACACAATTGTCCCATATCTAGGATATTCTATTAAAGTTCACAAATTAAAGTCTGTTGTTGGCTCAGAAACAGCATGTTTCTACTTTAGGCTAGGAGATCATTTCTCAGATCCAAATAGATTACATTCCTCAATGAGTTTAGTGCTTGGCTCACAGTCTTTCTCTCCTCCTCAACTCCTGCCCACATACTAGGGGACATCAATATGCATATTGATACTCCCTCAAATACCGTAACTTCTTTATTTCTTAACTTACTCATTTCCCATGACCTACTGTTCCACCCCACCAGAATTCTTGCCATCACTTACAAGTGTTCCACATATATGTTCATGAAATCTGAAAAACCTTTATGTGATCATCTATTGTCATTCCATATTTTCCTCTACCTTGGAAAGGAGTGAAATAAAATTTATATAGTACCTACTATGTGCCACTGTGTGAAGACCTTTTTTTAAAAATAAATATCTCATTCAAAATTCCCTGACATTCCAAACCCTATTAGACATCTTTATCCCTGTTAGACTTCCAATCCCTCCAACTCTCCATTCTTTCCTAGGCTATCATACCTGCACTGGCTACCCTCTCTTTTCTTCCACAGCTTAACCTCTTAGTGAACCATGCTGTCATCTATTCTTGAGTCCACTGCCCCTTTGTCCTATGAATCTGATCCTTGGATCATTCCCACCATTTGCTGCCTTCACTCCTATTCATGTGTTACTGAACAAAGCTGGAAGAAATGATAATACCATGCAGACTGGGTCCACTTCAAATTTGTGTTACATAATAATACAATACAGCACTTGCTATAGCAAAGCAATCCTTTTACAACTCCCTAATTGATTCACTATCCCACTCACCACAGTAGAACTTCCAAAAAAATTTATCCCTGCTCATATCTTCCACAGCTCCCATCTCTTCTCAGCCCACCTCCTCACCTAAAAAACTTGCCTCATATTTCACTAAAAAAAAAAAAAATGAGGCCATTTGCTGAGATCTCCCTGTTTTCCCCTATTCATCATCTCACAAGACCAGGATGCTATCTGCCACTATCTCTTCCTTCTTTGTGTTTCACAGGAAGTGGCTCTTCTTCCCAAGGAAAAACCATCTACATGCATGTAGCCAGTGCAGGCATGATAGCCTGGGGAAGAACTAAAGGTTGGAGGGATTGGATGTCTAACAAGGTTTGGAGTCACAATGAATTTTGAATGCACAATGATCCCATTCTACACATTCTTTTCAGCAGATTGCCTCCCCCATCATCTCTCTTCTCTCACTCATCTTTAATATCTCCCTATACATGCCCATGTCTCTCTCCCATCCTCAAAAAATCCTCACTTCATTCTCCAGACTGAACTCTAGACTTCCTTTACCATGCCCTAGAAAACTTTTCATCCTAAAACTAGTTCTAACCCTAGAATTCACACACTGGAAGTATTCTCTGCTCCTATACCCTCTCCCTCTGATTGGATAACTCCTTCCAGAAACTCCATTTAAGGAAAAGTCCATAAAGGAATATATCATTCCTCTCTGGGCTGCACTCTGGACTTCTACTATCTCAACTCTCTTTACAAGCCTCTTTCCACATCCCCACACTAGCTTTTTTTTCCCTTCTCCTTTTTCTTTTTTCATTTTCCTTTTATAAGGTGCCTTCCCCCATTAGAAATTATCACCCTTGAAATCAGGAACTACTTTTCTTTCTCCTTGTATTTATTTTCCTGGCACCTAGGACAGTGACTGACACATACTAAACATTTAGTCAATGTTTGTTGACTTGATTTGACATCCATCCCTATTAGCTATTGTTCCACATCTCTCTTCCCTTCTGTGGCTAAACTCCTTGAGAAAACCATCTACCATACTATACCATCTTCTACTTCCTTTCTTCTCACTCTCTTATTAGCTCTTTGCTGTTTGGCTTCCAATCTCATCATTCAACTTGAAGCTATTCTCTCCAAAGTTACTGTTAAAAGTTAATGATGTCTTAATTGTCAGAACTAATTGTCTTTTCTCAGTCAGTCCTCATCCTTTGTGACCTTTCTGCAGCCTTTGACATTGTTGATCAATCTCTCATCTTTGATACTCTCTTCTCTCTAGGTTTTTGGAATATTTTTCTTGTGGTTTTCCTTCTATTGATCTAACAACTCCTTTCATGAATCTTCATACATGTCATTCATGCTCACTCCAGGGATTCTACAAGGCTCTGCCCTGGGCTCTTTTCTTTTCTCCCTCTCTACTATTTAATTTGATGATTTCATCAGCTTTCATGCTTTCAACCATCTTTTCTGTGTAAACGACTGTCAGATCTACTTGTCCAGCTGTATCCTCCCTCTTGACCTCCATTCTCACATCTACAACTGTCTATTGGACATTTTGAATTTGATGTCATGTACACATCTTAAGCTCAACATGTCCTAAAAGCAAACTCATTTGTTTTCCCCCAAAACTTTCCCTTCTTCCAAACTTCTTTATTACTGAAGGGCAGGCCTGCACAACCTACAGCCCACCAAAGGATTTCCTCTACATACAAAGGATGTTTTCCTCTACATTTTTCACAGGCTGCCTGAAATATTTCGGTGTGCCCCAAGTGACCCAAAAGTCATATGCAGCCCATGGGATGGAGGTTGGGTAGGCTTACTGTAGGGGGTGCCACCATCCTCCAAGTCACCTAGGCTTGCAACCAAGGTGTCATCCTCTATTCCTCACTCTCTCTCCCCCATATGTAATCTGTTGCCAAGTCCCATTATTTTATAGTTGGAACATCTCATATACTCACTCTTTTCTCTTCTGACATTGCCACCACCCTGGTCCAGACTCTCACCAATTCACATCTGAACTGTTGCAATAACCTTCTGTTTGGTTTCCCTACCCCTCTCATATCCATGTTTCACTCAGCTGTCAAATTTTCCTAAGGCTCCAGTTTGTCAATATCATTACCTTCCTTTCAATAAACTCCAGAAGTATTTTTTTTTTAATCCTCTGTCTTTTAAAGCCTTTCATGAACTGGTTCCTTTTATCTTTCCTGTCTTCCTACACCTTACTCTCCTAACATACTTTTTGGTTCAATGATACTGGCCTTCTTATTCTTTCTTGCAGATAATAGTCTATCTCCTAACTCTCTCATTGGCTGTCCCTCATGCTTGTAACTATCTCTCTCCACATCTATATCCTGGCTTCTCTGACTTCTTTCAAATCTCACATAAAGTTTTAACTTCTACAGCAAGCCTTTCCCAGTCCTTCTTAATCTTAGTACCTTCTCACCTTGACTGAGAGAGAGAGAGAGAGAGAGAGAGAGAGAGAGAGAGAGAGAGAGAAAGAGAGAGAAAGAGAGAGAGAGAAAGAGAGAGGTAGTTTATACATAGTTGTTTATATGTTGCCTAGACTATGAGCTCCTTCAGAGCAGGGACTATTTTTGTTTTGTCCTGTTTTACTTTTTGTTTTGTTCTGTTTTTGTCCTTTCTCTCTTTCCCTAGCACTTAGCCTGTCACATAGTAAGCACTTAATAAATATGAGTCGATTAGTTGATTGACTAATTATATCAGATTATACTGTTTAAAAATGTTTTTACAGGCTTATTAGCTTAAACTGGTTAGTTCAGAGTAATCAGTTACCAGAAAAGTCTTAGTACATTAATTAAAACAACTTTCACTGACTGCTCAGACTTTTGTTTTTTATATAACCATAGCAAGTCACTTCCTATCTGTGACCAAGTTCACCTATAAAATTGGTTAGACAATACTCGTGTAACAGATGTAATCAGAGAAAAGACTTATTTGTTGTTAGCTAGTATTTGCCTCATGGAGCATGACTGGGGATGGCTCTCTTCTGTTGTCATGTGTTCTCTTCTTGGAGTAGTACCTTTTTTTTTGTAAATAGTATTTTATTTTTTCCAGTTATTGTAAAAATTATTTTCAGCCTTCTTTTTTTATAAGATTTTGAGGTCCAAATTTTTCTTCCTCCCTACCATCCTTCCCCCCTCCCCAAGACAGCAAACAATCTGATACAGGTTATACATATGCAATCGTATTAAACATATTTCCACATTAGTCATGTTATGAAAGAAGAAACAGAACAAAATCATGAAAAAATGCAAAAAAAATGAAAGTAATATGCTTCAATCTTCATTCAGACTCCATAGTTCTTTCTCTAGATATAGACAGCGTTTTCCATCATGAGTCTTTTGGAGTTGTCTTGGATCATTGTACTGCTGAGAAGAGCTAATCATAGTTGTTCATTGTACAATGTTGCTGTTACTATGTACAATGTTCTCCTGGTTCTGCTCACTTCACTCAGCATCAGTTCATGTAAGTCTTTCCAGGTTTTTCTGAAATCCACCTGCTCATCATTTTTGTAACACAATAATATTCCATTACATTCATATACCACAACTTGTTCAGCCATTCTTTAATTGATGGGCATCCCTCGATTTCAAATTCTTTGCCACCACAAAAAGAGCAGAGCAGTCCCTTTCTGATGACACATTTGTCCTCATGCTTTCTGTCTCACCATGTGTATTATGGTTCAAACTTTGGGTTGATTCAGTAAACTGTGGGGGGTCTCTTAGTTCCACTACAAGAAGTTGAACTCTGTCAAAGTTCTATCATAGAAGATTGGCACTGAGGTAGAAAAAGCCAGGCATCCACTTAGTAGACCTTTAAGAAAGTGACCCTGTCCTCTGGATCTTTCTCTGTCTTCTCATCTGCCATGCATATCTTTATCCTTTCCCTGTACTTCCAGTAAGGGATGGCTATAGGGTGTCTAATTTTGGCATTTTAACTATCAGTCTCTTGAGACAATATTAATGGTAGCTGTGGTACTGCTACTTACGTTTTGTCAATATGTACTGTTGAATCTTTTGTTAAGTATTTATTTTATATGAAAGAATAAATAGCTATCCTTTAATATATTTACATTGTATACTGAGTACCTTTCTATTCTTCCTTTTCTAAGAAATCCTAAATATCAGTCAACTTAAGTTTCTAGTGATCTTCCCTGGTGTCCTAGGGTCAGGGTACAAGTAGCCAAAGAGCAAGAAAATGAATCTGACCCCTCCTTTAAGAGACCAGGCTCTCCCTGAGTTGAACCCAATCACACGCATGAGCCCAAACCTGATGGGCCCCTTTAGAAGAAAATGAGTACCCTAAGTCTGAAAAAGTTCTGAATTGTTACACTTGTTCTATCCACCTCACAGGATTGTTGTGAGCAAATCACTTTTTTAGTCTTAAAGTGCAACATAATGGTAGACTATCAAAAGTATTATTAGCTGCCCTGGTATATTATTAGGGAAGCTGGGTGGTATAGTGGATACCAACCAAAAAAGATGAATATGATACAGTAAGAGAGGGAGGTGATTGTCTTATGGATGTGGCGTTAGCACACATAGAAAATGTCCAATTCTAAATATGAACATTTTAATAAGAATTTTAACATGACCAAAGAAAGGCATGTTATATGAGGATTAAGATAAAGGACCTGGCAATGCTAAGCAAGGAGAAATGAAGATTTGTTGGGGACGTGGTTATTGTCTTTGAGTATTTAAAGGACTGTCATGTGCAAGAAGGATGATTATTCTTCTGACTCTTCTCATTAGGCAGAACTCGAAGCAATGGGTACAGAGAAATATATTTTCATTCAATCTGAGAGAAAACCTTTTAAAAAAATAGTTATACAATGGTGGAATAGAATATATAAGTCATCAAGTGGAGAATGGATGACCGTTTGTCAGAAATGATGTAGAGGAGATAGCTATTCAGGCATCAATTGGCACAGACCTCTTCTTACTCTGATATACTATGACTTATTATCTTTCCCAAATATTTTATATTTCTGATGGATAATGGCAACTGGAAGTGTGATTTTGTTAGTATTAGGAAATAATCCCCAAACTTTCATTTTTAATAATCTGCCTTCATCAGTTAAAATAATTATATATACATATTTCTAAAATATTTATTTATAAATATTTGCTAATTTATAAATATTCACTTATTTATATCACATACATGTATTAAGAGACATATATGTATTAATATTATGAAACTTAGACCAAAAAACAAATCAAAATAGGATGAGCTAAAGAGGAAGTAATATTTGATCCCAGAACCACTACAGTGTATTAGATAAGGTAATGACATAATCAGAACTATGCTTCGGGAAAATAACTTTGTCAAATGGGTGAAGAATAGATTGGAGGATGGAGAAACTTGAAGCAGAATCTAGTAGTCCTAACTCCTTGTGGCACTGAGAAGTGAAAAAAAAAATCCATTTCAATATTCCAGGAGAAAGTTGATAAAGTTTTGAACTAATATGGTCTCATAGTAGAGGCAAAGTGGTATGGCTGGGAAGTGTTGGGGTAAAGTGTTAGAGAAGAGCCCCATGAATACTATTTTGGTTAAGGTGAGTTTAGATCCATCTTCTCATCCTCTGATGGGTTGATCACATTCCCTCTGGAGTGAGGGCATAATCTCTTTGAAGTAAGGCTGCACTCCCATTTTGAAAATTCTCAGTATGGGAATCTTCAATATGGAAACTCCTTCTGTCAATGCAGATCAGCATCTTCATTGTGACATCTAGTCTTAGAGAATTGCCCAGACAAATCTTTAATTTAAAACTGACAGAATAAATTCATATATGATTACAAATAACTTTCATAACATTGACACGATGTTTGAACTTTTTGTCCTTTACAAGGTCTGCCTCTCATAAAAAATGGTGGTTTGCAGATAGTTTGCAAGTGTTGTTTGCTTTTCTATGACATAAACTAATTTAAAACTGTGATCAGATTAAATATTTTGATTAGCATTCATGAACTACATGTGCTATTTTCTAATTTATACATAGTACCAAATAAAGCAAAATTACATCAATAATTCTTGCTTTCTTATTGTGCAAAATGACATGTCAGAACATGAATTCTTTATATCTACTTCCACGGGTTTGTGATGGCCCTCCACATTTCCTGTGCTATAAATAATTGAATCCTGTAAGTAATAGAATTTGATAACTACTAAATTAAATTATCAAAAACTCATAATACATAGTTATGACAAGAGAAAAATGAATTTTTAAAGCCATAATAACAAAATTAAAGGTGTTCTTATGTCTAAATTATTATTTATTAAAATTACACTCCATTTATTTTAAAATGTTGTCAATAGAAAAAACGCTTTTAAATATAGATGTCTGCTACTTCAAGTATTCCCTGCAAACATGCAGCATTTCACCACATATTCCAGATGTTTGCAAAGTATTATCTTATTTGAGCTTGCTTTGTCTCAGTCTCACTGACTTTATGATGGTAACTACACCAGCGCTAAGTATGTTTTTAAGAAAGAAAAAAAGACATTGATTGCATGCATATAAAAATTTTAAATATACAACAAAGAGACATTCTTGACTCCTGTAATTAGCATACTGTTTGTTTACCATAACTCTAGCTTAACATAATATTAGCCTATTAGTTATACAATCTGATTGTTACTGGACTGTAGGTTCCATGAAGCCAGGAACTTGCCTTTCTATTAAATTTTCTTTTTTGTATTATGAACTTAATAAAAATCAACAAATATGAATATATCATCATAGAAAGTAGATCAACAATGGGATTATCTATGAAACTGTAAACTTCTATAAATAGTTTTTAAAAGTATATGTTGAATAACAAAACTACCCTCAATATGTTTATCCCCTTTAGAACTATCTTCTCTTAAATTCTGTGTAATTTTTTTAGTGTTGTGTTGACACTTCCCTTTTAAAATTCCTTTTCTATATGCTTCATTGTTAATCTTTGGGAGTTATGCTTGGCAATTACATAAGTCAGAGTTCTTGAATCTTTAAAAGTTTTGTTTTTTTACATTATTATATTCAAAAATTTGTCTAAAACTGAACTCATATTTTTCCTTAAGTATTTATGTCTTCTAAACTTCCCCATTTTCCCCCTATTCCTTCTATTGTAAACTTCCCTATTCCCATTGGGAACATGACCATTCTTCCAGTTTCTCAACTTTCCCACTAGGTGCTTCCTAATCAGGTTGCTGGGTGATCTTCTGTTCCCTCCTGGGTCTTTCCTGGATAGCTTTCTTCCTCCTTTCCCTGGGGTTTCCCCTATGAAGAAGCTGTGTGGTCTCAGTACTCCCTGGTTCTTCACAGTTTAGGATAGTGCCAAGGATTTTCCGGCTGTTTGCTTGTGTTTATTATTGTTTCTGTGGTGATATTTCTCTTTCAATGTCTATCACTTCAGGCTATATTTGTATGCAGTTGTGGACTATATAAAGGTACTTACTGAAGTTTACCTTTGGATTTTTTTTTATCATTATTTAATCTGTTGCTCTTTAAAGTTCTTTGCTGGAGTAACAATGGGAGAGTTGAAATCTTATGTGATCTGCCACCATAGCCTTCTTAACTAGAAATCCTTTAAAACATAATTGTTTTTTTAAAAAAGCTGTTTACTGTTTTTAGTTTCTTTATCTTTCATGACCAAATATAATATACTTACTGATTGAGTATTCAATAAATATTCTTTTTTAACAATAAATACAATTCCATGGATACATGCTCTAATTAATTAGTCTCTACAAAACTGTCACCATCATTGAAGATTTGCAAGTATAGACTGGATAATTATTTGTTCAGCTGTGGTAGAAGGGGTTGTTGCTAAAGAGCTTTAGAGTTCCTAATTGCAATGTGGTATAATGGCATGAGTATGGGACTGGGAATCAGAGGATGTGTGTTTGAATTTCAGATGGCTCCTTACTATTGATGTGACCATGGAGAGATCATTATCTTCTTGGGGGGGGAGGAGAAGGGGGTTTCAATTTCTTCATCTGTAAAACACAGAATAATTTATAAGCTCTGTTCCAATTCTGAATGCTGTACTCTAAGCATATAAAAGGACATTAGCTCGAGAGTCAGGAGGCATTGAGTTTTAGCCAGGCTTACTATTGAGAAAGTCACTTATCATTTTGGAGCCTTGGTTTTCTCATCTCTAAAAGGAAGTATTAGATTCAATATCTAATCAAACGAGATTAGATCTGTAAAGTGCTTAGCATAGTGCCTGGCACATGGTGGGAACTTAATAAATGTTAATTTCTTTTCTTCCTTCAAATAACTTTGAAATATTTTCTTGTTCCAATACTTTATGATTCTCTTAAATTACAGTACATCAGTTCTAACGAGAACACATGAAAGTCAAAAGTTAAAAAAAAAAACACAAATGAAAGTAGTCCAAGAAGTGTCAATGCTTTGGAATCTCTTGACTGACATGAAATTAAGGGTAGCAATTTAAAGGCAGACCTAGAAACAGCAGGTGCGACCATTTTTTAAAAAATCCAATGTGAAACTGCCTTCACACAGCCCCAGTCATTAAAAATGATTAATATTCAAATGGCAGATATGGAGTAAAAGGAGGAAAAAAAGAAAAATATTAAGGAAAAGTTACAAAACATTAAGCATATTACAAGCTGACTGCTTTACAGCTGTTGAGAAGGCAAATGAGAAAAAAAAACCCAAAATACTGCTGCCAAGTCTATAAATATGGAAAAATTTCATAAAGAAGAAATTGATTATTATACTCAGCAGGACTGTTTGGATGTTAGTTTGTCCAATGATGAATTTGACAAAGAAGATGATATCCATGAAGGTTTATATTCTTCTACTTTCTCACAAGGGTAATAACATCCTTTGGAATCTAAATTTATCTTAACTGGGACTCAGTGAAGGCTTCAATAGAAAAGAAAAACTTTACTTAAAGGCTTGCCACTCCTACACAAGAGAAACTTGAATTGGAGGAAGGCATGTTGCAGATGTTTCTTGATAAAGATTTGTTTTAACATGATACCAAAAAGATGGAAATATTTGAGATTAGTTGAGGAAAGCCTGTGGACAGTCCCTACCTATTTTTCAAAATCAGTTTGATAACTTGGGCCACCAGCTTGACAATTCATTTTCAATTAAACTGGTGTGGACTCAGTATTTTCATCTTTAAAATGGGACTTAAAATATACTAGCCACCACATAGCCTCACCAGGATGAAGTGGTGGATCACATAAGATAATGCAAATGAAGTGCTTAAAGTGCTTTGCAAATATTAAAATGTGATATAAATGTCAAGTATCACCAATTAGATTGCATTTAACTTCATTTCCTTTTTTGATATGTCTAT
The DNA here is from genome assembly GCF_003287225.1 of Phascolarctos cinereus. Classification (NCBI taxonomy): domain Eukaryota; kingdom Metazoa; phylum Chordata; class Mammalia; order Diprotodontia; family Phascolarctidae; genus Phascolarctos; species Phascolarctos cinereus. The sequence continues at coordinate 198,174,116 of NW_027556180.1, read as the reverse complement.
TGCACATGTGGTTATTAATGTACAATTTAGCTCTTTAGGTTGGTTTGCTCACTAATAGTCACATGAATATATTATAAGTTCTTTCTGGGTAAAAACATGTTTGATTTCATATCCCATTGTACTAAGAGGGATACTAGATACATAGTTTGACTACTGTTTATTAAGTGAAAAGCACAAAATACATATATTTACCAAGTATCTACTTTGTGGTAGGTAAAATAAAGAAAAGAGAAGAAATACAGTTGTTGTCCTCAGGACAAACTATGAATAAACAAGATTATAAAATGGTTGTAGAATAACAACCCTTATATCAGAGACTTCCATCCAAGACTTTCTATATTCTGGGCTCACAGTAATGGACTTTTCACTTCTATGGCTTTTTGCAATCATCTATATCTCAGAACTTCAGTATCTAGCATCTCCTATGCTTTAATCACCAATATTCATTATAAATACAAAGAGCCACAGAGCTCAAAATAAGAAGAGGTTTGGTTACAAGAAAGTTAGAACTTGCATCTGAGCTAACCATTTTATAACCATTCTCCCAAAGATTTATACAGGATATTTGATTTATAGTACTGCACTAAGCAGCAGCATCAGAATGCAGTCCCTACATTTCCATGATGAGCAGTTTTGCATGCTCCATGTATGTTTTGTTTCAGTACATATTAGAAGTTGTTACTAGCTGTTTTTCCCTATAATTTTCCATATCACTGTCTTCCACAGGGAATTTCCCAGAATAACATCCTGAAATATTTAGAAAACAGAGGTATTCCAGATTCCTCTTGGTAATATTGTTTGTCCTTTGTTTTTGAAGAAGACCAATACCATCATGAGATGATGTCTTGACATGCACATGAATTGGATTTAAATGAGGCAAAGTAGCACAAAGTCATCAGCCTCATTCTTCCAGAGTCATTGACATCCAGGAGTATGACAAGTCAGGATGACTGGCAGCATCCCAGGATTCAGTGAATGACTTTGGTGTCTTTACTGTCTCACCAAGCTCGAAGTGCTCCACTGATCCTGCTTTCAGTTGCCTTCCTGGCCATTGGAACAAATTGTTCTCCTCTTCCCATTCTACCAAGGGGAAATCTTCAGGTGCTTACGGTAGACATCACCCTAACTCACCAATAGGTTTGAGGCCTGTTGGTTATCTTCAACCTGGTTTGGCTCATCTGCTGAAATGGTTTATCCTCTTGGTTGTATTTGTACATTGAAACTAAAGAATTATAAATACAAATACATAATGATGAGTTAATTTGCCCTAAAGCCTATAAATAATATAATTCAGAAGAAAAAGATGATCATTGAGGGCTGGAATATTCAAGAAAGGATTCACAGGAAAGTGGAACATGAGTTGGACCTTAATGGATGAATAATAGTTGAATATATATGCCAGAATAAAGGATACAGGAGAATAGGACTTCAGGGAAGGGAAACAATATGATCAAAGGTATATATGTAGGAGTTAGTATGTTATGTTTGTGCTACAGAGAAGAAACAGGTCTAATTTGAACAGAGAAACTCTGTTGTAAGGTAGTAGAAAATATGGTGGGATAAGGTACAGTAGGAACAGATTATGTCGAACCTTGAAAGTCCGACTTTGATGTCAACTTTGACTTGATGTCGTCTTAATGTAAATGAGAACTCACAAAAGATTTTTGAGTGGCTACCAAGAATGGTTTTGAAATAATGCAGGCTTACTGTGATAAGAGCCTTAGGTGCAGCTGTAGTGGTGGAAAGGGAGAGTAAGGAATAGAAATGGAGGATGTTTCAAAAATAATTAATAGGAATTACTGACTTTCTAGATTTTGGGAATGAAGGAAAATGCCTAATTAAAGATAAGTACAAGATTTATCACCCAGATGACTGAAGAAATTAAGGTACTCTTGACTTTGAGAGTGCTCTGTTAGGAAGAAAGATATTGTGTTCAGTTTGAGACATGATCAGTTTGAGATAATAACAAGACATCAGAGGTGATGTAAGTATGAAGCCGATAGAGATAGAAGATTGGAAATCAAATGAGGAAGATATATAAATTTAGGAGGCATTAATATAGAGGAGAGTAACTAATATTATGAGAATATATAAGCCTTCTGATTAAAAAGAATGACAAAGGGCCAAAAATAGAGCTTGGAGGACAATCCACAGTTAGAGGATAAGAGGAAGAAGAGAGCCAACAGAAGAAATAGAAAGAAAAAAAAAGAGGTCAGAAAGTCCAGAGAAGAACTTAGATAATGTTGCCTAATAGAAGCTGAAGGAAAACAAAAGAGAAGTTGAGTGTTCAACTGAGTCTAAGACACATTAGGTAATTAGCACATGCATGTGTATTAATTGATGATTAAGTAATTGATATGAAAAATTGATATTAAATTAATTATATTAAATTCAGTGTGATTCATATGCTTTTTCAATTTCATGAGTTTGAAAACTATCTATTCAAAAGTCATATACCATTTAAAAACATTCTAGAGAAGAAAAATGAGTTGTCTATGATTACATGCTGATAGATAAATAAATGTAGATATAGACATTTTGTTTCGAGCTATCATTTTGTGGAAAGTCCTTTGACTGATGCATATGGGCAGCTTGTTTGTAATATATGTGCCAGGAGGCACTGAGAGTTTAAATGACTTATCTATAGTCTCACAGCCAAGTATATGTAATAAAAAGGTTGTGAATCTAGATCTTTCTGAATACTATGACCAATCTGTATACACTATGGCATACTACCTTCCTATATATTTAAATAATAAAATATGGGAAAACAAGCCTATGGTTCTGACAAAAGATCTCAGTTATAAGGTGATTACATAAAAAAGTATAAACTATTTCAAATATGTTAGTTAATAATGTTATTTCAAAATTCAGATTTTCTTTTTCCAGTAGTAAAAAGGAAAAAATAGCCAAGGAAAGGGAAAATGTGTGTTTAAGTAGAGTAAGTAGAATTCAACAATTTTATGTGTAAATATTTTTCCTATATATGTACAATGAATTTTCTTGTTTTTTCCAAAAAGTTTCCAGACAACGTTACTGGCTTCATATGTTTGAGCAGAATGAATATCTATAATTCTACTTTGGATATTTCAATATATAACTTTCTAAGTTATTGCTGTAGAGCTGTTTTTTTTAAAGAGCAAAGTACATGAAAATTTATAAAAATAATTATTTTCTCTTCATAAAAATGGGTTTCATTACAAAAAGATTGGAAATAAAATTATTTAATAGCATTTAATTGTTGATGTCAGAACAGCAAATGTTCTTGAGATAAGTTACTAAACAAACTCAAAATTCTGAAAATGAATGTGGAATATGCAATATAATTAAATGTTATAGAAATATTGGGGAAAATGAACAAAAATAGGTGTTCAGAAGAAACTAATTTAAAAGGATGTTTTCATGGCTTTCAATGAGTATGAACATGTCATCAAGGTCAGCTACTGCACAGATGGTAAATTCTTCAACTTGAAAAGGCTACATGCCAATACCAAAGTGGAGGGAATGTTGGTGCATGATTTTCTGTTTGCAGATGATTGTGCTGTCAGTGCAGCCTCTGAAGCTGGGATGCAACAAAGTATGGATCAATTCTCTGCTGCTTGTGATGATTTTGGCCTAACAATTAACACCAAGAAAACATAGTTGCTCCATCAGCCACCACCACACCATCCATACATGGAACCATTAGTTACAACAAATGGAGAAGTTGTTTGTGCATTCAAGCACAGGATAAGTTCACTTATTTTGGTAGTGTACTTTCCAGGGATATACACACTGATAATGAGGTTGACCCATGCATTGCCACAGCTAGATCAGTGTTTAAGAAGCCCTGAAGGAAAGTCTGGGAGAGAAAAGGTGAGCTGTTGTGCTAACCTCATTGTATGCCTGTGAAACCTGGACAGTATACCAGCACCAGGCCAGGAAACTGAATCACTTCCATTTGAATTGTCTTAGGAAGATTCTGAAGATCATTTGGTAGGATAAGATACTGGACACTGAGGTTGCTTATCGAACTAAACTGCCACACATTCAAACTTTGGTTCAGAGAGTGCAACTCCAATGGGCTGGCCATGCTATTCTAACGCAAAATGTACACGTGCCCAAATGACTATTTTATGGAGAACTCACACAGGGTAAGTGTTCACATGGTGGTCAGATAAAGTGATACAAGGACACTCTCAAGTCTCTCTTAAGAACTTTGGAATTGATTGTGTGACATGGGAGACACTGGCACAGGACAGCTTAGCAAGGCATGCTGAGAAAGTGCTGTTCTATGTGAGCAGAGCTGAATTGAAATGGTTCAAAGGAAATGCAGGATGCACAAATTTAGAGAAACCACCCTAAATGTTCACATGAACTATCTGTGCCCGACCTATGGTAGAGCATTCCAAGCTTGTATTGGTTGGATCAGCCACAGTCGGACACACTGAAACTTGACTCTAGCATAGTGATGTCATTGTGGTCCTCTTCAAGAACAAAGTCCAACAACCAACCAATTTAAAAGTGATACAATATCTGTCCCTTGTTTCTTTTATTTTACAACAAAAATTCAACAAACTTCAAGCTAAAAACTTAGAAAAAGAATATTTACTTTAGAGTGTGTGAGATAGCTAGGATATATATAATCTCAAGTTTCTAGTGGGAAAAAGTCATATATTCACACTGAAAAATTATTTTTTAAGTTTCTCACACTGATGTTAAAGGCTCATCAGTCTCTCTGAGCATCGATTGACAGAGTTGAGAGCTATAAGGAACTATAGGGATTATCTTGTCTAACCCCTAATTTTACAGTTGAAAAATTCAAACATGTGACAGATACAATAATAAGTCTTCATTTATTTTCTCTAAATTATTGTGTGACTGCCCATGATGGCATTTATCAGTTCCTCTTCCCTTTCTTTTGGTTATCTCATCAACTTATCATTTCTTCATCGATTTTCTCCATGCTGATGAATCACAAATCTATCTAGCCTTAATATCAATACTGAATTCCATTTCCATATCACCAACTGCCTCTCCTCCTTTCACTTTCCCCTGGATATCCTTTAAACATCTCTCACTCAGCATACACAAAATGGAGTATCTTCACCCCAAACTCCTTATTCCTCCATACTTTTCTATTTATGTCGAGGTAATCAATTTCCACTCATCAAGGTTCACTGCATTGTCATTGTCCACTATTCATTCTCTTCCCTCAACTTTTATATCCAATCAATTCCTAGGGCTCATCAACTCTACCAGTACAATATTTCACATATCCATCCCTTTCTTTCCACTCACATAACTACTACACTAGTGTAGGCCATCACCAGCTCTGGCATTAGCCTCTTAATTGATTTTCCTATCTCCATTATCTATCCTCTCCAATCCTTCACACAGCTGAAAAATTAATATTACTAAGACACAATTCTGATCACATCACTCCCCTACTCAAAAATAGTGTATCTCTACTACCTGTAGGATAAAATATATATTTCTCATCTATTTGTACTTACCTATTGGAATCTGTTCCTCAGTTATTAAATCTGTGATGAATATGAACCAGGGTTTTTAGCCCTTGGTTAATTCCTCCACACATGATACCCGAGGTAAGTAGGGGGAGGTACTTCATCTTTTTGAAAGACACTATTGAAGGATGAGTGGCTTTGATGTGGAGATGAAGAGGGGCCAAGGCATCCTCACCACCTACTAAAAAGTGATGAGAACTTGGAATAACATGTGCATACTAGTTTTAGAGATGACAAACCTTGATCCATTGTGGACATCCTTCATTCTCTTGCTGTTGGTGGCCTGTAGACTATCTGAGGCCCAGTGACTGAAACCCAGTGGTAGTGCTTTGTATTGAAGTTTTCTTCCTCTGATTCTATTTCCTTGTTCCAAACCCAGGTGTTTCTCATGGTAGGACTTAGACTTTCATTTGTGTGAGCTTACATCTACTTAGAAAGAACCTATTGCTTTAAGTAATGACTGGACTGTTTTATTCTTTTTGTGAAAGCCTCCCTAAATTCCTAGACTACTGAGAAAGCATGCTACTTAAAATTGTTCCCAAGAATCTTCTGACATGGTTCAAGACATATAGTGAAATTATAGATTATGTGCAAATTTTCTCATTCCTGAGTTCCATGGCTAGAATTCTGATATTTGTCTTTGCTTGTGGCAGTAGGCATCATCTACAAATAAATCTATAAAGGTTGAATGAGCTCAGGAAAGGCAAGTTTTAGCTACATTAGCATTATCTGCCTTAAATTTTTTTATTCTATTCTGTACACCTCCAAATATGTCTGTCAAATGGAATCAGACCAATGTTGATCTAAGTTACAGTTGCAAGGATTGTCAATCAATAAGAATATTAAATACCTATTATGGGCTGGGCACTGTGCTAGGTGCTGGTGATAGAAAAAGAGGTAAAAAAAAAGGAAAAGAAAATAGTCCCTAATTAAGTCTTTATTTTGTTTTGGTTTTTATTTGTTTGTTTGTTTTTTGGCTAGGCAATGGAGTTAAGTGACTTGCCCAGGGTCACACAGCTAGTAAGTGTTATGTGTCTAAAGTTGGATTTGAACTCAGGGCCTCCTGAACCCAGGGTTGGTGCTCTATTCACTGCGCCACCTAGCTCCTCTCCCAATTAAGTCTTGAGAAATCATCTACCTAGCTCTTAGCACAGTGCTTGGCATATCTGTCTGCTAGCAATCTGTCTGCTACCACTAATCTGATGCTTTTCTCATTTTAATGCATTGTATCTACTTGCTGGTCCCAGACAACAGATCATGCTTCAGTTTCATATCCCAACCAGGCAGTCTCACCATTGCCTGCCACAGCACATAATAAGTGCTAAATAAATATTTGTTGAACTAATCAAATCACTCATTTATATTCCTAATCCTTTCTGTTTTGGTCACTGAGCATGAATAACTTTGATGAGGGGCAGAAGTTGGAGTACTTTATCATTGATTACATGAACATGAGCTATATCCCAAAGGAGTTTCACAACTGCCTAAATCAGGGCTTCCATAGACTTTTTCTTTCTTTTACAAGAAAATTTTAATGTCTTATGGTTTTATTGTCTCTATATTTTGTTAGTTCCATATCCTTGAATTTTGAGAATATGGACCATTGCATAGCTTTACAAGATTTTAGAGCACATCCTTACAGTGGCACCTATTGCATAATACAATTGCAATAAAATAGACTACTATGGATGGTTTTAATGACTGTGGAATTTTTTTAGAAGTATATAAAAAAGGTGTATGAAAAATTAAAAACTGTTCATAATGTAGACATAGTATGGGTTGGACTAGTTGGCCTCTGAAATCCTTTCCAACTATAAAATTCTATGGGTACATCATATTTTCCCTTAGGACTAGCCTTCAAAATTATCTCCATGGTCAGGCCCAAGGAGTCTATCATGAATTTACTGAGATAGTTTCACCAAAGTAAATAACTAGATATTTTAAATACTGGTTAATAAGACAGTAACAGTTTTCTGTCTAACTGAAGAGATGGAAATAATGACCTTGAAGTGCAATGCAAAAAAAATCAGTAGACAGATTGTATGTTTGATACCTTCATCTCCCATTTTATGACTTAGTCAAGTTATTTATACCTAGCAAATGTTGACTGATTCTAGATCTTTGATTACTCATATATAAAATGAGGGGATGGACTAGTTAATTGTTCATCCTCACCCTATCTTAAAAGATTTGTGAATCTAAAAGTAATTTGCTTGAAAACAGAAGATTCAATGGCAGACTCAGGAATAGTTGCTAAAAATTGATAGATCATTTGATATGGCTTTTATGAACAAATCCCACATAACTGAACAACAGATCTTATGCCTGAATTAAACAAATGCAATCAATTCAATTTTGGGGAAAGGGAAGTGCTGGGTATCATCACGTCTTTGCTCCCCCTTAAGGTTGATAGACTATCCCATGATTTAACTCATTGATATAACTCAATCACAAATGCAGATTAAAACAGAGAGAGAGAAATTGCCTGTGCTTTCGTTAGTTCAGTTAAGATTAAATATAGGCATAGTTTGAGAACTGCTCTGTAAGTATACAACATAACACTGATCTGTGATTTCAATTAGACTACTACTTGATTTTTTAAAAATGTTTATTGTGATTTATTAGGCTCTTATGTGGGTAACTACCAACTTTTCTGGCAGATCTTAAAGGCATAGATAGTTCATGTCCTCTTTATATTACAAACAGGATTGTTAGAATATAAAACATTTTTAAGAAAACCACTTTGTCATTTATTACTCACATTTATAATGTATATTCATTAGTGGTATGAAATAAAATACTATGGTAAAATGACTGGAGAAGTTTTAAATATATAGCAAGAGCAAGGTAAAAGAATGGTTTCATTTTTGCCAATCTATTTTTGTGACCTTTTAAAAGAAAGAGTCACTGTATATTAGAAAACAGCTCATATTTAGACCAACATAGTATGTCAAGAAGGTACCTACTGACTGATGACATTCAGTGCTAGAAGGGCTAGTCAGAAACTAATCATATGAGGTTTCCATTTTGGATTCTTCATTTCATGTTTTTAATGCATTGAGATAGACTAGTGCACAGTAATTTTCAAGTGACAGGTTCTTTCCAGAGAAGGAAAACCATTTATTCAGGGAAAAGGTCACAGCCAGCTATGAATGATAGCATTTTCTTTAGACATAGCTTGGCTCTTTTATATTCATTCCATCAAATTTTATTAGACCATAAGGAAGTTGTTGACACTTTAATGGAAATTTTAGGTTAGAATTCTGTTATTTTATATTTTTATTGATAGCAACTATTATTTGATTTCTTTTAAATAAACATTTTAGAAAAGAGATTGACAACCTGTATTCCAAGGTGACTAACCACTAATTAAATAACCATACCTCTCTTTTGATATTAATGTTCACTTAAAAAGATATATCTTTAAACTATTTTTAAAACATTTTTGAATGAAACTATTGAGGATATACATGTGTATATGAATGTATTCATTTTGGCTAAGATTTCAGTTCTGCTCAAGGAATAATTATGTTTGTTGAAATCCAAATAAATCTCATATTTAATTAGTGTCAAAATAGTGAAGTCATCTACTGCTTAGGAAAAAATTCAAAAACTCATGCTGGAAAAAATAAATTTCAAGTCACTTCTATACTATTTCCAATGTGGACTTAGTTAATTTTGACAGCACAAAAATATTCCCCAAAGCCTGCTTTTCATAATGATTTTATGCTTCAATATTAAATATTTAATAGATCAAAATAATAATATTATAACACCTATATATCTTCTTCTCCAAGCTGTAACCTTCCTCTCCAAGGTGGTACAGTGAATAATGTGCTGCTATGCTTGGAATTAGGAAGGCTTCAATTGAAATTCTGCTTCAGATGCATATTATCTCTGTGTCCCTGGGTAAGTTATTTAACCTCTCAACCTCAGTTTTTTGTAAAATGGGGATGATAATAATAGCATCTGAGCTACAGGGTTGTGAGAATTAAATGAAATAACCTTTGTAATGTGCCTTGCAAAACACAAAACGGTATATAACAGCAGGTATTAATAAACTCAAAATAAATTCTAACCAATAATCATTAGTAAAACATTCACTATAGCTTTATTACTAAAAAGGAAAGAAAAGGAAAAGGAAGGAAGGAAGGAAAGGAAGGAAGGAAGGAAGGAAGGAAGGAAGGAAGGAAGGAAGAGAGAAAGAAAAGGCTTGTACTATAGCTTTCTCTGTACTTAGGAGGTATAAAATCAACTCTGATTTGCTATTATTTTTTGAAGCAAGTAACCTATTTTATTTGATTACACAATCTAAATGTGTCATTTACATCAAATTTGTAGCTTACTTTTTAAAAATATTTTAACCAGTCATTTAAATTTTTATGAAGAAAAAACCAGAAAAAAAAGAATATGACTTTTTATTGGCAACTATCTGAGTATTTGATCAATTTCTTTGCACTGGATGCTTATAATATCAATTACAACTATATTGCTCATCCAATAGTACATTTTCAGACATGGTGAGAAATAATTCATCATTTTCAACATCCTTTGTCATGATGCTGTCTGTAAACCTCACGTTTTCCAATAATGATCCTCAAAAGAAATGTCAGCATAAACATCTGTTTGCAGAAAACTTTTCACAAGGCATAGTGCAGTTGTTTTGCAGAGGCAGACCTTTGAACAAATTATTTGTTTTTGCTGCTAACGTAGAGCCAGCTAGTCTGATTTTCCCGCACATGCCATAGAGCCAATCCAACTACAAAGTTCTCTTTTGAAGGCAATCAGGACTAAGGGCTGGGATCGGTTCCCTGGAGGCAGGGGAAAATGCTCAGAGATGGTTTTTAAAACTGCTTTACTGGAATGTATTTACCAGTACCCCAGATTCAATTGAAGTTCTGATTATGCTGTTTAATAGAAATCAAATTTAAAGTGATCACCATTCTGAATACCTTATTAGTTACTCAAGCATGAGCATTTATTGTAAGCTCAGGGAGCTGCCTGTTAAAAAAATAAAATACATTTTCTCTTTCTTCATGTTGGTCATTGCTATTCCACCTTACTTTTTTTTTCCTACTGAACTCTAAGAATTTTTGAAAGATCTTGCATCCAATGTATAATTATCATTTACTCCATGTCCTATTCCAATGTGCAAGGCAATATAGAATCAAAGTTAGGTCTCTAGCTAATCCCCCCAAAAATCCCTTTTCCCTAACAATGTTTATACCCTTCAGTTTTCATGCACCTTCATTTTTTTTCATTGTTAAGTATAAGAAGCTAAATTTTGTGGGACAGCATACATACCCATGAGATTTTAAAATACTTATTCATTCAAATGACAAGTAACAATTGATCTCCCCAATTACTCATGATGTAACTACTATTTTATCTCTTCACTATCCTTTTCCAAAAAATAATTTTTCACCTTAGATTAATAAATACAAAAATACCCTTACATGAAAAGAAAGATTTAATTTTAATGACTTCTAGATATTAAATGTTTCTACTCTGCTGGGTTTGAAGTAGATATTAAAGAACAATGACCACTCTAAAAACTGTCCTTTCATCCAGTCTGTTTGAACCCTGAAGGTACTAAAAATAATAAACAGAAGGTAAAAGAGATGGAATGGAACATGTTAGTGATTTCAATATAATTTGAGGTCTACAAATTAGATCTGGTCTTTTCACCCTTCTATTCTTAATTAAAATGTAGTTTTCTATATGACTCTCTCACAAAGGAATAAAATAGAAAAATTATTTCTTAAAATTGATATTTTGTCATATTGTGGTTATACTTAACAAATTGTTCTAGAGGGCTCAAAGATACTACAATAAACCATTAGGTTTATCCTGAGCTGACAGGGTAATATCTATAAAGACAAGCCACAAAAGACTGAGAATTCTCTGGGAGTGTGGAGGGGTGAACATAATTAAGAAAGATTTCCCCAAAATACACAAAACCATATGTGATTGAAATTATGTCAAGTAGACTGTTTTCCACTTAGAGAAGATAAGGAGGTAAGGGGTCAAAAATGGGACTGAGGAAGTAAAGAGGAAATTCAAGGCAGATGTTCAGAAGCACCTTTTTTCATAAAAGAAAATCACAAATGCTGAGTAAAAAAGAGTTTGAGTAGAAAAAAATTGAATTGGAGGGTAAAGAATGGGCTATAGTGATCCAAGAAACTTAAAACCATCTGTGAAATTTTGTTTTGATCATTCATCCCAGTGATTTTTTCATTACAAGGAGTTCTTGGTAATCAGCACCTTCTCTATAGCTTATAATCTTAGGAAGATTTCTCAGGCTTTGAGAGGTTAATAACAATAATTTTAATTTATATACTACTTTAACATTTGCAAAATATTTTAAATATATTATGCCATTGGATTTCACTGAGGTTAAGTGATTTTTCCAAAGGTCATGCAACCACTAGATGTCAGAAGAGAGGACTTGAACCCATGTCTTCCTGATTTTAAGGAGAGCTCTTTATCTACAAGCTGACTCTTAAGATAGGTGTATGGAAAACAAACAAAATTTTCTTTTCCAAAATGGTTTTTTCACATCTCCTCCACCCATACAGACATGCACTTTGGCTTCTTTTGAATGTCAGTTAGACAAAAAAGCAAAATTATTTTTGTCCCATCTCTTTTACTTCTTAGTTAAGTGATTAGTTGAAAATCTGCACTCCTGTTCTCCAACTTTTTACTAGTTTTCTTTGAGGCTTTTTGAAAAACCTTCTCTTTGCTTTTTTTTCTTCATTTATTTTCTTTCCCATCTATTTTGAAATTTTGTTTACTACTTAATGGATTATATATTGTTCCTTCTTTAATCTTTCTGTGTACTTTATGAAACTTCTGAGGTATTGGATTTGAGCTCCCAATTACAAATGAATTCTCTGCTGTTGTCCTTATGGGTCTTTACCTATTATCCTTTTGTTTATGTTGTGCTTTCCTCTTACATGTAACAAGTTACAAAGGAAGTAATGTTGGACAAAAGCAATGCCAAATAGTCAAAATTACTCTCTGTTCCAAATCATATGACTTAGTATTATTTCCTTTTTATGATCTTGGTGAAGTTCCTTTTCAAAGACCATGCTACTACATTTCTGGTCTAAGTCACAGTTGCTCCCAGGAATCAACACATTCCATTTCTGGGGCCAGAAAGTTGCACATAAAGACAGAACACTCTCTCAGAGAAGCATGTCCCCCAATGCACCAACTTCCTCCAGGTTACATCCTGAGAATCCCTACTTTCTAACACAGATGTATACCTTCTCCATGATGAGAGTGCTCCTCAATAAGACCTCTCTCTGCTCCATGATAAGAGTGACACCCTCCCCTTCCCTTCCTCCAGACTTCATCTCTCCATTCTCTCACTTCTCCCATGCTTCTGTGGGGCTCTCTTAAAGAAGCAACAGGAACCCCTTCACTGTTCAAACGGAGGTATACTTGGCAAAGATTCATCAAATACCATCCTGCGCTCCCTATGTATCCTTCTTTCATTTATTTATTCTCTCATTCTTCACTTCTGTCTCTCAAAATACATTTATTCATGTAGGAGGTTGAAGGGTCCAGTCCTAAGTTCTTCAGTTATCTTCCTCCATCTTCATTTTTCCTGTTTCCTTAAGTTTGCTAATATTCCATCCCCTAGTGAACTTAAAAATAAAATCTCTTATCAATCTTTCTTTGTGTTTGCTTTATTTTACCCTACAGGTCAATCTGTTTTTTTCTCCTAAGAGAAAGTACTTGCATATGGGGTAGTGAATTTTATTAGTTATTTTTCCTTAATTATGATATTTATTTGCTTTTATTGTGCTTCTATTATTTGGGGTGTTTGCAAGTAAAATATCTCATGTCTTTTTTTTGTCCTTTTTCAGTAATGCTTCAGATGCCTTCCTTTAATTCACTAGGCTAAGGTTTGCAGTGTATTTTGTTTTGGGTTGTAGCTTACACTTCTTTTCAACACAGACTATTCCATTTCATTCTGTGGTTTTTCAAGGGTGTGGACATAATCATTTATCATTCAAATTTCTTTGGCATTATACTGAAATTTTTTCTCCTGGCTACTCACAAAATTATTTGTCATTTAAAATGCTACATTTGACAAATATGTGTCAGTGTTTGAATCATGGGTCATTTATTTTGTTTTTTGTTTTTCTGGAGACAACCTGGATTTTCTTCGTTGTTGCATTTTTGTCTCTAATCAAAAATTCTGGGGATTTTTCTTGTTTTATTCTTGAATCATTATATTCAGATTGTTTTATCTGCCATCTCAGAGACCTATGATATTTAAGTTGTAGCTATATAACCTGCCTTCAAATTTAGTTGTTTTGGCTTGCAAAGAATTATTCACTTCTTTGACAATTGTTGAACACCAATAAACTACAGAGTCTGTTCTAAGAAAGAGACAAACAAAATTAGGGTGTGCTTGTCCATGGTTTAGTTTCTCTCAAGTTGGCTTGACATACATGGTATAAGAGTTCACTCCAAAAGTGGGACCCCCTAAGGAGGCCAGTTCAGCACTGGCTCAATTTGGGATTTAAGGGTACAGGGTAATATGCACTTTGAAGAGTAGGTGTTCCTAAAGGGTGCCAATCAATCATGACTGGTGGACATACTGGGAGGTGGGTTATGTTAAAATGAGGTCTTGAGTATGTGACTTACATCACTTAATCAACAGGGGCTGATATCACCCACCATCAAAGGAAATACCACTGCCAGTCTCAAGAATCTGTCTCTACCCAAACCTGAGGAGGACAAAATCAATTCAGGCCTGGGTTAAGGTTTAACCAAGGTAAGAAGATTCAATGCAATCTCATTATCAGAAATGTCCTTCTGAAGAAGTTTGAACAGAAGGTTGGGGGTGGGGAAGCTCTGAGTCTCCAAGACACAAATTACCTCTTGGTTATTTTTCACACAATATTGCCTTTTGATTCTTTTCTGCCATATTTTCTCCATTTCAGTATTTTTGTGCTTTAAACAAGTTAATCACATACTTTTTAGATTCTTGATCATTTGTTTCATTTTCTCTAATTTGCTCTGATTTCTAGCCTATGTTTATTCTTAATGTCATCTTTTATGAATTTCCTCTCTCTTTTGAATCATTCTTGATGCTTGTTGTTCCATGATCTCTTTAGAGTCTACTTGTATTTCATTCTGTATTTCATCAAACATTGGTTCACTTTCCTTTATAATATTCATCAAGGAAAGTTTGCATTATATTTGAGGATTTACTATTTATGCTACCTCCCAGTTTTACTGATTTATCTGTTTGTGTTTGCACTCTCATTGAGGTTTTGCTTGAAATATTTGCTGTTTCTATCCTTTATTTTGTGTTACATAATTCATTCTGACCCCTATAGAAGTTAGTGTGTACAGACCCACAACTGAATTGCTAAACACAATTTGGACATAAAAATGTGAGTTCAGGAAATGTAACAAGCCTAGAATAGAAGTATGATACAGTAATGATGAAAAGTATTAATTTTTCTAGACATCTGCTGCCATCTAGACTCTCTGCCAAAAGCAGAGGAGACTAATACTTTCTTGGTTTGCCTTAGTGATCTCCAAAGATGGAGAGCACAGTGAGGGGAACTTTTATTCTGATCCTGATTTTTACCAGGGAGATAGAACTGGTGGCTGAAGTAGAAATAATGAGAAGTTTGGTGCTTAGTGACAATTTTTACCTTGAAATTGTGATAGAGGTGAGGAAAGCCAGGTTACCATCTGACCTGTATTTAGGAAGAACAGATTTCAAAAAGTTCAGAAAAATGAGGATTCAATTTAACAAAATGATATAGTATAATTTAACCTAGTAGGAAAAGGTAACTCTGAAGAACGCAATTGTGAAGACATGAAGAGAAGTAATTTTAAAGAAGAGTTGTTATCTAGGGACCAATTTGAATGCACAGGGAACTCATAAATGAATGTGAATTCTAAAAGACGTGCAAAGAAGATAGAAGAGATTTCAAGTAAAAGACAAATAATACCAAAGCTTGACATAGTCCTGTAATTTCTTGTTATTTTGTTAAAGTTCAGAATAAGTTGAGATTGATTAGTAATTTTAAAGGCAAAAAAGAAATGAGACAGGAAAAAAGGAGGACCAGAGAAGCTTAGGGGGAGAGAGATAAAAATGATGGCAGCATCAACACTAATTTATTTTTCTTCTTTTTTATCTTCCAAGGTGAATTATCTCTGGACTGGGAAAGACAGGAATGGAAAGACTAATAAGGCATTGAATCACCAGATTAGAAGTAGGAGAATATCTAGCTACCTTACATGAATTCAAGTCACACTGCCACCCACATAGCAGCAAAGCACCTGGAAGCAGAAACAGGAAGCAGAATGTGTGCTAATCATCTTGACCACCATCTCTTCTCAGACCTTGATGGGCACAGCCCAGGACCCTGAACCCAAGAGTCTTAGAAATAGCAGTCCTTCCAGCCCAGTGTCCACAAGTATCATCCTGGGATGTAATCCCTTTAGAAATTCAGTCTAGCAACTGCTTCTGTGTATGCTATTAGGTATTGAAGACTCAGAAAAGAAAGTGCTTGCCACCAAAGTTCTTGACATTGTCAAATGGTACAACCTTAGAAACTGATATGATTTTTTCAGTAGAGATTACATTAAAGAAGAAGCATTACTGTCTGTTCTACTGCTGTATCCTAAGGACCATGTGACCTTTCTATTTGATTTGCTACTGAAATCTTCCATATGTTTTAAGTCTCTATTTATATCCACAGAGATTAGTACAGTGCTGTGTACATAGTAAGCACTTAAAAGATGCTTCATTCATACTTTCATTCATTCACTAGATCCAGATGAACTAAATACTAAGTTACTGAAAGAACTAGAGGATGTAATTAAGTAGCCACTGTCACTCAGCTTTGAAAGACTATAGAGAAAAAGAAAGGTTCCAGAGGTCTGGATAAGAGTAAGTGCTGCTCCAAATTTCAAAAACATACATTCAAGGTATCTCAAAAGAGTTCATGTAATTTTGAACTTTAATAGCTTAAGAGTGGACTAAGACTTTGGGGATATAGTATATTTTGTACTTTTGTCTTTGGATTTTACTACAGATCACTTAGGAGGCTGGAAGAGGAGGAGTGTATAATCTGTGATTCTTATTTTAATTTCTGACAAAAGCTTTTAAATACATTATTGTTGTTGTTGTTGTTATAGGACTAATTTATGAGCATCTGGAAAAGTAAATAATTATTATAAAGAGCCAACATGACTTCAAGAATAGGTTAACTAAACTGGTAGATTAGGGGAAAACTACAAAGTCATCGACATATTGAGAAAGGGTATGACATGATCAGATATGGATTTTTGGATTATTCATTCAACAGCTACCTGGAGGATGGATAAGTGAGAACTAATGGAGACAGAGCTTGGAAGCTGGAACATCAGTTAGCAGGATATTTCAATAATCCAGGTAAGAAATGATGATGATATGAATTAGAACAGAGGATGTCTGAATAGACAAAAAAGGATGTATGTAAGAGATAATGTGAAGGTAAAATTGACAAGGCTTCCCAGATGATTTGCTATGAGGTTGGAGAATAAGAGAAGGAAGAGTCAAAGATTGCCCTGAGATCACAAATAAGAACTTTATACTATGTTTAGGAAGTAATGATCAGCCTCCGATAGTTTTTGACAAGAGAACTGATGTTATCAGAGAAGTGCATTGGGAAAAGGTGAAGAAAGGTTGGAGAAGGAAAGATAGGAGGCAGCAGGGAGGCAATTACAACAGGCTAAGAGAGGAGAGGTACAAATATGAACTAGAAGCAGATTTCAGAGTTCATCTTTTGATATTAGAGCAGTTGCAATTGATTGGAAGATATGACTTGATGGCAGAGGAAAACCAGGTTTTAGTTAATGTGTGAAAGTAGAAAAAATATAAAAGGAAAAGTTCAAAGAGGAATATGTATTTAATAACAATAGAAAAGTTAATAATAGGGATTCCAAAAGTCAAAGCAGAAAAATCAAACAAGAGTGAGCTTTAGAATGGTAGTATGGGATAAGATTGAAATGAATAAAGACAAGAAGCTGAAGAGAAAGCAGTAAAACTTGTGCCTAGGTTAGTATATCTGCATCATAATGTTGAGGGTAAAACAATATTGGAAGATGGAAAGATGTGTTAGCAATAGAGAAAAGAGAGCATCAATTAGGTAATAACAACTAAAGGAAAACTTTGTCATTTTGTTTGGAATATTGGTACTGGGCCTTTTACCACCTAGTCCACTCCTGTTGCCCTGTTGTCCCATTTGATTTCTAGGATAAAATGTATGTCACCTAAAAATCCATTTAGCTTTGCTATGTGGTGCGGTGGATAGAGCACTGGACTTGGAATGAGGAAGACTTAAGTTTAAATCTGGCCTCAGGTTCTGGCTAACTCTGTGACCCCAGGCACTCTACTTAATCTCTACCTGCTTTAATTTCATCTTTAAATAGTGATAATACTTATGAAAGTTATTGTGAAGATAAAAATGAGAGAGTATTTGTAAAGGGCTTTGCAAACCATAAGCTATTATGTAAAGGCTAATCATCACCGCCACCGCCACCACCACCACCACCATTATCATCAATACCACCACTACAGAGATAAAAATTCTGCTATGCAAGGGCAAATCAATACAACTGTTTCCACTCAGCTTGAGTAGAGTCATTTAAATACCCCATTCCTAATTTTACTGTCAACTGACTTAATAAGTTACCTTGTTTTCCCCATTTGAAAAGTGAGAATACAGCTATGTCCTAATTAGTGAAAACAATGAATCTCTATGAAGTGGTCTCATTATTTGCATTTGTGTTGCATATTTCTTTAGGGCTGGAAACAATTACGATATTTTACATAATTACAACCTTTAATAATGCAAATTTAAATACATGCAACTACTTTAGGGGACTTATTAGTCACATTAATGGGTACTAATGCCTGCTTATTTTAGATAGCCTTGTGACAGTGTCAAATACATGGTAAATATGTTATTTTGGTAGTTGAATAATTCAGTAGATCTTTGATCTCATTACTATGGGTACTCCTTCCATAAGTGCAGTTTAAAACCTCATCCATTCCCTCTCATCCTGTACTATTCTTTTCAATGTTTTCCCATGAATCATCCCTACACAATCTACCTAAGACTGAAAAACTTCCAGTAGGTATTTTCATGTTATTGATACATTAACATCTTGACTTTTTATTCCATAATCTCACCATACAACTATTCAATTTAATTTTCTACTCACACATTTCTGAGATGATATAATTTATGCTATTTCTTGAAAGAAAGCTGTAGTTGGTAATATATTGAAGACTATTTATATCTACCATGCCTGTCCTCCATTGCCTTTGAGCCACTCATCATTTTGATTCACTGTTGACTTTGATTTATTTTGATTTATAACCATATTGCATCACCAGACAATATTAGTGTTAAAAAGATATTTTTTTTTATGTCAGGAAGTAGCTTAGTATCATTAAAAGCAAAGCATAATTCTTCACAACTATAAAATATTGTATTAGACAATCTGAAGAAGAAAGGTATATAATATCTTCTACTTCTAAAACCCAGTTGCTAGATAATGAAAGAATACTTCAGAAATGCATAAATTCTTTTTCTATACTATTCAATTTTGAAACTAATAATCATAGAACCCTTTTGCAATACTGACACGGAAGAAAAATAAATTCAAAACATTTATTAAATACCTTTCATGTGTAAGGCACAATCAGAAAAGTCCCTATCATCAAGGGTCTTATACTTTCTCAGGTGAATATAGATATATAGAAAAATATAATAAAATTAGAAAATAGGTACAAAGAAGGATTTCTTGTAAAGTGATATGAAAAAAAAAATGAAGCATGGTAAAATTGAAACAATTCCAAATATGGTAATCAGGGGAGACTTTGTGGCACAGGATTTGAGGTGAACCTTGAAGAAAAGAGCAGATTAGATGGTACTAGACTCAATTCCTGGCATGGGTGACAGTGAGAATGAAGATATTGAGGTTGCCCAGGGGGATAGTGATCAGACCAGCTAGACCAGAACATACATACAGGCATGTAGTGGAGATATGTGAAATAAGATCATAAAAGTAGGTTGGAATCAGACTGAAAAAAAAACCATTGCATGATATGCTAAACATTTGGGAACCAACTGAAGTTTTTGAACAGGAGAGTGACGCGATTACACTAGTGCATTAGTAAAATTATGAAATTCTTCCCTTTGTCGAGGGAGCTGTACCTTCTTATGGAAAAAAGCTGGTTTTGCTCTGAGTAATGATGATGCCATTGTGAAGTTCCACTTGATAGGCCATCCAGTAATACAGAGGAAAGAAACAAGTCATGCTTCTTAGTAAAAAGGGGGAACTGGAAACATTGCCTCTCACAGTAGCCAAAAATAGTATTATCCATTTTAAAGAGATGATTGTGAAGTTCTATGATTGGGTCCAAAAATCATATTCATAAGTATAAGATGGGAAGCATGTAGCTAGACTTGCCCCTATATAGCTTCAAAAAAGAATCTCCTTCTGTCTTATGTAGCATTCATTTATTTTAGCTGATTCTGAGTTTTATTCCTCTTGATATCATTCTTAAAATACTATGGTACTTTTTGGTGGTCATCACCAATTACCTTCCCTTGCTTCTCTCTTCTATAAAATATGCCTTTAAAAATCTGAATTAGTTCATGAGTCCCCTGTGCAGCCCTATTTTTCTTTTTATGGAGAAAACAGTTCCTGTGAGAAATGTCCAGGTGTTTTAGTGAACTAGAAGCTTAACATGGATCGACAGTTTGTTAGGAATAATGTTAACATAGGTTGCATTAACGGAAGCAGTGTCCAACACGAGGACTATAACAGTCTTATTATATTCTACATGGTGAGACTATATTTAGAACACTCATTCTAGGAAATATATCTGTAAACTGGACAATGTCCAAAGAAAGGCAAACAATATAGAAGGGGAACTAGAGACTATACCATTCAAAGATCATTTGTAAGAATGCTTATTTTCAAGAAGAGATGAAATGAAGATGGGGGCATGATAAGTGTCTAAAAATATTTGAAGAGAGAGCATTTGAAGGATTAGAGTTGTTTTGCTTGGTCCCAGATGGCAGAATTTGGATTTGTAGGTAGAAATTCCACAGGCAGATTTCAGGCCATCATAGAAATAAGCCACATGCCAGAGGTTATGTTCTGATACAAGAGGCCCATTATATACTTTTATGGACTTGTCAATTGTTGGTTTCTTACAACTGGACAAGGAAGGGTAGAAACATGATTAAAAATATGGACTTCTGCCAGAATCAATAGAAAGTAAAATTTCCCACCAATTATAAGCACTTCCCTAGAAATTGATGAGATATACTCATTTACTATAGCATGCAATGAGTATAGGCCTGACTATGGTTATTCAATACAATCTTCCAATGAAATCTCATATTCTCTCTGATTGTGTTACAGTTTCCATGCTACTCCACCTGCAAATTGCCTCATTTCTGAGAAGATGACACCCAATGTCCTCATCTCCTGGCTCAACTTAATAGTTAGAAGTCTAACAGCTTTAATCAACCAATTAACAAATTAAACAATAAACAATTATTAAGTTACTATTTTTTTAGGCATTCTTCTAGGCACTGAGGATACAAGTATGAAGAATGAAATAATCCCAGCTCTCAAAAAGCTTATATGCTAAAGGGGGAACACAACAAATATGTATGTATAGATAGATAGGCAGGTAGATGGATAGATAAATAGATAGACAGACAGACACATACAAACATATATACATAGATTTACTTATAGAAAATAATTCTAAATAGAATACAAAGTACTTAAATATGGGAGAGTTTGGGAGGAAGTGCATTAGTACACTTCATGCAGAAGATGCTGTTTCCATCTTGAAGGAAGAGATGGTGTCTATAAAGCAGAGGTCATGGCATGTATCCCAAGCATGGGCAGGGGTGCAGGATAACCAGTGAGAAGACACAGAGGTACAAGGGTCATGTGTGAGGAGCAAAAAGAAGACCAGTTTAGCTGTATTTCTATATGAAGGAAGGGGAGTAAGGTCCAATAAGGCTGGGAAAGTAGTTTGCAACTAGATTGTGAAGGGCTTTAAAAACTAAATATTTTATCCTAGAGACAGTAAGGAGCCCATAGAATTCAATGAATATGATGTGGTCAAATCTGTGGTGAAGGAAAATAAGGTTGTTAGCAGTGTCAACCAGTTAGCAAGTATTTATTAAGAGTTTACCATATTCCTAACAGTATGTTAAGCTCTGGGAATACAAATACAAACAAAAATATAATCCTTGATCCTAAAGAATTTATATTCTAATAAGGAGAGACAACGTTTATGAGGCTGAAAAATTGGAGACAGAAAGAAGGTGCAAACAAATAATTTGCCACCTTAAAAAAAAATCCAGATCACTTCCAGGAACCAAGATGGCTAAGTAAGCAGTAAATCACTATTATTCTCCCATATTGACCTCTGAAGAACCAGAAAATAGTGCCTCAGGAAAAATCCTGGAACAGCAGAACCAGCTGAAAGACGGGGTAGGGAAGTCTTTTAGCCCAGTAAACTTGGAGGATTGTCAAGGAAGGTCTGTTTCACTCGGGTTAAGGAGGAGCACATTTCAGGGCAGGAGGTATCACAGCAAGCCCCACCTCAGCAAACCAGTGGGAGATCCTAAGCCCTAGTGGGGTGGAACAGGCAAATGCCAACACTGGGGATGGCCTGCCCCATGTGCCTTAGCATAGTCAGGTGAACCAGCAGACTGCAGCTCAGAAAACCACCACATGCTTCTGCCCAGCGCCAGGTGGGCAGGCTTCCTCTAGTAGCCAGACTTCCATGTGCTGCAATGTAGCTTCAAGGAAATGCAGAAAAACCCCACCTGGCCTCAGCACACACCAGACACTACCACTAGGACACCAGCTCAGCATCAGGTAAGCTGCCAGATCCCTAAAGCCTCCAGCTGCCAGAACATGAGGCTCCAGCACTCAAAGCCAACGACCAGGCCCCTGGCTGCTAGCACAAGAAGCTTGGGACAGTGGCCGCTAAGCTCCAGCAGGAGAGCTCAACTTGGTAGATTGCGTTAATATAACAAAAATGACAATTCTATGTAAACTAATTTACTTATGTAGTGTCATTCCAATTAAACTACCAAAAATATTTTATACAGCTAGAAAAAATAATAACAAATTTGTCTGGAAGAAGAAGAGATCCAGAATATCAAGGGAATTAAAAGAAATGCAAGTGAAGGTGGCCTAGCCATACCAGTTCTAAAACAGTATTATA
Organism: Phascolarctos cinereus; assembly: GCF_003287225.1. NCBI lineage: Eukaryota > Metazoa > Chordata > Mammalia > Diprotodontia > Phascolarctidae > Phascolarctos > Phascolarctos cinereus. The sequence continues at coordinate 198,151,310 of NW_027556180.1, read as the reverse complement.
AAGCAGCAATCATCAAAACTACTTAGTACAGGCTAAGAAATAGATTGGTGGATCAGTGGAATAGATTAGGTATGCAAGACACAATAGTCAATGACTATAGTAATCTACCGTTTGACAAACTCAAAGACTCCAGCTTCTGAGATAAGAACTCACTATTTGACAAAAACTGTGGGGAAAACTGTGAAATACTATGGGGTAAAATAGGCATAGACCAATATCTTACACTGTATACCAAGATAAGGTCAAAATGGACACATGATTTAGACGTAATGGATGATATCAGCAAATTAGGAGAGCAAGGAATTAGTTTACCTGTCAGACAGATGGAGAACGGAAGAATTTATGACTGAGCAAGAGATAGAGAACATTATAAAATATAAAATGGATGATTTTGATTACATTAAATTAAAAAGGTTTTTCACAAAGAAAGCCAATGCAACCAAGATTAGAAGGAAAACAGAAAGCTGGGAAACAATTCTTACAACCATTGTTTTGATAAAGGCCTCATTTCTAAACTATGTAGAGAACTGAGTCGAATTTATAAGAATACAAGTCATTCCACAACTGATAAATTGTCAGCGTATATGAATGGGCAGTTTTCAGATAAAGAAATTAATGCTATCTATAGTCATATAGAAAAAAAATGTTCTAAATCACTATTGATTAGAATAATACAAATCAAAACAACTCTGAGGTACCACATCACACCTATCAGATTGGCTAACATGACAAAACAGGAGAATGATAAATGTTGGAGAAGATGTGGGAAAATTGGAACACTAATACATTATTGGTGGAGTTCTGAACTGATCCAACCATTCTGGAGAGTAATTTGGAACTGTGTCCAAAGGGCTATAAAACCGTGCATGCCTTTTGATCCAGCAATATCATTACTAGGTCTGTATCCCAAAGAGATCATTTAAAAAGGGAAAAAGACCCACATGCACAAAACATGTTTATAGTGTCTCTTTTTTGATGGCCAAGAATTGGAAATTTAGGGGATGTTCATCAATTGGGGAATGGCTAAACAAGTTGTAATACATGAATGTAAGGCAGTACTATTTTTTCATGAGAAATGATGAGCAGATGGATTTCAGGAAAAGCCTGGAAACACTTACATGAACTGATGCTGAGTGAAGTGAGCAGAACCAGAACCTTGTACACAGTAACAACAATATTGTGTGATGATCAGCTTTGATAGACTTAGCTCTTCTGAGCAATGCAATGATCTAAGACAACTCCAAAAGACTCATGATGGAAAATGCTCTCCACACCCAGAGAAAGAGCTATGGAGTCTGAATGCAGATCAAAGCATACAATTTTCTCCTTTCTTCCTGTCCCATGGTTTTAAACTTTTTTTCCGATTTCCTCTTTCAGAACATGACTGATGTGGAAATATGTTTAATATGATTTTACATGTATAGCCTATATCTGATTTTGAAGAGGGGAAAGGGGAAATTTAGAGCTCAAAATCCTATAAAAGTGAATGTTGAAAACTTAAAATAAATGTATAAACGTTCTTTTAATACAGTAATCAAGATGAAGATATTTTTTAAGATTCAACAAAAAATATGCAAATGCATTCGTTTTTGAAAATGCCCACAAAAAAAATAGATCTCAAATAGTTCAAAGCACTTTATGAAGATGAAATCAGATAATAATCCTGCTGCTGGTAAAGAGCTAAAAATTAGGAGGCAAAGAGCTTCTCTGGGGCCTTTGAAGCTTGCCGTCTAAGTCCACAAAATTGAAATTATGACAAAAGTATCTACACAGCTAACTACCAAATCAATTCACCTGGAAATTATTGTTCATCCTTCAAACTTAAAGATCCAATCACATCATGATATTGGGGTAAAGATACAATGTTTTCAACTGTGACTGATCATTCTAATGTAAACTCAGAATGCTCTACCACAGGTTGGGCACAAATAATCCATTTGAACATTTGGGATGGAAATTGCTCTATATTTGCACATCTCACATGTCCTTTGTGCTACTGCAATTCTGCTTTTCTCATGGGGCAAAGCACCTTCTTTGATGAAGGAGTGCCATGCTGGATAGTTCTGTGCTCAGCATCTCCTATGTATTACAATCAACACTAAAGTTCTTCATAGATATCTTGAGTATCCTGCTTCCTCTGGTCTTTGTGTGAGTCCTTGCCTTTTTGAGTTCTCCATAAAATAGTCTTTTAGACAGACCCATATGGCATTCTGGCTACATAGCCAGCCAATAGGAGTTTCACTCTCTACAATAGACCAGTGAAAATCCTTGGAGTTGAGTGATGGAATGATTTGTGTGGGGAACAGGAAGGGAACCAGTGTCACTGTTTCATAAGGGAGTGAGGTATGAAAACACTGGAAGGGATGTAAGGGGCAAAATTATGAAAGGCTTTGAAAGGTAACTAGGATTTCAATGCTGGAAGTAATAGGGAGCCACTGGAGTTTATCAAAAAGCGAGGTGATAAAGTCAAGAAAAAGAATGACCTTGTCTTTAAGGAGTCTATATTTTAATGAGGCTGGGGGTGAATATTTTAGAAAGGTCTAAAAGCAGTCTGATAGCAGCATCAGGAGTGCATCCAGTAGAGGAGTGAAAGAGTAAGTACAGCTAGCCTGACACCTCCTCAAAATGGAGGTTTTAGAAAGAATTCATCAATTGGAGAATGGGACCTCAGAAACAGAGGTATCTTCAAAGTTGAGAAGTATACATGGAAGGTAACCTCAGAGAGAAGTCATTATCAGTTGGGGTGAGTAAAAAGGCCTCCAGTAGAAAGTAAGATCTGAACTGAGTCTTGAAAAAAGGCAGGTAACTAGAAGGTGGTGACAAGGAAGTTAATCAATATAAATGCATTAAGTTGGGAGATGGAGTACCTTGTAGAACAAATAAGGCAGTGTAACTACATCATCAAGTTGTTGGAAGGGAGTAAAATGGAAGAAGACTGGAAAGTTGGGAAGAAGCTGATGGTAAGGGCTTTAAATGCCAAAAAGAATCTTACATTTGATCCTCTAAATAATTGAGAGACAAGAGAGTGTATTGAGTTGGGGCACAAACACTGTGGCAGCTGAGTAAAGGATAGAATAAAGTATATGGGTAGGGGGTGAACTTGAGGCAGGGTAATCCACAAGAAGCTTTAGCAATAGTCCAGACAAGATGTGATAAGGGTCAGTATAATGGTGATGACTGTATGAATGGAGAGAAGGAGATGTATATGAGAAATGTTATAAAGGTAAAAATGATAAGATGTGACAACAGATCATTTTCACATAAAAAAAAGATGAGCTTGTAAGATATCTTATGAAATAAGCTTAAATGTTTCAAAGTGAAAGAATGGGAACTGTTCATTTTTTTTAACTTGCTTATGATCAATTTCTGTTTGACTATGGTTTATTGGAAATAAAATTTATGTAAGTTTATTATTATGATAGAAGATTGAGCCAGCTGGCATGCTATGAATCCCTCTAAGCAATTAAAACATACCACGTTCATCCAGAAAGCGATTTATTATTGTCTATAAAGAAATTCTGTGTGTCAGATTATTAGAGTGTCTTGAAACATTTGTATGCTTAGAAAGCCAAAAATGTGTATTAACATTTAAATTTAAGTACTCATAAGGTTTCAGCTTCTCAAGGGACTTACTTCCCCCATTATCCCACATTCCTGGGATAAAGTTTTGGCAGATTTGTTACCAATGTCTTTTAATTTTGCTGTTTTAATCTTTCCTTACTTGCCTTTTTTTTCCTTCTATTGCTACAGATTGACATAAGGAGAAAAACAGCAGAAAAGAGGTCAAAACTCAATAATAGTAGAAAGAAGTGGTAAGATTAAGCAATAAAAACATAATGGAAGTATGAAAAATAGACAGCAAGACTCTACTTCATCTCTCTATGATACTTTTTTTCTTTCAGAAATCAGCTGCACCCAATTATAAGAATGTTTGCTATCATGACTAATATTAGATCAATAGCTGTTTCTATCAAGGCTGGATATAAATACTTGGAAACTTGGTGCATGTGCATGTGTGCGCACACATCATTTATAAGATACAAATAAGATTCAAAATGGATAAAAAGGAATAATCACAGATAATGATGTCTACAAAATGTATCTAAATACACAAATCATTCTGACTTCTTTCCTAGCTCACTAGTCTTGAAGCAATTTCTCAAATAGGATGTTAAAGGATTGATTTCATTAAACCAAAAAAACTAACTTACCAACTAAGCAAATAAGTAAATGAATGAATGAAGACCCACGATCTTTGCCAAAAATTCCCAAGAAATACCTTAGTTTCTTTGGAAGGAAGGATGAAAATTATTTATATTAGTAGAAGAATAGGTCCATTTCTTCTCTCAAATGAAAATAAATTGTTGGTGGGAGAAAAAGAGGCAGCAAGGTTTTACAATGGATAATATTTTAGCCCTGCCATCTAGAAGGCCAGACTTCAAATCTCACCTCAGGCACTAGTTATGTGGCTCTAGGTACTGTATCTACTGTCCTAATCTTTCTGACACTCAGATTCCTTGTCTGTAAAATTGGCATAATGATAATGACTATCTCACAGTGCTCTAATGAGGATCAAATACAACGTGTAAAGATTTTCCAAAACTTTAAGTACTATATAAATATCTAGTTTTGATCATAATTATTTTTATAAGGAAATAGTCTTTTGTCACTGTTTTTGGAATGCCTATAGTGTTTAAAACAGTGGTCGAAATTTGCATTTTACATACTGTCATTTCATGTGACAATTTTGTTGCAGGAAATTCTATATCCTACTCCCAAAATAAACATTAGCTGTAACTTAAAATTAGTTTTAAATCCTTTCTGTCTATATCCATTCAGACCATAATTATTGTCTTTTATTACATCACTATGCTAGTACACTTCATTGAATGTCATCTGATGTCATCTCCTCCTTCCTGTTTTTCCAGAGGATAGCGGGCTGTTTTTTTCCCCCTGCACTTCAAGTTGAAGAAGGTTTTAAAGGAGGAAAAACAAATAAACAAACCAAAAATCTCATCCCTGAGATGACTGTCTTATTTTTCTCTCTGATTGCTAAGCAGAAAATACATATCTTAACGCAAGATCCCCTCTTAGAAACTACTCTTTATGCTTAAGAAAAAGTCCTCAAAGGAATGAATAGTACGAAATGCAGTTCAGCATTAGAAAGAATTACAACTTGGTCTTTTTGCCTTGGGGGGAAGACAGTGTGAAGCCATTACTAAAAATCAGTTATTTTTCTCAGTGGAACTTGGCAGATGTTTAACCAAATATAGACCAAGTCTCTAGGATTTGAGACACAATTTCAAATATCACCTTATTTAACTAAAATGGAAAGTGATATTTTAGCTTTAATGTAGCCTAGGAGCTGTTTCTGCTACTACTAAAAACGTTATATTGACTCTAAGTAAACTGAACCATAATGTCCTACCCCAAAGAGCAGTGCTTCCCATATATCAATCCCATAAACACCAGGCTAGATTTGTCAGAGGTCCAGGTGCAAAATCACCACCCCAACATTTCTTCATGCAGTGCTTGGTTATTTTTGTTATAAGTCTTTAATCCCTGAAGTAAACCATCCTGACTTAACTCATTTTAAATGATTGGATGTAGTTAAATCACAGTGATTTAACTCTTACAAAATCTGGACTCAGGCAAAATATCAATCATGAGATTACTAACAGTGCCTTTGAAGATGATACACAGTTACAGCCTTGCTGGGTTTTTTTGTTTGTTTTGTTTTATTTTGTTTTAAATAGCAAGAGTTGTTTTTAGTAAACTATGACAAATTAATTGAACAGCCTTTGAAGTTAATAATCAATATTCAATGGAAGAAAACACTAAAAAGCTTGGAAAACTCTGTTCTCCCCTATAGGCAAACTGTCTAACTTCTCAAAATCTAAGTATTTAATTAACAGAATTAGTTGTGGTTATGTAATGCCTAGAGAAGATGCTTAGTGCATAGAGTGCTGGACTTGATATAGTGAGCTAACTGTCCTGATATTCTAGAACCAGAGGGTAAAATACAAATTGAAAGAATCCACCAATCACCTCCTGGAAGAGATCCCAAAAGGAAAACTCCTAGGAATATTATACACCAAATTTCAGAGCTCCCAGGTTAAGGAGGAAATACTGTAAGCATCCAGACAGAAACAATTCAAGTATTGTTTTGTGGAAACACAAGCAGGATAACACAAGATTTAGCAGCTTCTATATTAAGGGACCAGAGGGCTTGGAATATAATATTCCAGAGGTCAAAGAAGATAAGATTACAGCCAACCTAACCAGCAAAACTAAGTATAATCTTTCAGGGGGAAAAAAATTGATATCAGTGAAATAGAGGACTTTCCAGCATTCTTGATGAAAAGACCAGAGCTGAATAGAAAATTCAACTTTCAAATACAAGAGAAGCATGAAGAGGTAAACAGGAAAGAGAAATCATAAAGGACTTATTGAGGTTGAACTGCATGGAAATATGGTATTTGTAACTCAGGAGACCTTTGGCAGTATTAGGGTAGCTGGAGGGAAAATATTATATGTATATATGTAGATAGATAGATAGACGGATGGATGGATGGATGGATGGATGGATGGATGGATGGATGGAGAGCACAGGGTGAGCTGAAGATGAAAGGGTGATATGTAAAAAATAAATTAAGGGGTGATAGAGGATTACACTGGGAGAAAGAGAAAGGGAGAGGTAGAATGGGGTAAATTATCTGACATAAAACAGACAAGAAAAGACTTTTACAATGGAGGGGAAGTAGAGGAAGGTGAGAATGAATGAGTGAACCTTACTCTCATCAGATCAAGCTTAAGGAGGGAATAACATACACACTTAACTGGGTATGGAAATCTATCTTACCCTACAAGAAAATAGGGGGGAAGAGAATGGGGGGGGCTGATAGAGAGGAAGGCAGTTTGGGGGAGGGGGTAACCAGAAGTAAACATTTCTGAGGAGGGACAGAGTCAAAACAGAGAATAGAATAAACTGGGGGCAGGGTAGGATGAAGGGAAATATAGTTAGTTTTCCACAACATGACTGCTATGGAAGTGTTTTGTATGACTACACATTTATAACCTGTATAGAGTTGCTTGCCTTCTTAATGAAGGTGGGTGGGGAGGGAGGAAGGGAGAAAATTTGGAACCCAAAGTTTTAAAAACAGGTGTTTAAAATTGTTTTCATATGCAACTGGGAAATAAGATATACTGGCAATGGGCTATAGAAATCTATCTTGCCCTACAGGTAAAAGGGGAAGGGAATAAGAAAAAGGGGAGAGTGATAGAGGGGAGGGCAGATTAGAGGAAGCGGTATTCAAAATGCACGCTGTCTTGGGGTGGGGGAAGGGATGAGATGGGGAGAAAATTTGGAACTCAAAAACTTGTGGAAGTGAATGTTGAAAACTAAAAAATAAATAAATAAGCAAAAAGACCTAAAAAATAAAAATATTGCTGTTTTTCATTGACAGGTGATGAAACAGTTTAAAAAATACTCAAAGAGTATTTCAATCTATCAAAAAAAAAAGAATACTGGGTTAAAACCCTGCCTTGGACAGTTACTGGCCTTAATATCAAGAGACAATTTATTAAACTAAAATGACTGGAATTTAAGAATATCTCAAGGACCAAGCAAATTTTTGCATCATTTTATACACTGGTCCTCACATATCTTTCTAAGGCTCTCTTTTACCTAATATGCTCTCTAAACATAGTGGGTATTTAATGTTTAATTGGGTTAATAAATTAGATAGGTTACAAACTACATGGGTAAAGAGAATGCTCATACTGAAGAAATTGTAGATCCTACATGTATGCCAATCTCTGTGCCAAGAGCTTACTTTAGTGCTCAGTTTCCACACTTATAAAATGGGAATGTTACTAATACTAGTTTATCGTCACCACAAAAGGAAACTGTGACCATTAAGGTGTGATGAGATATGTTAAGTAGCAAGTTATACCTGTGACATACTCTGTCACCTATGGGGTCTCCAGAAGAGCCACCCCTCATATTCAAAGTATTCTGTGAATCCATATCCATTCAAGAAGTATTTTTTGAGCTCCTACTGATATGTTTCCTTGCTTCTCTAGTCAACCAGAGGATATAATTAGTTCTAAGCATTTAGTGAAATAAATTGTGAAATTTATTAGTAAAACCAAGTATTTATTAAAATAATATAGTAAGATTTAGAATGGCTCTCATCATAAATATAGACACCTTTTCCCATGCATTAGTAGGGTAGGCAAGTGTGCATAAGATCCATACAGAAGAGGCCTACATATAGGGCTCATACCTCTGATGCTGCAAATCCCTTGAAGGTTAATGTTATCTCTCGTAAAAGAGAAGGGTGTGTTTAAATTGGTAGTTTTTATTGACTGGAGCTTATTTTTAAGCATCCCACCCTTCAGAGCATATTATCTGCTATAAGACTCTAAGAAGTCATGAAACTTTTTAAAAAAATTTTGTCATTCCAAAAATTAACCAAATTAATTATACATCAAAAAACCTAGAAAAACCAATTGTTATCTGTTTTTTAACCAGTGATATGTTAGTGCTATTCTGAATATCCCAGTTATATTCATAACACATTAGAAATTTCCAAGTGGAAGAAACAAACTACTATCTCTATCCCCAGGGGTATAAATGTTGGTTTCCTGCTTACCACTTAAATGGAAATATCAGTAGTCCTGTGAAGAGCAGAGAACAGTGGATTCAAGCAGGATGTTTTTTTTTTTTTTATGGAGTTTCCTGCCTTGAGAGTATATGGTCATAGAAGGGAATGAAATGTTCATACACCCTAAACTTCAAGGCCCAGTTATGCCTCTGGGACATGAATACAATTCATGAGTATGACTACAGAGTGCATTAAATCTCCTACTTGCTGTTTCCATATGGAAATGCTTTGCTTAAAATTGTTCCACAGGGAGAAAGAAAGAAAGGAAATTATTTATAAAATATGTTGGGATTTTAACAGGGACATTCTATATGCTCCATTCTCAAGTGACAATTCTGAATGGACCGTGATGACCTGAGACTATTTTTGTGCTTTCAACTGACATTAACATCTTAACTTTCCAATTCAACAAATGCTAGTGGGGCAGTATAATAAAGATGGATAGCACTGAAGATGTCACTGTTTGAATAGGATTTGGAAGAACTGATTCAGAGACATTTTTGATTGTTTTTAAGATATTTTCTAAGATACTAACCTGGAAAATGTCAAGTAGTTGTAGCTCACACTTATACAGCCTTTTAACGCTACAAAACACTTTCCTCACAACAACTCTATGAGGTATTACAAGTATTATCCCTGTTTTACAGATGGATAAATTGAATCCCAGGGACTGGATTTTATTAGCAGGAAGTGATATAGTCAGTAGACATACCTAAGTGACTTGCCTAAAATAATGTGTGTTGTTGAGCCATGCCCAACTCATTGTGATCTGATTTAGGCTTTTCTGGGCAGAGAAACTAGAGTGGTTTGCCATTTCCTTCTTCAGATTATTTTACACATGATGAATTGAGGCAAACAGAATTAAGAGACTTGCCCAGGGTCACACAGATAGCAAGAGTCTGAGACTGGATTTGAACTCATGAAGATGAGTCTTTGTGGTTCCAAGGTCAAAGCTCTACCCACTAGATCACCTAGCTGCCTGCCTAAAAAGTCATACAACTAGTAAATGTCAGTGCAAGGATTTAAATCAAATTCATTTTAATTCAACATAGAAAAAATTTATTAGGTATCTACTATGTTCAAGAGTTATGAAGCCAAAAATGAAACAGTCACTGTCTTCTAGGAGCTCACATTCTAGTAAAGATCACAACATTCATACAAGTAAGTACATAAAAAGAATATACATTATCATTCCAAGAGAAAAAAAGATAGATCAGGAAAGATCTCAAGATCAAACTGTGCTTTGAATAAAGCTAGGGATTCTATAAATTGAAAGTGATAAAGAATTATAATACAGGTATAAGACACCATTTGTGCAAAGGCAAGGACATGGGAGATGAATCTTATATTAAGAAAGGAAGAAAACAAAAGATGAAGGAGGAAGGATGAGAAGGAAGGAAAGAAGGAAGGAAGGAAGGAAGGAAGGGAGGGAAGGAGGGAGGGAGGGAGGAAGGAAGGAAGGAAGGAAGGAAGGAAGGAAGGAAGGGAGGGAGGAAGGAGAAAAATGAGAGGGGGAAGGAAGAAGGAAAAGAAGGGAGAGAGAAGAGACAGAGAGACAGAGAGAGAGAGAACACTTGAACCTCTGGGCAGCCACAAGCTGAGTCGCAAATATCTGTCATGTATCCAGCACTGATGATGTTACCTAGATAGGGTTAAAGGCAGCAGTCACTTAACCCTTATAGGAAAGATTAGGGTATTACTGCTGTGGTTAGCAGCTAGAAGAGAGTGACTCCTCTCCCTGTTAAACATGTACTAGAATTGATTCTTTTCTCTCAGTGACCAGTAAGAAAATTATTTCTCAATCTCAACGCCAAGCCCTTCAGCTCTGAGTCACTCTTCTCTGGAATCCCTAGATATTTCAAGGGCCCTAGTCTCAAGCCTAGTTTCAGGAAAACTGCAACCACTGCTATAAAAGTAACAGCAATACAATAAATTTAATTGGAGCTAAATGCTGAGATATGTTAGTTTACAAGTGGATGACTTAAATATGAGAAACTCCATCAGCCTTCTATTGTAAGTGAAAATTGATTTTTAAAAAATGGTTGTACTGTGATTAGCCTAGCTTCTTTATTTATTGTCCTTTTACATCAAATGTGAAGGAATAGTTTGAAATCCAACTGGGTAGATAATCAGAATTACAGGATGTGGGCTCTGGTTTTCCAAAACCACCAGGGATAAAATTCTTCCAGGGGTCTCTCACCAATATCACTTTCCCCCTACTCAAAGGATTTATCTTACAATCCACTGTGCAGAGTTGCACCTGCATGGTATATTCACTTTGACTGGTGGAACAACTGCCAAAATGTGACTTGCAGTTACCACATTTCTGTTCAAATTAGCTCGGCTCTTTCTGCCTATGAAACATCTGCTTTGAGTGATACGATAACAGCTGTGATGATCTAATAGTCAACTAAGCACTCAGAATTCAATTGTACAAAACAGGCTTTGAGGAGAATGATAAATGACCTAAATTAGACCACAATTTTTTAAGTACCTAATTTTAACCTTGCCCATTAAGAATGAATTTTCTTCAAGCTTTTTTGCACCTGTCACTATTGGGGAGCTACTAAAATATCCCTGCTTGTTGTTCAATGAAAGCTTCATTCTCAAACAGATTGTGAAAGAGCACCTGAAAAGGTATAAGAAATTAGAATAAAGTAGATATTTAAGTGGTTTCTCTCATTTTGTTGACTCTCTTATCTTTTATATGTGTATAAGATGAAGAAATATTTTCCCAGTTTTCATAAAGTTAACCATGATCAGATATATACATATATCTTCAAAAGAACTATATCAAAATTATTGTCCCTATACACTTGTAATCAATCACATCTATCTTTTAAAAATGTCTTTCATTTAAGTAAACTATTTCAGTATCCCTCAAAAGCATCTATCAATAAAGAAGAGGTAAGTATTGAAAATAGCTCTTCTTTTTTACACTTTTTTTAATTTTTAATCAATTGACAAGCATTTATTAAGTTCTTACTAGATGCCAGGCACCTGTTCTAAGATCTGGGGATAAAAGACAGAGAGAAAGACAATATCAGTCCCTGTTTTCAAAGAGCTTACCTTATATTTTTTTAAAAAAGCATTTTTATTGATATCTTTTTTAAAATCACCATAGTTTTCCTTAGGATGCTTCCCCCTCCTGCTCCCAGGGAACCACATCACATAACAAATTCTATTTTTTAAGACAAAAAAAGAGAGATAAAAGAAGAAAGCAACATAACTGATCAATACTTTGAAAAAGTTTTAAAATAGGTACAAAGTGCAACACTTGTGAACCTCTTGCCTCTATAAAGGAGTGGATAAGGATGTCTTCTATTTCTTTTTGTTTGTTTGTTTTTGTTTTTGAGCCATGCTTGTTCTTTATAATTTTGCACTTTTGATTGTGCGTGTATCTGTGTGTATATGTATATATGGTTGTCCCTTCTGTTTTCATTGTTGTTGTAATTTTGCATATTGTTTTTCTGCCTTTGTTTACTTTATCCATTCATGCAGATTTCTTCTTTATCTTAGTCAAACATCATTTCTTACAGCTCAATAATATTCTATTATATTAATATATTAGAATTTTTTTAACTATTGCCCATTCAGTGGTCATCTATTTTATTCGTACTCATACTTTCATATAAATGTGGGGTACCTGTAGGGGGCTAAACGAGAGAAAGGAGAGACATTCTAAAGGATTATATTAACTTTGCTGTTTTAAGGACTCCCTCTCCCACTCTCATTTACCATCAGTGAAAATCCAGTGAAGTTTTGGTGCTTATCTTCTTTCACAAATAAGTCAACTTGAACTTTGATAGTACAATTAAGAGAGATGACACCTATTGGCATCTCATTAAGATATCAGCTTAATGTGAAATGCTGACTTATTAGCTCCCATTAGGGATAAGGATAAGACCTGTCATTTCATTGATATGAGAGACATCTGGTAAGAAAACTTATTTTACCACTGTAGGTCAGCACTTTCTCTCTAACTTAGTGTCTTAGAGAGCTTCCTGAAACACTGAAAGGTTAAGTGACTTATCTAGATTAAGGTTAATATTAAATGCCATAGCCAACATATGGCAGAGACAGAACTACAATAGGGCTTCTTGGCTTCAAGGCCAACTCTTAATCCCCTTTCCCATTACATCCCATTAGATACCACTTTTCTCTTACGTACACAAAAAGGGCCAATTGTATATGGATCTTAATGTTTTAGTGCTTCCCAATAATTTAAGCATTTCTAGTAGTGTGATGTAATTGGTATAACTAATAATTCAAGTAGTAATTCAAAAGTTTCTTGATTAAACTAATTTGATTCAATATCCAGTTATAAGCAGTCAAAACTTCTCCAGGTCTTCCTGAGTTGATATGGCCAAAAGAAAATCATCATGTGTAGGCCAACCTTGTGATGACAAAAATGATATGACAATCTTCACAGTGAGAAAACTGCAAAGCAGTCTGGCAGAAAGTAGGTATAGGTCAATACCTTACACAATATGTTACAATGAACTCAAAATTAATACATGACCAAAATTTTAAAGATCATACATCTAAAAATTAGAAGAACATTTCATCTTTTGCTGCTACAGCTAGGAGATAAATTCTTAAGCAAACAAGGGATAGAGGCAATTGTTAAATAGATAATTTTGATTACATAAATTTGAAAAGCTTTTGGGCAAACAATATTAATTCATGTAGGATAAGGAAAATAGTCAAGTAGTGGGAGAGAAATCTTTGTATCAATGTATCAAATGTCTCAGATAAGGATTCAGTATCCAAGATATATAAGCAGCTAAGAGAAATGCATAAGACCAAAAGCCATTCCCTAACATAGAAGTGAAGAAAGGATATGAATAAACAATTTTCAGAAGAAGAATTGTAAACTACTAAGAACTAGACTCCTCCAAGTCACTAATAATAAATGTAACTAAAAAAAAAACAACCTTAGATTCCACCTTACCCAGATCACATTGGTAAAGAAGACAAAAGAGGGGAATAGTCAATGTCGGAATGGTTGTGGAAAGCCAGGCATACCAATGGTGGGGCAATAAATTAGTGCCACCACTCTGTAAAACAATTTGTAATTATTCACATAAAGTAGCTAAAATGTCTATATGTCTGTGTGGTATGTGGTGGGGTATGTATGTGTGTATGTATGTATATAAAATTCTGTGTTATAAGGAATAGCTGTCTTGACAAGATGAGGAATATAAGGGAAAATCAGTGACACAAAAACAAAATCTATCTTTTAAAATGATGATAACCTTCAATATTTCACTGAATCCATTTTCTCATATAGACCCTCCTTCGGCCAGCATAGATCACAAATCTTTGGGACTTCTTTTGCATTTTGTGTGACTTTTCCACATTTTTCCACATTACCTATATGGAAGAAATGAACATTATGCTGGAAACCTTCCTCTGGTTTGTTAATGTTTTGTGGATAATGGTGCAGTGTTTGGGTTGTCCAAGTGTTATTCCTTTCCCTCACTACATAACCATTTCATTTATTCATTCAATCAATCAGTCAGTAAGCGCTTATTAAACACATACAATGTGCCAGGCACTATGCTAAACATGGGAAATACAAACACATAAATGAAATAGTCTTGTATATTCCATTGGAAGAAATAGTTTTGATGTATTTAAGTATAAGAAAGTAGATATAAAATGAGGCAATTTATTTTTGGAGGGAGGGAAAATAAACTAGTAGCACGAGAAATCAGAAAAAGGCTTCATATGGGAGAGTGACCTTAAACTGAGTTTGAAAATATTCCAAAAAGCTGATGAGGGAAGAGTCAAGACAGTGTGGGGACTCAGTCCTAACTTTTAGTCCTGTGCACAAACCAAGGGGGAGCCAAGTGTTCAGTCACTCTGAATCAGCAGTACCTCTCAGTGGCATAATTATGAATTGAGTCCAACAGCAGTTAAAAGAAACTCAATCACACACAAACCAGCAGACCCACACCAGGTCAGGAATTTGAAGGGCACAAACTAAGAAGGCAGTGAACAGACCTCTTCCTGGATCATGCTATTTTGGAAGCACCAAAAACTTACTGGCCCCCAAATTGATCTGTGAAAAGAGCAAAAGAACATAAAAGACTTCAGAAGCTCAGGTTGACATCCTCCAATCCTCCAAAGGCAAGCAGAGTCTAACACTACATAAAGTCCAAAGTCACAAAGCTGGCTGGAAAAAGAGCAAATGATAAAAGAACCTGACCATGGAAGGTATTATGATGTCAGGGAAGCTCAAGGCATAAACAAAGAAGACAATTACTTGGAAACATACACAAGCAAAACCACAAAGGGAAAAAAAATGCAGATTGGGCACAAGACCAACAAGAATTCCTAGGAAAAAATTAAAGATGTTTTTTCCCTTAAAGCCAAAATTTTTTTTAAAAAATCGGATAAGAGTAGTAGAGGATAAATTGGGAAAAGAAATGAAAACTATGGAACAAAATTATGGAAAGAAAATTAAGAGCTTGGTAAAAGAGGTACAAAACTGCAGCAAAGAAAATAACACCTTAAAAATAGAATAAGCCAAATTAAAACTAATGTTACTCCATGAAACAACTAGAAACAATAAAACACAGTGAAAAAAAACTGAAAAAAATAGAACTATGAAATATAAGAAAAAACAACTGAGCTGAAAAACAGATCAAGGAGAGATAATTTAAGAATCATTGGACTATCAGAGCACCATGAACAACCACAAAAGAGCCTAGACAACATATTTCAAGAATTATAAATAAAAACTGGCCAAATGTCTTAGAAGCAGAAATTAATCTCCTGACCACCTCCTGAAAAAAATACCAAAATGAAAATTCTCAAGAAAATTTTAGCCAAAATTCCCAGGTCAAGGAGAAAATATTGCAAGTGGCCACAGGGAAAGAATTCAAATACTGTAGGGTCACAATCAGAATCACACAGAATTTAGCAGCTATCTCTATAAAGGAATGGAGGGCTTGGAATATGATATTCTGGAAGACAAAGGAGCTCAGATTACAACCAAATATAACCTATCCAGAAAAATTAGGTATAATTCTATAGGAAAAAAACTGTATATTTAATGAAATGGAGGACTTGCAAGCATTCCTGATAAAAAGACCAGAGCTACATAAAAAATTTGACATTCAAACATAAGACTGAAGAGAAGCATAAAAGGGTAAATGTGAGTGAGAAATCATAATGGGCTAAGATTAAAATGGTTACATTTCTATATGGGTACATGTAATCTCTAGGAACTTTATCATCACTAAGGAAGTTAGTCAATTTACACAGAGGGCATGAGTGTGATCCTATTATGTTGGGATGATCTCAAAGGAAGAATGAATGGGTGAGAAAGAGATGAATTGAGAGAGGGTACAAGAGAAAGGAAGAACAAAGAAGATTATCTCACGTAAATGGGGCACACAAGGAAGAGTTTATACAATAGAGGAGAGACTGGGGGAGAAGCAGCCAATATTTGAACCTCACTGTGATCTGAACTGGTTCAAGGAGGAGGTTCAAATTGTTTGTAGAAATTAATTTGTAACTATATTCAAAAAACCCTTAAACTATGCATACCCCTTAATCCAGCAATACTTCTGCTAAGGCTATAACCTCAAAGTGACCAAAGAAAAACACAAAGGCTCCATGTGCACAAAATATTTATACAGCTCTTTTTGTGGTGACAAAAAATTGGAAACTGAGAGGAGAGGAGGGGCTGACTGAATAAGATATGGTATATGAATATAATGGAATACTTACTATAAGAAATTATGAGAAAGATAGCTGATCTGGATTGCAAATGCGTGAAAGGAAATAATGTATTACAAGACTAAAAAGTAAGTTTTCTACAATTTGTGAAGGACTTTAAATGCCAAACAGTTCTAGAGGTAATAGGGAGTTGATTGAGGTCGCTAGCCAGACAGTGACATGGTCAGGCCTATTATTACAAATACTTAACTATGTATGATTAGTATGAAAATGAAAAGCACAATGAAGAGGGCTATATGATTTAAAGCAACTGAAAAAGAATGTAAATAAGTGGTCTTCTACAGGTTATTCTTTTTTTTTTAATTTCCCTATATAGATAGTTAGATCAACCTCTTTTAAGTAATTATGGATCATAATAGGAGGTAATATAATATTTTACTATCTGATTAATCAATCTAACATCATCAATAAACTGAAGCATCTGTAGGACATTACAGTCTTTAGAGAATCACACTTGGACTTGGACTTTGTGCTGGCTGTAAGCCATTAGATTAGTGAGCATCTCTTCTCCCTTGATGACGCCAAGCTTTTCTCTGCAATATAGGCCCATCTAACAACAGTGTTCTTTCAATATAATGTTGTGTCTGGAGAAGAGTTCTGAAATAATACAATCTTCAGAGAATTTAAATTGGAGATCATCCAAAGGGCAATAGCAAGGAATATTATGGGCAGAGTAGAATAAAACGAGGAATTTATGCAAGAGAGGGTTAGTTAGTGTAAAACATGTTATCAAGTAAATGGTCAGATATATGTGAAGACCTTTTCTATGTTGGATGGGTCCCCTATGGGGAATTTATGGGAGGACATGGATCAGAGCCACACCAAATTAGCAGGGAGGGAATGCCTCCACTGACATGGTTACACAAAGGTCCCTGCTTGGGCAAGATATTTTCCTAGAGGCACTGATTAACAGAAATAAACCTGTTCAAAACAATGTAATTTTAACCATATTATTGAATCTACCAAAACAAGCACTGGGATATAAAGGTTGGGGTTTATTTTTTTGGCATTGAACCACATTAAGTTGTTCTTTACTAGCCCTGCATTTAGGCAATCATTATAATCCTCATACTTTTCCTCTAAAAAACAAATCATACTACAAAAAAGCTGTATTGGAGTTTATACTTTCTGGCTAGTCAATTATTTTTCTAAAAAAGTTTTCATTAACATACTTTGGGTTTTTATTTACATTATCATAGTTTTCTACCTCTCATTCCTCCCAACAAGAGCCAACCAATACAGCAAATATTATTTTTAAGATATAGCAAGAAAAAAAGAGAAGTCAGCATAAATGGTCAATACATCAAAAACTCTAAAAATATGAACAATGTACACTTGTGGACCTCCAATCTTTGTAAAAGAAGAATCTCCTTTTTCAAGACATACCTGTTATTCATAATTTTTCAAAATTCATTTTTAAAGTTTTAATATTTTTTCCCGCACTTTGTTTTTTTCTTTTTAGGCAATTGGGGTTAAGTGAGTTGCCCAGGATTACACAGCTAGTAAGTGTCAAGTGTTTGGTATAAGGCCAGATTTGAACTCAGGTCCTCCTGACTTCAGGGCCGGTGCTCTATCCACTGTGCCACCTAGTTGCCCCCTGAAGTTTTTATTTTTATTATTTTGCTTGACTGTTTGGCTATCCTGTTAGTTTACATTATAGTATTGTATTGCACATATTGTTTTCTTATTTCTACTTACTTTACTCTGTTTCTTTTTCTTTTTTTTTCTTTTTTTGCTTTTTGGTGAGGCAATTGCAGTTAAGTGACTTGCCCCAGGTCACCCAGCTAGTAAGTGTTAAGTGTCTGAGGCTGAATTGGAACTCAGGTCCACCTGACTCCAAGGTCAGAGCCCTATTCACTTCACCACCTAGCTGCCCCCTTACTTTACTCTGCATCAGTTCATGTAGATCTTTTCATGCTTGTCTGTATTCATCACATTAAGTATCTATCATTTCTTATAGCACAGCAACACTCCATTACATTTATACACCTCAGTTTGTTTAGCCATTCCCCAGCTGATGGGCACCTACTTTGTATTCAACTCTTTACCATCACAAAAAAGTGCTCCTAGAAATGCATTGTATTTATGGAGACTTGCTTCTTATCCATGGCCTCTAGTTGGTGCATAAGCCCAGTAATGGAATTGCTTGTCAAAGGCATTTTATGTATTTTATTTACATAATTCCATATTACTTTCCAAAATGTCTGTACTGGTTCACAGTTCCACCAACAATGCACTGGCATGCCTATCTTTCCACAACTTTTCCAATATTAACTATTGCTATTTCTTTGCCATCTTTGCCAAGTTACATTGTGTGTGTAAAGCCTGACGGCGGTTTTTTATTTGTGTTTCTCTTATTATTTGTGATTTGGACCACTCTTTCATGTGATTGTTAATAGTAAGCAATTTTTCCTTTTGAGAACTGTTTGTTCATATCATTTGACCATCTTGTCTTTAGGAAAGGGTTTTTGAGTCAATTACTTTCTTAAAGTAATTAAATCAGTCCAAGAAACATCAAATTTTTAAAGATATTAATGCAACTTTTGATTAATTTACTAATTTAGTGATCCAGGAGCACCAAATCCAATATATCGAAACTTCCCTTCCAAGAGAGCAGATAACAACCCATCCATGTCTCCTCATCTTATATGACTTGTCATACCATCTGGTCTAAATGTAAAAAATAATTATAATATTTTAGTATCTATTACTTTTCAGTCTATATCATCAGGTGATGAGGTAGTCATTTAGTTGGTTGAAGAAACAAAATTAAATATTTTTGTTAGATGAAATATGATCCCAAATGTAATAATAATAATATAACATGATATGATATTATATGATATTGAAAATCTACAGAAAATACATTTGTTCTTCTATCAAAAAACAGTGATGAGGTAAATAACAGAAATATGTTATAAGAATTTTCTCTTACTTAAGAATATGTACCAAGGTTAAATAGGTGTTCAAGACTTCCGCTTCTGGAAGCCAAGATGGCGGAGTGAAAAGGTAGTTGCTCTCACTCTCCCCTATCAACCTCTGAAAACCCAGAAAATATCAGCCCAGAAAAAAAACCCTGGATCACCTGAACTAGAAGAAAGATGAGGAGCAGCACTGCAGCAGCCCAGCAAACGGGTCTCCCAGTGCCTCAGTAAAAATATGGGAGGCAGAACTACAAGGGGCCCCAGGCTGACAAGTACCCTGCGGCATTCATCTGAAAGGAGGTGAAGAAAACAGCCTAAAAGCTTCCTAAAGCCCCAGCCTTGCTGATTCCAACCCAACACCAGGTAAGCTGTAGGAGCCCTGAAGCCTCCAATTGTGAAGAAATCCTGAAGCCCAGGTGGTAGAGCAGGCAAACACCAACACCTGGACCTCTGAGTGCCTCACTGTGGGGGGGGGGAACCGGTGGAAACCAGCTCAGGAAACCACCAGGAGCCTTGGCACTCCACAGCAAAGGAATCATCATTAGCAGAAACGAGGGAGACAACACTGCAGGGGGCCCCAGGCAGATAAACACTCTGCAGCACCAATCTAAAAGGAGCTGAAGAAAGCTAAAGGAAAGGAAAAGCAGGCAACCTAGAATTGCCTGAAAGTTCCAGGGTTGCTGATTCCAGCTCAACACAAGGTAAGCTGCCAGAAACCTACAGCCTCCAATTGCCACATAAGAGGCCCCAGCACACAAAGCCAGTGACCAAGACCTCTCCCAACACAAGAAGCTTGGGTCAGTACCCTCTGTTCCCCAGCAGGAGAGCTCAATCTCTTTAAAGGCCAGGGAATAAAGAAACACCATGAGTAAAAAAAATACCATAGATTCATATTATGAGAAGAGTGAAGATCAAGACAGAAATTCTGAAGAGGACAACATTGTCAACAAACCCACATCTGCAACAACAAAAGGGAATATGAACTGGTCTGAAGCCCAAAAAGCCTTCTTAGAAGAGCTCAAGAAGGATTTTAATAGTCAAATGAGAGAGGTAAAGAGTCCTTCAAAAATACAATTGGCCAATTGGAAAAAAAATACACTGAAGAAAACAAGTCCCTAAAAAACACAATTGGCCATTGAAGAAGGAAGTACAAAAACTAACAGAAGAAAATGATCTGTTAAAAACTAGAATTGGACAAATGGAAACTAATGTCTCTATGAGAGAGCAAGAATCAGTCAAACAGAAAAAAAAAATGAAAAAATAGATGAAAATGTAAAATACCTCATCAGTAAAACAACGACCTGGAAAATCGACTCAGGAGAGACAATTTAAAAATTATTGGACTACCTGAAAATCATGATGAAAAAAAGAGCCTGGACAGTATCTTTCAGGAAATCATAAAGGAAAACTGCCCGAAGTCCTAGAACCAGAAGGGAAAATAACCATAGAAAGAATCACCGATCACCACCTGAAAGAGATCCCAAATTGACAACGCCAAGGAAATATAATAGCAAAATTCCAAAATTACCAGATGAAAGAGAAGGTGCTGCAAGCAGCCAGAAAGAAACAATTTAAATATCATGGAACCACAGTCAGGATTACACAGGACCTTGCAGCTTCTACATTAAAAGACCGCAGGGCATGGAACATGATATTCTGTAAGGCAAAGGAGCTTGGAATGCAGCCAAGGATCAATTACCCAGCAAAAATGAGCATCATTTTTCAAGGGAGGAGGTGGATATTCAACAAAATAGGAGACTTCCAAACTTTCCTGATAAAAAGACCAGAGCTCAACAAAAAATTTGATCTTCAAGTACAGGACTCAAGAAGGACTTAAAAAGGTAAATGGGACAGAAGATACAATATGTTGTTAATAAGGGGGGGCTTTAAACCCCTACAAGGGAATATGAGACTTGCAACCCTTGAGAACTGTATTGTTATTACACCTTGTTAAAGGAGTATACATAAAGAGGGTGGATATTAGTTGACTTTGATGTAATGATAAAAAAAAATCTAATCAAGTGGGTTAAATGGATCCAAATAAGTGGATCAATCTGATCTTAGAAAATGTACTGAGAAAGGAGGAGGCAGACAAGGGTAAATTACATTACAGGAAAAGACACAAAATCCTATTACAGCAGAGGGAAAGAAGGGAGGGGGGAGCATTGTTTGAACCTTACTCTCATCAGATTTGGCTCAAGAAGGGCATAATATAATCAGTTAGGTATAGAAATCTAACTTGCCCTATAGGCAGTAGGAGAAAAGGGAAAGAAAAGGAGGGGGAAAGAAAAGGGGGGGAAGAAGGAGGGAAGCAGCAGTAAGACTAAAGGGGAAGAAAAGGGAAAGGGATAATAAAAGGGGGAGGGACTGAAGGAGGCAGTGGTCAAAAGCAAAACACTAGTGAAGGGGGAAAGGAAAAAGGAGAAAGAAAAGCATAAATGGGGGAAAGGATGGAGAAAAAGACACAGATAGTAATAATAACTGTGAATGTGAATGGGATGAACTCTCCCATAAAACAGAAAAGGATTGCAGAATGGATTAAAAACCATAATCCTACAATATGTTGTTTACAGGAAACACATTTGAAAAAGAGTTAAACATACAGGGTAAAGGTAAAAGGCTGGAGCAGAATATATTATTCGTCAGCTGAAGTGAAAAAAGCAGGGGTAGCAATCCTGATCTTAGACAAAAAAAAGCAAAAACAGATCTAATCAAAAGAGATAAGGAAGGAAACTACATCCTGCTAAAAGTCACCATAGACAATGAAGTAATATCATTACTAAACATTTATGCACCAAATGGTATAGCATCTAAATTCTTTCAGGAGAAGTTCAGGGAGTTACAGGAAGAAATAGCAATATTAGGAAAACTATCAGCATCATTGAGCATATCAACAACAAAACCAACAGAAACCACATGATCATCTCAATAGATGCAGAAAAAGCTTTTGATAAAATACAACACCCATTCCTATTAAAAACACTAGAAAGCATAGGTATAAATGGAGTCTTCCTTAAAATAATAAATAGCATATATCTAAAACTTCAGCAAGCATTATATGTAATGGGGACAGGCTAGAAGCATTTCCAATAAGATTGGGGGTGAAACAAGGATGTCCATTATCACCACTGTTATTCAATATTGTACTGGAAACCTTAGCTTTAGCAATAAGAGAAGAAAAAGAAATTGAAGGCATTAGAATAGGCAAGAAGAAACAAAGCTATCACTCTTTGCAGATGACATGATGATATACTTAGAGAATCCTAGAGAATCAAGTAAAAAACTACTTGAAATAATAAACAACTTTAGCAAAGTTGCAGGCTATAAAATAAACCCACATAAATCATCAGCATTTCTGTATATTACTAACAAAGCCCAACAGCAAGAGATAGAAAGAGAAATCCCATTCAAACTTACTGTAGATGTTATAAAATATTTAGGAGTCTACCTTCCTAAACAAACCCAGGAACTCTACGAACACAATTACAAAACACTTTTCACACAAACAAAATCAGATCTAAATAATTGGAAAAACATCAGTTGCTCATGGGTAGGCTGAGCTAATATAAAAAATGACAATCCTACCTAAGCTAATTTACTTATTCAGTCATACCAATCAAACTACCAAAAAATTATTTTATAGATTAGAAAAAATAATAACAAGATTCATTTGGAAAAACAAAAGGTCCAAATATCAAAGGAACTAATGAAAAGAAATGCAGGGGAAGGTGGCCTAGCAATTCCAGATCTTAAATTGTATTATAAAGCAGCAATCATCAAAACTGCTTGGTACTGGCTAAGAAATAGGGAGGTGGATCAGTGGAATAGGTTAAATATGCAAGACACAGTAGTCAATGACTATAGTAATCTATTATTTGATAAACCCAAACATCCCAGCTTCTGGGATAAGAACCACTCTTTGAAAAAAACTGCTGGGAAAACTGGAAAAGAGTATGGCAGAAACTAGGCATAGACCCAAATCTCACACCATATACCAAAATAAGTCAAAATGGGTTCAGGACTTAGATATAAAGGCTGATACCATAAGTAAACTGGGAGAACAAGGAATAGTTTACCTATCAGATCTATGGAGAACAGAAGAATTCATGACCAAACAGGAGATAGAGAACATTATGTAAAGCAAAATGGATAATTTTGATTACATTAAATTGAAAACTTTTTGCACAAACAAAGCCAATGCAACTGAGATTAGAAAGAAGGCAGAAAATTGGGAAAGAATTTTTACAATCAGTCTTTCTGATAAAGGCCTCATTTCTAAAATATATAGAGAATTAAGACAAATTTATAAGGACACAAGCCATTCCCCAATTGATAAATGGTCAAAGGATATGAACAGACAGTTCTTAGATGAAGAAATTAAAGCCATCTATAGTCATATGAAAAAATGCTCTAAATCATTATTGATTAGAGAAATGCAAATCAAAACAACTCTGAGGTACCACATCACACCTATCAGATTGGCCAACATGACAAAACAGGAAAATGATAAATGTTGGAGAAGATGTGGAAAATTGGAACACGAATGCATTGTTGGTGGAGTTGTGAAATGATCCAACCATTTTGGAAAGCAATTTGGAACCATGCCCAAAGGCTACAAAAATGTGCATGCCCTTCAATCCAGCAATAGCATTTCTAGGGCTATATCCCAAAGAGATTAAACAAATGGGAAAGGGACCCACATGTACAAAAATATTCATAACAGCTCTTTTTGTGGTGGCAAAGAATTGGAAATTGAGAGGATGCCCATCAATTGGGGAATGGCTGAGCAAGTTGTGGTATATGAATGTAATGGAATACTATTGTGCTATAAGAAATGATGAACAGGCTGACTTCAGAAAAACCTGGAAAGACTTATATGGTCTGATGCTGAGTGAAGTGAGCAGAACCAAGAGGACTTTGTACACAATAACAGCCATGTTATGAAATGACTAAGATTGTTAAACTGAACCCTTCTCAGTATTACGAGGATCTAAAACATCTCCAGAGGCCTCGGGATGGAAAATGCTGTCCACATCCAAAGAAAGAACTGTGGAAGTCGAATTGCTATCACTTATTTTTACCTTCTGTTGAGTTTTGTTTCATCATTCTGATGGTTCCTCATATTGGTTTTAATTTTTACTTACAGCTTCACTAATGTGAAAATACGTTCAATGTGTATGTAAATGTAAAGCCTATATCAGATTGTATGCCATCTTAGGAAAGGTGGGGGGGAGGAAGGGGGAGAAAAATTTGCAATTCAAAAGCATATGGAAGTGATTGTCGATGAATCAAAATAAATTAAATAAATAAGCAAACAAACAAATAAACAAATAATTAAATAAAAATAAATGAACGAATAAATAAATAAATACATGGGAGTTCAATCCTACTTTTGAAGTCCAGTTTTGAGCATACGAGATCAAAACTTTACCACATACATATAACATTCACCATCACTGAAGAGAAGCTAGATGAAAATCAAATTCATGGAGATTTTAATGAAGCTCTATCCTTTTATATAATTTACACATTAAAACTTCAGCAGCATTACATTTACACTACATTGTTAAGAACTCAAATTGATCTCAAAAATCATTTAGTTTAGTCCCTTTGCTCTGGGGAAATTGAAGTAATCTAGGAAAAATAGCTTTGTGCTTTTCATGAAAAATACTCAGAAGTTACATTCTCTTCATTGTTTATTTCTATATTAACACAATGTGAAATACAATACAAGATTTTTAATTTTTCACTGGAATGGTTCCAATGCCACTTCTATGAAATTCTGGAAGCACATTGATTTTTGAATTCCTTCCTTGACTATAGAAGGGACTGAGTCATTTCACATATACCATAATGGTTTAGCCAAAACATTTGTATTTCCAAATTGAGACATTCCAGACATGTGGCAAAGCAGTGCAAATGGGAGCACTTTCATTTTTTTCTTCTGGATTTGTAAGTTCATCAGTATAGGGAACTCCTGGTAAGAAAGTTCCCTCTACCAATGCAGATTGCTCTGCAACTGTAAGTCTTAGGGAATTGCCTTTGTCACTAGGGGACCAAATGATTTGTGCAGAGACACACAGCCAACAAATACCAAAAGCACAAGTTGGACCTGGACCCTTCTAACTCAGGGACTAGCACTCTAGCCATTCTGTGATGTTGTCTCTCACTGTAAATATAATGGATACAATGCTCCCATCTGCCTTTAAGCGCTCCACGAAAGAGAAACTTCACATTGAAGGTGTGTACATTTTTAATTGCTTTTTTGGAGCCCATACAGCTAGTGTATCTGTTACTATATGCCAGTGAAGGATTACTCCCATCTTTCAGTTATCTTCTTTTTCATTATGTTATGGAAAATATTTGAAACATATGAAGGCAAAAAACTAAGTTGCAGTATAGGAACATAAACATTGTGAAAAATCATTTGGCATAACTTCTAGTATTTGGATGCCCTAAAGGAAGAACCTTTAACTTAGTAATTCTTTTATTCCTAGACTGGAAAATGAACAAATGAGAAGGTGGGACAATAGATTAGGAAGAAATGGAGATATAAGTAGTGAATCTTTGCTTCTATTAGATGATAAACTCCCTGAAAGATTTTTTAAATCTTTAATATTTACTTTTCATTTTTGTATTCCTAATTACTAGCATGGTACTTTATAAATAGATGACACTTTTAATGTGTCTTATTTTCTTAATTGAATTCATCTTTAATAAATTATGTATGCAGTTTAGTCAGGTTGTACAGTAGTTCAAAGCTTCAGGAGATGAAACAATTGTCTAGTTTAATATGGTATAAAATAAATTATAGTAGGACTGGCAAATTCTTTTTTTCACTCTGGTAATGTGGCAATGCTGGAGGAATACTTGGCAGCCCTTCTCTCCAACTTCTATTTTCCTCCCCTGGATATCCTAGAAATCTATCCTGGGTAATTTTAATGTTCCTGCCAGGATGTGCTGATGGGAAAAATGATGGGAAATTCATTTTTCCCCTAAAATTCCAGGCCAATGAAAAATGTTGAGGCTAGAAAGAAATATACTATGAAGAAACTGGGAGGAAAGGCAGGGTTCATTAGATTATGATTCCATCAGATCCAATCAACCCTGGGTCAATGAAGGTGACATATTTGATGATATAAGGGATGTCATGTGGTCATGATGGTTGAATTCTTATTCAGGCCAGAGGTTTATGCAGTAAGGGAGAAATTTAAAAGCAGAGACACTCTTGCCAGTCCCATGATAACTAGAAAGAACTAGATACCCTCTCTGATGTCCTGAGAGGCTGAAGGGAAAGAGAAGAGGGAGTATCTGCTAAGAGATGCATTATACACCAATCTTTTAGAAAGAACATGTATTGGGACCACTGTATTATACATGGCTTAATTAGTAGATTATTTAAGGTCTCTTACCTGTTATGAGGCATTGACAGCTTCCATGAGCTTTTATAAGATTTCTAAATGTTTTCTTGACTTGTAAATATTTAACTCCACTCTTTTGAGCTCTGTGAACAATATGCTTGCAAGGTGAGTCGATAACAAGAATTAAATGATTGGATATAGCAGATGAAAAAGAGGAAGGAATTAAACATGACCCCACATTTCAAACCCAAATGGCTAGAAAGATTATGTTGCCTTCAAGAAAAAAGAGAAAATTTCAAAGAACGGTAGTTTGGCAGAAAAGATAATGATTTATGTTGAGTTTGGGATGATTATATGACATCCAAGTGTAAATTCCCTACAGGTACTTGGTGATGTGAGATTGAAGTTCAGGTGAAAAATAAGGGTAGCATATGGCAGGTACATTGTGCAGTCAATGGAATGCTAGACACAGATTTAGAAAAATCTGAGTTCAAATCCAGCCTCAGGCACTTATTAGTTGTATGTCCCTGGACAAGTCATTTAACCTTTGTCTGTCATAGTTTCTTTATCTGGAAAATGGAAGCAACACTAGTACCTCTCCAGGTTGTTGTGAGGATAAAATAAGATAAAATTTGAAAGGTATTTTGCAAACTTTAACATGCTACATGAATTCATGTGTGTGTGTGTGTGTGTGTGTGTGTGTGTGTATGTGTGTTCCTAGACAGTTAATGAGATCAACACAGAGAACATAAAAGGAGAAGAGAGTTCTGGATTACACCCTCCAAAGAGGACTAAAAAAAAGTATAATCACAGAGGTAAGAGAAGAACCTGTAGAGAGATATGCAACGAAAATCCTGGGAGTAAAAGATGGTCAACAGTATTTAACATTACAGAAAGATGAAGATGGATGAGAGCTGAGAAAATGCCATTGGATTTGGCAATAAAAACATCATTGTTACCCTACAAGAAAAGTTAGCTTTGAGCATTTAGATCAGAAGGCAGATTGCAAGGGAATTAAAAGTTAGTGGGAGCTCAAGAGAAATGAAGGCAACACATTTGGATAGCCTTTTTTTTAGGAGTTTGTGAAAGAAAAGATAAATATAAGATCATAATTCAAGGAAATACCAGGATTAATTAAGACATTTTTAAAGTAATAAGTAGATATTGGAATATTGGTAGCAGCAATAGAATATCCAATGGATAGAGACTGAAGATTAGAGAAAGGAGGGGGGGGGGAAAGGGAAGGGAAAACTTTCAGAGTAAATATAAGGAAATGGAATCAAGTTTAAAAAAACTTATATTGACAAGAAGGGCCACTTTATCTCTAGAGAGTCAAACAATAGAGGATAGAATGAGAGATGGCATTGAGCATACTTGAGTTAATTGGGGGGAAAGAGAGTTCAAAGTTTGAAGTAGTACCTTGTCTAAGAGAAGGTGACTTAAAAAGAGAAAGTTCATAATAGATTTTTGTGACTAGCGTAATAAGACTTTTCAGGTAGCAGTTAGATTCCAGTCGAGATTATATAACATGTTTGTGGTAAACCCAGTCAACATGTTTACATGAGTTTCTTTAGTTGTTTATAGAAGCAGAGAAGGCAAATGGTGGAAACAAGTAAAGGTAAGATCATAATTGCAAATAAGAGAAACTGAGACTAGGTAAAGAATGAAGGACTGGAAAGCATACAGAAGTAGAATGACAGCATGGGTCAATGAAAATAGGTGGGGCAAGGTACGAAGGGTAAATAAGTGTTCACAAACTCTTTGGGACAAGTTTTTCTTACTGAAAAACCTCAGTAAGACTTTTCACATTTAATGTACACATACATAATGTAATACACACACATACATATATGTACATCTGCATGAGTATGTATACATGCATGTATATGTGTGTACATGTGTATATGTGTGTATACCTATATTGTATACATACATAATACACACACACATACACGCACGCATGCATGCATATCTAAACACATAGGCTTATCCCTTCCACATCATGCGGAGCAGCAATACAGTGCCCCGAGATCTGGAAAATTCTATGTAAAATTTTTGGTCTTCCCTTAATACCAGAGAGTTTGATTTTTTTTTTTCATTTTCTTTTATGAAGTGTTTACAGTACCATAT
The DNA here is from genome assembly GCF_003287225.1 of Phascolarctos cinereus. Taxonomy (NCBI): domain Eukaryota; kingdom Metazoa; phylum Chordata; class Mammalia; order Diprotodontia; family Phascolarctidae; genus Phascolarctos; species Phascolarctos cinereus. The sequence goes on along the minus strand of NW_027556180.1, from coordinate 198,122,474 downwards.
TGTAAAATTTGGGTTAAGTTTTTGGTCATAGGCTCTGTGTCAGTCTGCTGGCCTTCATTTGTCATCTGAGTCTTCAACAAAACTCCTCCAAAAATTCCTGTTTAATTTCTTATGCTGACCTATGATGTATTGAAACTGTGATGGGGAAAAGTCACAATGTGAAAGGGATAACTGCATGTATGTACATTATATATATATGTGTGTGTGTGTGTGTGTGTGTGTGTGTGTGTGTGTGTGTGCATGCGTGTGTGTATGTGTGTGAAAGTATAAGAATATTGGAAGGCAAATAGACAGAACTGTCAGCCATAGTCTAGTTAAGCATGTATCAATGGAATTATACATCTAAGCAGGGTTGAGCTGATAGAAGAATTCTACTCTCCATTCTCACTCAGTTGGCTCAATGTTCATGCCACCATTCAGTTAAGCTCGAACATCTGGGGCTACAACCAATCCCTTTTGATCTGTTCCCCCATGATCAGCTGTTAATGCCTTCTTGATGCTGCTAACATTTTCTGTATTACTATATTGGAGTAACTTTATTGACAATATGAGGGAAAACCAAGGATTTAAAGTTTCTTTTGAGTCCCTGAAAGAAGGAAGGAAGAACAAAAGGGAAATTACAGAGCTATGATAAAGTGGATCATTCAATGAAACTGCGATTCTACGTGTGTGGGTACTCATTCCCTTCTGTCAATATTGATCATAATTCATTTATTCCTTCTCATCCTTCTATACTACTCTTACCCATGTCATCACTTAAATATTTCAGAGAGAGGATGGAGGCCTTCTTCTGAGCTTTAATTTTTCTCCAAAACTCAGGATATCCTTCTATGATTCTTCTGTCTTGATTTATGACTGTTTGTAGTTAAAATGAAAAGAAAAAAAATTAAAAATCATTTATCAAGGTACCCACAAATCTCCAAACAGCTAACAGTGATAGATGGTAGCTCCAATTGCTTGCTGAGAGAGTTTTGTGCTTTCAAGTCACATAATTATTTTTTGTTGTTGAGGCAATCAGGGTTAAGTGACTTGCCCAAGGTCACACAGTTAGTAAGCATCTGAAGCCAGATTTGAACTAAGGTCTTCTTGACTCCAGGGCTAGTGCTCTATCCACTGTGCCAGCTAGCTGCCCCCATAATTATTATATATTTGTTATTATTTATCCCACAGGGAGCTCCACATGCTATAGAACAAGAACCAGATCACAATAAAGTTGATAGAAATGAAATAGTGTAACTGACACTTTCTGTTCCTCTATTCTCCACTTTTACTCATGCTATCCACCATGTTAGAATGGAATGATCTTTCACCTTTCCTTCCAATTCTCAGTCTGATAGTATAGAAGAAGAAGGTATTTGTTCTAGGTTCAGCATCCTTCTTAGCCACAGTCATGTTCAGAGTAATAAGAGGTTTATTTGATTCTACAGTTTTAAGTCCACATCAATATATCTGTATACCAGACCATAACAGATGACATAAATTCAGAGCTAAAGACATTAAATTAAAACACAATAGTAAAATAAAGAGGAAACAATTGAATCAGGTAGTTGTCTTGGCACCAAGTTGCCTTGACACCTTCAGGGAAGCACTAACAAATTTCCATTTAACATCACTGCATCCCTATGGTACCAGAAAGAAACTACCAGTTTAAGCACATGGCACTGGCACAGAAGTTTAAGTCAGGAACTCTACTACCTAATCATTGCCATTTTTACCCTCACTTGATGGTGTACAGAATAAAAGTAGTAATGCAATGTGGAAATACCAACAGATTTGGAATCAGAGGACCAAAGTTCTGGATATTTACTACCTGTGTGTCTTTGGGCAATTGTTTTGAAGCATAACTTCTGTGGGCATCAGTTTCCTCATCTATAAAGTAAGGGGGTTGGACTAGATGGTCTCTACAGTCTCTTCTAGCTCTATGGTCTTATAATTTCTGGTTAGATTTACTGAAGTTTGTTGATTCAGTAGACTACTAGAGTACACTTCAGGTACTGAGAAGGTACAGACTAGATGCTAGAATTAAGGAATGTTATAGTGAATCTTCACATAATTGCTATTCTTATTGCTGCTGCTGCTGCTCCTCCCCTCTGGCTTCTCATATTTTTGCCACCTGTATTGCCACCACTCTAGCATGAGGGGAGCCTGCTTATCCAATCAAAATCCATAAAATATGATGTTGCCATGTTATTAATTTGTGCACAGACTTCTGGGAAATGAAATCTAGAAAACTTCACCCAATAAGCAAGGCTTCATCAGCCACAAGAATTGTGAGAAATAAGGTCTATCCATGAACACCTTTTCTATATTCTACTCCTAGTAAGAATACTTGTCATAGCAAATCACACTATTACAAAGGTACATCTCCAAACCAACACTGTAAATATTTGATTGGCATCTATTGTTATCACAGGTATTTGTTCAAAATATACAGAACGTAATATATCATAATTAGAGGTAGTTACATGAAGCAGATTAGACAAATAGGCCAAATGTGTCTAAAGTATAATATACAGCATATAAAGCAAAGTTTCATATTGTAGACCAAACAGATGAGTCACATGCAATACTTAATGTGACACATTGAACTTATAAACCAAGTACATATTACTTATACTCTAACAATGGGCATTGTCTGACTATCTAAGAGGTACAGTGGATAGAACACCGAATCTGGAGTCTGAAAGAACAGTTTGAATTATGCCTTAGTCCTTACAATGTGGTCCTGAGCAAGCCATTTAACCTCTGTCTACCTCAGTTACATCTACAAAATGGGGATAACAATAGTACTTACCACCCAGAGTAGTTGTGAGGATTAAATGAAATAATGTCTATAAAGTTTTTGTATAACTTAAAGCTTAATATAAATGCTAACTATTATTATTGTCATCATCATCATCATCATCATCATCATCATCATCATCATCACACTGTAAGTGAACCTGTTATTATGTAGTCATGGTGATTCTTCAGTCATCTATCAGTTTGTCACTATCAATATCACCAGGTTTACTGGCCTGCAGTACCAGTAGCAATCTTGAGCTCATAGATCTCCCTGGATGACCCTTATTGTCCTCAGAACCATTGACCTGCAGTTCCAATCCCAAACTCATAGATGGCCCAAACCGACTATTATTATCTCTGACCCCTAATGAGCCAAGTTCCATAGGAGGCTTCTACTTCTGTGGGGCTTTTCTCATCTGAAAATGAAGAGGCTGGCCTCAGTGGCATCTCAGGTCCTTTCTAGATCTATATCTATGTATAATTCCATGATCCTCAGAGTATTAGGCAAGACAGAGGCAGCATCTGGATTTATACTCAACACACACATGCACACACTCTGTAGGCAGACCTCATTCTCCAGCTAGGGCAGTCTTCTCAGTCTTCCTTGACTCTCAAGGGAACCAGTATGTCATTTCTTCTTCATCCAAATTTTGCTCTAGATCCCTTCCTCTGCCTCTAACTATGCATTTGTACTTGTTCAATGGGGCCTTCTCATAGCCTCATTGGTGGTCAGTTCCTCATTGGTGGTCCTCATATTCCACCAAGGAAGCTAACAAACACTGCCATGGGCACCAGGTGGTAGCAATCATTTATATTCGTATTACCTTCTCAAGGCTCCAAATGTTTTCTTGGGATAAATGGACTTTGGCCTGGCATATTGACCAACCTTCAATTTATCTTATTTTTTATTATGATGAACCTGACAAATAGAAAAAAACATGAACATTTCTTTATAAAGTGAACAGAAAAAAAGATTGGAAATGACAATATGAATATCTATTGTATCCAGATTGCTTCTTAAAAGTATTAAATTATGGGGCAGCTAGGTGGCACAGTAGATACAGCACCAGCCCTGGAGTCAGGAGGACCTGAGTTCAAATCTGGCCTCAGACACTTAACACTTACCAGCTGTGTGACCCTGGGGTAGTCACTTAACCCTATTGCTTAGCCCCCCCCCCCGCAAATATAAAAGCTAACCTTTGGGCAGTTAAGTGGCACAGTGGATAGAGCACTGGCCCTGAAGTCAGGAGGACCTGAGTTCAAATCCAGCCTCAGACACTTAACACTTACTAGCTGTGTGACCTTGGGCAAGTCACTTAACCCCATTGTCTAGCCAAAAAAAAGGTATTAAATTTAACTTGTTGGTTCTAGCACAGTGTTGTTTGTCTAAGAATTCTTCTGAACTTCTTTCTACTATTTTGTGTTGAACTGGTTTTATTTTAAATCATTTACCTTTTTATGATAATATGATAACAAAAATTAGCATTTCCCTACAAAGTATGGGGGAAAAAAGCTGCATGTGAAACTGTGAATTTCTAGTATGGGATTTTTTTTTTATATTTCAAAGTTAATATGGCAAATCTAATAATTCCTTGCTTTTTCATGTCTCCTTCTAAAGTTCCTTTTGCTCTTTTCCAATTTTTAAAATCATTCACTAATACTAATTTCTTTCTTTTTCTTCCTTTTTTGGAACATATACATCCCTTACCTTGGCCCATCTCTTTAATATACCCCTCCATGTAAGCAAACTCACACAAAATGAGCACATGCATTGATCGTGTCTACAAAAGTATATTTCATCCTGCAAATCTAATCCATCACCCCTCTGCTGATTTGTGAGAAGTATGATTCATTATCAGTCTTCTGCAGTCATTTCATTTCATTGATCAGAGGTCTTAAGTCTTTCAAAGTTGTTGTCCTTAATGATGCCTGCTATTTCTTTTTTTTTTTTGTCATCTCTGCATATCTGGTAGGTATAAGGAGAGAGTTATTTTAATTTGTATTTCTCTTTTTACGAGTGATTTGGAGTATTTTTAGATGTCTTTCTTCTTTTGAGAACTTCCTGTCCATATCCTTTGACAATTTATCTGTAAGGGTAGAGATAAGGGAGTTGTTGCCTACTTAGGTAATGTGTGTCCACATGGATCTGTCTATACTTGGTTCACAAGGAGGCATATCTAGAGTCTACTCCATCTACCCTTCTCCAAAGGAGACTAATTATTGGCAGGGAGGACAGCAGGAAGTTGGGCCCAGAGGCTGGCCACTGTCTTCTTAGGGAACAGATGCAGAGCTAGCATCTGTTTCTCTAAATATTGGTAGTCCATGGAGAGATAATTTTTAGGTTCAAGCTAAGCTCTTGATCACTATTCCTTAACGGGGAAGGAATGCCCCAAGTTGTATATCCAAGGCTTGATTCCAATCCCACCAAATGCTAATTCCACAATGAATACATGTAGCATATAGCAAACAAGCCCATTTATCAAAAAGGTGTACAGGTCAGAATATACCAGATAACATACAGAGGAGTCAGTTATCTCTGAGAGAGAGAGACAGACAGTCAGGCAGACAGACAGACAGACAGACAGATCTTACTCAGGGGGAAATTCTTCAAAGTGCAGCAAGCTGGACATGGGCACAATTTCAAGGTGCCAGGTCCAATGTACGTTTTCTTTTTCCCAGAGTCTTTCTATTCCTTCATGGAACTCTCTCTGAAGAGAAGCTAGAGCTATGTCTTCCCTCTTTAAATGGCTTACCAGAAGAACAGGATCTCACTTTTCTCTCAAGTTCTCAAAAACTCTGCTCCTCATGCAGGTATCAAAAAATCATTCCCCACTAATTAGGAGATTTAAACGCAAATGAGTTTTGAACTGCAGGTTAAATATCTGTTCATTTGATTTTTTTTTCTTATATATTTGTAGCAATTTCCTTTATATAGTGAATATCAGACCTTTATCAGAAAAAAAAAATTGCCCTGAGTACTATTATGAACCAAAACTAACCAATTTTAAGGAGAAATGAGCAAATGGAAACTTCTAGTTTTCCTCATGCTTTACCAATAACAAGTAGTTCTCTCTCCTAGTTGAAAAAGCTGCAACAGGTGTGACAATGCGAAAGCTTGTCCATATGAATTCATTCAATTCGATATTTCTGTCTCTCCATCTGCAAAGTGGGGAAGTTGTGTTCACCTATCCTTTTTGAGTACTACTTTGAAGATATTGACTATGACAATAGAGCATAGGAGATAATAGTGTTTGGGGCTTTTTGTCCCTTTTCTATTTTTCTAGATCTGTAATTTCATCAGCGTAAACAACTCCTACTAACTCCACCAACGTAGTTCTGCACTTTCTCTACAACTTAGAGACTTAAATAGTTGCCTGTGCACTAAGAGGTTAGTGACTATAAGCACTAGCTTGCTTATAGTCACCTAGGCAGTATGTGTCAGAGAAGGTGATTTGAACTCAGTTAATAAACATTAAGCACCTAATATGTGCCAAGCACTGTGCTAAGCAGTGGGGATACAAAAAGAGACCAAAGATAGTTTCTGCCCTCAAGGAGTTTTTAATCTAAGGTCTTTTTGACTCTAAAGCAAACTCTCTTTCCAGTATGCCAGGCTGCCTCCCATACTTGTCAGATCCCAGAATAAGGTATTGGGAATCAGGAGGCTTTTAACTTATCAGATAAAAATGCTAAGTAGTAGATTTCATTATCCCAGTATGGAAAACTTCCTTCACCAACCAGTGTGTGTCTATGATTTATTAGATAAGTTCTAGATAGCTGCCTGAGGCATATAGGGGTTAAGTGACTTTCCCAGGATTACCCATCAACTGTGTCAGAGGTAGAATCTGAACACATTATTTCCTGAATCTAAGCCCAGACCTTAGCTAGTATCTCAGGTGGCATCTAGTAGCAGTAGGGATCACCTAGATTTTTTCTGAAACCTTTTTCTACATTAAATTCTCCTATTTGATTAATTTAAATAAATGGAGAACTTTAAAAATGCCAATACTGTACATACTACATTTCTGAGTCAACACTGTATAAATAAATCTCAGGGTTACTGGATGGCATATTGAGCGTAATAATCCCCTACTGAAGGGACATGACCATTCCCATATTTAATAGGCATCTGCTAAGGATATGATACATTTCTATGCACATTCATCAAATCCAAAGTCATCTATCAACTTGCTTCAGTAACTGTCCATTCTTATTTCTTATTACCACCCACCAAGTACAATGTGCTCTAAGCCAACTTGCTAAGTGACATTCAGAAAGAGGAGCTACTGTATCTGACTGACTGGGCCTTTGATCTATAAGTGTTGTGCTTATTGTCGCTGTATTTTTTTTGTCTGCTCTCCTATGCCTGAGGTATACATTGTGTGAGCACATATCTGATTTGTGATATCCTAAGCCTGGGAGGCTTAGGATTCCCCAACTGTGACTCTCAATATAGAAAAATCAATCATTGATCAGACTTCTGTGGAAGGCCTACTTGTTGATGACTCCATCCTCCATGAACTCCAAGAGATTTTTTATGAGCTGTCCTGACATTGACAAACTGCATTAATTCCAGATCTTCCCAGAATCTCTTAGATTAAGCACTCAATCCAGAGTAAATTCTTGTTACAAAATGACTTTTTGGTGACTTTGTAAAGATTTCAATGCTTTCCAATTTTATCACTTTTGAAGATTATTCTTTGGTGTTATGATTTTTGCCTTTTTTTTTGTTTTAAGCATTTTACTTTTCATCTTCTTTTACTGTATAAAATTTTGTTGTTTCTTGTTGACATTTGGTTTTTCAGTTTCTATAAACTCATTTTTGGCTTTGGCTTTTAGTGCTTTTTAAATTTCTAGTTATTTTCAATTTTTTAAACTATTAGTTTCTTTATTAATTTGAATATGATGTTTTATATATTATTACCTTTTCTTAATCCAGCATTTCAGCTTTAGATATATATTATCTCTCCAACTTTATCAGTTAGGCAAAAAAAAGTTCAAGTAACTCAATCAGAAAGATCTAAAGCTTTATCGTATTATAGAGTGATCTTAGCATCTGAGTAATATGTTGTTGGAGGAAAGGTAAGTGCCATGTACTCTCTAGGTATGCTCCTGAAGGTAAATTTGGAAACAATAACAATAAGTCTTGCATGTACTTAGTTATGTTCATATTTCCCATTCAAATGTATACTCCTTTAGGGCAGAAGTTATTTATTGTTTATTTCCCCAGTGCTTAGCACAATGCCTGGAATGCTTAATAAATGTTTTAGACTACTATTCTCATCATTATTTTATGCCATCATCCATGTTGGAAGGAGGAAAATGGTAAAGTAAGGGAATGCCAACTAGGGTAACATTGAGTGGGCATTCTATATGACCTGAGAGTGCTGCAGTAGATGTGATGGTCTAGAAGGAAACCTGAAATGTCTTCTAGTTGTACTCCCACAATGTCACTAACTGGATTAGCATTCTAGACAGTATGATGTAACTGATTCTATGAAGCTGAGCTAGAAGTAGAGCAACACGATGTTACAGGTTGTCCCTATGCAGAACCATTGTGATGATTAGTTTGACACAGAAGACAGTGGAATGAGTGGTGCTCCTTCACATTCTGGTACCAGAAGGAATAATTAGAAATACAAATATCCCATCTGCTAGAAATGCTTCATAGAAGGTGGTACTCACCAGTAAAGGGTAAAAACCACGGAAATAAACTGAAGGAGAGGGGCAGGAGATACGATTTCTTTTTAATGCAGCAGTACTCTCTCCTAATAAAATTGGAAACAGGTTTATCAATTTTAAGCCAGGGCCTTATATTGTCCTTTTGTCAATGATATCCTTAGCTCCTAGTTAATCAGCAATGTAATATAGAGCAAAGCAGAGCTGTCATAATTTAGTTTCTAAATCCAAATTTGATGAAATAAGAACAGAAATTGAGGATTTATTTAAATCTGAAGAGAGTTTGTGATGGCATGACTCCAAGTAAGAGTCAAATGTAATAAAAATGGAGTATTTTTTAAGCAGGTATCTACCCTAGCTGTCATAAGCAAGCACATACTTCAGCAATATTTGACAGAGTGTGAAAACTTTGAAGACTCTAAATAGAATAGTAAATTGCAACTACTACCGTAAGGGCCAAAGGAGGAGAGGTGGATACTAAGAACACTTTTAAAGATGGGTGTTACCTAAGAACACTATTGAGTAACTGTAGGGAAAAAATGGAAGATTGCATTAATATTTATTCAGTAAATGGTAGCAAAAATGTAGATAACTATGTCATCCAATTAAAGGCAATTAAAAAGGATCATTCAGAATAGAATCTGGAAATAAAAAAATGTCATAAATTACTGATACCATTAATCAATGATTAAGAGCAAAAAGTTAAGGTAATACAAAGGAATAAAAACAGAACAAAGGACAACATAAATAATTTTACATAATTCTTGTATTATACATGTTTAAGAGGCAAAAACAAAAGCAAATTAGTGAAGAGGAAGAACCCACAAGGATATGAAAAATGTCTGCAATCTGAAGCACTGTTGCCAATAAAAGTTAAAAGTACTATTGTAAGTACAATAAAGTAATATTTAATCAAATTTGAAACATAAAGTTTTCAGACAAGTAATATAGTAAACAAAAAGGCAGAGAAATTAAGGCAAACGATTGAAATCAGTTTTTCTGCAGAACTGGAATCTAGTCTGGAACAGATCCATAATTATTAGCTCAAAAACTTTAGATGGCACATGAATTGCTAGCAGATCATTTAAAATTTTTTAAGTTTATTTAAAGTTTTTTTCAATTAATAAGCCTTTATTTTCTCTTCTCCTTCTTTTTCCCTCTTTCCCCCTACCAAAAACAAACAAACAAACAAACAAAAAAACAGAAACAGAAAATGCTCTAACAAAGGGACAGTCAAGAAAAGCAGATTCCTACATTGGCCATGGAAAAAATGTATGTCTCATTGTGCATATTTCATTTGTCATTTCTCTTTCAGGAAATGGGTCATGATTGATCATTTGTTGATTAGAGATCTTGAGTCTATAAAAGCTTTTCATTTTAGCGTTGTTGTTATACTATAAATTGTTTTCTGATTCTACTTGTTTCATTCCATATCAGCTTTCTCTGAGATTTTTCTATGTTTTTCTTTTTTAAGTAGCAATAGTATTCCATTATATTCACATACCACAAATCATTTAGTCAGTCCCTCAATTAATATGCTTATTCTTTACTTGTTCCATTTGTGAAAAGTGACTATGTTACAGTCATGAAAATGCAGTATTTCCTTGGCAAAGATATTGAAATGGTTTGCCATTTCTTTCTTCAGGTGGTTTTATAAATAAGAAACTGAGGCATACAGGATTAAGTGACTTGCCCAGGGTCACCTAGTAAGTGTCTGAGGCCAGATTTGAATCCATAAAGATGAGTCTTCTCTACTCCAAGCCTGGCACTCTATCCACTGTTATCACCCCCAATTAGTGTGCACCCTTAAAGCTTCCAATTCTTTGCCACCACAAGTGAGAAACTATTGTATATGTTATGTATATGTTATATACATATGTATGAACGCCCTTTTCCTTTCTCTTTGGTATACAGAGTCCTGGAAGTGACAACTCCAGGTCAAAGGGTAAGCACTGTTTAAAAACATTTTGGGTATGGTTTCATATTACTTTCTAGAATAACTAGATCAGGGGGCAGCTAGGTGGCACAGTAGATAGAGCTCCGGCTTTGGAGTCAGGAGAACCTGAGTTCAAATCCGACCTCAGACACTTGACACTTAACTAGCTGTGTGACCCTAAGCAAGTCACTCAACCCCCATTGCCTCACCAAAAAGAAAAAAAAAAGAAAAAAAGAAATAGAAATAGAAATAGAATAACTAGATCAGTTCACAGTTCAACCAGCAGTGCCTTAATACACTTACTTTAGGAATTATAATATTTGATCCTTGGATCCCTTGCTTTAATTGTGGTAGAGGCATTATGACAGAGTTCAGAGAGGTGGAAAAATACCATATTTGGAGGGAGAGAACCTGGGGTTAAGTCCTAGTTTTGCTGCTTACTTCTTTTATAATTTCAAAATAGCTCCTTACCCTTTCTTGGCCTCAATTTGCTTAACTCTAAAATAAGAAGGTTGGATTAGATGACCTCCTGAGACCCCCTTCCAGATTCTTATCTAGGATCTCCATATGTATGTGACACCTGATCTCTCCACCAATATACCACTTTCTGCATAACCATTATCTTTACATTTGAATAACTTCCTTTGTTATTTCTGGAAAGTAAAAATAGTGAATTAATGGAAAATAGTCACAGGGGCTCATCTTTTCAGTGTCTTGTGAACCTAATTTACAAGTCTCAGGAGTGGGTGATCTCTTTCACTACACACGAGTCATGTTGCTAGTCATATGTGTACCAGAAGGAGATTATCATTCAGAAAATTTGCATATAGACAGTATTTAAGCCCTAAGCATATTTAATTACATTTCATAAGGATATACTCACTCAAGTTTACTCAGGACAAAAATGTAATTATTCTTTTCCTGGTAGAACCACCCAGAAGAGCTAGTATTATATATTTTTTCATCTGTGCTATTAAAAATGTTTGGGATAAATTAAGAAAATATCTACTTCTATTTGTGAAATTAGAAAAATGAAGCTGCATTTTGAAATTCACCTTTCTAGGTCCTGATACAAATTTTCCCAAAAAATTAGCTACTTTCTGTAAGCCTTGAGGCAACAAAATTGCCTATTCAGGGCTAATAAATTCCTTGAGAATGAGCCTTATGTGGATGATCTGAAAATGAAAATACTTTAAAGAGAAGAAACCCCATTGCATGACATTTACTGCATTGGTAAACAATAACAAATTCATCTGGGCTTGCCCAGTGTATATGTTATTCATAAATAGGGATTTATAACTCACTATAACAAATATTTTGGGGTTGTACATAAATTAATATGTGACATATAGCTAAATTAAACAGAAAATTAGATTTAGTGTAGAGAGGTTACCTTTCAGTCCTAAAAAATAGGGAAACAAAAAAGTTGAGTGCTCAGTTTGGAAATTTTGTTTCAGCTTATCAGAATATTTATATTGTACATCACAAGTATATACAATTTATTCTCAATTTAATTTAGCACTTGCTAAATATCTGTTAGGCAAAAAGCACTAATAGAGTCTCAATTATTCCTTTTCCAGTATAGAAAGATCCTTGTAATTAGTTATCACAGGTCCTATCAATCATATCTCAGAAATAGAAATATGAAAACTCATGTGAAATCTATAAAAATAATTTGATTAGAGTAGCATGCACATTGATTACAATTATGTGGAAATGTATAGAGAAATACATATAAATATGTACATACATGCGTGTACACATATTTAGACAAATGTGTGTGTTTCTAAAAGGATAATAAAAGATATGGGAAAAGATTACCAGAGGAACTAAATTAGGTATTTGTATCTAAATGATTAAGGATGTTTTGCTAAAATAATTTGAATATAATTGTTGTCTTATATTTTATTGAGTGCTAAAGCGGCCTCTATTAGCCTATTTACTTAGACCTGAAAAATATTAAGCATACTCCTTGTTTAGAAACAGGGTCCAGCATCAATTTTCCTAATGCTCTCCTGACTTCTTTTCCTATCACTTAATTTGACCACATGTTTTACTAGAAATGTGTGTGTGTGTGTATGTGTGTGTGTGTGTGTGTGTGTGTGCATACATGCATGAGTGTAGAACTATCCCACTTGGAAAGGGATGATGCCTGCTATTTGGTAAGAAGCAAAAGACAATAATAAAATAATTATTTCTGTCAATATAAATGCTAAACAGAAATGGGAAGTCATATCCCTTCCTCGTATCATATTTTTTCAACATGAAATTACATCAAAAAAATTTAACTTGACAAATCTTAGCATTTATAATCTAGCATCAAAAGTGTAGCACAGGGTACACCATTAATGGCAGGACAGTTCTTAATTAAACTATGCTGTTCTTTGGGCCAGAATGAATAGCTTTTGTTCAGCCAATAAAGTGATCAGCCTAGAGGGCCATAAAGTTAGTGAAAATCAAGTCGACAAGCTTGCACTAATTATCTTTGGTATTACTACACTGCTTTTGGAGCTGCAGCCAAAAACATAATGGAGGTGACCTCAACAGACATCAGTTGAATGAATGTTTTTGTGAGAGAAACATTTATTGTCAGCTCCTACTAACACAGCTCAATATTTTTCATTACCATCTTAAAGAGGTCTATAACTTGATTTGCAAGATTCACCCTCCTCCCACTCCCCCAAAAAACCCTTGTAGCCAATGACTTTGCATCAGTCAAAGGGGAAGCTACCTAAAATAGATGTTCATCATCCAAAGAGTGATGACTCACAATCAACCAATTAATAAACACGTATCTATTAAACAACTACTGTGTGCTGGGTATAGAGGTCAAAATTAGATAGTTCCTGCCAACAAAGGGTGCACATTCTATTTTAGAGAGACAACATGCAAATAAATAATTTTGCCCAAATAAATTCAAGGTAAATTTGCATGTACTGTGCAATGACCTCCTAGGGACTAGTTCTCTCCTTCCCTGTATCTGTAACAGGCAAAGAATAAGATCCTGCTGCTTTCACCTTCCATTTACCAAAGATGGGCTGACTTCAGGTCGCCCAGGCATGACCCTACTCAGAGCCCTAAAAACTTCTCAGTCTTCTTTCCTGGATCTTTGTCCAATGCCCTGTACTTACTGTGGGTTTCCCAGAGGGATGTGTCTTAGGTCCTCTTCTCCTTTGCCTCTAAATTATTTTACTTGGCAATTTCATAAGCTCCCAAGGATTCAATTATCATCTCTATGACAATGACTGTCAAATTTACTCCAGCCCTTACCTCTTTCATGACCATCAATCTCCCATCTCCAACCGCCTATTGTGCATATCAAACTGAATGACCTATAGATATCTTAAACTCAACATATCCAAAATTGTAATTATCTTTGCCCTCCAAACTCCTTTTAGCTTCCAAATTTCCCTATTATCATCAAGGTACCACCATCCTCCCAGTGACTTAGGCTCTCAACCTGAGTGTAATACTCAATTCCCCACTCTCTCTCATCCCTTCTATATTCAATCTGTAAACAAGTCCTGTCAATTTTACCTTCACCATATCTTTTGCATTTATCCCCTTGCCTACTCTAACACTGACACAACTTTGGTTCAGGCCATCACCTCATGTCTACACTATCATTCTAGCCTTTTAGTTGGTCTGTCTGCCACAAGTCTATCTTTTCAAAACTGTGGTTTTGCCATAACTCAAAAGTATTCCATTTCAACAATCAACTCCAAAATATGCAATCTGACTCCCAACTTTATCACTTAAACTGCCTTCTTATAAGTTACCAACAATCTCTAAATTGCCATATTGAATACTCTTTTCTCAGGGGTGTATGAGGTCTTCTGAGAAGATTAGCACATCTGTTGAGAGAGCTTGCTAGGCCTTTTTCAAGACTGCTCATCCACTTTGGTGTCCAATTTCACCCAACTCTCAAGTGTGGCTCCAAGAAACTATAGCATATAACATACCACACCCCAGGAAATTGTCTTGGCAGATGGGCTAAACAAGGTTGAGGGTGACCAACAGGTCTCATACCCATTGATGAATTAGGGGAATGCCCACCTCAAGCATGTGAAGACTTCTCCCAGGAGAATGAGAGGATGAGAACAATTTGCTCCAACAGCCATGAGGACAGTTAAAGCAGATGCTGTAGAATGCTTTGAGCTTGGCCAGACATCAAAGATGCCAAGGTCATCCACTGTATCATGAACTATCATCAGTTGTCATGATTTTTGTCTTGCCATTGGACTTTGATGACTCTGGAAGAAAGAGTGAGGCTGATGACTTTGTGCATCTCTTTCTCACTTAAGTCCAATTCACATGCAATTTAATACATCACCTCATAATGGCATTGATCCTCTTTGAAAATGAAGGACAAACAATTTTTTCCCCAATCTTTATCCTTCTCAACTTCTGTATAGTATATGACACTTTTGACAACTATCTCTTACTAAATATTTTCCCCCATGAGTTTTAATAACATTGCTCTCCTTTAATTCTCCTACCTGTCTGACTACTACTTCTCAATCTCTTGGCCAATTGATCTTCTACTTCAACTTTCCCAATTATGAATGGTTCTTAAGACTCTGCCTAGAAAACTCACTCCATCTATGCTCTCTCTATACTCTCTCACTCAGTGACTTCATTAACTCCTATGAGTATAAATATCCCTTCTAGGCAAATGAGTTCTGACTACATATACTCAGTCCTAGCCTCCCTCCAAAAGTCCAGTTACAAATCTCTTATTGCCTATCAGATATGTCAAACTAGGTATCTCAGAGACATATAAAACTTAACATGCCGAAAATTGTTATCTTCCCCTCCAAAAAAAAGAACCCACCCCTTTTCTGAATTTTCCTATTTTAGTCAAGTATACCACTATGTATACTACTAACAGATTCCATATGAAAAATAACTAGATTAGAAAAAATAAATCTATTGTGGTAAGTTTATACAAAGAAAAAAAGAAAAAATAACATAGTTGGAATGCAAAAATACTGAACTAGAGAAAGAGCTGTCAGAATGGAAGTGAAAAGCATTAACAATAAAAGAACACACAATCTCTATAAACGTCAAAGCATTTGGCCTTACAGAAAGGATACACAAAGACAATCTAAGGAACATAGGTTTGTGAGATGTAAAAATCAAGAACCTGAATGCCATAATGGAGAAAAAAATAGAAGCAAAATGTTCAGAACTTCCAAACACAGAAAACAAAGCATTAATCAAGAGAAAATACAGAAAGAGGAGCCAAGATGATGGATTAAAGGAAACCTAGTTGAACTCTACCAACATTCCCCTCTGAACAATTTTAAATTAATAACCCAAATCAAATTTTGGAGTGGCAGAGGTGACAAAAGCTCATAGTAAGATATTTGTCAGGGCCTAAGAAAACTGAGGAGGTTGGCAAGAGAAGTTTGTGACAGCAGGGTAGAGGAATGTCCAGAGCCCACACTACAACAGCAGCAACAGTGGCTACAGCAGCAGCTTCTAGAGCTCTCAGCCCATCAGAAAGACTATAGGGGACCCTTTACTGGCACTGGGTATAGCTGGCACTGATTGGCAACTATAGATTTCCAGGGTGGATAGGAATGTTGGGAGTCAGTCACAAGAGAGTAGGGGTCTTGGCCAAAGTTCCAAGGAAAAGAAAGCACTAACACTTGTGGCTGCAGGGGACCATTGGCCATTCCTGGAAGAAGACCAGAGTATAAACCAGGAGGGCAGTAACCATAAAACTTGCAGACTTCCAGAAATAACTCTGAGAACAACAGTGAGAAAAAGCCTGAAGCTTGGGACAGTGCCACCCCACCCCCAGATGAACAGAGTCCAGTTTTAACATAAAGTTATAGTTTAATATAAAGTCAAGAAATAGACTGGAAAATTAGCAAACAACAACAAAAACATAGTTGACCATAAAAACCTGGTGTCGGGGAAGACCACGATATAAACTCAGAAATTAACAATGTAAAAATAGCTACAAACAAATCCTCAGGGAAAAATGTTAATTTGGTACAAGCCCAGCAAGAATTTCTGGAAACATTTATAAAGATAGATGATTAATAGAGGAAAATTTAGGGGGGGAAATGAGAGTGATGTAAAAAAACAATGAAAATAAAATTAACAGCTTGGTAAAAAAAAAAAGGCACAAAAAATACAGAAGAAAATAATACTACCACCACCACCAACAACAACAGAATTGGCCTAGGGGTAAAATATGCACAAAGCTTCACTTTAAAAAATGCTCCTTAAAAAAAAAAAAACAATTGGTCAAGTGGGAAAAGGGGTACAAAAGTTCACCGAAGAAAATAATTCCTTAAAAAATAGAATTGGGCAAATGGAAGCTAATGACTGTATGAGACAGCAAGAAAAAAATAAAGAGAAAAAATGAAAAATAATTTTAAAAATGTGAAATATCTCATTAGAAAAACAACTGACCTGGAAAATAAATTGAAGAGAGAAAATTTGAGAATTATTGGACTATCAGAAAGTATGATCAAAGAAAGTTTAGACATTGTATTTTAATAAATTATGAAGGAAAACTGTCCTGACATCTTAGATCCAGAGAGCAAAATAGAAATTGAAGGAATGCACCAATCATCTCCTGAAAGAGATCCCTAAATGAAAATTTCCAGGAATAATGCAGTCAAATTCCAGAGCTCCTAGATCAAGGAGAAAATATTGCAAGTAATCAGAAAGAAACAATTTGAATGTTGTGGAGTCATAGTCAAGATCACACAAGATTTAGCAGCTTCCACATTAAAGTAGCAGAGGGCTTGGAATATGACATTCTAGAGACAAAACAGCTAAGTTTACAACCAAGAACAACCCACTCAGCACAACTGAGTATAATTCTTCAGGGGGAAAAATGGATATTTAATGAAATAGAGGATTTTCAAGCATTCCTGATGAGAAGACCAGAACTGACTAGAAAATGTGACATTCAGGGCAGATAGATGGTGCAGTGGAAAGAGCACCAGCCCTGGAGTCAGGAGGACCTGAGTTCAAATCCAGCCTCAGTCACATGATACGCACTAGCTGTGTGACCCTGGGCAAATCATTTAACCCCAATTGCCTCACCAAACAAAAAAAAATTACATTCAAACACAAGACTCAAGAGAATCTGCATTAAAAGGTAAATATGAAAGAGTAATTGTAGGAGACTCAATAAAGTTAAACTGCGTATGTTTCTATAAGGGAAGATGAAACATGTAACTCCTAAGAACTTTATTATTATTAGGGCAGTTAAAAGAATTAACATAGACAGTGGGTATGGATGTGAGTTGATTATATTGGAATGATCTCCCCCCAAAAATGAAGGAGTACGTATGTACACAAAAATGACTTACAAGGAAGAGTTTTTACAGTGGAGGGAAAAATGCAGGGGGTGGCAGGCAATGCTTGAACCTTACTTTCATTGGAATTGGTTCTCAAAATGGGAAGAAATATAGTATAATATAATATAATAAAGTATAGTATAGTGTAATGTAATATAATATAATGTGATGCAGCATAATATTATATATACATACACATATTCAGTTGTATATAGAAATGTAAGTTACCTAACAGGCATGTGGGAGCAGAAGGGGATGAGATATGGAGGAAGAGTATGATAAAAGGAAGGAGAGATTAAGGGAGCTTGTGTTAAGAAGCAAAATAGACTTTCGAGGAAGGACAGGATGAAAAAGAAAGAAGAAGAAGAAACAGAAGAAAACAGGATGCAGAGAAATACACAGTAATCATTACTATAAATGTGAATAGGATTTCAATGCGTACAAGGGAAATCTATAGCAGAATGAATTAGAAACCAGAATCCAACAATGTTTACAAGACAAACTCACATACACACATCCACACACAGTTAAAATAAAAATCTAGAGCAGAATCTAATATGCTTCAGCTGACCTAAAAAAAAAGCACGGGTAGCAATCATGATCGAAACAAAACAAAAACAAACATAAACCTACTTAAAAAGAATAATCAGGGAAACTACACTTTTACTAAAAGACAATAAAGTAATATCAAAACATTTTACAGCAAATTTCTCTCTCATAGGCCTCCTCTCTCAAATATATACTGAGTCAACTTTATAAAAAAAAAAAGAGCTATTCCCTAATTGATAGATGGTCAAAGGACATAAATAAGCAGTTTTCAGAAGAAGAAATCAAAGCTATATGCAGTCATAAGAAAAAATGCCATAAGTCACTATATTGATCGAAGAAAGACAAATTAAAACAACTCTGAGATGCCACCTGATACCAATCAGAAATGACAAAGGCTGGAGGGGATGAGGCAAAAATAAGTACACTAATGAATTATTGGTGGAGTAGTGAACTGGTCCAACCATTCTGGAGAACAACTTGGAACTAAACCCAAAGGGCTATAAAATGTGCATATCCTTTGACTCATCAAAGTGAACAAAGAAAAAGGAAAAAGACCTATATGTACAAATATTTTCATATCAGTTCTTTTTGTGGTGGCAAAGAATTGGAAATCATGGGGATGTTCATCAATTGAGGAATAACTGAACAAGTTATGGCATATGATTGTGCTATAAAAAATGATGAGGCAGGTGGTTACAGGAAAATGTAAGAAGACCTATGTGAACTGCAAAGTGAAGTGAGAGCCACGACATCATCATGCACCATCACAGTAATGTTGCAATAATGATCAACTGAAAGACTTGGCTACTCTTATCAATACAATGATCCAAGACAATTCCAAAGGACTCATGACCAAAAAAAAGGTATTCACCTCCAAAGACAGAACTGATGAACTCTGAGTATAAATTGAAGTATAATTTTTTCACTTTATTTTTCTTGCTTTTAAAAAAATATGCTTAACATGGACATATATTTTACATGATTTCACATGTATAATTGATATTATATTGCTTGCCTTCTCAGTAGGTAGGGAAGGTGTTGGGAGGGAGGAAGAGAATTTAAAACTCAAAATTAAAAACAACATAATATTAAGAATAAATAAATGGTAAATTTAAAAATATTTCTTAAAAAGAGAATATACAAATCATCCCCAGATTTAAAAAAATTAAAGTTCAAAACTTCCAATATCTATAATTGTTAAATTTAAGAACTAAAATTGCAAACAATAAATTCTGCAAATAGACAGAAGAACCTTCAGGTATAAAAGAAAAGAAATCAGACCAAAACAAGATTAAGTTGCACATACCGGAAATATTAGAATCTCAGAAATAAAAAGGAGGCATTCCTTCCTCTCCAATAGACATGAGGAGAATTTTCTACTTGCAAACTCTCTAAACAACAAAAACACAACACACAAACAAGTACAATTACCAAGCAAAGAAATAAACAATAGAATAAATTCATTACCTTGATACGGGTCCTCATCATTTCATTCCTGGACTGTTGTAATATACTACTAGTTTGCCTGCCAAAAATCTCTCTCCAATCCTATTTATCCTCCACTCAGTGATCAAACTGCTCTTTCTAAAGCTCATATCAGACAATATGCAACCTGCTTCCTCTCCAACTCCCCCATCAATAAACTCCAGTGGTTCTCTATTACTTCCAAGATTAAATACAAAATTCTTTGTTTCACATCCAAAGCTCCTCATAACCTGGCAACCTCATCTTTTCAGTTTTCCTATATGTTACTCCCCACCATTACCCTGTGGTCTAGTGATCCTGGCAACCTGGCTGTTTCTCTTACAAGAGAAACATCCATCTCTCTGCTCAGAGAATTTTCCTTGGCTGTCCTTCCATACCTGGAATATTCTTACTGCTCATTTCTATCTCCTGGCTTTTCTGGCTTCCTGCAAATCCCACCTTCAATATTATGTTTTTCTCCTCTTGATCATTTCCAATTTCTCCTGTATATGAGTTGTTTATATATAGTTGCTTTCATGTCATCCCCCTCTTCAGACTATGAACTTGTTTCAAGAAGCAACTGTCTTTTGCCTTTCTTTGTATCCCCAGTACTTAACACAGTGCCTGGCACATAGATGGTACTTAATAAATGACAGAGACAGAAATAGAGAGACAAAGAGAAAGCCATGAGTTTAAAGGATGGGTATGTGATGTGATGTGTGTGTGTATGTTCAAAAGTTTAAAAAAGAGCAATGCTAACGAACTGTTATAAACTCCACAACCACCCTACAAAAGACCAAAGAGTGGAAGAGTTTATAAACGGAGAAAGGGGAGGTCAAGGACAGAGGATAACATGTTATGACCCCTTATATCTTCCATAGGTGCCTCCATGGGCAACACATTGTCTCAGGAGGACAGAAGTGTGAGCTCTTACAGGACCTGGCACCCAGAAAAGGAGGGAAGGGTCATGAATCAAAGATGAAATGAGACCACGACTGGAAACGGGATTGATTATATTAAAGTTAGGGGATAGAATTAAACTGCATTATTTGGCACATAACATAATTTCTATTATGGAACATTTCTTCTCTTCACATTACTTCTCTCATGAATTCATACTTCTAAGAATAAGGCACAATAGAAAGATGTTTTTAAAGGATGATGGTATGAGAGCTATAAAAGCAATAACAGAAATCAGTAAGAAAGAGATCACAACTAATTCTTTAGAAGCTTTCACCCAATAAGGCACACTAAGAGATTAAAGGAGGGAGAAGAAATAAACTATAAACCAGAGAACAAAAGTTAAGAATAGAAAGGTAGGGAAGAAAACAGAATGAAAAGAAAATAATTTTGTTTTATTTTAGTATTAACTCTATATATATCATATGGCATAACATCTAAATTCATAAGGAAAAATGGATTAAATTACAAAAAAAACCATAGCAAAATGATAATAATAATGACAGGTCTTTCCCAAGTGGTTGAGTTTCTTCAAAACAAAATTTAAATACACTTAAGCCATAGAATTTAGAAAGTTAGGTGAGTGAATATTTATGCTGTTATAAGAGTAGGAGGGGCCTGCTACTTTGTAAAAATTTGAATCATATCACTGTGACAATTTGTTTTTGTGTTTTCTTCTGGAACTGAGAATTCACTGTAGGAATTTCAATTTAAAACAAAACAAAACAAAACCGCCTTCCGCTATGCAGGTCTCCAAGTGTTCTACAGATTATGATCTTAGAGAATTGTCTGGGACACTGAGACATTTTGTGACATGCCCATGGGCCCACAGCCAGTCTATGTAGAGGCAGGATTTTAATACAGGTTTTCTTGAGCTAAAGAATTAGAATAGTCCTTTATTAATTATTCATGATAGGACAAATAAATTCATACATATATGTATGTACATTATTCATGATAGGACAAATAAGTTCATACATATATATATGTACACACATATGCACATCTACATTTCTGACTTTATATAGCATGTATATTTATATGACACATGTATGTAAGCTCACATGTGTATAGTTGTATAAAGAATGCATATATGTATATATGTGTGTACACATATAATATATACTTATACATTACACTTACACAGTTATCCCTTCCACATTATGACTTCCTCCAATATGGGTTTTGATATATTGCCTGTTAGCATAAGAAATTAGATGAGAATTTTTGGGGAGTTCTGTGGAAGCTGCAGCTGACATGCAAAGGCCAGAAGAATACACAAAGCAAATACTTAAACCAAATTTTACAATAAGGTACATACCTCATAAAGGAAAAAGAAAAATATGAGACTTCTTCTTGGGTACAAGAGAGGGCCAAAAAGATTTTACACTGATTTTCCAGATCCTGGGGGTACCACACCCCTAACCCCACCATACTCCCTGAGATGTGGAAGGGATAATTGTAGATACATATGTCGATATATGTATGTGTATTTGTGTGTGTGTGTGTGTGTGTGTGTGTGTTGTGTGTGTACAGTGTGCTTATATATGGACATTTTCTTAAAGATAATGAATTTTGGAGGCTCCATTGGATCTTTCTTCATTTACACCATCAAAAGAACTCTTTGCCATTCGCCAGAGTTAAAAGTAATTTCTCATTAGAACTATATGTACCAGATGTACTAAGCTGGTGCTAGATTATTTCCAGCTTGGACTGGTATAGTTGAGTCTTTTCTATTATCTCTTTAATAATTCCTTTGTCAGTTTTCTGTGGGTATGGGCCATCTGCATTTATAACTTCTTTGAGAATAAGATCAATGTGTTTGCTATAAATGACCTAATTCTTTGATTATCCCTATTGAAAAATTGCATCATATTTAATTTTTCTTATGCATCTATCTGAATAGCCAGTTCATTAAATATTTTGACTTTCTTCCATATATGTGTGTGCACATACATATATTGCAAAATTATACATATGTATGTTTAAATTTTTGTATAATTTAGATTTGTATATAATTTATATGTACACATTTATATAGAATAACATATAATTTAATGTTTTATATATAACTTACATGTGCATGCACATATATAAAAGAAAAAAAACCCTTTCAATATACTGGCCATTCAGGTGGATAAGGAAGGGAAAATTAATTATGATGTAATTGCTAAGTAGGAAATATATATACATCTATATATAATGCTTTTAATATAGGTGTGTTTATAGTACAAATTTTATATATTAAATTTGCCATATTATGGATATTTATAAATCAAAGAATGTATTTTGAATATATTAGAATTATAGATTTGTATAATAAATATACATGTTTATAAATACATATCTGATACAATGAAAAATCTTATCATGCCATATTTTCCTCCATTACTACTTAAGAAAGTTCTTCTAACTTCTAACTAATGCTCCACATACTAACCCATAACACTATTCTGGTATTAAAGCTCTGCTAAAATGTCACACTGGAAACCTCATCAACTTTGAAAGGCCACCATATGCCATCACTATATAATGAAACTGCAATCATGTTCTATTCCACTAAACTTTAATCTAGGATATTAAATTTATTTTCAGATAATCATGCAGTGCTTATTCAAGTGCATTCACATTTTATCTAAACCATTTATAGTTTTAAACAGAATGTCGCCAGTGATAGAATAAAATTCTTATGAGTTTTTTTTTTCTCTTTAATGCTACAGTAATCCAAGAGCCTGCACAGTATAAGAGAATGAGTCTGGACTTGGAGTCAGGAGAATCTAGGTTTGAACACTGGCTCTCAGATGTACTAGTTTATTACATTGGAAAAATAATTCCTCTGAAATTTTAATACATGATTATTTATCTAAAAATAGGAACAATAAAATAGCGTTGTGATAAAAGCCCTTAGCAAACCTCGAAGTATTATCTAAATATGAGTTTTTCTGGTCTGGAACTGTGCTTGATTTCAATAATGAAGGAAATTTCTAACATGGAAATCATCCCTATCTGTGCATATCAATAACTCACCTGTAATATTAAGTCTTGGAAAATTTCTTGAGGCCTTGAACCCTCTCCTTCCTCCACTTCGACTATTTTCCTGGCTTCCTTTATGTTCAACTAAAATACCATCTCTTACTGGAAACCTTCCCCAACCCTTCCTAAGTCTAGTGCCTTCCTTCTGTTAATTATTTCGTATTTATCATATAGACAAACAGACAGAGAAAGGAGAGAGAAACAGAGAGAGAAAGAGAGAGAGAGAGAGAGAGAGAGAGAGAGAGAGAGAGAGAGAGAGAGGTTTCTTTGCATGCTTCCTCCCCCATCAGATTATAGTAAATTCCTTACAGTCTTTTACCTCTTTTTTATTCCCAGTACTTAGCATAGTGCCTACACAAAGCAGGTGCTTAATAAATGTTCATTGATTTGATTGAATGTTTTGCAGTGGTCTTTCCAACCCATTAATCTTTGTGACCAGCTAAACTATTTCAACAGCATCTTAGTAGATTGTTTTGCCTTATCTCTCTGCACCTCTCCTCCAGTCACAAATTTCCTCATGCATAGATCTGGTCATGTCATTACTTGGTTCAAAACCCTTTGATGATTCCCTATGTCCTGAATAGTAAATCAGGCTCCCTTGCCTGTTATTCAAGGCCTTCTCTAATCTGGTAGCATCCTAGCCCATCAGCCTTATCTCCTATTATTCCCCTCCTTGAATTCTACATTCCATTCAGATGGACTTTTCTCTGCCCCTCACACACATCCTGTGATCTTCCATGAATGGAATATCAAATTGTTGCTTATGTTTGGAATATCTTCCCTCTGTTTTTCCCTTTTGAATTCCTACCTAGCCTTTAAAATATAGCTCATGTCATTTCCTTCAAAAACTTTTAGATGATCCCCTCAGGCAATAAAACTTCTCCCTTGTGTCTTCATCTACCACTTTGTTTCACACATCTCTAATTCATTTATCATGTAATATTATGCAATATGCATCCATAACTTACTCTACTGTAAGTCACCTGAAAGCAAGCATTGTGTTTAGCTCAGTTTTGTATCACCCTATCACCTAACACTGTGTTGTAAACACAATAAATGCCAAATAAACGTTTCTGACTTGCTGTAAATTTATTTTCTTCGTATAAACACACCCGTGTTCTTATACAATTCCAATTTTTGAAGCTCCCTGGATTATGCCCCTTTCCTGAAGATAATTCCTTTCCAGGGTACAGATATCACAGCTTTAAAAAAATTAATTGATTCTATAGTAAACAATAGAAGACCTTTCACTCCACTGATCAGGTTAGAGTCAGAATACTCTGAACATATATCAGACATTGATATGGACACATGTACTTTATGTGCATTATCATAGGCACTGGCAAATTCCTACCTATATTGCAACATCGAGATATCTCTCATATAATACACTAATTAGATGGAAAATATAGACTAAATTAGCAAAGACAAATGCTCTTTTTCCAGCAAACATTTTAAATTAATCTAATTCTCCTATTATCCTCCATTGAGCAAATCAAAATCAAAAACATTTTAAGTTAATCTATCTGTCCTACTATCCCTCATTGAGCAAATCAAAATCAAAATGAAAACACCTCAATACATAGCTGCATAGGCCTGCAAAACAAATTTCCGTATTAGCCATTTACACAATCATATGTATCTTTCTGTATTTTAGATTCATCTCCTCTCTGTCAGCAGTAAATGATGTCTTTCGTCTTCATTCTTTTATACTCATTGCTTATCACTTCATTGGTCAGTTGTAAAATCTTTAAAAGTTGCTTTTTTATATAATTTGTCATTATATAAATTATTCTAGTTCTCTCTGCATCATGTCACAGCAGTCCTCATAATTTCTTCTGAAATTTTTCACTTCAATATTTCATGTGGCACAATAACATTCTTTTACAGTCATCTACCAGAACTTATTTAGCCATTATCTAATAGGAGGACCCTCTTTTGGTTTCTAATTTTTGGAAAGTGTCAGATTTTCTAGAGTCCTTAAATTGTATGCTTCATTTTATAAGATTTATGATAGTTCCTCTCTGTCCTCATATGAGAAATATAATGAACACTGATCTATCTCAAAGGGATACTACATAATTTAATTGAAATTTATTACAGCCTCTTGAAAATATGTCATGCTTTATGAATGCCAAAGAATAGCAAAAATATCAATATTAATGGCATTAGTAATATCATTCAGGTTTCTTCTTACAAGGACACTTAAAGTGTCAGGTTTTTTTAGTATACTACAAAAGCCAAAAGACACCTCTTAAATGACATTGGGTTTTTTTTATTTAAAGAACTTTAATGACCCTTGGTGGTATCACTTACCTAGAATCACAGAAAATCATAACCATAAAAGAGATCATGCCTTTTAAACCTCTTATTCTAGCCAGACATTTTCTCCTCTCTTGGCTTCAGTGATAGTGCCATTTCCTAATTTGTGCTCCTAGACATTTGACCAACCCTCTTCAGCTATTTTTTCTTGTGCCTAGGGCCTCTCCCAGTGTTCTCTCCCTCCATGATCTCATCAGCTTCCTTGGAATCAATTATCATTTAATACACACACACACACACACACACACACACACACATATCCAGTCCTAATGAATTCCAGTTCAGTATCATCAACTCCTTACTAGACATTTTTACCTAGAATTTGTTTTGCAGGACTATGGAGCTGTGTATTGAGGGGCTTATTTTGGTGGATTTTGATTTTAGTTTGTTCAGTGGGTAGTGGGAGTAATAGAGTAATTGAAAATGTATTTTGCCAAAAACTAAAATTAATAAATTATTTTTTTAAAAGAACACCAAGAGGGAAGCTAGGCAGAGCAGTGGATAGAGCACTGGCCCTGGAGTCAGGAGGATCTGAGTTCAAATCCATCCTCAGACACATAACACTCACTAGCTATGTGACTCTGGGCAAATTACTTAACCCCAATTGCCTCACAAAAAAAAAAAAAAAAGAACACCTAGGATTATCTAAGAAAGGACAAGCATTTGTCCTTGCTAGTTCTGTCTCTACCCATCATCCAGTGTCAGGGGTGCGGAACCTTCAACCTGAAGGCCAGGTGTGGCCCTCTAGGTCCTCAAGTGCATCGCTTTGACTGAATCCAAACACATTTGTGAAGTTTGTATTCAGTTAAAGGGCTACACTTGAGGACCTAGAGGGGCACATGTGGGAGGCCACAGGTTCCCCGCCCCTGATTAGTGTATTATGTGAGAGATAACTGGATGGAGCAGCAAAGGAAAGTAAGAGTGTATCTTAGATCTACCTTAGTTTGACATTTTAAATTCATTATGTCCATAAGAGAACTATCTTTGCCTCAAATCTTTCTCTCCTTTATATTTCATTATTTCTGTAAAGGGAACAATCAAGCTCTTTTGGAAGTAGAAACAAAAAATTTCCATGAAGTCACTGCTTTCTGCATATGAAAAAAGTCAATTGAGAGGACTGAATGCTGCTTCTTCAGGGAAAGGGGGAAACGGCAAGTATTTTTTTTTTAATGCCGGCTATGTGCCAGACACTGTACTAAGAGTTTTACAGATTATGTCATTTTATCCTTATAACAGCCTTGTGAAGTAGGTATTCTTATTATCCCCATTTTAAAGTTGAGGAAACTGAGAGAGACAGAGGTTAAGGTACTTGCCCAGGGTCATATAACTAGGAATTATCTGAGGTTGGATTTGAACTCAGGTGTTCCTTTCTCCAGGTGCATTGCTCACCTAAGAACCTTCCTTCTTGAAGTCACAAGATGACTTCTGGAATTACTGTCTGACTGCAGACTATTACAGATCATTGGAGTCCATGAAAATTTTCTTCTTTGATTTTAATTTCTTTTTTATAATATTTTGAACTTGAAAGACCCCCAATAAGATCATTTCCCTATATGAAGTACAACAGAAAAAATAGGATTGTGTGTACAGCTGTTAATTAATAGCAACCCAAACAGCTTGCTTTTCTCTCCAAATATGCAGCAAATTAAACGCCATTTTTGAAAGCTGTCTTGTACCCCAGCATCATTCCTTCTGTTCTAATCTATGAATTTTTTAAAAAAAGTTTCAGTTACCCTTTTTTCTTCTATTTCTTTTTTTTTTTGTCTTTTGGATTTTTGTATAGTTAGTCCCTCTCTTCTTCTCAACTCCACCCTCAAAATGAAAAGAAGAAAAACAAAACTCTTGTATCAAATACACAGTCAATAAAAGCAAATCTCCACATTGGTCATGTGTGAAAATACATTCCCAGTTTTCTATTAAACAATAGAATAAATCATTTTGCAGTTAAAAAGACCCAGGAGTCTCATAAACATAGGGAGAGATGGCCCAAGTATAAAGGACTTCTTTGAAACATTTCCTAAGTGAATGTTTTAACTAGATGTATATTTTTTCACTTGCGGAAAGCAACTGAGACTGAATACCTAAAGGGATTGACTGAGAAGGGACAGAACTAAGCCCATTCATCATGGTATTATCCTTTTGCATTGTCCTATATTTCAACTAGCTCTATATTTGTCTCAATATGGAATAAAATGATGCCAGAAAGCAGTGAAACACTTTATCGGTGATGTTTATAAAGTACTATGATCTATCACCCTATCCTAATCATGCTGGCAAATATTGGCAGAAGTTGACATTGTTGCCTTAATAAATGCAAGAAACTTGCTACGGTTGATTACCTGTTTTACATTTGAAAGTGTATTGATCACTTTACTTGAATTAAAGATGCAAGTTTCTTAATTGGGCAATCAAGTTTGGAAGAGTTGGTTCTTATTTTCTAGCAATAGAGTTTCTCTTTTATTGACTACTTCAAAGGCACTAATGAGATTATCATTGGGTGTAATTTTGCTTCTCTCACTGATTGAAATATTATGACTGTGTAGTATTGATGCACATTGAAAACAAAGCAACATTAGGTTTTTGAAATTCATTTTGGGGACTTTGAGGTTTTATATGTGTTTTATGAAGAAGAAGAAGAAGAAGAAGAGGAGGAGGAGGAGGGGGGGAGGAAAAAGAGGAAAAGCAATGAAAAGAAAAAAGAGGAAAAAGAGGAGGAGGAAAACTGGGGGAGAAAGAGGGGGAGAAAGAAGAGGAGAAGCAATGAATAAGCTAACAAGCATTTTAAGTGTCAACTACATCCCAGGAAAAAGCAGAAATAAAAGAAGAAAAGAACTAACAAGAAAAAAAAAGACTAGAAGGAAAAGAAGAGGAATCAGTCAACAAAGAAGCTGAGAAATCAATAAGTAATTATTTTTAAGTGTCTGTGATTTGCCAGGAAAAGAATTTGCCTTTTATTTTTTTCTTTTGCTGCTACATATTATTTTTATGGTAAGATATGCTAAACAAACACATGAAGCTTCATTCTTCATATCATGACATATGGACTTCCTTAGATGGAAGAAGAAAGTAGGAGGATAAAACTTGGGGCCTATTTACTGTTCTTTTTTTTAATTCAAATTTTACTGAACTGATTGCAATATAGAAAATAGTTATGTCTAATGTAATCAGAGACAAAAGCACTATGATTATTGTCTTCTAAGGTTATAATAATTAATATTAGTACAGCTATTATTATTATTATCGTTATCATTAATACTAACCTGCCTGGCATTGCCCTGATCTTTTTCAGTTCCAGTTGTCTTATACTCCATTCCACTAGGCAGAAGTATGAAGGTCTCACGCCTGCTATAGTCCTCAGAGAGTGGCTCTGGATATCTATGGCAACTTTTTATCTAGAGAATGTGAATTACTATAGATTTACTAAATCAGAATCTGTTCTCTAGGACCCAAATTGGGCAAACCATGACTTTCCCCTGAAATTGAGCCTGAATCAAATGAGGTATAATGGCATCAATGACAAAACATGGATTTTTGCATATTGTATTCACTTTTGACATAGAATCAATATCAATGAGAGGCACTATGGGTTAGTTGATAGAGAACCAGTCTGAGATTCAGGAAGATCTGGTATCAAGTCCCACTTTTGGCATATACTGGCTGCCAACTTTGAGATTAAAAATTATGAAACACATGTTGTTTGGCATTAAAGAATGGGTGTTAGTCACCAGGAGATACCTGCACCTACAAAAACACAGGTTCAGAGCAGAAAGAAAAAAAAAACAATTAGAAATGCTTAATAAAACATATCATTGGCTTGTACTCATGCAGCCTCTCCGGAACCAGATAATTCCTAGACATTACATAAGTAGCCCTGAAAGCAAAAGTTTATGAAAATGTTCGGTTTAGGCCACTGTGCATCTTACCTGGACAATGGAATAAAGAGATTACAACACAAAACGACTAACAGTTGATCTATATAGTCAATAGATCAAGACTTTTGCTGAAGAATCAGGAATTATGATAGAGATGTATGGAAAATGAATTTGGATTCTGGTCAACTTAGGGGAGAAAAATCTCTCAGAGTTAGTGCTTTCTTTAGTCCCTATTGTCTTGACAATACTAGAGAACTTTGATTTTCAAGGCAGCTAAATCATTTCACATGAAACAGAGTGAGCTGACTTAACATGGCAAGGCTTACCACTGCTTCTCTGAGACTCAGCTTTCTTATCTGTAAAATAGAGATAATAATTCCTTTACTACCTATTTTACAAAGTTCTTCTCAAGTTCAGTTGAGAAAATATATGTAAAACATGTTGCAAACCTAAATATTTTATAGCACAAAATTCAGCTTCACTTTTTCCCTTAAAGGCACCACCTTTCAATCAATAATAAACATCTATTAGGTGTGTACCACGTGACAGACACTGTGCTAAGATCTGAATATACAAATACGAAAGAAAGAAAGAAAGAAAGAAAGAAAGAAAGAAAGAAAGAAAGAAAGAAAGAAAGAAAGAAAGAAAGAAAGAAAGAAAGACAGTCCCTACCCTCAAGGTACTTACAATGTAATGGGAGAAAATAAAACAGAAAATGAAACTGAAAAGGGGGAAGGATAAACACATCAGGGAAAGTAATCAATGCCAGAGAATGCTAAAAAAAAAAAAATCAGGGAAGTATCAAAGTAGCACAACTAGATTTAAAAGGTGAGTTTGTTCTAAGCTAAGCTTCCTCCTTAAACAGAGATTTGAAATCCATGGCTTCACCTTCAATGAGACAGGAAGAGGGGTAGTGATGATGTAGAGTACCAAAGCTTATGAAGTCTTATAGGCTAAGGGTTAGAGCTTCCTGGGACATAGTGAAAAAGTCAGAAAAGTTCCAAAATTATGCAGCCAAGTAAGAAATAAGCAGACATGACCTCTGCCTGCTGAAAAATCATTTCTTTTTCATATTCCATTTGCATCAATCAAATATACCTGAAATATCTGGCAATGATGGTGAGTGGTTTAGCTTCATTTCTGGCACCCTAGAATCTAGCACATATTCACATAGCATAGAGTCAATAGCAAATCAGCTCATTACTTCTTTTCCTGCATTGCTCTCCTTTGGAAGCTAAGAGAGGTAAGAGATTCTTGGACTACTCTAATTACTTTGTAGGCATTCATAGGCATTTATGAATGTGCTAACTACCCAAGGATACCCTATTGGACAATTTATTTCTTCCACCCAGGACCACATAATAAAGATCACTGATTTGAGTTTTTATAGTTTAAACTCAGTATTACTGAGCTGCATCCAGGGGGAAAAAAAGTTATCAATATTCCAAAACTCAGAAGCAGTCTATGTTTTAGGTAGAACCTGTTCCCACAAGCGGAGCCATTGTCAAAGATGATGTAATGGAGTGCTCATCCTAAGTGGTATTGGTAGGTGGCTCCACTAAAGTGTGTTACATTAGTTCAATCTGAAGATCAGAAAACCAGAGACTGGTGAAGTAGACTTTAGCAGCTTCGGGGAGAAGTGTTCTTGACCACAGCTGCCTCCTTAACTTCATAATCATTTCAGCAACAAATCTTTTCTAACTATGTATGAATATCAAGGACAAGAGGCCAATCACCTCAACTAAGGGGAATCTGACACAGTCCCTTCGTTTCTAGCTACCTTGAAAATGCTTCATTATGAGGTTTTAGATGATCCCAGATGCTGCTGACTCTTTCCCTTACTCTTTAAACACTCTGAGTTTTAGTTTCCTTGTACGATAAAATGAAGGTAATATCTCATCTGCCTCACAGAATTGTTCTATATATCAAAAATATGAAACACATGTGAAGTGCTTTACAAGCACATAAAAATGTCATTTCTCTAGTCAGTCAACAACTATGTATGTTGGGCATATGCTGGGTACTAGTGATAAAAGGACAAAAATGAAACAGCCTCCGCCCTCAAGGACTTCAATTCTTCAGGGAGATAACATATACAACAGTAAGTATACACAAAATAGGTGTAAATTAAATACACAGTAAATTTTCCAGTGGATAGGAATTAGTAACTGAGTAGCATAAGGAAATGCTTCATTTCAAATATATCAAGTAAGCAGTTTCAAAGGAACCAAGATTCTAAGAGGCAGAAGTGGGAAGTGGGAATATGCCAGCCATGTGGAACAGCCAGTGTAAAGGATTCCTAGAGATGTGAGATGGTATACCATGTCTGAGGAACTGCAAAGTCAGTTTGGCTGGGTCATAGTATGAAGCAGGGGGAGTAATAGATAATAAGGCTAGAAAGGTATGATGGGGTTTTAAAAGGGTTTTAAAAGCCAAATATCAGAACATATATTTGATACTGAAAGCAATAGGGAACCATTACAGTAGACTGACAAGAAAGAATGGTAGGATTATACCTGCATTTTAGGAAAATCACTTTGGCAGCTATGTGAAGAATGGTACAGAGGAGAAGCAGAAAAGGTTAGGAAAAGAATTGGAAAACTATTCCAACAATCCAGGTAGGTGTCTGAGCTATGGTGGTGGCTGTGAACAGAGAGAAAGTAACAGATACAAGAGATACTGTGGAGGTAGAAAGTACATGATTTCAAAACTTTTTGGATATGTGAGATGAGGGAAAGTGAAGGTGCAAACCTTGCTCACTGGAAGGATTATATTGGGAAGTTCAGAAGAAGGAAAAGTTTTTGGGAAAAGATAATGAATTCAATTTTGGAATGAAATTATCTTCTTCCACCTCCACCTCCTTTGTCCCCTCTTTTGTACTCCTCTTCCTCTTCTTCTTCCTCCTTTCTTTGCTCTTGGCCCTCTTTTTTATTATTAATATTACTGCTGTTCTTTTTATTGTTATCATAGTTATATTCTTGTTCTCATCTTTTCAATGATTTAAATTGTTTTTGAGACAAGTCACTATTCTCCATTGTGGATTATAATTAATCATTATGGCCTTCAAGTTTCCTATTATACACACTAGCCTAGGAATTGATGAAATCTTTCAATACCTTCCAACAAATTTCAATAGCTTTCTCAGATCATTTTTACCACGATGATGTTAGATGCCTGTTGCCATCTTTCTTCTTATAATCCTTACCATGAAAATGGCTACCACATATGCTGCTGAATTTAGTCCCTGAAATTTTTTTAATATATATTCTCCATTTTTATACATATTTTGAAAAAAAATCACTCATTCACAATGATTATAACAGATTACAAGATTTTTTCTATTACTCTGCATTTTGTATAAGTGATCTTCCAATTGAATTTGCTCATTTAGTTTTCAAAGTCATTTGAAATGTTACTACTGTTTTAATCATGTTTCAGTGTTAATCATAATCTCTTGAGTTGGCATTAAGTAACGACATTAGTGACATTAAGATCTTTCACTTTTCCTTATTCAGATTTTAGTAGTTTTTCAATTTCATCTCTAATTTTGTCTCATCTAAGCCTAGGAAAAAGTTATTTTCTATGATTGTCCTGTACTGGTCAACAATAGGCTGTTGTGTGACTTAGAGTGGAGGACACCATTGAGCAAAAGCAATATGAATCCCCTGCCTATATCTGGTGAGATGTCATCCAGTTTTATTATGATATAATATCCACTCTTGATGAAAGTATTTATGTTATTTTTGTTATCATCACTGTCATCATTATGGTATCACCTTACTCCATCTGATAATATTAGGTTAAGACTCATTTCATCAGAGAAGAACATTGTTATGATATTGCCCCATTCATGGATTTGGATACACTATGGGACAATTCAGAGCAGCTAGGGGGTACAATAGAGTGTCTGGCATGGAGTCAGGAAGGTTGGAGTTCAAATCCAGCCTCAGACACTTACTGGTGACCCTGCACAGGTCACTTAGCCCAGTTTTGCCTCAGTTTTCTTCATCTATAGAAAGAGTTGGTGAAGGAAATGCCAAACCACTCCATTATCTTTGCCAAGAAAACTCCAAATGGGGTCACAAAGAGGTGGACACAACTGAACAACAATAAAATGGAACTATTCACATGCCTGTAAAACTTTACTAATACCTACAGTAGGAGTCTGGTAAGTCATATGCTTCTAAGGAGAATGCAAGTTTGGGGGCAGCTAGGTGGTGCAGTGGATAGAGCACTGGCCCTGGATTGAGGAGGACCTGAGCTCAAATCTGGCCTCAGACACATAACACTTACTAGCTGTGTGACCCTGGGGAAGTCACTTAATCCCACTGCCTAGCTTAAAAAAAAGGGGGGGCATCTAGGTGGTACAGTGGATAGAGTACCAGCCTTGAAGTCAGGAGGTCTTGAATTCAAATCTGGCCTCAGACACTTAACTCTAGCTGTGTGACTCTGGGCAAGTCACTTAACCCCAACTGCCTTACCAAAAAAAAAAAAAACCCAACAACAGAATGCAAGTCTGTCTCTAAATTACAGTTTTATAAAGTTCTGTTATAATATGAATTCTCAAATAACTTCTTTGTTTATCTAGTCTGTTTCCATATCTTATTATTTCTATACCCTTATAGTTTATATACCCTTAGTATGTTTACTAAGTAGGCTTTCTTTTAATATTATAAATCATTTATCTATAACTATTTATAATGGGATCATTAAGTTTGGAACAGGAAGGGACTTTAGAAGTCATCTTCTCAGATTGACGCAGATTTTTTTTGGGGGGAGGGACTTTAAGGCTTCCACAAAAGAGGCACTCAAGGACTAATTTAAGTCACCTAGCAGGATGAGATATACAAAGCAAGAGGGATTCAGAGCAAAGTATATATCTGGATCATAGTTTTCAGAAGGATGGATACAATCAAGTGTTACTGGAGGGGATAGAATGGATTCATGATTTAATTAGCAGAAAGCACAGAAAATCTCTGGGCCTGAAGTGCAGTATTCTTCAAGATATAGTAGAAGGTCGGGGCAACTAGGTGCTGTAGTGGATAGAGAATTGGCCCTGGAGTCAGGGGGAACTGAGTTCAAATCTGGCCTCAGACATATGATACTCACTACCTGTGTGACCCTGAACAAGTCACTTTTCTCCTCTTCCTTCTCCCTCTCCCTCCCCAAGATGGTGTGCAATCTGATATAGGCTCTGCATATACATTCCTAATAAACATATTTATACATTAGTTGTATTGTAAGGAAGAATTAGAACCCATAGGAAGAACCACAGGAAAGAGGAAACAAAACTAAACAGAAGGGGGAAAAATTGCAAATACTATGTTTCATTCTGCATTCAAACTCCATAGTTCTTTCTCTGGATGTGGATAGCATTTTGCATCATGAGACTTTTGGAGAAGTCTTAGATACTTGCATAGCTGAGAAGGGCTAAGCTATCAAACTTAGTCATCGCACAACGTGGCTATTACTATATATAATGTTCTCCTGGTTCTCCTCCCTCCACTCAGCATCAATCCATACAAGTCTTTCCAGGTTTTTCTGAAGCCTACCTTCTCCTCATTTCTTATAGCACAATAGTATTCCATTACATTCATATACCACGTTGCTCAGCCATTCCCTAATTGATGGGCATCCCCTGAATTTCCAATTCTTGGCCACCACAGAAAGAGCTGCTATAAATATTTTTGTACATGTGGGTATTTTTCCCATTTGTATGATCTCTTTGGGATACAGTCCTAGAAGTGCTATTGCTGGGTCGAAGGCTATGAACATTTTTATAGCCCTTTGGGCATAGATCCAAATTGCTCTCTAAAATGGTTGAATCATTTCACAACTTCTCCAACAATGCATTAATGTTCCAATTTTCCCACATCTTCTACAGCATTTATCATTTTTTGTCATGTTGGTCAATCTGACAGGTGTGATGTGGTACCTCAGAGTTGTTTTGATTTGAATTTCACTAATCAGTAGTGATTTAGAGCATTTTTCATATGATTATAGATTACTTTAATTTCTTCATCTGAAAACTGGCTGTTCATATCCTTTGACCATTTATCCATTGGGGAATGACTGGTAGTCTTACAAATTTGACTTAGTTCTCTATATATTTTAGAAATGAGGCCCTTATGAAAGATACTGGTTGTAAAAATTCTTTCCCAGTTTTCTGCTTCCCTCCTAATTTTGGTTGCATTGGCTTTGTGCAAAAACTTTTCAATTTGATATGATCAAAATTATCCATTTTGCATTTTGTAATATTCTCTATCTCCTGTTTGGTCATAAATTCTTTTCTTTTCCATAAATCTGACAGGTGAGCTATTACTTGCTCTCCCAGTTTGCTTATAGTATCAGCCTTTATATCTAAATCATGAACTCATTCTGAATTTATTTTGGTATATGGTATAAGATTTTGGTCTATGCCTAGTTTCTGCCATACTCTTTTCCAGTTTTCTTTCTTTCTTTTTTTCTTTTTTAGGCAATTGGGGTTAAGTGACTTGCCCAGGTTCATATAGCTAATAAGTGTCTGAGGTCACAGATTTGAACTCAGGTCCTTCTGACTGCAGGGCTGATGCTCCATCCACTGCAGCACCTACCTGCACCTCTTTTCCAGTTTTCCCAGCAGTTTTTGTCAAATAGTGAGTTCTTATCCCAGAAGCTGGGGTCTTTTTTTTTTTTATATCAAATTGTAGATTACTGTAGTCACTGACTACTATGTCTTGCCTACCTAAGTTGTGACCCTTTTACTATGAACACTTAAACACCTTGGAAATCAGAGTTTACTATATTATAGTGTTGATTGTCCAGACTCAGTGAAACAATGCAGAAAGTATTAATAGTGTAGATTTAACTTAAAAGTACGCCATGCATATGTGTATTTATATAAATATTTAACAATTTTATATATATATATACATATATATATGTATATATATATATATATATGTATACACACACACACAGAGGCACACACATTTTTACTTACATAGGTATGTATATACATGCAAATGTACATATGCATAGAGAGAAAGAGAGCCAGCCAATTGTTAAACCTTTACCAGCACACTCCTACATCAGGCTCTTGTCACTTTTCCTAGCTCAGTGTGGGAATTTCTGAGTCCTGTTCTCCGTACAACAGGACCAGTACAGGAAAGGATAAGGTATATATCAAACATGTCTAATAGTTTATAGCTTTTGATTTTTTTAGGTATGGACATTGCAAGGACTGACCTGGAGGCCAATCAGAATACAGACTGAGACTAGAAGATTCTGACATGTCTAACAAATAATAACCAAAAATTGCTTGTCGGCCCAAAAGTACTCGGGCACTTACCCTCTGCCTTTTCACTAAGGAGGTCCTCTCAGCTCTAGAACCATATATTTGGGCAGTCTGAATTTAGTCTTGGGGGATCCAAGACCCTAACTAAAAGGGGTAAGATTCTGTTGTATCAAACTCTCTGACTCTAAGCCTGTATGCTGAAGCTTTAAGAAAAAATATTTAAAACTTAGGCTCAGTTAATGTTTAGATTCTACCCAAGGGGAGAAAAGTATTCAACACTCAGTGTAAATCAGTTATAAGAAGTTTACTTATTTTCTTCCCATGCAAAATAAATGCTATTGCAATCACATACTAACAGAAAAACTTAACCAGCAGTAACTAATAATTACTATTATAACATAAGAATATGAAACACTTTGCAAAACTACTGAATTGGCATTTCGAGTTTCACCACGTGGAGTTGTGAACTGATCCAACTATCCTGGAGAGCAATTTGGAACTATGCCCAAAGGGCTATAAAACTGCATACCTTTTGTCCTAGCAATACCACTACTAGGTCTGTATCCCAAAGAGATAATAAAAGAGGGGAAAAGACCCACTTTTTTGTGGTGGCAAAGAATTAGAAATTGAGGGGATGCCCATCACTTGGGGAATGGCTGAACAAGTCATGATTATATGAATATGATGGAATATTATTGTTCCATAAAAAATGATGAGCAGGCAGATCTCAGAAAACCCTGGAAAGACTTACATGAACTGATTCTGAGTGAAATGAGCAGAATCAGGAGATTATTGTACACAGTAACAGCAATGTTGTACAACGACCATTGATCATCTGAGCAATATAATGGTCTAAAACAATTCCAAAAGACTCATGATAGAAAATGTTGTCTGTACCCAGAGAAAGAACTACGGAGTCGGAATGCAGATCAAAACCATGATTTTTCTTTTTTGTTTGTTTGTTTTCTTTCTTGTGTTTTTTCCATTTTGTTGTAATTCTTCTTTTTACCACATGACTAATGTGAAAATATGTTTAATACGATTATACACGTATAGACTATATCAGATTGCATGCAGTCTTAGGGAGGGGGAAGGTGAGAGACGGGGAAAAATTTAGAACTCAAAATCTGATAAAAGTGAACGTTGAAAACTGAAAATAAATCTTTTTTTTAAAGTTTCACCATGTGCTGAAATATCGAAACAATTTTCTTCAGATCCATGCCTTCTAGTAGTTAGGTTCATTTCTTCTTGATGATAATCCTCTCTGATGTGAAAACTCCTAGTGTCAATCAGCTTTGACTGAGGAACCCCAGAGTTCTCACCTCTCAAATATATGAATCATCTTCTAAGGCTGGAAATTTCTATTTCAGGGTAGTTTTTTAGTCATCTAATTTCATCAAAGAAACACAAAGTAGAAAAGACATGATAATCTCAACTAGCTGAGCTTCTGTTTAGTTCTGATATGTCCTCAGTCACCATACTGCCAAAGTGAGGAAAAAGGATGCCAACTTTTCCCCATCCCTTCACAGGAAGTACAACCAATGTTAGCTACATGATCCATCAAAGAATAGAAAGTAGGAAAGAGCAATTTAGAAGGTGTCTCTGCTGTTTAAATAAGCGAGACACCCACACCTTTGACCCTATCATGGGGTGAGAGGAGGATAAAGGGATCACCCAATGTTTATTGCTTCACACCAAATCAGTATTGAGCCATGTTTTTTGAAAAATGGCTGTAATGTAGACTGAATACTTAATGAAGTGTGTTCTAGCTAGAGCACAACTGTTTTACATCTCTCTGTCTCTCATTAAGCACATAAGATTCCATATAAAAAGGATAACAGAGGGGCAGCTAGGTGCGGTGGATAGAGCGCCAGCCCTGAAGTCAGGAGGACCTGAGTTCAAATCCAGCCTCAGACCAAACACTTGATACACTTACTAGTTGTGTGACCCCGGGGAAGTCACTTAACCCCAGTTGCCTAAAAAAAAAAAAAGGATAACAGAAAAAGGGCAGGGCAATGGTTACAGACAGAGCGAGTAATATCTAGAATAGGGCTTCTTTACCTGGAGTCCATGGAAAGGATTCATGGATAGATTTCAAAGGGTCCATAAATTTGGATACTAAAAACATAGATACAGATACATCTTTATTTCAATATAATTGTGACTTAATACATTTTATTTTCTACATTTAAAAAATATTCTAGGAAAGGGTCCATAGACTTCACTAGACTGCCAAGTGGATTCATGATCCAAAAAAAGTTTAAAACCACTCATCTAGAACATACCAAAAATTGCCCATAGAGATCTCAAAGAGACTACAAAAGCCTCTTGTTATTTTGTTTTTGATACCACATTTACAGATGAAAAAAACTAAGGCCCAGACAAGTTGAATGTCTTGCCCAAGGTCACATAGGAAGCAAGATTCAAAATCTTTGTTTAATGACTCCACATCCAGTTCTCTTTCCATTACAACACACTCTTCTGCGCAGTACTAAGAGGTAGTTCCTAATGGATACAGTGCCAGATTTAGATTCAAGAAGACATGAGTTCAAATCCTGACTCAGCTGTGTGACCCTGGGTAAGTCATTTAACTTTGCTTAACCTATTCCCTTCTCTGTAAAATAGAGCTTACATAGTAACCTCACAGTGTTGTTGTGAAGATTAAAGGTGATAATTTATGTGAAAAGTGTTTTGCAGAGCTGTAGATTCTGCATAAAATTCTATGCTCAATTTGCTTTCATATTGTTGAAACTACTGTTACTATTGCTTAAGTAGAGTATGCTTAGTACTCTCCATTTAAATATTTACTTCTTCCATATCCTTTTGCATAGGTACCTTACCTCTTTTAAACATTTTGTAAATATTTGACAATATTTCTTTTGAATCCAATGAGAGAGGATGGAGTAAGTGGAACAGGCTTGCATGAACGAGTTAACACTCTGAAAGAATCAATGTTTGAGAATTTGACCTAGAAGTGGATAAAATTCCTCAAGTTTTTAAAATACTGCAAGACAGGAGGGGTACTTTCAACAATTCAGGAGCAGAATATGTACAATAGGTCTGGTCTTCCCCAATTTTTGGAGATGTTGCTTTTATAATTTCAGCACATTAAATACAAAATGACATTGTGATGATTTTCTTTTTTTCAACCTTTTCCCACAAAGAATTTGCTTAAAATTTAAATTCAAAGGGCATCTTGGCAATTCCCATTGAGCTAATCTGGCCCATCAGCAACATTTGGTGCAAATAATAATCAAGCTTTAAAATTATGCAAAACATTCCCTGTTTCTCAAGCATCTCACTGAATTATTTAAAACTCAGTGGTGGAAACTAGCAACAGCTGTGGTGTGAAAGGGGTGCAGATTAGTTACACTGAGAACTAAGAGACTCAGCGTGTATAATTCACGTGGATGTACTCTCTTTCTTTGACTGCACCCTTTGGTAAAATCATCCCAAATCCTAACTGGGCAGCATGGTTACCCATTGCAGTTTTTGTGTATTTAATTATGAAGTGTTTTGTCACAGTTGTTTGCCATCTGTTTGTGAGTCTCCTGCACTGTTGTACAATGTGAGGGTATTTTGTGTGGGCAACATATTGACATCATATTAATTACATAATCTATTTGTTATAGGCTATAACATACAATAATGCCATATACCCAAATGGCTTGAACAGCATGGACTGACATTACTCTCCTCCCTCCAAAAATAGTCATATTAGAGATTTATGAACTCATGAAAATGGAATGCTAATGAACAAGAAAGCAAAAACAACAATCACATAAATATGCCTTCACAAATATACACAACACACACAATCAGAAATATCAACTAGCTTGCCAATTTTTTGAAGTTGACACTTCAGTGAGTTTGTATTTTTAGTGATTGTTATTGTTGTAGAATTGCCTTTCAGTTGTGTTCTACTCTTCATGACCTCTTTTGGGGTTTTCTTGGCAAAGATACTAGAGTAGTTTGCCATTTACTTTTCCAGTTCATTTTACAGTTGAGGAAACTGAGGCAAACAGAGTTAAGTAACTTTCCCAGGGTCACACAAGGTAGTAAGTGTCAAAGTTCAGATTTGAACTCAGGAAGATGAGTCTTCCTGCCTGCAGGCCCACTATCTACTCTATCCACTACATCACCTAGCTGCCCATTTTCAGTGATATTGAATGATTATTATAGAGGACTAAGGTTTCTGACTTTCTGGTAAGAATCTAGTTAAGTCACAAATGAGGTTTCTGACTATTACTTAGTGATTTTTTTCCAAGGTTGCACTCCAAGGCTCAATTTCCTATTTAGTGGTTGTTGTTAGTGCTTTGTTCTCAAAGAAGACCAATGAAATCACAAGGATGATGTTTTGATTTTCAAGTGACTTGGATTTAAGGGAGGCAAAGTCACTAGCCTCACTGTTCTGTTCTAGCCAGAAACTTTGAGGATCTTCCCCTCCCAGATTGATAATTTTTGATAGTTAATTAGCCCATCTTTTATCTTAATCCTAATCAGTAAAATCAGAGGGTTGAATTTTTGTGTCACCTTTAATTTTATACATTATCTTATCTTTCGATTGGATGAGAAAGAATATAACAAGATAGAAGACTGACCTTGAATAAGGGGAGATCTGGGCTCAAGGCCCTCCTGCTAACAAAAATTGGCTATGTGACCACAGCAAGTCACTTAACTTTTCAGCGCCCACAGATTTAGAGATAATAGAAGAAAGCATCTGAAGGATAGGCAATGAAGACTGGTGTAGAAGAGGAAGCTCACAATGAATGGTCTCAGTTTTTTTTTCTGTAAAATATGATGCAAGGTTCTCAGCTGAGAGTGAAAGGAGGAGGAGCCTTGCCAGGTTTGAGGAGGGATGAAAAAATTTAGAAGAGTCATTGAATTCATAAGGAAGGCATAGTAGGATTGCCTAGCAGCAGTGAGAGCCCAATTAAGGCTGTGAAACATAAATTTTTCATAAATCCAGTCAGAAAGTTTATGGGTTTTTTTTCCATTTTCATTCAGCAATACGTGTATAGGAGGAAAGGTAATGAACGGTGGGAGTGATCCAACACTGAGGCTTAGCTGGGAATAATAGGCAATATTGAGTAAATAGTCAATAATGATTAATATAATTCTAGAATTTTTTCCTTCTGCTGAGAATTAGAAGGCAGATTTCTTATTACTTGTAGTTTTGAGATACTCTAAGGTTCAAATTATTTTGAATCTTGCTTAAGTTTGGAAATGTATTCAATTCAATAAAGTTCCTATTGATTAAGAATCTAATGTCTTCCATGCTATGTTTTGTGAGGCATGAAGAAAATATAAGACTGAGTTACTGCATTCAAGGAATTCATTGTCTCTCCTATTAACCACATATTCAATGGAGTACTGCAGTATTTATTAAGCACAATGCATAATTTACTAATCTAGTTATATAGTACCTGCAACTCTTTACTTCTATCCTGGGGCTGGATGTGACCTCAAATACTCATAGATAGAAATATTAAAAACAAATCTCTTCAGTAAATTTTTGAAAATCAGATTTGAGGTAACATGCCTTTGTTTTTCGTGATGGGAAGTTTATTCCTTATGGTATATGCATAAAATTATCCAATGAATTGATTCATCTCTTCAAGTTTCTTTGAGCTTACAAGAAAAAATATTGGGCAGAATATTACTCCATAAATTTGCAGGTGGCTGTTTATTTCTGGCCTGAATTTGACCTGCCAAAACTACTTCCTGCTTTGTAGTACTTCTTGGGTATATAGCAGAATGGCCAAAAATGGGGCCAAAGAGGTTTTGCCCTGGTTCTAAGAGAAATGATAAGTGCCCACTGCAGTAATGGCAGTGAAAGAGAAACAAAAAGATCTAGCAGCAAAAAGCTGTTGGGGAATGGGATCATAGGAAGTGAGTTTCCCAGTACAAATGTGTAACGCATTAACTCAGAGTCTGCCTAATAAAGACTCTCTTTGAAAATAATTTCA
The DNA here is from genome assembly GCF_003287225.1 of Phascolarctos cinereus. Taxonomy (NCBI): domain Eukaryota; kingdom Metazoa; phylum Chordata; class Mammalia; order Diprotodontia; family Phascolarctidae; genus Phascolarctos; species Phascolarctos cinereus. Next base: position 198,079,305 of record NW_027556180.1, on the reverse strand, counting down.
TTTTGCTATTATTTATTTTTCATAACCCCAAAACAAAAACATTCTATTCCAGAACTGGAGGCTTTTAATTTATTTTTAAGTTTGTTCTTAAGGCATGTTTTTGGTATGAATCTAAGTGATTTTACTCAAAATATACTGTTTTATTTCAAGCACTGGCAAGAAAACTAGAGATTTTTATGTCTTGGATGACAATCGTCATGGTTCATTTTGCATGATTCCACAGTACTCTTTGTTTTCTCTAAGTACTCATGACATTCCAAATGGCCTACTGAAAAGCATAAGTCTGAAAGGAAACTGATGTAATTCTTAAAGATGAGAAAAACACTAGTGCCTAATACAATATTTGGCACATAGGAGGTGCTTGTTAAATGGTAAATAAATGAATGAATGAAAAGAGGCCTACATTATTTCTCATTGATCTGCAATGATGAATGCAGACTTACGTGCTGAGGGATAAGGGGGAATAAATATTGTACTGCCCCTCTGAAAAATGGTATTTTTCCAACTGAGTATTTTATACCATTTCCCCCCTTAAATTTACAGAACCATGCCAAAGAAAAACTTCAATGTGGGCTCAAAAATATCTTCAATGAAATTTGGACTTTGGGATGCCATTTTTACACAGATGAAAATTAGACATTGTTACTAGGCTCTCATAGAGAATTCTACAGTACCACAGAAACTGGTAGAACATATATTCTGTCAGTATAGGTCTCAACATTTTTTAGTATTCTCATATGTAATGCCAAAAAAATTTATGTCATGGTAGTTTTTATAATATTAGTATATATTCCATCAAGAAAATATATAATAACAAAAGCTTCTATATATTTATTAACACTTCTAAATGATTTTGTACTTTATCCTAAGATTATCTATAGGATAAGCTCTACCTATTTTAGCACAGTGCTTGCCACATGGTAGGTACTTAATTAATGTTTACCAATTCACTGATCTATACACACTTGACAAACCCATTATTCATACTCTGTATTTTTTGGAGATAAACCAAGATAAAAATTACAATGCCTGGTGTGTACATTGATTCATCACCAAATTACAGCTCCTCTGTGATTTAGCATCTCAATCCTAGGGTTAAGATACCTAGTAGTTAAGGGCTTTTCCCAGGATTATACAGCTAATTCACATCAGAAGTACAATCTGAATGATCTTCCCAATGTCTAACCCAGAACACCAGTCTGAAATTGATAGAGAATATTAGAGTTTGCAAAGCACATCACATGCAAGCTCTCTTTTGAACCTCACAACAATGTCAATATACAAATTCTTTGCAATAAATTTCCAGTTTCTCAGAGGCCTCTATGTCACAGGCTGTGGGGTGAGGACCATTTCCCCATTAATCTTCTAGCATTGTATCCTTAAGGAAAGCAGTGATTCCCATCTTGCCTTCAATGTTGTGGAGGTATCCTTCGATGAACTGATGAAATGTCTACAGCAGGGGCCAAGAATAAATGGATACAGTCACCATGCTGAAGGGGAACTTTGTGAATGCCCCAGAGATAAGGAAAAGAATTATCAGCCGCCAAGAGCTGTGAGTTATCCCTTTGTCATATATGTACTCTAAGTTTGACCCCACTTTTTCCTGGACTCCACATTCAATTGTGGAAACATATGTCATAGGGGATGTTTTGTACCAACTACTCTTATTATATTACCTTAATAAATACTCCTTTATAAAAGATCCTTAAGGAGAGTTGACAGCAATCCTCAACTAATAATCTTAAGGGGAAGCACACCAGTGGGGACTTAAGTAATGGCATTAAGGAAGCACTCTTAGGATCTTAGTAGGTACCTGTAGAACCCTGAAAGGAAGATGTAACTATACCATCTCTGGGGATGTGACCCAATAGTATGATTGAGAGCTAGAATAAAGATCCTCAGACCTTCCATGAGCTACATTTGTTTTTGCTAAGTCCTATGTTCAAGAGCCCAGTAATTTCTTTATTTTTTTCACTCCTCCTAGTAAAACCTTCTTTCAGGAAAAAAAAAGTTGATATTAGTGAAATATATGAGCTTGAATTTAAATCAATAGGCTGTTTCTCTCAGGAACATTTGCTTTTTTAAACGTGATCTCTCAATGTGAAAAGAAAGGTTTTGTCCCAACTAGAGGGCAGCTCAGATAATTACACTGTGGCAGCACTCATTTGCTACCACATATACTTAAACTCCTTTATATTAAAAGTCTATATAAGATAAAGCTAAAGCTACATTTTCCAACAAAAGCAGGCTTGACTTTGTCTAGAGCCAGGTTTCATCAATTTTGGAAATTCTACATGATTTGATCATTTCACACTAATTTTGTGGTTCTTTCTAATTTCCCAACACTATATAAACTAAGCTATTCTTTGGCTTTAGGTGTCCCTTTCTGAGACAATCTAATTCTCAGAGGAAGGCTCAGCACTTTGGATTCAGAGACAAATGAACAGTTTATGAGGGAGACATGTAGACAATAAGATGTAGGATCCCACACAGTGTTCCTGAGATCCATGGATCATATAAATCTGGGTGGTGATTTTATATTGATAAATTTTATTTTACCACAGAAAGCAAGTAAAAAGAGGCAGTGTAGTATGGTGTAATGAACACTAGATTTGGAGTCAGAATAAAACTGGCTTTAAATCCAGCCTTTGTCATTTAATCCAATTTGACCTTGAGTAAATCACTTAACTTCTCTGGGTCTCAGTTTATTTGTCTATAAAATGGGAGAGTTGAAAGAAGTGGCCTTTAATGTTTCTTCCAATTCTAAATCTGTAATACTATAAACAAATGAAAAAAGAAATTATGCTATTTGAAAGCAATTAAACAAAGCAACTCAAAAATATTATGGTTACTAATTGTTCATGCAAATATACATACACATATATGTATGTGTGTATATGAATGTATGTATAAATATATATGTATGTATATATTTATTGTAATTTGCCATCTGTTAAAAGAAAGACTGTGTGCTTCAAATGTAACAAAGGTAGAAATAACATCGTTATTTCCCTTGAGTTTTTTTTTGTTTGTTTTCTTACTGCTTAATGTGGTCTTCGTTTACATAGTTGAAGAGAATGTTTATATCATTCGTTTGCTTCTGGTTTCTTCACTCTACTTCACACAACTTCCCATATTTCTTAGTTTTTAATATTTGTCATTCTCTACAGTGCAATTCTATTCCATCATATTCATATACAAAAACTGATGTAGATATCCCCCAATCATTAAAAACATAATCTTTTTTTAATGCTTTGCTATTATCACAAGGCTTTTATGAATCAATTTGCAAAGATAGTTTTTTTTTAATTCCTTTCAATAATGAACATAAAGCTACATATGTAAGTAGAGGTATAATTGACTCAAAGAGTATGAATACTATTATAACTTTTGTTCTATATTCCATATGGCTTTCCAAAATGGCTAGAGCGCCTTTTATCACAGCCAAGAGTGAATTAACATTCATCATTTAACATCTTTGTAATTTCATGAGTGTAAGGTGGTGGCTCAGAGTTGTTTAAATTGAAATTTCTCTGCTTATTAGTAAATCTCAGCACTTTTTCAGGTGTTATGGATGGTGTCCGTTTCTTATTTCAACAACACATTATTCATATCTTTTGACCATTATATGAAAAAGTTTTTTCATTAAAAAATTGTATTTTCTTTGAAAGTTTTTTTTTCATTTTTTCATTATGAATTTAAAATAAAAAACAGTCATTTATTTCTTTCTCTTTTTCTTTTTGTAAAACTGTGTTCAGTAATAAAAGTTTGTCACTAAGGAATACTTTAGCTTTACCCCATAAATTTTGGTGTATTTTTATTACTGTCTTTCTCTTTAATATAATTTTTGTTCTTTCCATGATTTGGTCTTTGAACAACTCTTTACTTAGGATGTCATTTTTGTGTCTTCATTCAGGTCTGCATTTTATTGATTAATATGTTTCTTGCAACGCTGTATGTAAAGCATGGGTTTAATATTTCTGCTTTTATGAATTTTATGAGTTTTTATGCTCTAAAGTACAATTAATTTTTATGAAGTTCCACTGTGCCTCAGAAATGATTCCCATTAAGTACTCTCCATAAGTTCATCAAATCCAATTTTTCTAACAATCTGTTCAGATCTTTAATTTCCTTCTTGTTTATCTTTCAGTTAGACAGTTGTCAAGTTCCTAAAAGGGAAACATTAACATTCTCTACTATTAATGACTCATTTTATAGATCTTTTTGTATTTCAACTAATTTTCTTTGAGCAATTACTTGCTATGCTATTAAATGACTCTGTTTAACATTGGTATTATTTCATTACCTTTTAAGCATAATGTCACATTTTTGTTTTTCTCTCCATGCTATTTTCATTTCTGCCTTAACTGAAATTATGACTGGAACTTGTTTTGAGGAGTTCAATTAAATCGTAATTTTTATTCCAGTTCCTCACTTTAAATTTTGTGTATTACAAAGTTTTAGGTGCATTTCATGTATGAAGCATAATAGCTAGCATTTACCTAGTCCTTAAGTATTACAAAGCACTTTACAAATCTCATATTGTCCTCACAACAACTCTGAAAGTAGATGGTATTATTATGCCCATTTTACAGATTTGGGAAATGAGACAAATTGTGATTGACTTAATTAGCAAGTAATTAAATAATAAGTTAGTATATATGAGACAGGATTTGGACTCAGAGCTTTCTGACTCCTACTCCAGCAATTCACCCACTGCCACACCTTTTGTTGAATTGTTTTCTAAACAGTCCTTTTAACATACCACATTTATTAAGTACCTACTACATACCAGGCATTGTCTGAGTAGTGGAAATAAAAAGAAAGGCAAAAGACAATAGTTGCTCTCAAGAAAAATACAGTCTAGTGGGGGAGAGAACATGCAACAACTATGTACAAACATGTTACATAAAGGATAAATAAGAGATAATCAACATAGAAAAGGTAATAGAATTAAAGGAGAAAGGAAAATGTTTCCTGTAGCATTTTAGCTGGGACTTAAAGGAAGCCAGGGAAACCAGGAGATGGAAATGAAAATGAAAAGAATGCCAGGTACGGGGGGCAGCTAATCAAAAATTAATGTAGCCAGAAAATGTAATATTTTGTTCAAGGAGGCCAGTGTCACTAAAACAGAGAATAGGGAGGTAAGCAGGGAGTGAGTGGGTAAGGTGTATGAACATTAGATGGGAGATGGAAGGTTATGAATTACTTTGGGTTAATGACAGAGGATTTTATACTTGACCCCATGGCATTAAAGAACCATTGGAATTGGGGGGTAACATGGTCAGACTTACACTTCATGAAGATCATTTTGGCAGCTTTGTGGAAGATAGAATGGAATAGGGAGAGACTTGAGGCAGAGAGACCAACCAGCAGGCTATTACAATGGTCCAGAGTCATTTACTCTGATAAAACTATTACCATTCTATAATCAAAATAATTAGCACAAAGACTAATAATGGAAAGCTAGCATGCAAAAATAAACAAATATACCAAAGTAATACTCAATTTGGATGAACCCTTCTGAATTTCACTCATACATTACAGCTTAGGTTGCCAAGGAAATGACTACTACCTCATATTCAAGACACTCTATGGGAATATGTTCTTATAACTATAGCTTAGAAGTCCCCATTGATGTGCTTAACATTAATAGTCAGTGAGGAGACACAGGAAGTTCATAATAAATGAATTTATTGAGCTGGCATAGTTAGAAAAGTAGCTCCCTCACCTCACCCCATAAATCTGTTGTTTCCTCTCCCACAAATACACAGCAGACCTTGCTGCTATCACCTAAACACAGGACAAAGGATCAATAAAGGTACTGTTGTATCACCTTGAAGCACTAAATCTTTTGGCACTAAGAAAACATAGGTGACCCAAGAGTGTTCAAATGGAGCGTGGCTTCATATATGCTCCCTGGTATAGGATTCTTTGAGGTTGTTTAGTTGGAAAATCATGAGATAAAATAACTACTATACTAACTTGTAGATTATGACTCCTCTTTCATTTTAAAAATTAATTAACTAATTTTTTTAGTTTTGAACATGCTTTTATAAGATTTTGAGTTCTAAATTTTCTGATATAGGCTATACATGTGCAATTATATTAAATATATTTCCACATAAGTCATGTTGTGAAAGAAGAATCAGAAAAAAAGGGGAAAGCCATGAGAAAGAAAACAGAAAAAAAACAATCAAACAAAGGGAAAATAGTATGCTTTGATCTGCATTCAGAATCCATAGATTTTTCTCTGGGTGTGGATAGCATTTTCCATCATGAAGCTCTTGGAATTGTCTTAGATCACTGCATTGTTAAGAAGAGCTAAGTCTATCAAAGATGGTCATCATATAGTGTTGCTATTATTGTATACCATGTTATCCTGTTTCTGCTCATTTCACTCAGCATCATTTCAGGTAAATCTTTCCAGGTTTTATTTTTTTAAGTCTGCCTACTCACCATTTCTTATGGAACAATAGTATTCCATCACGTTCATATACTATAACTTGTTCAGTAATTCCACAAGTGATAAGCTCCATTCCCAATTCTTCACCATCACAAAAAGAGCTGCTATAAATATGTTTGTACATGTGGGTCCTCTTCCCTTTTTTATAATCTCTTTGGGATACAGACCTAGCAGTGGTATGGCTGGGTCAAAGGATACGAACAGTTTTATACCCCTTTGGGCATAATTCCAAATTGCTCTCCAGAATGGTTGCATTAGTTCACAACTCCACCACAAATGCATTAGTGTTCTAATTTTCCCACATCTTCTCCAACATATATCATTATCCTGTTAGCCAATCTGATAGGTGTAATGTGGTACCTGAAAACTGTTTTGATTTTCATTTCTCTAACCAATAGTGATACAGAATATTTTTATATGACTATAGATAGCCTCAGTGTTTTCTTCCAAAAAATGTCCATTCACATCCTTTGGCCATTTATCAATTGTGGAATGACTTGTATTCTTATAAATTTGGCTCAGTTCTTGATATATTTTATAAATGAGGACTTTATTAGAGACACTGGCTGTAAAATTATTTCCCAGCTTTCTGCTTCCCTTTAAATCTTGATTCCATTGGCTTCATGCAAATTTTTTTTAAAGATTCATTAATTTATTTATTGTTTTTATTTTCAACATTCACTTCCACAAGATTTTAAGTTCCAAATTTTTTCTCCATCTCGTCCCTCCCCCAACCCCAAGACAGATATTCTGAATATACTTTCCCCTAATATGCTCGTCCTTCTCTCTCCTCTCCCCCTTCTCTTATCTCCTTCCTTTTCTATTTTACTGTAGGGCAGGATAGATTTCTATACCCCATTGCCCATATATCTTATTTTCCAGTTGCATGTGAAAACAATTTTTTAACATTTGTTTTTAAAACTTTGGGTTTCAAATTTTCTCTCTTCCTCCCTCTCCATCCACCCTCATTGAAAAGGAAAGCAACTCCATACAGGTTATACTTGTGTTGTCACATGAAACACTTCCATAGTATTCATGCTGTGGAAAGCTAACTATATTACCCTTCATTCCATCCCACCCCCCTGTTTATTCCATTTTCCCCTTTAACCCTGTCCCTCCTCAAAAGTGCTGTTTCTAATTGTCCCCTCCCCCAATGTGCCCTCCCCCCTCTTATCCCCTTCCCCCATTTTCCTGTAGGGTAAGATAGATTTCCATACCCAATTGAATGTGTATGCTATTCCCTCCTTTTAAGCCAAATCTGATGAGATTAAGATTCACTCATTCCCTCTCATCTTCCCCTACTTCCCCTCCACTGTAAAAGCCTTCTCTTGTCTGTTTTATGTGAGATAATTTACCTTGTTCTACCTCTCCCTTTCTCCTTCTACCAGTAGAATCCTCTCCCACTCCTCAATTTTCTTCTCCAGATATCACCCATTTATCTTCAACTCATCCTGCCCTCTATCTATCAGTCCATCTATACATATACATTTTTTCCCTCCAACTACCCTAATGCTGACAAAGGTCTCATGAGTTACAAATATCGTCTTTCCATGTAGGAATGTAAACAGCTCAACTTTAATAAGTCCCTTATGATTTCTCTTTCCTGTTTACCTTTTCATGCTTCTCTTGAGTCTTGTATTTAAAAATCAAATTTCCTATTCAGCTCTAGGCTTTTCATCTAGAATACTTGAAAGTCCTCTATTTCACTGAATATCCATTTTTTCCTCTGAAGAATTATACTCATTTTTGTTGTGTAGGTGATTCTTGGCTGTAATCCTATCTCCTTTGACCTCCAGAATATCATATTCCAAGTCCTCTGGTCCATTAATGTAGAAGCTGCTAAAACCTGTGTTATCCTTTTTTTTTATACATATAAATTTATTTATTTTTAGTTTTTAACATTCACTTCCACAAGTTTTTGAGTTCCACATTTTCACCCCATCTCTCCCCTCCCCCCACCCCCAAGATGGCATGCATTCTGAATATCCCTTCCCCTACTCTGTCCTCTCTTCTATCTCTCTCCCCTTCTCTTATCCCCTTCCCCTTCTATTTTCCTGTAGGGCAGGATAGACTTCTGTACCCCATTTCCTATATTTATTTCCCAGTAGCATGTGAAATTTTTTTTAAACATATATTTTTAAAACTTTAGTTTTCAAATTTTCTCTCTTCCTCCCTCCCCACCCACCCTCATTGAAAAGGCAAGCAACTCAATATAATTTGTACATGTGCAGTTATGCAAAACACATCCATAGTAGACATGTTGTGAGAAACTAACTCTATTTCCCTTAATCATATCCTGCCCTCCCATTTATTCTATTCTTTCTTTTGACCCTGTCCCTCCTCAGAAATATTTACTTCTGATTAACCACTTTCCCAATCTGCCCTCTTCTCTATCATCCCCCTGCTCTCTTGTCCCCTTCCTCCCCTATTTTCCTATAGGGTAAGACAGATTTCCATACCCAATTGAATGTGTATGTTATTCCCTCCTTAAGCCAAATCCTATGAGAATAAGATTCACTCATTCCCTCTCATCTTTCCCCATTTCACCTTCCACTGTAAGAGACTTTTCTGGGTTTTTTTTGTGAGAAAATTTGCCCCATTCCACCTCTCCCTTTCTTCTTCTCCGAGTATCATCCTCTCTCATGCCTTAATTTTATTCTCCAGGTATGACTCCTTAATCTTCAGCTCACCCTGTGTCCTCTATCTATCTATCTACATATACATACATATAATTTTTTTCCTCCAACTACCCTAATACTGACAAAGGTCTCATGAGTTATAAATATCATCTTTACATTCAGGAATGTAAACAGTTCAATCTTAATAAGTCTCTTATGATTTCTCTTTCCTGCTTACCTCTTCATGTTCCACTGGAGTCCTGTATTTGAAAGTCAAATTTTCTATTCAGCTCTGGTCTTTTCATCAAGAATGCTTGAAAGTCCTCTATTTCACTGAATGACCATTTTTTCCCCTGAAGAATTATACTCATTTTTGCTGGGTAGGTGATTCTTGGTTGTAATCCTATCTCCTTTGCCCTCTGGAACGTTATATTCCATGACCTGTGGTCCTTTAATGAGGAAGCTGCTAAATCTTGTGTTATCCTGATTGTGTTCCCACAGTACTTGAACTGTTTCCTTCTGGCAAAAACCTGTGTTGTCCTGATTGTGTTTCCACAATACTTGAATTGTTTCTTTCTGGCTGGCAATATTTTCTCCTTGATCTGGGAACTCTGGAATTTGGCTAAAATATTCCTAGGAGTTTTCTTTTGGGGATTTCTTTCAGGAGGTGATTGGTGGATACTTTCATTTTCTATTAAACCATCTGGTTCTAGAATATTAGGGCAGTTTCCCTTGATAATTGATGCGTAGGCTTTTTTTTATCATCTCTTTCAGATAGTCCAATAATTTTTAATTTATGTCTCTTGTATCTATATTCCAGGTCAGTTGCTTTTCCAATGAGATATTTCACATTCTCTTCTATATTTGCAATCTTTTGATTTTGTTTTACAAAGTCTTGATTTCTCATAAAGTCAATACCTTCCAATTGCTCCATTCTAACTTTTAAGGAAGTATTTTCTTGAGCGAGGTTTTAGACTTCCTTTTCCATTTGGCTATTTCTCCTTTTTAAGGCATTCTTCTACTCACTTGATTTTTGGTCCTCTTTTGACATTTGGGTGAGGCTATTTTTTAAGGTGTTTTTTTTTTGCTATTTTTTGGGGGGTCTCCTTTAGCTAGCTGTTGACTTGTTTTTCATGATTTTCTTGCATCACTCTCATTTCACTATCCATTTTTTCCCTACTTCTCTTACTTGTTTCTCAAAATCCTTTTTGAGCTCTTCTTTGGCCTCGACTGATTTCTACTTTTCTTGGAGGCTTTGAATGTAGGAGCTTTGACTTGATATTCTGGATCTTTTGTTCTTCCAGATGAATTTTGTTACTATTTTTTTCTAGCTCTATAAAATAATTTTTTGTAGTTTGATTGGTATGGCACTGAATAAGTAAATTACTTTACGTAAAATTGTCATTTTTATTATATTAGCTTGGCCTACCAATGGGCAACTTATATATTTTTTCAAATTATTTACATCTGACTTTATTTGTGTGAAAAGTGTTTATAATTATGTTCACATAGTTCTTATGTTTGTCTTAGCAAATAGACTCCCAAATATTCTCTTTCTCTCTTTTTAGTAATACATAGAAATGCTGATGATTTATGTGGATTTTGTATCTTGCAACTTTGCTAAAGTCGTTAACTATTTCAAATAGTTTTTTAGTTGATTCTCTAGGATTCTGTAAGTAAACTATCATATCATCATATTGATATAATATTGATAGTTTTTTTCTTTACTGCTGATTCTAATTACTTCACAATTTCTTTTCCTTCTCTTATAAGTAAAGTTAACATTTCTAGAATAATATTGAATAACAATGCTGATAACAGACATTCTTGTTTCACCTCTGATCTTGCTTTGAGCTTATTCCCGTTAAATATAATGTTTGTTGATGGTTTTTGATACATGCTATTTACCATTTTGAAGAAAACTACGTGGATTCATATGCTCTCTACTGTTTTTAATAGGAATGAGTATTGCATTTTGTCAAAAGCATTTTGTACATCTATTGAGTAATCATGATTTCTGTTAATTTTGTTGTTGATAGGCCAATTATGCTGATAGATTTCCTAATATTGAACCAGCCCTGCAGTCCTGGTATAAATTCCACCTGATCATAGTGTACTATCCTCATGATAAGTTGTTGTAATCTCTTTGCCAGTATTTTATTAAAATTTTTTCATCAATCAAAACAACTCTGAGGTAACACATCACACCTATCAGATTGGCCAACATGACAAAACAGGAAAATGATAAATGTTGGAGAAGGTGTGGGAAAATTGGAACACTAATGCATTGTTGGTGGAGTTGTGAAATGATCCAACCATTTTGGAGAACAATTTGGAACTATGCCCAAAGAGCTATAAAAGTGTGCATACCCTTTGACCCAGCAATACCACTTCTAGGGCTATATCCCAAAGAGATCATACAAATGGGAAAAGGACCCACATGTACAAAAATATTCATAGCAATGGCAAAGAATTAGAAATTGAGAGGATGCCCATCAATTGGGGAATGGCTGAGCAGGTTGTAGTATATGAATGTAATGAAATACTATCGTGTTATAAGAAATGATGAACAGGCTGACTTCAGAAAAACCTAGAAAGACTTGTCTGGTCTGATGCTGAGTGAAATGAGCAGAACCAAGAAATTGTACACAATAACAGCCATGTTGTATGATGACTAATATTGATAAACTTAACCCTTCCCAGCAGTAAAAGGATCTAAGACATCTCTAGAGGCCTCATGAGGGAAAATGCTATCCACATCCAAAGAAATAACTATGAAAATTGAATTGTTATTTTTTTTCTCTTCTGATGAGTTTTATTTCCTCTCTCTGATGGTTCCTCCTATTGGTTTTAATTTTTACTTACAACACCAGTAATGTGAAAATATGTTTAATAGGAATGTAAATGTATAGCCTGTATCAGATTGGGTGCCATCTTGGGGAGGTGGTAGGGAGGAAGGGGGAGAAAAATTTTGAACTCAAAAGCATATGAAAGTGATTATTGATAAATCAAAATAAATTAATAATTTTTTTTTTTAAATTGCATCAGTATTCATTAGGGAAACTAGTCTATAATTTTCTTTCTGTCTTTTGGCTCTTCCTTGTTTAGGTAGCAGCACCATACTTGTATTACAAAAAGAATTTGGTAGAACTCGTTCTTTTCTTATTTCTTCAAATAGTTTATAAAATATTGTAATTAATAGAATTCACATGTAAATCCATCTGGCTCTGGTAATTGTTTTCTTAAAGATTGCTTGGCTTCCTTGGCTAGTCATTGGTGGCTTGCTTATTCAACTTCTTTTTCTGAAATGGGGTTAAGTATTTTATTTCTTCTTATGTTAACCTAGGCAATTTGTATTTTTGTAAATATTCATCCATTTCACTTAGATTGTCAGATTTATTGGCATATAGTTGGTCAAAATAGCTCCTAATTATTGCTTCAATTTCCTCTTCATTGCTGGTGAATTCACCCTTCTCATTTTTTGATACTGGTAATCTGGTTTTCTTCTTTCTTTTTTTTTTAAATCAAATTAATCAAAAGTTTGTTTATTTTATTGATTTTTTTCACAACACCAACTCTTATTTATTAATTAAATAGTTTTCTTAATTTCAATTTTATTGATTTCTCCTTTGATTTTCAGAATTTCTAATTTGGTATTCAATTGGGGCCTTTTAATTTGTTCTTTTTCTAGCTTTTAGTTGCATGCCCAATTCATTGATCTCTTCTTTGTCTTTTTATTGATGTATGCATTGATATAAAATGAGTGAGTTTTTCTACGTCCTTTTCCATGTGGTCAATTCTACTTTTTAAAAAGTTGTTTTCTTCAGTGTACTTTTTTTCCATTTGGCCAATTGTATTTTTCAGGACTTGTTTTCTACTTTCAGTTTTGTCCCTCCTTTTCTAAACTGTTGATAGACTCTTGCATACCTCTTATTTCTTTTCCCAATTTTTATTCTGCCTCTCTTATTTGACTTTTAAAATCCTTCTTGAGCTCTTCCAAGAAGGTTTTCTGGGCTTGAAACCAGTTCATATTCCCCTTTCAGGTTTTGGATGTGGTGGTATTGACAATTTTGTCCTGTTTTAAGTTTGTGTTTTGAACTTCCCTGTCCCCATGGAAACAGTCTATGATCAGTGTTCATTTTTGCTTCTTATTCATAATTTTTTTTTGCCTATTTCGTGACTTTTAAAATTGAGCTCTGCTGCTGGAGCACAAGGTCTCAAGCTTCTTGTGCTGGGATCCAAGGGCCTGGTCACTAGCTTTGTGCCCAGCAACCTCAAGTGCTGACATCTGGAGGCCATAGGGATCTTGAAGCTTATGTGGTGCTGAGCTGAGGTCCTTGTGATGGAGTCTGGCATGTGCTAAGGACAGATGGGGTTTTTCTACCTTTCCCTGGGGCTATACTGAAGCATGGGGAGGTTCACTGCTGGAGGGCACCTGCCTGCTTGAGGCATCACCAGCACACCTGGTTGTTCTCTGAGCTGGAATCTGCCAGTTCCCCTGGCTGTGTTAAGGCACGTGGAAGGTTTTTGTGTTGGTGTTTGCCTGCTCCACCACTGTGGGACTCAGGATCTCCCACTGGTTTGTTGATTTGCAGCCTGCCATGGGCTTCCTGGGATGCTTTCGGTATTGGATTGTTCTCCCCTTTTACCTGAGTGATATTTGCCAATCCTCTAAATCTCCTGGATCCCATCTTTCTCCTGGTTACACTGTTACAGGATCTATTCTGGAGCACTGTTTTATGTGTGTTCAGGGATGAGAAAGGGAGAGGAACAACAATTTACTTCTTACTCCACCATCTTGGCTCCTTTGACTCCTTTTTCATTGATTTTTATATCCATTTACATAGATACCAAATCTTTCTTCATTTCTCTTGTTGAACTTGATCATTCTCCAAGTTCTTGTAAGACCGCAATCTCCATTTCTGGGTATTTTCTTATCATTTTGGGTTTTCTTCCCTTTCTTGATATGTCTTACTTTTTAAAAACCTTAATATTCATTAATTGTATTGCCTCCAATCTTTTGTTTCCTTTTTTTTTTTTTTGGGAGGGGGGCCCTGCAAGGACAAGGGGCTATTATTGTTGTTCTTTTTGTTTTTCCAAGATGTGGCTCTCCCACGAGGATTTCTTTTCTTTCCCCTCCTTTCTCATTTTTGTTGTTTTACTTTCTTTGATAAATTTTCTTCTATTTATAGGTAATAGAGGGAAGTCAGGCTTACTTATAACCACTTGCTTAGTCATTTTGCTAGAAACCACTAGATTTTTCACTCTGGACTTTGATATTTTTGACAGGTGAGGGCAAGGTTATGGGCAATTGACTTCATCACCCTCTAACTCTCAAATTAAATCATAGTGCTAATGTTCCCCAAAGGGAGTGGAGAAATCTTTCTTTTTGTTATAAACATGATTCGTTTAGGGGTAGATCTATTGGGAAGTGACAGTTTTGTTAGTAGACATTATTTACCTTATCCAAAGATAAAAGCCTCCAGGAGTCTTTGTTCTATTAATAGTCCCATGGGTTCTCTCACAACGGAGAGTCTTTCATGCATAATAGCCCAGGTTTTATAAAGGTGTCTCATTCTTTCTTTGGAAAGTTGTCTAAACTTATTCATCAGTTAGTGACCATAGGGTTTCTGACCCTGAAATAACAGTAATAGTAAACTTTCTTGCTGAGTCATTTTCAGTTCTGTCTAAGTATTCATGTCCCCATTTCAAGTTTTCATGGCAAAGATACTGCAAGGATTTGCCATTTGCTTCTTCAGCTTGGTTTACACATGAGGAAACTGAGAAAAAGAGGATTAAGTGACTTTTATAGGGCCACACAGCTAGCAAATGTCTGAAGCCAGATTTTATCTCATGAGGATGAGTCTTCCTGACTCCAGGCCCTGCACTTTATGCACTGTGCCACCTAGCTGCCCTACTAAACCTATTGTGGCAATTATCCTCTCCCCATTCCCCAGCTTGTTTCTCTACCTAAGCAGCTGCTATAGTATTAGGATTCCCTGAAGAGGAAAACATTTAAATAACTCAGATTATTTGCCTGATTTCCTATTAGTCTTTGTGTAAATGGGACCAGACTATAATTTGTATTACATATTAAACTTCTGAACCACCATATAAACACAAATATCACATTTCTTATGCAATTTATGAATGAAGAGCAAAGCTATCAATAATACTATTCATGTCCTTCATTAATCTTTGATGACATACAACCCCCAAAAAATCATGGTCTTTTATCTCTGTTACATACTGAAATTCTAGCTATTTCCTTGGTATTTCTATCACCCTCTCTCATTCATTACTTGCTCCCCAACACCTTAGCAAAGGATCTTTTCTTCTTTTTAAAAAAAAAATACTCTGGTTTTAAGCTGCTTCAACAGTTTACTTTCATATAATTTTATTTTATTCTGGGTTTTCTATCACTATCTCTCCTTTACTCCATTATAATTGTGCCATTTTTGAAACCAGTTTTCACATGTGGTTTATCATATACTTTGGGAAAATTACATAATTTGTTGTAACTGACAAATCTATAGCTCCTGACAGTCTAAAGCCAGTTTTCTGTAGAAAACCAACAATAACAAGACTTTATCCCATAATAACGTACTCTGTCAAGACTGAAGCAATGTATAAAACCAGACTTCCAGACATGAGTATGTCTTTTACTGATTCACAGACTTTTGCCAGTTAGAAAAAATAGCAGAAGATATAAACCTATTTAACACAACAGCTTCTCTTTCTTGTCTACTGCATTCATGTTTCTGTTCTCCCTGCTACACAATATCTGAGATCTTTCCTTTTATGTGTCCTTGCATGGGAAAGATGAATTTCACCAAGGAAATTTAGTTGTGTTTACCATCTCTCAAACCCCCAGGCCTATTAGTTAAATACCACTGACATAAACCACCTATTTTAACCTGGCCATGCTTCATTTTCCTCTCAGTTCTCCCCTGACCAGTAAACTTTCTACCTACACCAGACAGCATGCCTTGTAACATTTCAGTCTTTGATGAGTGAGTGTCACATGTGTGCTACTTTATGAGGTCAGGTCACCTTTAACAATGGTATACTTAACTGCCCAGTCACCTTATGAGTACTCTTCATATTGCCTTCCTGCAATCTCTTCTTGCTTTCCCATTCTGGAAACATAATTGAAAATTTACTGCCATTGATCTTGGAAAAGGTGTGTAAATATATTCCTCTGTTGCTATATATTCCTGTATGTTTTAAAACCAAAATCCCTCTCCCTTCTCATCATTTCCCTTTATGTGTGATCTCCCCATTAGAATATAAGCTTCATGAAGGTCCAGATTGTATTCAATTTTGTATTTGTATCCTCAAAACATGGCACAGTGCTTGACATATAGTAAACACTTAAAAGCTTTTTCATTCATTTATTTTAAAAAACATAGCCATTTAGAAAGCTTATGGTTATAGAGAAATATAATTTATTTAAGCCTCAATTTTCCCATATGTAAAATTAAGGGATTGAATTAGATATTCTCTAAAAACCTTTTGCAGTTTAAACTCTATGATCTTGTGAGTTGCCCCATGTCATAAAGCTAGAATCATTATTTATTTGACTCGAGAGGAAGAGATACTCAATATTTTATGTAATGTGATTTTTATTGATTTAAGACAAAAAAATCCCTGGAGTTTCTTTAGTCTATGAAATAAGAGGGTCTTTCTGCCATGGTATGATTAATTTAATTTTTTTTAAAGCATTTGATCCAGGGAAATGTTGATGTTGGCTTTAAATGAGAAAGTCTATTATTGATTGATCATTCAGCCAAATTAGTATTTAGATGCATGAGGGTTTTTTTTTTGTTTTTGACCTGTGATTTCTTTAGCTTAGGAATTTATAATGTGAAAACTCCCTCTGCTGCTGAATATTACCAACTTATTTACATCTTATATCTTTATTTTTTATTAATTAATTTATTTTTAGTTTTCAACATTCACTTTCACAAGATTTTGAGTTTCAAATTTTCCCCCTATCTCGCCCCTCTCTGCACTCCAAGACAGCATGCATTCTGAATACCTTTTCCCCTGATCTGCCCTCCCTTCTATCACCACCCCCCTTCTCTTATCCCCTTCCTCTTCTATCTTCCTGTAGGGCAGGATAGATTTCTATACCCCGTTGTCTGTATATCTTATTTCCCAGTTGTATGTGAAAACAATTTTTAACATTTGTTTTTAAAACTTTGAGTTCCAAATTTTCTCCCTCCCCACTCACCGTCATTAAGGAGGCAAGCAACTCCATGCAGGTTATACATGTGTACACACGCAAAACACTTCCATAGTAGACATGTTGTGAAAAACTAACTATATTTCCTTTTGTTCTATCCCACCCCCCATTTATTCTATTCTCTCTTTTAACCCTGTTCCTCCTCAGAAGTGTTTGCTTCTGATTACCTCCTCTGCCAATGTGCCCTCACCTCCATCATCCCCCTGCTCTCTTATGCCCTTCCCCTCTATTTACCTGTAGGGTAAGATAGATTTCCATGCCTAATTGAGTGTGTATGTTATTCCCTCCTTCAGCCAAATCCAATGAGAATAAGATTCATTCATTCCCTCTCACCTTCCCCTATTTCCCCTCCACTGTAAAAGCTTTTGTTTGTCTATTTTGTGTGACATAATTTACCTCATTCTACCTCTCCCTTTCTCTTTCTCACAGTATAATCCTCTTTCACCCCATAATTTTATTCTCCAGATATCAACCATTCATCTTCAACTCACCCTGTGCTCTCTATCTATCTATCTATATCTATCTACACACACACACACACACACACACACACACACATATTATATATATATATATATATTATATATAATATATATATATATATATATATATATATATATACATATATATATACATATATATGATTTTTTTCCCTCCAACTACCCTAATACTGACAATGGTCTCATGAGTTACAAATATTATCTTTCCATGTAGTAATGTAAACAGTTCAACTTTAGTAAGTTCCTTATGATTTCTCTTTCCTGTTTACCTTTTCATGCTTCTCTTGAGTCTTCTATTTGAAAGTCAAATTTTCTGTTCAGCTGTAGTTTTTTCAACAAGCATGCTTGAAAGTCCTGTATTTCACTGAATGTCCATTTTTTCCCCTGAAGAATTACATACAGTTTTGCTGGGTAGGTGGTTCTTGGCTGTAATCCTATCTCCTTTGACCTACTGAATATTATTCCAAGCCCACCAGTCCCTTAATACAGAAGCTGCTAAATCTTGTGTTATCCTGATTATGTTTCCACAATACTTGCATTGTTTTTTTCTGGCTGCTTGCAATATTTTCTACTTGATCTAGGAACTCTGGAATTTGGCTACAATATTCCTAGGAATTTTCCTTTGGGGATCTCTTTCGGGAGGTGATAGGTGGATTTTTTTTCAATTTCTATTTTACTCTTTGGTTCTAGAATAGCAGGGCAGTTTCCCTGGATAATTTCTTGAAAGATGATGTCTAGGCTCTTTTTTTTTATTATGGCTTTTAGGTGGTCCAATAATTTTTAAATTTCTCTCCTGGATCTATTTTCTAGGTCAGTTGTTTTTCCAATGAGATATTTCACAATGTCTTCTATTTTTGCATTCTTTTGGTTTTGTTTCAATCTTTCCTGATTTCTCATAAGGACATTAGATTCTATTTGCTCCACTTTAATTTTTAAGGAATTATTTTCCTCAGTGAGCTTTTGGCTCTCCTTTTCCATTTGGCCAATTATGCTTTTTGAGGCATTCTCATCCTCATTGATTTTTGGAACCTCTTCTGCCATTTGGGTTAGTCTATATTTAAAGATGTTATTTCCTTCAGTATATTTTTGGGTCTCCTTTAGCAAGATGTTGACTAGTTTTTCATGATTTTCTTGCATCACTCTCATTTCTCTTCCCACTTTTTCCTCTACTTATCTTACTTGCTTTCCAAACTCCGTTTTGATCTCTTCCATGGACTGAGACTGATTCATATTTTTTTTTTTGGAAGCTTTGGATGTAGGAGCTTTGCTTTGTTGTCTTCTTCTGGTTGTATGTTTTGATGTTTTTTGTCACCAAAGAAAGATTTTATAGTCTGCCTTCTTTTTTAGCAGTTTCCTCATGTTCCCAGCCAATTACTTGAGTTTTAACCTCTTTGTTAAGGTAGAGGTCTGCTTCTAGTGTGGAGAATGTACTGTCCCAAACTTTCGGGGTTTTGTGCAGCTGTTTTCCAAGAGACTTCTAGGGACTTCAGTTCTTCCAAGGTGATATGGTGAAAGGAGAAGTGTTTACTCCTTTCCTGGCCTGTACTGTGGTCTGTGAATGGCCACAAGCACTCTTTTCTGCCTTGGGACTGTGAGAAGGATTTCGTTTCTCTGTCACTACAAGCTCTGCCACACCAGCACACCAGGACTGTCACCCAGAACTGTGACCCAGATCCAAACAAGAACAAAGCAAGAGAATCCTGCCTCAACACCAGCAAAGAGATCCCTGCAGCCTCCCTCTGATCAGCCTCTCAATCCCCTCTCTATCTGTGGGCTAAGAGCTCTGGAAGCAGCCACCACCTTGGGGCTGTGCTGGGACTGGGCTAGGACCAAGCTCCTCTCTCACTGTGTTCAGACAAACCTTTCCTACTGAACTTCTAAGTTGTCTTTGGCATTTGTGGGTTGAGAAGTCTGGAAACTGCCATAGCTGCCTCTGATTCTGTCCCCTGAGTCCTGCTCCAGGTTTGCTGAGGCCTGCTGTTTCCCTGCTTGCCCACGCTGAACTGCATTCCTCTCCCAGCGTGGCACAATAGGCCTTTCCAATCAACCATCCAGGTTGTCTTGGGCTGGAAATTTGTTTCACTCTGTCTTTTTGTGAGTTCTGCTGCTGTAGAATTTGTTTAGAGCCATTTTCTACAGGTATTTGGAGGGGTTTGAGGGAGAGCTCAAGCAAGTTGCTGCTTTGACTCCACCATATTGTCTCTGCCCCCCCACCTTATAGTCTTAAAAGCTATCTGGAGCTCTGAGAGATTGAGTGACTTGCCTTTGGTCACGCAGTAGGTATCAGCCAAAATTCCAGGTTTTCTTGTTCCTAGGCTAATGTTCAGAGGTCCACACTATACTGCCTCCAATATGAGGAAGAAGCTGATTAAAAATATTTTGTCATAATTTTTGTAAGCTTCTTCATTTTGCAACTTATGATAGCCACAAGAAGTGATTATGTAGTATATATACATCAATTTAAAAAATCAAGTATTTACTATGTGCAAAGCACTACACTTAGCTCTGGAGGTAAATATAGAAAAATAAGGGAACTCACATTCTAATAGGGGAGATAAGACATAAATTATTTTATTAACTAATGCCTATATATTTTATTGTTTGTTTCATAAAATAAAAATACTAAACAAGGTAAAAAATCATTTTCTGGCAGGGGATATATTCTGTTTACTCTTGAAATTTGTACTTTTCTAAGTATAATTTATGTATTTTTCTACATTAATGATTTTTGGATGTTGATCATTTTCCAACCAGCTGAGGGGTTTTGTGAGAGAAACAAGAAGATTCAGAGTGTGGAATCTAAATGAGATCAATGACACAACATAGCTACCATTCTTTCTCCTTCTAGAGAATTCTTTGAATCTTTCTTAGCATCCAAGCTATATCAATGACTTTTTAGCAAATTCCAAGAATGACTGAATTATTTTTCACTGAGGTGCTGTTAATATTATGTTGCCTCAATAAATGCAAATACTTACCATTGGTCAATGTTGGAGAATTCCTCAACCCAGAGGTCCTTACCCCCTCTCAGGGAATAATTCCCCCTGCCTTAACCTGTATGACTAGAGGCCAATAAGTCATAAGGTAAGGCAAAGGACAAAAGTTTTATTAGCATCAGCTGATGAGCAGTTGTTAGGTGTATAGAAAGAGCCATGAACAAAGGAAGAATCAAACATATGTAGGGTTTTACACAATCTTAAGGAGACATTTTGTGGCAAAAGAGGAAAGTTCAGTCAGCCTATCAGATGAGGCCACTTGACCACTTTGCTTATTTCAGAGGCTGAGTAATATGAAGACTATGCTGGGCAGTTTTGGAGAGAATGTGATAACCAGGAAACTTCTAAAGTTGCCCAAGACCAGATGTTTTCCAGTGAGACAAAGTTTTCTCTACAGTTAGCTTTGTCAGAATATACTGTTTAGATAGTGAATCTCCCAAGTTAGTTGAGGCCTTCCTCAGAATAGTATCAGTTCAGGGATACCCTGTCTTTGCCTGTCTATGGGCCTCTACACAATTCCATAGCTCAATTTCTTCTGTCTCAAAGATTATTTTTTTTCTTTCTAAGAAGGCACATAATACGAGTTTCTAGAAAATTCATAATACAGTTGTTCACTATTCCTTTCACACCTGCACACCTCAGAGTTTCATACAATGTGCCAGGGACTGTGCTAAGTGCCTTAAAAGTATTATCTTATTTGATCTTCACAACAATCCTAGGAGGTGGGTGTTATTGTTATGCCCATTTTTCAGTTGATAAAACTGAGGCAGAGAGAAGTTAAATGATTTTTGTGCAAGGTCACACAGCAAGGAAGTATCTGAGGTCATATTTTAACTCAGGTCTTCCTGACTCCAAGCACTCTAACCACTGTACTACCTTCATGTAGAAGGTCATGTTTGAGCTGACTTTTGAAGGAAGCAAGAGATTTTCAAAGGTGTAGGTGAAAAGGAATGAAATTTCAGACATGGAAAAAAAGGGAGTAAAAAAGACAGATGGAAGATTGAATTTAGTTCCTCAACTATATCTAAGGAAGTGGAAGGGACTTTAGAGGACATCTAATCACAGAGTTTCTTACAATCTTTTGTGTCATGGACCCTTTCAGCAGTTAGGACCTTTGGACCTCTTCTCAAAATGATGTTGTTATTGTTTATATATAAGATAAAATACATAAGATTACAGTTATATTGAAATACTTTAAAAATTTTTAAAAAATTTAAAAAAGAAATACATTGATTAGGATTCAGCTTTTTTTTTAAGCTCTGAGGCCGCAGTCCAGCTCCTTCACTTTAGAGAAGGACTAAGAAATTACTTTTATAAGCTGTAAGTTTCAGAGTCAGAATTCAAACACATCTTTATCCAAATTCAATATTCTTTCCACTGCACCACACAAATATAAAATGAAGAATTTTATAGTTAGTCTTGTAGTGTGCCCATTTAGCTAATAAATATTTTTAGAATTTAAATAAATATTAATTTCATTATATCAATTTTATTATATTTGAAGGTTGCCTGGTATAGTGGATACATGACTAGCCTCAGAGTCAGAAAGCACCATATTAAAATTCAGTCTTTTACATCTACTGGCTGTGTGACCATGGACAATTCACTTCATATCTCATTGACTGAGCTTCCTTCTCCTCTGAGACTACCATCCATCTGCTCTCTATGTATCTTTATTATCTACTATTTTCACGTTGTCTCTCCCAATAAAATGTGAGCTTCTTGTGGATAGAAACTGCTTTTCTTTGCAGGCCCAGTGTTTAATACATTGCCTGATTAGTAGTAAGTACTTAATAAATCCGTGTTGACAGACTGGCTGACTCTCTAACATTCTACATTTCAGATGAGTTGCCAATCTGTAGTCAATCTATATTGGTATGGAGAGTTTCCATTTCATGAGTTTTCTTAACACCAATAAAATCAAGAATTCAATAAATAAATAAATGTTTGCACTAAGACATTTCACATGAAAGAGAGAATAAATTTATCATAGGATACAAGATTTGGAAAGTATGACATATTTTTAAAAGTTCCAATTTAATGTTACTTAAAAATACTGAATTACATTTAAAAAACAAAACCTGCCTTGTCATCTGCCCTGAGTGCACTTATAGACACAGCTAGCCCTCTTCAACCACAACTGTGATGTATCCAATTCCAGGGCAATTCCAAAGGTTTTTCATCTTCGTAGCTTGTATGTTAATATCCAATTGGTTCCAGTTGACAGTCATCAATTTTATTGTAAGTCAGCAATATTCTTTTAAAGCTTGACTACATTTTTGCAATAAACAGCCATGAATCATTACAAGTAAAAACTATAGAGTTTTTTATTCTGTCAACTTTTTCTCTTGGGGAAAAATAATGTCTCCTCATAGAAAAAATTGAAAATTTCATAATCTTAGTG
This sequence comes from Phascolarctos cinereus, assembly GCF_003287225.1. Classification (NCBI taxonomy): domain Eukaryota; kingdom Metazoa; phylum Chordata; class Mammalia; order Diprotodontia; family Phascolarctidae; genus Phascolarctos; species Phascolarctos cinereus. The sequence goes on along the minus strand of NW_027556180.1, from coordinate 198,056,073 downwards.
CTTTCAGAATTCACTGGAGGCAGAAGTATTTAGATACTCCCTAGTGGCATAATAGAGGCTACTCCTTCTTTCATGCACCATACTTCTTACCACTTCAATCACTAGGATTAGTATTAGGACTGGCAGTCTCAAAAACAGATATTTCATAACCCACATCATCACTACCTTTTGCTTATGACTAAGAAAATGCTTTATTACTAACAAGATCCAGAGTTTTCCTTTTCCCAACCAAAGTGATATATCTTTGAATGAGATTGTGATGGGAAAAATCAAGAACACTAAAACATTCCTTAGATGACTACCTTTGGTATTTCTGAGAAAAAAAAAACTCTCATATTTCCATGCTTTAAAACTTTCTTTGAAAGAAATGCATTTCAGAAGTCATGAGGGATATGCATCATTTTACAGACCTTCTGCATTGTTTTTTTTCATAGAATTTTTATTTTCTTTTCCCCTAAGAAATATCTAACAGCTGTGTGATTTATGTAGTAATTGAAGCAAAACTACATCAAAATCTCCAGTTGATTTACCATATCTTTGTGAATTACAATCTGTAAGAGTAGTGTTACTTTATTTCTCATATATGCAAGCGAGGTCACCTGTCCCATGAACCACAGTAAATGGACTGGAACACTAAGTGAAAGCACAAGCTAATATTTCTGAAACATGCTTGCTTGGTTTCAGTAAGTTTCCTAAAACGAACAGGGTGTTTCAGTTTCTCTTGAATCACTAAGCATTGTAATTTTGCTAAACTGCAGACTGGACAAAGTTGCCAAACATTTCACCCCTGAGTGGTCAGGAATAATCTTTTCTAGGTGGTATAATGGCAGCTGATAGTGATGCCAAAACTGCTTTTGGAACTTCACTTAAAACTTATTTTTAAAGGGATTGGGGGATAAATGTTTACAGGACTATGGTTTCATTTTGGCTCTTGCTAATAGAATTTAGCAGAGGGCTCTCATCTTTCCTCTTCTGTTTCTCCATCCTGATTCAGGGCCTATACTGTTTTCTCATCTCCTTCTCTCAGACCTGTTAATCATACTTGTCTGTCAACCTGACACTGTCAGGCTTCAAGTTCTCTCAGAGAGCTTATTTAGCCAATGTCCTTCCAAACTCAATAAAATGTGATTTTTTTTTGCCAAACCTACAGAATTTTAAGAATATCTTATATTTTATTTAAATTTACTAACACTATTCTAACCAAACTGCTTGTTGTTCTCCATACATAGCACTACACTTTCTGCTTCCCCATCTTTGCACAGTTGTCTGGAACTCCCTTTTCACATCTGCTCATAGAATCCACAGTTTCCTTGAAACCAAGGGACAAAAGCCTATACACACTTTTCTCATTGCCCCATCCCCAGTGCTCTCTCTCCACTGATTGGCTGATTCTTCTCAGAACTTCTATCTTCATTCCTCTCTGGGATCTACCCTGACTGCAGACTTTCTTACCATGATCTATTTTGTGTACCTTACTGCCCTTTCCCTGGACCTCCTTCCTACTTTTCAGCTTTCTTTTGTGTAGTCTTCACCCATTAGAATGTAAGCTCTTTGTGGTTAGGGATTGTATTTCTTTTATCTTGTATTTGTATTACCAGCACTTACCATAGTGTTTGGAACAGTGAAAGTGCTTAATATATGCTTATTGCCTTGACAAGATGCTTGAAATTACTTTATATTTAAATATTTGTGTACATATCATATCCTGCAGTAGAATGTGAACTCCTTGCGAGCAATAACTCTGCATCTTTGCTTTGTATCCCCAGATCCAAACATACTCCCTTTTATATAGTAGAAATCTATCCAAGATAGCTTGGATTATTATGTTGGATGATGTCACAATGAGTTCATCATAGAACATGACTCTTCCAAGGAATGGGAAAGATATTGATTGCTTAAGGTTTTCTATAATATAGAATTTTAGGTAACCAGAGAAGCAAAACTCTACTCATGTATCTTGGGACATGGAAATAACTTTGTTATAAACATAACAATTAAAGCAGAATTTTACCAATTTCAGTGAGGTACAACTAAACATAAGTAGATAATCTGCTTCCAAATATCTCAACCTTCTTTCAATGCTTTGATAATTGAATGGATCTAGGACCCATACTTCTGAATACTCTGATCGCTAATGAGGGTATCCTCTTCACTAATAGGAATAGCAACTCATCCATGCTTTCTCATTTTGTGCAAAAAATTTTGACCAAGACTTTGCATAAATTGTTCAAAAAGACTTATATAGATCCACAAGGCATGCTAATGGCTATCTCTTTTGTTTTTCATAGTTCATGATTATCAGTTCAACACTAAGCTGTTCATCTCTCATTCTTCATTTGTAACCAGTCAAAATGATGAAAATTCCAGCATTAGACATTTGACATTCATTTGCTTCAAGAAAATAAATGAATTTCTAATTTATTATAACCTCAAAGGATCTTCTTCTAAAATGTAGTGATCTTGGGAAGAGTAAGTATATACCATATGATAATAATAATAGCTAGCATTTATGTAGAGTTTTGAAGTTTGTAAAGTGCTTTACTATAACTCATTTGATCCTCACAAGTCTAGGAGGTAGGTGTTATTATTTTCATTTTACAGATAAAAAAAATTGAAGTGTAGAGAGCTGAAGTAATTAGCCCAAAATTATTCAGGTAATAAGTTTATGAGGCAGGATTCAAGCTCACTTCTTCCTGACTCCAAGTCACACGTTGAACTACTTAGCTACCTATTGTTACATGACAATTGGTTGACAAAACTGGGGAAATTTAGCCTGGACAAAATAATTTGGTGGGGGCTTGAGGAATGAAAACAGTCTTTTCAATATTTAAAGGTCTGTTGTGGAAGAGGGATCTTTGTGGGGTCTTTGTTGTTGTTGTTTGGAGAAACAAGGATGTCATGGATGTGACAAAGATAAATTTAGATTTGATATACGGGAAAACTTCCTAACTGTCCAAAAGTGGAATGTGCTGCCTCAAGAGGTGGTGACTTTTTCCTCCTTGGAAGCCATCTAAGAAAATATGGATGACCACTTTTCAGTTATGTTTTACTAGGAATTTATTCTCTATGGACTAAGCTAGATGGTTACCCTTCCAATTCTCTGGTTCTGTGATTCTCTGGGAACTAAAGACAAATATCACTTATTTCACCATTATATCTATGAAGACCCACTATGGAAATTCCCAAAGGGTTTCTAATCCCTTGAGGATATAGAAAATACCAAAGGGGAGAATAAGGAAAGGAAAATCACCAAAGTTCAACTTTGACCCAGTGAATACTTCTTGTCTTTCATAGTTACTCTGGAAACCATGTGGTACAAGACCACTTTATACTTACCCCCTTAGGTTCAAATCAGAGCACTGACATTCTGGTGGTCAGACAGGGATTTGGAATGTTGGCAAGACCTGCTCCCTCCACTCAGTCCTTTCAAACAGATTGGTACAGATTTCCATGCTAGGGAAATTGGTGTAGAATTTCTAGGAAAGTTAAGGTAGGCAAATGTCATTATTGTATTTATAATTTTATCCTCCCTGCATTACATGAACTTCATTTTTCCCAGTGAATGTAGTAGAGAGCATGAGGCTATGGATATACAGACAGTAAAGGGAGTACAGAACAGTAATAAGGGGAAGGGAGGGGAAGGGAGGAGAGGAGAGGGAAGGGGAGGGAAAACAAAAAAAGAATGCTCCCAAATTGATGGGAGAAATAAAGAAAGAAATGCTACTGTATTTCCTATGCCCCTTTGTGTCTCTACTGCCAAAGTCTGCTTATGTCTATTGTAGAAACCTATTTCTGAGGGCTATTATTCAAGTCTTTTCCCTCACCTCTGCTTCTTAGAATCTCTACGTTCTTTCAAGGCTCAATTTAGGAGCCACCTCCTACAAAAAGTCTTTTCTGATACCCACAGTTATTAATCCTCTCAACTATCTGCTGTGACTTTCTGTTTTGTAGAGGCATACATACTACATCCCCCTTCAGTAAGTAAAATGTAAGCTCCTTGATGGTCAATATTGCTTTGGTTTTATGCCCAGCACAGTGCTTTGAATATAATGGGTGCTTAATAAATATTTGTTTAGTGGATTGGAAAAAATTTCAAGTTAGTTCTCTTAGGCTTAAATATGAATAGAAGGATGCAAAGCTGTTATGATATAATGTGCAGAAAGTGTTTACAAGAGTAGACTAGTTTTGCTCAAAGCAGGGTATACTGTTAACAATATATCCTGATTGAGCAAACTAATGCTACTACCAAAAAAACCCCACATACTAACAAGTATAATGTGGGATTGGCTATTGCTTCAAAAGAGTCAAATATTCTCAAAACAAACATTACTTAGAGATTTTATGATGATGATTGTTAGTGTCAAAGTGGTGGATTATACACTTCATTTCAACAAACATTTATTCAGGTAGCATAGGTCATTATTATCATATTTAGCACTATAGTATCCAGTTTGGATGAATAATAATGCAAGATACATCCATCTATCAAATGCCACAGCTCACCTGCTAATTGGGTTTTGGTTAAGTGTGATCATTCCGATTTATTTGCAATTTAGGAGTGTGGCAAAAGCTAGGAATCATTCTTACTAATGGTTTTTACTGAACCTCTTCACTGTGTTATAATCAGCTACAGATAAAGAAATTAACATTTTGAAACCTGCATTGAACTCTTTTATTGCATTTCCTGTGCTCCCAAAATCTGTTTAATTTTAACCTTGGAAAAATGGGAACTTCACAGAGAACACAGTGACAGCACCTCTCTTTTTCCCCTTACAGGATCCACATGATTAAAGAGCTCATTAGAGAGCTATCAGAGTCTAATTCTTAGTAGTATCCTTTTCCTTTAATTGTTAACCTATTCTAAAGCCACTTTTTCTCTTTAGCCTGTATTACCACTCAGTACAGAAAATAAACAGCTATGCCTTTCAAATAAAAGGAATATTTCAAGTTCAGAAAAATGGACATCCAATTCTGGATAATTATATAAAGGCGTTTGCTTGCTCCTTCTACTAAGTTAAGGTGAGATTTATTTCTTAGGCATTCAAATGATTACAAAAATTCTTATCGTGCTCAAGTTTAAGTCATAAAGCTAGCTCTGCAATCTAAGGAACAAAAACAAAACAAAAAAGAAAAAAAAGAGGAAAGTAGGATTGTAGCCAGCTCAAAAGATGACTGTAAATGCTAAATAGTGAAGCATGGGGAGTAGGAAGGAGGGAGATATAGAGTATTTTCATTTTTTGTTTTGTCCCAGTGAATCAAAGAACCTCTGATTGTTGGTGTCACAGCATACTGATCAGAAAGGAATTAAGTGGCCTTGCCATGGAGAATGTGCTTTTCTATCAAAGAGTTGACAGATTGCAATAGGTAAAAGCCCAAAGGTCAATGCAAATCTCCATATCAGAGACAACAAAAAGAGAAATCTATTACAGGCAATCTGATCCCTCACATCTATATTATTGTAAAAATGGATTATGGATTCAGCAGCTTAGCTTTTCAATCAGACCTTAGGTGCTATGGGTGTTCATGATTTACATTTTTTTAAAAAAGATATCAAAGTGAAGACCAATGTGGCTGAAAAATGAAATGTTTTATTCCCCTTGTCTATTTTCTCCATTCAATAGTTTATTTCCCTTCCTCTTATTGGAGCACAGCTGGGCCTGGAATCAGAAAGACCTGAATTTAAATCTGGCCTCAGATACTTACTAGCCACTTACTAAGCAATCAGTTAACCTGTTTGCCTCAGTTTCTTCAACTGTAAAATGGAGTTAATAACAGCATTTAGCTCACAGAACTGTTGTGAGAATCAAATGAGATATTTGTAAAGGACTTAATACAGTGCCTGACACTTGGTAGATTTTATAAGTGTTTATTCCTTTCCTTTTCCCTTCCCATTCTCTATTGGTTACAAAAAGCATTTCACCTCTCACATAAACTTAACCACTTTCAAAATAAATTCCACTGGATAATTCTATTTATGTTTAAGTCACTGTTCCCAGCCACTTCATCCATCTGTGCCTGGTTGTAAGAGTGGTTATAGCATTCTATATGTGTTCAGGGTCTAATGTGTGTTGCACATGGTATTTACCATAAGACAGAGCAGCGGTAAAAGCTAATTAATACTTTATGAATTCAAGCAGGACAGCTAGGTGGTGCAGTGGATGGAGTGCATGGCCTGGAGTTAGAAAGAACTCTTTGTGAGTTCAAATCCAGCCTCAGTTTCCTCACCTGTAAAATGAGCTGGAGAAGGAAATGGCAAACCTCTTCACTATATTTTGCCAAGAAAACACCTAATAGGCTCATGAAAAGTCAGGCTTGACTAAAACAAAGCAAAACAAACAAACAATAAAAGGACAAGAACTCAAGCAAAGTCTTCTTTAGTTATTTTGTCTTCAGTGCACTGTGGCAATCAGGTATCTCTTTCCACTGTGTTTTCTCTTCATAGTTCAAGACCATTCTTATTTGTGTCTAATGATGCTTCTACAATTAAGACATTTGAATCAAACCTAAGAGGGCATTTTAGGAAAGTGTGAAAGAGAGGAGTGCATACTGAGCTTGGAATATAAGAAGAGCCTCAACGCCACAGGTTCCCCACCCCTGATGATGCTTTCATACTTTTATCTAGCCAGGTAGAAACACCCCCTATCTCATAACTTGCTTGTGGCTTTAAAAATCTAGAAAACCTGGGGTCACACATGTAGGATGTAATTGGGCTAGTCACTGACTCTCTCAATGCCCCCTGACATCCTAAGAGGATGAAGTGGTAGAACAGTTGCAGATCTGTGTAGATATAGTAAATATCCACAGCTGTAGTTCTAAACATTGAAGGAAATAACAGATCCATGCCAAAAACATCCGCAAACAAAAACAGACCACTTAAATGAATCACTACAGCAATTCTATCCTATCCCTCAGCTTTCTATCTTTATAAGTGTGCCTGTCAATTGATTGTTTCCCTGGGGGAACCGTATGCCTTCTTTGGAAGTTTAAAACTAGCAAATATTGCTAGCAGTGCTTAAAATGATGGAGCTGTAGCAGGGAAGAGAGACAATACTGCAAGGGATGGTTAGTTAATTTTTTCTTTTAGGTTCATTTGGCTTTCTCATTTCCTCTTTTTAATCTCAACAGCCCAGAGGAAAAGAATTATGTCCAGAAATTCCTAAATGCAATTAACTCCAAGATTAAATATGCTTAGTACCAAGTATCCATATAGGGAAGTCATTTTACCTCCCTCCCATGACTTATCACCAAATCTGAATGCATCTCCTGCACTGGCAAAAAGAATGTTCAAAGAGTCTATCAACAGCTGAGCAGCAGGCTCTGAAACTATTAAAGGCATATTCTCTTTTCTGTTTTAGTAATTCAAGTGAAGGTATCCCAAAGCACAAAAACCAAATCTATCACAAGGTTGCCCTTATTCATTCACATCCTCTTTCTTATTATAAGTGGATGTAATTTAAACAATGATTTTGCCTCAAACTTATCATGACTGAGAAAGTAACTTGGATTAAAAATAATTTCTTCTCACTGATTTAGATAATCTAATGAAATGACTTTTAAAGTTGGTTTTGATATCCCAAAATAGAGAGGCCAAGTCTAAATCAGTTCAGGTTATAATGTTTTTAACCTGCCAGAAAGTATAGGAAGATGGGTTTAGTCTCTTGGAAAGTATAGATCATCTCCTCAGGCATTACTCCATTTACAATATTTGTGACCATTTTAATTAGTCTTGATGGGTATAATATTTACATGTCATTTCATCATGTGACCGTCGTTAATTATATAAATCTTTATGTGCACATTTAACATTCATTAATAATTAATGGATGATAGAATTTTATTAAAACAATGAGTCATTGCTACCAATTTCTTGTAGGAAAATCACTGAGTGGCAAAATCCATATGGAAACCTATAAGAGAAATTAGTTACATGCTCTAATAAAGTCCTGATAGGGACATAGCTATATAAATGAAATGTAATGAAAAATGTGAAATTATTCCATGATGGAAATCAATGTTAAAACCTGCCTGAATAATTCACACCTAAAAAACCCTTTTCCTCATTAGAGTTTTATTTCAGCATTTCATGATTTCATAATTTTATTGGTATAGGTATTCCCTCCACCTATATAGATATCAGTTTCTATAACTTAATAGATGATCTTTATGGTTTACTATGCCTTAAAAATTCATTATCCTTTTGGCCTTTCTAAACTTAGCTGGACAAAAGATGCTCAGCCTATTTATCTGGCCCATATTCAAAATCTTTCCAGCTTGGTAGAATCTGCCAGAGTTTAGCCTCTTTCCATTGCATATAAGAACCTAATTGTTCCCTCTATGTCATGATGAGGCATCAAAGTATATCTTTATTAAAAGATTTTGTCCCTGAAATACTTTATATGGATCATCAATTCAATTCTGCTTAAAGTTGCATACATGGACTTTAGCCTACAATCAAGAGAATGATTCTGATACTACATGTGGATTACAGTAATGAGAAGCTCTGAGTATTCTTAAAACATTAATAATTAAATTTTAGTCCTATTGATTGCATATTCATTTAAGTGGAAATGTATTATATAATTATGTATTTGTATACTATTTTATGTCTACATATTTAACACATATAGCAATTGTTTATACTATTTATATACATTTTAAATAGAGAAATATGTATTTTCACTTGATTATATTATACATTTATCTCTTAATGCTAGATAATGCCTTATTATATACAAAACATTTCTTCAGAAGTAGGGATTCTTAACTTTTTCAGTCATGGATACCTTTGGCAGTGTACTGAAATCTGTAGAAAAAACATTTCTTCAGAAGTAGGGATTCTTAACTTTTTCAGTCATGGATACCTTTGGCAGTGTACTGAAATCTGTAGACCCCTTCTCAGAACAATGTTTTCAAATGAACAAAATAAAATATATGAGACTATAAGGGAGCTGGGCACACATCTGTAATTGTAGCTACCAGGTGGATCTCTTGAGCTCAGGAGTTCTGTTCTACAATGAACCTAACCAATCAGATTTTTATCCTAAGTTTGGCAATTAGTATGGTGGTCCATCAAAGGTTTGGGAGACACCAGATTACCTGAAAGATAAATTGACCCAGTTCAGAAATGGAGAAAGGGATAGATGTAACTGACTCAATATTATAGCTGGAGAAACTTAGACATAGAAAAGCTATCTGTAAAATGATTCAACAAGGAGCAGCTAGGTGGCACAGTGGATAGAGCTGCAGCTTTGGAGTCAGAAGGACCTAAGTTCAAATATGACCTCAGACACTTGACTTACTAGCTGTGTGACCCAAGTCACTTAATCCCAATTGCCTCACCAAAAAGAAAAAAAAAAGCAAAAAAAATTCAACATCTATTTTCCATCAATGTGACACATATGTGGGACTGGTGTCCCACATCAGTTATTTCAACATCTATAACTATAGATACACAGATAGATGCCTATAGACAGATTTTATCATAGATGTGCTGTGATCTTGGCCAGGATATTGGTGACATGGGGAAGTGCAAGTTAACTACTCACAAGTCTACTACTCAAGGAAGGGCTGTTTTTGTTTGTTTGTTTGTTTTGTTTTGTTTTTGTCTGAACAAGGAACTTGTAGTTCAAACCTAGAGCAATTTGGGTTAATTTGATTCCCAGGTGGATTCATCTAGGATACAGCTCTGGTCCCTTCAGGTATAAAAGCAGTTTTTATACCAAAAATAAAAATAATAATAATAATAAATAAGTAAATAAAAAGCAGTTTTTAGGTTTTTGACAGGGAGCTCCCAAGATCCCAAAGAACCACCTTGCCACTGCTTAAATCCTTGCCAGCAACTGTTATCTGTTCTCATCTTCCTGACTTTCTTTTAACCCCCTTGGAAACCTGTTTTACATGAATATATTAGAATAGATTATTGCTTGAACCATCAGGCTCTGAGTGATCCATTGTATAAGATGTAAAATAACAACAGGGCTTACTATATTAAATTTTATGTAAACATAGGGACTGGACCTGTGATTATCGGGAACGACTTGATAAAGAAATTCTCTCTACCAATGAAAGTCAGCACTTTCATTACAACATGTAGTAATACAGAGTTACCTAAAAGCATTGAGATCTCAAGTGACTTGGTTGCTACCAACATATGTTAGAGGTGAAACTAAAACCCAGTTCTTCTTGACTTCTAGGCCAGCTCTCTATCCACTATACCATGCTACCTCTATAGAAATTTAATAATGAGGAAATGTATTACACATAGCTATCAGTTTTGTACTTATATTTGTTACATGTATTGCTGTTGTACATATATAATTTCATTCTATTGGCAAAATTTCTTTTTTTAATTAATTTATTTTAAACTTAAATATGAAACTTAAATACAATAAGGAAAAAAGAAATTATTATAAACTTAAATATTAAAACAAATACAAAATAACAAAAAAAACATTGCCATGTGCACAGCAGAATTTGAGAGGAATCAAAATATATAGCAATAAATTTCCATTTAAAGAAAAGCTATACAATAAATACTACTCATTGTATTCAAAGCTGTCCATCTTTTCTTTGCTTCCTTGTAAGTTTTCTTTTGTTCTCTGCTGTGTACTTTTTACTTTGTTCTTTTTTCTCTCTTCCTCTCCCCTAACCAAGAAGGCTACAATTAAGCCATATAGGTAGATAGATAGATAGATAGCCGGACAGATATTGGTAAAGGAGTATTGGAGATCGAATGGTGAGCTTCAAAAAACTGGAAGAGCACCAGGAGTCCATATTGAAGCTTGCCAAAAGCAGCTCTATATGAGGTAGCATTGCAACTCTGAGTAGTGACCTGTAGCACTCAACCTAGCAGAGGATCAATTCCATAGCAAAAACACACTATTCACCAGCAAAAGGAACAGTTCACCCATTGGAAGTGAACTTATTGAGGCCAATGCTTTTATCAACTGCTTATTTTTTGAAGTCACTCTCTCTAAGGACTGAGGTGGTAGAGGGAAGAGTGGACTTCTAGTATAAGTAGGAGGGTGTTTTGTCCTTCTGTTCTATTTTCTCGGTAAATATCACTGAGAAATAGTTATAAACCCCAATTAATACTGATTGGTTAAATGATTTGGGATCACTTGGTCAATCACTGGTATAGAATAGATACTAATGGTAACTGGAAAGAACACACCAGAATGGGGGCTTGAGCCGATACCATTAGAGAAGAACTCCACTGCTGCTAGTACAGAAGGGGGAAATGTAGCTAGCCAGCTCTCTTGTAACCTAACTTATGAATGTGAGATGAAGGTATAATAAGGACCTTTCAGAGATTATATATAGGCACCCTTCCCAAGTTGCCATGTAAGGTATTTTTTTTTTAATTAGGACAAAAATGGAATGGAGCCTGGACAATGACAGCTCATTCCTTAGAAGCATGCAAGGGTGCTCTGCCAAATACAATCCCTTATATGGATGTTTGGTGAGCCTGTTTTCAGGCATGCATAATGGAGGTCTTTGGTTTCTATTTCAATGTGTACCCAGGTATTCTAACTGGAAAATTCCAAATACATATATATGCAAACCTACATGCGCGTGCACACACACACACACACACACACACACACACACACACAACACGTATATTCCCCCTAATTGTTTACTGTGTGGCCAAGAAGGGTCTTTAGTTAGGCTACTCAGCTGGAAATGAATGTATGTGCAAAAGCCTCTCTTCCTTACATAGTAAGCAGCAAGAAACCATCATAAAATACCTTTGCAAGTTCAAAAATAGAGAAGAGGGCCTTTCATTAACATAACCAGAACTTGACTCACCAAAGTTCCATGTGGGTTCTCTACACATGTTTCCAGGACTGGACCCAATTTCCAATTTCATATATGTATGTATTGTCTCCCTCCATAGAATGTAAATTCCTGAAGTTTAGAGATAGTTTTACTTTAGGCTTTGTATTCATAGCTCCTAGAACAATACCTAGAGCATGGTAGGCACCTTAAAACAAAAAAGTTGTTGATTGGTTGACTGATTGATTATCTAGCCTTTATGCCATTCTGTTTTTCTTCTTTGCTTTGCTATGTAGTTATTTATTCACGTCATGACCAAACTTACAAGGATGTGGATCCATGATTGTGAAAATGATGCTGCCAATATTTTGTAATGGATTGCTAATGAGGTTTATGGATTCACCTGTAGTCCAAGATTAGGAGACTCTCCCTTGAATCAATTCACCTACTCCATCAATTTCAGATGGAGGAATCTAATGAAATGTGGATATGGATGCAAGCGGCAAAACTCTAGCCTCCTTGAGCCATGAGATTCCTGTAGCTTTTATATTGGACTTGTCAAGAACCACTTATTGTGGCCTTGGTCCAAGGATACAGATGGGAATTAGGCATAGGACTTTTGAACATATGCTTATAACAAATTGCAGTACACTAGGATAGATGCTGGGCTCCTACTATCTCAAAAAAATCCTTCTGAGAAGAGAGGAAAGAGATTTATTACAAGTACCATAGCCTTACAAACAGGTCAGCTAGTATCATGTGGTTCTAGCCTAACAGAAAATACTACTACATGCTATGCAGGTGGAAGAGGCAGAAGTCTACACATCTGGCTGACCTGTGTTTGCATTTCACTTACTAGTGTTCCTAAATACAAACATCAAAGGAAGAGGTAGCCCAATACTTACTTGGCATGTATCCTCGACCCCATTTCCCTGTGTTACCATTAGGACCTTGCCATAGATAGCCCCTCTCTCTCATTCCCTCATGCACTTTCAATCTCTCCCTCTCTTCTGCCCTCTTTCCATCTCCCTATAAACATATTCACACCTGATCGGTCAATCAACAATCATTTATTAAGTACCTATTGTGTGCCAGGCGTTGTGCTAGAGAATGAGTATACAACCAGAATAGCATTTTTTGTTTTGCATTCATCATATAATGTCAAGTAATGTTTATTATAGCTATCTGTGCTCACTTGAGTATCTTACCTAAAAGTTGGTGTCTCTCCTATCCCCTAGTTCAATGTTTAGGGCACAGATCACACTTAATAAATATTTCCTGAATGAATGAATGGTGGTCAACCTAGGCACAATGTGAGCACTTCAGCTTCCCACATATTCAAGACACTTACCTTACTTCTCTTGTATAGCTATGGACTAGAATTTCTGAACCACTTTTGGATATTCTAGCTATTTTCTTTTCAAGAGTACCAATGATGATGGGGAAAAAATGCCCACTATAGTAATATGAAGATCCCTTTGGTTTTCTGAAAAAAGGAAAAATCAATCATGAAGTATTTATTAAGCACTTACTGTGCACCAGCCACTGGACTAGACCCTGTGTATAAAAAGACAAAAATGAAACTTCCTATCTCAAGTAACTTTACATTCTATCAGGTAAAGAATATGTATTTATCTAAGTATATTAAAAAATGCAACAACCTAATTTGGTTGGAAGAAAGGAAGGAAACATTTATTTAGCACCTACTATATATCAGGCACAGTGATAAAATGCTTTATATTTACAGTATTTCATTTGATCCTCACAATAGCCCCGGAAAGTAGGCAGACAGGTTAAAAGACTTGCTGAAAGTCACACAGTAAGTGAGTGAAGTCATATTTGAACTCAAGTCCTCCTGACTCTAGAGTCAATATTCTATCTACTGTGATACCTTCCTATAGAAGGTAGCACTTGAACTGAGTTTTGAAGGAAATAAAGGATTTTCAAAGGTGGAGGTGAGAAAGGGAATTCCACATACAGGTACCAGCAATTGTAAAAGACAGATGCAGAAGATGGAATGTCTTATGTAAGGAGTATCAAGAAGTCAGCTTGGCAGAACTGTAGAGTATGGGAAAGAGAATAATGTATAAGAAGGTTGCAAAGATAGATTAAGACCAGATGGTGAAAGATTTTATCCTAGAGATAACATTGAGCCATTGGGGTTTGTTGAGTGAGAGGGTAACATATTCAAAACTATATGTTGGAAAAATAACTTAACAGCAAAGTAGATAATAGATTAGAGACAAGAAAGGTGAGGCAGAAAAAACAATTAAGAGGCTATTACAGAAAATTATCCTTTTATCATGCTGCTTTATTCTACTATCTTCTCTGATTTAGTAGAACTTTCACTGCAAACTGATAAGAGTTCACTGCATCTAGTTCACCTCCCTGCCATGTGAACTCTGGCTCTTTTCCTATCATGCTACAATGTGTATATCTCCACTTACAATCTCTTACAAATCATTATTACCATTCCTGAAAAGGATATTGATTAGATCTATAACTACTAATCACTCCTATGACTTCCCATAGTAAAATACACTTTGCTGGGCCCCAATCTCACATATGTGTCCTCTTCTCTTATTAAAATATCAAGTCCTTCAGAACATGGATTGTCAGTCATTTTGTATTTGTATCACTATGAACTTACCCCAGCACCTATCCCAGAATAAGGGCTTTAATGTTTTCATCCATTCATTCCACAGAAAAGGCAATAAGGACCTGAACTAAGGTGGTAGTTCTATGAGTAGAGACAATGAAACAGAACTAAACAATGTCGTGGAGATGGAAATGAAATTTACAGTTTTTTAATTTCATGCTTGTAGCCTTAGGCACATAGGTTCCCAAAGTGGGTGATACATCCCCTGGGCAGAATTGTGGGGCATTGAATAAAAATAATGGTTAACCTAACCTAACCTCAAGGGGATACTGAGTAATTTTTTTTTAAAGCATTAGGCAGATAAGTTCGCGAACCTCTTCGGGACATAACACTGACAGGTAAGTTAAAGTGCTGGGCCTGAAATTAGAATGACCTGAGTTCAAATCCAGCTTTGCAGACTTCCTACAAGTGTGACTCTGGGCAAGCCACTTAATCTTTGTCTACCTCAGCTTCCTCTACTCTAAAATGTGAATAACAATAGCATTTACCTTGCAGGGTTATTGTAAGGACCAAATAAGATAATATTTATAAATTGTTTGATGTAGTGCCTGACAAATAGTAGGAGCTTAATAAGTGATTATTCTCTTCCCTTAACCCCTTTAATACAATATTTCCCTCATAATAAATGCTTAATAAATGCTTTCCCATTCCAAATGACTGAATATGTGGAGTGAAGGAGAATAAGGAGTTGATTATATCTCTAAGGTTGCAAACTTCAGTGAGTGAAAGGACAGTGGTACCCTCCATAGAAATAAGGAAGTCTAAAAAAGGTGTAGCTTTGAATGGGAAGATAATGCGTTCTGTTTTTGATATGTCAAGTTTGAGATGCCTACAGACCATCCAATTTGAAATGTCCACTGGGCAATTGATGATGTAAGATTGGAGAGAGATTAGGCTTGGATATATAGTTTTGGGAGTCATCTGCATAGACATAATAATTGATGCCATAGGAGTTCATTATTTCATCAAATGTAAGAGTGTGAGAGAGCATAGAATAAGACCCATATGAGAGCCTTGGGGTATATCTACAGTTAAAGAGCATGATATGGATGTGAGCAAGCAAAGGAGACTGAGAAGTATTACTAAAATAGTTATAAGAATAATCAAAGCACAGTAATTTCACACAAACTCAGGGAAGAGAGTGTTTCCAGGAGTAGACAGTAATCTATAGTGTCAAATACTAGAAAAGGTCTGAGGATGATTGGCAATTAAAGGATCATTGGTGAATCCAGAGAGAGCAGCTACAATTGAGTGCTGTCAGAAGTCAGATTGCAAAGGGTTGATAAATGAGTGAGAAGAGATAAAGTGGACATTTAAAAAAAAGCATAAACAGCTTTTTCAAGGAGTTTATCTGAAAAGGAGGAGAAATTTAACAAAAGAGCTTAACGGGATGGTAAATTTTGGTGAGGATTTTTAAAGGATGAGAGACACTTTGACATATTTGTAGAGAGCAGGAAAGTGGAACTTTGGTCAAATCACTTCACTGCTTTAGGATTCTTCATTTCTAGAAATTAAGAGGCTACAAGATTATCTCTAAGGTCATTTAAATCTCCCAAATTCTGTGATTAGATTCCATAAATTACTATTACTGCAGTTTTCCCACCATATGTAATCTATAGAGCCACTTTTTAGGCTAACCATCCAAAGGGCCACCACGGAATTGTGTAAAACAGATGGTACAGAAACAGAATCTGGTAATAAGTTGTGAAGTGAGAGTGGTATGATGAGGGGCAACTATTCTCATTCCTTTCATTTAGTTGGGATCAGTAATTACACTTACTTTTGATGTCCTCTCCTCTACTAATACTTTGTCCCATTCTATTACATTCCCAAACAGCATTCCTGATATCATTTGGTCTGAAAAAGAAATGTTCCCAACTAGGTTCTCTATGATTATATTATAGAGTCTTGGAAGAACACATCAGCATTGTTCACTTCATTCGTGTGGCAATGTACTGCTCCAGAGGAGGTAGCCAAATTGAGCTAGAGCATGAAAACTCTCAGAAAGCATAAAAAACATGAATGAAACTATTGATAACTAACCAACCTATTTTCTTTCTTGCAATTTAATCCACTTCAAATTTCAAGTTTGAGATGCCTCCAATGGTGATTAATCTTCCATGTTGTTTGAAAATCTTCAATGAACCATGGATCATCTTACCTTCTGGTCAGCAAAAGCTCCTTGTAATTTTCTAATCTTCTGAAGTTCATGAATAATGGTACATAATCCAGTGTTATAGATACCATCTTCCCAAGGATATATTTTCAATATGAATTTGAGCAAGTGTTCTAGTGCATTCAGTGGTCATCAAACTACCCCACCCATCTGAAAGCTCTCCAATGTTACATCTTGTACTAGGCTTCTGGCCAAACAGATCCTGGCAGAAAGACTCTTTTCTACCTCTGCAAAGGGGAAATGTCTTTAACACTTATGTACTTTTGCAAAGAAAGGGTAATAAAATTGTTTTCTTTCTTCACACTAGATGAACAGAAAGGGCATAGGCACATGTATATACAGCACCTATATATTTATATAGACAATCTTCCCTTAAAGACTGCTGCTCAGTACTGAAGTGTTTTCATTAAGGTAAATATTCCCCTTAAAGGTTGCCTTCTATATCTGATGATTTGGGTGCTGGCTTATTGTACTGAACCAAACTCAATGTGAAGTAAATTCACTCTCTGACTTGAACCACAACATGGGTTGGTACAGAGCCATAGAAGAAATGTTGTGGGAAGCCTGATAAGGAAACAGAATGAATTCATTTACTACAGTCCTTCATAACTCAAGGATATAAAGAATTGACAAGAAAATCTGTAGTCAAAGGAGTTTATCGTTTCAATTTCTTAATGAAAGAGTCTCCTTAGCTCTTAAAAATAGTGGTAATTAAAAGTGGTACAAGGTTTTAATACTGTGCCCTAAATTACAGTACAATTCATCTCCAGATTTACTACTATGGCAACAATGACAATTACTACTACTGCTACTGCTACCATTAACACTACAACTACTACTAATAATAATTATAGCTAATAGCTATAAGGTAATATACTTTATGATTTACAAAGCATTTGCATACAGTATCTTATTTGAACAAAGTTTTATAGCCTGTATTTCTTAAATTTTAATATACTTAACCGAAAGGCCCATGTCCCTGGCTTAAGCTCATCCATTCAGCTTAAAGCTAAAACTTAAAACCCATATGATTGTGGCAACACTGGTAACACTTGGGAAAAAATAAAGCAATGACTACTTTTGCCTTTAAAGGAAACTCTGTGTGAGTGTGTGTGTGTGTGTGTGTGTGTGTGTGTGTGTGTTGCCTCTTACTTTGTGTAACCAGATGGAACCAGAGGAAATAGATTCTGAAACTCCACAATAATAAAGGATACATGAAAAATAGTGAAAAAGAAATGGAAATGAATGAGAGAGGGGAGGAGAGAGAGAGAGAGAGAGAGAGAGAGAGAGAGAGAGAGAGAGAGAGAGACTTTAGTGCATCTATATACATTGCTAAGTATGCTAAGAGATGACGAAGTGAACTCATTCTCTTCATTTCTTTGTAATTTATTTGGTACCCATTTTCCACAATAGAATGGTGGCAATCAATCTGCCCAAATTCTTAATCACAATATTATTATTATGTTTTTTTTTTTTATTAAACAAGGATATAAGATGAGGGACGGTTGATCAGAGAAGTCTTGATAAATGAGTTCTCCATCCCACCCCCATCCACTTGATGAGATAAAGCTCATAAAGATAGAACTTTGTCTGGGGCATTTGATGAACACCTTTAATGGAAGGTAGACATGTAAAGGTAGTTTGCTAAGAGAACACAGGAAACTTTTGTGATTAGTTCATAGTGACTGGATCTGCCCCCAAGATGATTAGCTATTGGGAGTTAAGGATACTGACTGCAACCTTGTAAAAGGATAAGCCTTTCCCTTCATATGTGCATTTGTATGTGTGTGTGTGTGTGTGTGTGTGTGTGTGTGTGTGTGTATGTGTGTGAGAGAGAGATAACTTTGATACCAGTTCAGCAGTGTTCTTATTCATTTCTAATTTTTTTCCTTTTCCCTCAGACCTTCATCTAGTCTTCTAGCCAAAAAAGAGATTTCCTCTGTAGCACTAACTTTTGCAGTTGATTTATGGGTCACTGCAAGTTCAAAAGATTCTAAGACCAAGTGACCTACCACCAACCTCCAAGAGGAAGATTGCCTCAACATCAAGCTTTTTGAAAAAAGAAGACTGACAACAGAAGTTCACCTAGATAAAGGATTAAAGCTATACCAAAGTAAGGAGGGCAGAGTGGATGGAAAAGAAAAAAAAAGCAAGAAATACTGATTTTGCCAACTCAGCCACCTGCTATAAGAAACATACATAACGCAGATCAATGAAAAGGGGATTTGCTTGTCTGGCACTCTCCCAAACTTTGTTTACCTTCTGGGGGAAGTCCAATATGTTATTGAGTGTCTTGTGTGTTTCTATATCTGTTTATGGGCTCCTGCCAGTCCTTTGTACTTTGGGCTTTTCTGCAAGCATAAAATAAAGAAAAACTTAGATGTAACATCATCATCATGTTGCTCTATCACCACCATTATCATTATATTTATATAATACTTTAAGGTTTTCAAAGCACTTTAATAATATTATTTAATATTCACAAAACCCCTAGTAGGTAAGTGTCATTATCACCCTTATTTTACAGATGAGGAAATTGAGGCAAACAGAGGTTAAGTGACTTGCCCAGGATCACACAACTAGTAACTGTCCAGAACCAAATTTGAAGTCAGGATTTTCTGACCCAAGATTTCCACTCTCTCCATTATAGCACTTAGTGGCAAAGAGGGAATTTTACCCTTTTAAGGTCAACACCTAGTTTTGCGTCTGGTCCATGTGAGCTTAGATCACAAGCTATAAAGATGAACCATTATAGTAAGGCATGCCTTTTGTTTTCTCAATGATGACTGATAAATGTTTTAATTGATTAAATTTATGTCATCTCTTGTGAACAAAGCAATGAATGGAAATAGGATCTATCTGTGGGCATATGGGAGAATCTAGCTAATACACAGATTACCACAGCATGATTTTAATGATTTTTTATATTTGATATTTTATGATAGTAGCATGGGTAGAGAGGAAATATCAGGGCTTAAAAAGAAAATCTGCCTAGACAACAGCAAGCATAGATTTTCATAGTTAGAAAATATATACACACAAATGTATATGTATGTACGTGTGTGTGTGTGTGTGTGTGTGTGTGTGTATATATATACACATATATATGTATGTATGTATGTATGTACACACACACGCACACATACTTACATATATTAGAACCACTGAACTTCATCTATACTTGAATATAAATTTGCTCTGTAAGACTCCAAAGTGGTCATCAGACCTACTGGAACACGTACAGTGATAAGTGGCTCACTTCCTATCAAGGTAAGTCATTCCACTTTTAGCCAGTCTTAATTAAAGATGGGTTTTTTTTTCTTTGTTTCTTTTTCTCCAATGATTAAAGTAAAATCAAACTCTCAATAGCTTCCATCCATTAATCTTTATTTTGTGCTCTAGGACCAAAGCGTCAAATCCTTTTTGTACAAGAAAATCCTCCAATGTGAGAGGGTGGGGGCAGGGAACCATTTTCAGGTCCTCCATAAGTCTTTCCTTCTCTAGGCTAAACATCAGCAATCTCCTTACCTGATTCCTATGTGATACATTTTGTATAGGTGATTAGGAATTTCAGAAGTTAGTTTGTTTTCATGATGTGCTTCCTTTACATCCCAGAAAACTACTTCCAAAATGCTTTCACTTTCCCCTCCAGGATGATTGTATTTTTTTAGTGCACCTCCACTTCTCAAAAAAAAAAAAGCTATCTCTGCCATGATGTGTTCATGCGGTCCTTTTTCTTTGAAATTTCTTTCCATCAGAACTATAACATAAGTAAGTACTGTCAACAAGGCTGTTGACCTTCCAAGTTCAATCATCACTTAGAAAGGCAAAACTGTAGAAGATATGTAGTGAATCAGGAGCAAGTATTCTCAACTAAATACTTTCAAGTCAAAGTAACACTAATTTTCTGTATCCTGAAATTTTTAAGTGTTGAAAATACAGTTTCAGGTAATTTTGCAATTGATTTGTGTTATTACTTGTCAACCAAGTGAAAAAAAAAGTACACATATTTAGTTATCTAGTTTACTCTTTAGTTAACTATTTTGCTACTGCATAAATTTAGCTTGGGTCTGTTGGAAATTTTTTAAGAGTAAAATAATCATGTTGTTCTTTGCTATATTCTCATCCCCCAGCCCATTCATTCAGAAGAGCAACCCAGACAAATAGCATTGTAATTTTGCTCATATTTTTGGTAGATCAACAGCAATGAAATATGCTTATAATCCTGGACCAAAAGTTAGGCTATCACAATTATTTTATAAAAATAAAGACATCTTGGTAGGTAAGTAGCATATTACTGATGTTGTGTGAAGCTAAAAATGGCTGAACAATGTTCCTTCTATGGCACCTTAAAAGGTATTTTTAAAGAAAAACCAAATGTGTTGGTTTTAACACTTTAAACAATAAAATAAAAGTAATATGATGAAGTAAAGAATCACTCTACAAGAGGTTTTGTTTTCAAAAGTACAAAGAATTTTTTAAATTAAAACTTACAAAATCTAAGAATGTTCATGATACTAATTAGGGAAATAGATATGAAGTCTCTGAGAAGTATTAAAAAGAAGTTTTGGCACATTCTTTAAGAATGGTGAAAGTAGAACACCTTCCTACGCCAGGTAAATTTGTTTTTGCTATCATTGTTTTTGTTTTAATTATTTTAAAAGCAACATGTGTATTGTTTTATATGTTTCACACAATGTAAAAAATAGTGAGAAATAGTTGTCATGCATTTTTTAAAAATTTAATTTATTTTTAGTTTTCAACAATCACTTCCATAAGCTTTTGAATTTTAAATTTTCTCCCTGTCCTTTCCCGCCTCCTTCCTCAAGACAGCATACAATCTGATATAGTCTCTACATTTACATTCCTATTAAATGTATTTCATGTTTAATATTTCATATTAATATTTCATATTAGTCATGTTGTAAAGAAGAATTAGAACCAATAGGAGGAACCACAAGAAAGAAGTAACAAAACAAAACAAGAAAAGAAAATAAAAGAGCAAATAGCATGCTTTGACCTGCATTCAAACTCCATAGTTGTTTCTCTGTATGTGGATAGCATTTTCCATCATGAGACTTTTGGAGATGCCTTAGATTCTTGCATTGATGAGAAGAGCTAATTCTGTCAAAGTTGGTCATCACACTACATGGCTGTTACTGTGTACAACGTTCTCCTGATTCTGCTTACTTCACTCAACATCAGTTCATGCAAGTCTTTTCAGGGTTTTTGGGAGCCAACAAGTGTTTGGTCATTTCTCATAGTACAATACTATCCCATTACATTCAGATACCATAACTTGTTCAACCATTCTGCAATTGATGGGCATCCCCTCAATTTCTAATTCTTGGCCACCACAGAAAGAGCTGCTAAAAATATTTTTGTACATGTGGGTCCTTTTCCCATTTGCATGATCTCTTTGGGATACAGCCTTAGAAGTGCTTTGGCCATAGTTCCAAATCGCACTCCAAAATGTTTGGATGATGTCACAACTCCACTAACAATTATCAGGCAGTTTTCAGGGATTTCACTTTTCAGGCTTGTCCGGAAG
This sequence comes from Phascolarctos cinereus, assembly GCF_003287225.1. Taxonomy (NCBI): domain Eukaryota; kingdom Metazoa; phylum Chordata; class Mammalia; order Diprotodontia; family Phascolarctidae; genus Phascolarctos; species Phascolarctos cinereus. Next base: position 198,033,909 of record NW_027556180.1, on the reverse strand, counting down.
AGGGTGACCAGGAAAGTAAAGAGCCTCCAAATTGTGCCATATCTGTAGAAGGAAGTGGTGATGTTTAACCAACATAAGTCATCTTTAAGCATTTGAAAAGCCCTCTTACAGAAGAGGTGCTAGATTTATTTTGTTTAATCCCTGGGAACAGAATTGGAAATAATGGATAGAAGTAGTAGAAAAGCAAATTTAGGCTTGATGTAAAGAAAAATTTCAATAACAATTAGAGGTATCTAAATATGGAATGGGGCACTTTAGGACCTAGTGGGTATCCCCACTCTGTTACTTCAAAGTAAAATTGAATGATCTCTTTTTGAGAATGTTATAAAAAGGATTCCTGCTTATTTACAAATTAAACTAGACAGTCTTTGAGGTTCCTTCAAATTCTAATATTTTTTGGCCCCTCCTGGCTCAGAGTGAATGTAAGTAGTAACTTTCTCTTTTGGCCAGCAACTCTGAAGGTCTCCTCCCTCCCCAGTTTGACTTTTTTTTTTTAAGAGGCCATCCCTTGAACCACTTCTTAAAGAAGCCTATTCACTAAATGAGTGTTGTCTCATTCAAAGTGAGAACTTCAAAAGACCTTAGCTTAAAAGGGCCAAGGTCTCCCACTGCATCCTGGGCCATCTCTAGTCATCCTTACTGATATCTGGCCGCTGGACCCAGGTGGCTCTGGAGGAGAAAGTGAGACTGGTGACTTTGCACAGCCCTCTCTCACTGAAATCAAAGTGAATTACAAGTCATGTCATCATCTCCCTGATGTCATGGTCCTCCTTGAGAACTAAGGATAACCACAACCACACAGCTACAATATTCCATGATTCTATGAAGTGAGGGCAAATGCTAGAGTGGCAGACAGAATAGATTCACTAAAATTTAACAATGTGAAGCTACCAGTCAGTTTTCTAAGGTATATTTGGCATAAAATTGGCATTTCTCTAGTGTTAAAAATAAGCAATATTTACCACCAGTTTTTAAAAATGGATTACCAGATATCTAAGAGCCATTATACAATGAATTATTTAAATTAAATTATATTTGTCATTACATCTTTTTTACGTAAAATTTCTTAATGTTTTACTATCATCCAAAATATCAAGTCTTGCATTGGAATGGTTTAAATGCAAAAAGAAAACCTCTCAAATGAAAAGATCTGTGCCAATCATTGCTCTAAAATACTAAATACCCTAACAATAGTATTCCATCCACATTGAAAGCCACTGAAAGCTCCTTACAGCTTTCAATTCAAATTGGTACCTTTGCTGTTCCTTTTAAGATAAAGTTTATTGATATCTTTTGTTTTTTATATCATCTGCAATTCTGCAGATATCCTTGCCCCTTCTCCTGCTTATCAAGGCTTCCCTTATAAAAAAGAAAAAAAACATTACCAGTAGAATCTAAAAGTATATACAATTTTCCATATACATGGCTTATAGCCCCATAAATTCGAAGAAGAGAAAGAGGTGCATTTTCCAATCTTTTCTTGTAGAGAGGCACAGGAAGTTTAGGAACTATTGTCTTCATAACTATAAAAGAACAAAATTATCTGGGAAAGTACTATTATAGAAGATATTCACTTTATTTGTGTCACATATCTCTTTTTTCCCATTAAAGTTGTGGAAGTCTGTGTTGTATGATGGAAATAACTCTGGTTTTAGAGTCAGAGGGCCTGGGTTCAAGTCCTGTCTCTGCTACTTAGTTTGTGAGACTTTGAGTAAGTCTTAAGTTCCCTGGTCTTCCATTTCCTCATTTATAAATCAAGGGGTTTGGACCAAACGGAGGTCCCTTCTAGCTCCAGATCTATGATCCTCTGTGAGCTGGGAATTAGTGACATGAAAAAGAATGCCTGGCGATCCAAGATCTGGCAAATGTGTTAATAGTGATAGATGCTGATATTGTATCAATTCATGACATTCAGTCAAGCATTATTGTCAGAGTGACTTAAGCAGTCAGGAGGGAGCTGCTTTTTCTTCCTTATGTCCAGAGTCAGTGTTTTGGATACCATGGTTAGTCTGATTTTTTTTTTCTACTATACCATGTCCCTGAAGAATGGCTATTTTGTCATTGATCAGTCCTAGCCATCTGAAAATCTTGAGGCTTTGAAGATTTTGGGAAAACCTCTCACACTGTTCCTGAATTTTACATTTTCTGAAAGGGTAATAACATTCAGAGGAAAGGTAAGGGGTATAAAAAGGAGTATTTCTCTCTCTACTGTTCCCTCTTCATCTCCTTCCCATGATCATTCTGTTACACAAACCCTTGTATCTGCCATAAAATTTGAAGAATCAGGCTGGTAGAAGATTGCTTTTTAACAGAAGTCTAAATATTTTGAGAGTTCACAAGGCCTTGCTCTTGAGTTCATTTGGGGGCAGAACCTGTGAAGTCCTAATTAAAGAAACTTATTTTCCATGTTGATCAGCAGCTGTTCTGCAACTGATAGTCTCTAAGAGTTGCTTAGGTTCTCAAAGGGTTAAATGTCTTGCCTAGAGTCACTCAACTAGTACCAGGACTTGAACCCAGGTTGTCTTGCCTCCAAAACAAGTTCTGTATCCATTATACCACACTGCCTATTTTCACAAAGTTGAATAAAAAAATGAAAAAGAAATTACGTCTTCTCTTTTTGTAAACAGAATTTTTAAAATTACCTCGGAAAGAGAATATTTAAACTAAAAAGTAGCTAGTTCTGGCCCAGTAACAACTAACCATGATGCTTCAGTCTCGAAACTTCCCATTAACATGGAAAAAGAAACCACACACTAGTTTATAACATACATGAATTTATTTCATATGAAGCAATTTGTAAAGTACAGCCAGATCCCATATATTAAGCCAGCATTCATACAGGTGTACAATAGGATAAAATGAACCTCTGCTATGTATATGTATATATATATATATATATATATATATATAGAGAGAGAGAGAGAGAGAGAGAGAGAGAGAGAGAGAGACAGAGAGAGAGAGAGAGAGAGAGACAGAGAGAGAGAGAGAGAGAGAGACAGAGAGAAAGAGAGAGAGAGACAGAGACAGAGAGAGAGAGAGAGAGAGAGAGAGAGAGAGAGAGAGAGAGAAAACTTCTGTATCAACTATAATCTAATTAATTATGGTTTTAAGGTTTTTTAATTCCAAGATCTACCTAGCTACTTTTCATTTTACTTTTGTTCTACTATTGAGAAATTTACATGTTTATTATAGGAAATGTAAATTGTGGTAAATGGGTCCATAGAACCCATAAACAGAAGTTATCAGCCATTGAATCACTCATGGATTTTCCACCACTGCCAGCCAAAAAATAAAGGCTTTCTCTTGTTTAAACAATAGCCTTGGGACTTTGATCCTGCTGAAAGCCCACTTCCTGTTACGTATTTGTGGTACAAAAGTTATTTTATTCCAGTGCTAGAAAAGCTCAAAGTATAAACTATATATATGTAGATATATAGATATATAGATACATAGACAGGTTAAGTCATAAATCCAATTTCTTCATTTATCCTGATTTGGCTTAAGACACATTAAATTGCCATTTACAATAATTCATTATTGTAAATAATTCTTTCCCAAGATCAACTGAGCCTTCCCTTTGGACCTATGTCTACCATTCAGCTCCACTTTCAAAATGCTTTTTCTGTACTTTCCCTAAGTAGTTCTGTCTTTCCCTAGAATTTGTCCAGCATCTCTTCAACAAGTTTCTTTTCTGTTTTTCTCCACCATCACTTATAATTTCACAATAAATGGTAGCAATTTATCTCTTAGTTTCTCAGTCCCTGAGGAATTAATCCTTTCTATCTGATTTCTCCAACCTTTAACCATTGAGTTAAGGCTCAACTACACTCCAGGGAGCATCCTCATCCTCTGAACTCCCACTTACAGTGATTTCTCAGTAGTCTTTCTTTGTCCTGGGCATGTGACCTTCACTGAGCTCTCCCTGAGCTTTTTCTGTTCTTTTCCTACTCTGCTGACTTTTCTTATGGATTGTTTTGTAGTCTTACAATTATAAGCATTTCCTATTCTTTCTCTGATTTCCCAGTTTTTCAAAAACAGGTCCACATACCTACCTGACACTATATCTATCTATCTATCTATCTATATCTATTTATCTATCTATCTATATCTATTTATCTATTTATCTATCTATCTATATGTATATGTACACACACACATATATACATACTACATATAATATATGTGAATGGATGGATTGATGAATGTGTGTGTGTGTGTGTGTGTGTGTGTGCGTATGTGTATGAGTGAGTATTCCTAGAAAGACTTCTTCTTTTCTTTTTTATCCCTCCCTCCGTCTTTTAGAATTAGATGTAAGGATGCCCCATCGGGAGCTTTTTCTACTATTGCCTCTTCTGGATAGCATTCTGATATTAGTATTTCTACGGCCTACTCTTACTCTTGATCATTTTTGTCTTCAGAGAAGAAACTTGTAACTCAACTCATAAAAATTTAAGGAGGAGCATCACCACATATTTATTTCAGTAATTTTTTGGCACCCTTTTAAAATACCTTTTAAAAAAATATTATGACAGTGAATTTATTCTGATGAATTATTGTACAAGTTGTTTTTAATTGACAAGGCTGTGAGTTAGATTTTAAGATCTCAAGAACTTGCACCAGCATATTGAGAAGGATTAATGTACAACTTAATGTTTAATGTTCCTAAGCAACAACAGTCAGACAAATATGCACAACATTTGGTTTCTGGGTTTACAGTCATGTATTTTAGTTATATTGACATTAGAAATGTTTTATAAGTAAGAAATATAAATCTTATCAAATGGAAAACATATATAAAAACTTCATTCAACTTGAAATAGTAAATTATTCTAATTGTATGACATTAATAAACTGAATTTTGAGGATTTCTAGACAACTCAAATTCATTTTAGATGTCAACAGATCATGAGTATCATCAGATGATTTTCCTGGAATCTTTTCAAGACTGATAGTACATACTTCTGTGCTTAGTACATTACAGATGTGCAAAATCTGTGGAATATAATTTTCCTTTCCACATACAGAAGGCAGATTGTCCTAACAATACATTAGCCTTCATCAAACAACTGTGGCTTCCTTCAGCCAAGATGCAGGTTGAAAGAGAAGCTGAGACTGCCTTACGAGTTACCATTGCATAGGGCATGGCACAATAAAGCCTTCTAAGGGCAATTTTCACATCCAGCTGTTATTTACCTTTGCAATCAGTTTATATATATGAGAAGGATACAACTTTTTAATTCCTGGCAACTATATGACCAAAATATATGTTACAAGCTGTCTGTAACAACTCTACTCTCAACCCTTAATTCTCTCTGTTCCTCAGGGACTGAGAAAAGTCTAGTAGAGAAAAGATCAGAAACATATGATTCTTTATGCATGTGAGAGAATGCACATACAAAGATTTTCTGATTCTAAAAGAGAAAGCACTGTATAAATACCCAGGACTGTCTGTGTGGTATGACTTACAGGTGATCAGAAATCATCACAACCCCAATGTATCTTTCCCCATCATTATTTTAAAACTATCATTTTGGGCTCTGTCTCATAACCTAAAATTCCAGCAGTTAAAAATTCATTTTGATTGGCAAGCATTCTGTTTTTAATCAACTGAGAATACTTTTTGAGGCTCTGTTCATTTGCAAAAGACTGTACTAGACACTGTGAGTGAGATGTGATAAAGACATGGTCTCTGCCCTCAACCTTACCACACATTCTAGTCTAACTCATGTGGAAAAGATCCCAGATCATGTCAAATGCACCAATAGTGTGATACTCCTGCTAAAAAGGACAGCTGGTGGCTCAGTGGAGAGAATGTTAGGCCTGCAGTAGGGAAGACTCATCTTCATGAGTTCAAATCTGGCCTCAAACACTTAATAGGTGTGTGACCTGAGCAAGTCACCCTGTTTGCCTCAGTTCCTCATCTGTAAAATGAGCTGGAGAAGGAAATAACAAATCACTCCAGTATGTTTGCCAAGAAAACCCCAAATGGAGCCACAAAGAGTTGACACAACTGAAAAACAACTGAACAATAACTTACTTTAAAAAAAAATAAAAAATAAAACAAAATCAATCAAACAAAGAAAAAAACCCCTGCTAATACAGTCCTAAGCTATACTTAATAGAAGAAGCACATTCAGATAATAGGAACAAGTAGTGCCATTTTATTCTATGCTTCTTAGACTGCATCCAGGGCATTATCTGGAATTTTTGGTGTCATATTGTCAGACTAATCTTGACAAATTAGAATGCACCCAGAAGAGAGCAAAAATGAAGGAAAAGGACTTGGAAACAAGAACATAAAAAGAATGGCCAGAGGAGCTGGGTAAAGAAAAGACTAAGGAATTCAGCTTATTATAATAACTAAGAATCAAAAGATTTGGTTCTGAATTTTGGCTAAATTATTTACTATGTAATCTTCACCTTGTTTTTTTTTATTTTTTGGGGGGGGCAATTGGGGTTAAGTGACTTGCCCAGGGTCACACAGCTAGAAAGTGTCAAGTGTTTGGTCTGAGGCCAGATTTGAACTCAGGTCCTCCTGACTTCAGGATCCACTGCGCCACCTAGCTGCCCCAAGATTGAATTATAGTAATTGGAAAGAAAAATTGTTAAAATAGTGAACAATTAAAGATAATGAAGTTAGAGTATTCCCAGAGGAAGACAAACAGGAGGAAGAGTACAGCAAAGTAATTGGAAAGTCAGCCTCACAGGTAGCACTTAAGTTTCAAGTAAATATTGACTTTGGGACCAGTCACTCAAGCCTCCTAGGGAAGAGGTTATATAGCATTTCCTTTACAGAAGGAAGAGATTCCTTTGATCAATAACATACAAGTTCGACCAAAAATAATAATGATGATGATGATAATTGATGTGAGATGATTTGTATTTATTTGTATTTATAAAACAATGTTTTATAGCAATTTAAGAAAGAAAAGATCAATGAATAATGTCAGTCATTCAATCAGTATTTATTAAGCATCTACTACCTAACAACAAGCACTGTGCTACTAGGGATATAAAGAAAGGCAAAAATAATTCCTCATCTCAAGGGGCTCACAGTCTATTGGAGAAAGCAAATATATTATTCATGTGGAGAAAGTAGGCCTTGAAGGGTCAATCAATGTCAGACAGATGAAGGGGAATTTTTTTCCCCATGTAAATACAAGCACCTTGAAAATAAATATTTGTGCTTCCATTCTTCATGATTTAATATCATTCTGGGGAGACTCTCTATCTACAAAACATGTAAATGGTATGCCCTATTTGTATAGACTGTTTTTTTTTCTTTCCCTGTCTTGGACTTGGCAATCTCCACTGAAGATTGTTTACATTTTGCACATGATGTTAATTATAAAAGCAGAACTAACAGTAGCATGTGTTAGTAAAAGAACACTGAAACAGAAGATGGAAACTGTTTTGCTGCTACTCCATAAATTAGCTGGGTGATATTCAGCATGTCTTACTTCACTAGCTCCTACCCCCAGCCTCTACATATCAAAGTAAGTCAACATATCAGTTAAAAGTGTTTGATTCCAATTAATAACTTTGCAGGGTTGTGCATGGAAGTAGGTCGTACCAGCTCATAGACCTAATTATTAAATTATCAGTGTAATCATTTACACTGCAGAAATTGGCAAAAGATAGAAATCAGGACGTGATTTATGTTTCCTTGACTGTCTTAAGAAAGTGAAGAAGAAAATGTTAATAGTGCAGATTAAACTTCAAAGTGTGTTGTTTACACATTTTACCTCTTTATGCATTTATACATACATATGTGTGTACATGTGTGTGTATCCACACCATCCCCCCAAGAGAGCTAGCTGTTAAACATTTTCCATTATGCTCCTTTAAGACATAGGTGATATGCAGCTAGAGTATTGAGATCCTTAGAATCAGTATTACTTGGATTCCTCTGACCCCTAATATTGTATGATTCTGGTCAAGTCCTTAACTCATGTCTCAGGTAATCCTCTCTAAGATTTATCTACTAATTTCTAAAGGTATTATATTTTTGTCTGAGTTAGAGGGACAGAGTGACCCATATTGAGGAAATCACAGATTTCTTTACTTGTTCCCAAGCAGACACATGCTGAAAAGAAGTAAATAAATTAAACTAAGGAAATTCTTTGTGGAACTTTGATTCCCTGAATCTGACCGTAGACTCTTGGATTTTGTGATCTAGGTACTGACTCGTTTCTGATCTACATTCATCCTTCCCCTTCTGATGACTCTGCTTAGCACCTAAAATCCTTATTTACAAGCTTTTTTCACAAAGCTTCCATTCCTTCCTATAGAGACATCTTAGCCATGTTCTTTCTTCAATTCCCAAATGGGACACTTCAGCCTATGCCATAGAAATCCCTTAGCCTGAGTCTAAGGTAACTTTCCTGAAAACAATGCAATCATTTTAGAATTCAGGCCAATCCTCACCCACTAGCTCTGGGGCAGCTGGCAGCCATGGTGGGTACTTTATGACAGTTGGCTGTCAGAACCACAAGTCCAGAATGCCATACTCCAAAAGGACCAAGGTCAAGCAGAAGCTCAGAACATGACTCATTGAGATAAAGTGGTGACAGTATAGGATGAGACTGCTTAACTTTGAGCCCAGTTGAATATCACACTTGAGGAAGAGTAGCAACTCAGCACCTCCATGAGGTTTTCCAGAAAAATTGTCAGTTTCCCTAGGCTCTTTGACCACGTAAAGCTATTTACCAACCTCTGAATTGTACAGTAATTCCACTCTAAGAACGTCAAAGAAATATCCCCTGTCTCCAAATTGAGAGTAGTCAACTACCCACTGCTCCTTCCTGGCACTTACCTAGGCTACCCCCTGCTATCCGACTTTGTTTTCCTATCAGAACTCTGAGATGATTCAAATTCAATTCAATTCAACAAATATTTATTAAGTGCTAATAATATGCATTCTCAGGAAAGGAAGGAAGGAAGGAAGGAAAGGAAATCTTTGTATTCAAGGAGCTTACATTCCATTAGAGGGAAACAATATGTACACCAATATATAAATTCAAAATACATAAATATAGTCATATAAGATTGTAGGGAAATTCTAGCTATTGGGAGAAATCAGAAAAGGCTTCAAATGAACGGTGAATTAAACTGAATTTGACTTCGAAGGTTTTCTATGAAACCTCTGAGATACTTTCACTATTTCTTGTACAGAATTTGTCAATCAATAAATAATAGCACTTAGCTATAGCAGAGTTTACCTCAATGGGTCAATTTATGGAGGACATGGCTAATCAGGTCTAAGATGAATTGTCTAAAGCAAAACTGACATAACCTAGCAGCTCTCATTAAACAGTCAACCTATCTCAGACCATAGTCAAGTCACCTACAGCCTTCCTATGAACCACATCTAACCCAAACTCGAAATTTTCCTTAGCTGGTTGAACCAGAAGAACCCATGAAGTTATGAGGCCCAGATTTAAGCAAGCACTAACTGAATAGACCTCACTGGGAGGCTTTTTATGCAGTGGTCTTCTAACTCTCTACCCAAGGTTCTATGGTGACAGTACCTCTATTTAAACTCATCATCCCCCTTATTCCAGACAATTCAGATTGGCACTTTACTTGTTCATGCCCCTTAACCAGTAACTCCCAGGAGTTTGGATGTTCTAGGGTCAGGGTTGGATAGACTTAGTATCCTCAATCAATGTTCTGTTCTTGGAATGGAAAAATCCCATTCAAGTCAATAAGTATTTAAAATAAGCCCTCCAATGTGCCAGTTTCTGTGTCAAGCACTGAGAGCACAAAGACAAAAACAAAGAAACAATCCATTCCCTGCCCTCAAGAAACTTTCATTCTACTAGGATTTGGGAATAGTGAGAGGCAAACAACATGTGAAATCTTCTCTCCATAGTCAAACATTACAACCTTTGTTTCCATGTCTGAGATGTGTTCAGTGGCACTGAAGCAAAATGTTGCCTCTGCTTAGACCCTGCACCATGTAATTGATTGATCTCCTGTATGTCAGTTTCTTTGGGTCATCTTTATTCCTGAATTCAAACGAGGAAAGAAACATTCCAGAGTATTCTAGTGAAAAGAAACAAGTATAGAATGTTCCTTCCCTGGCTCCATATGTGGCCTTTGGGCTGCTTGTGGAGAATAGGAAAGGCCTTGTCGTGATTATTGCCCTTCGTGGCACAGCAAATATAAAGTTGGAATCAGGAAGACTCTAGCTCAGATTTGACTTATACACTTAGCAGTTGTGTGACTTGGGTAAGTCATTTAGCTTGTGAGATAAATTATTATTTCTCCCTTGTATTAAAACTAATTATTGAATCACAACCAAGGTTTTCCCCCCTTTTCTACTTCCTCATCCACAAATCAACCAGTGTGGGAAATCTTTGTCAAAGATTTATCCAAGCCAAGAACTAGTCAGACGGTGAAAGACATTTTAGGTTTGGGCTAATGGGATGATTTCTGCTCATTGTGTTTACTCAGGTCTGAGAAAATGTTGATTCTCCCTTTATTCCAACAAGTGATTATGGAAATTGATAAGTCTCTGACCAAGATTTGGGTGAGCCAAATCACGTACCACCAAAACCATCATTGAAATATAGTCTAGCCCCTCATTATAATATTCACTCTCATTAATTGTTAACCAATCAGAGTTGATTGACATCCTCAGGAATACCTATTCTTCCAAGGGCATACAAACTATGAACCCACCACCAGGAGGGGTTTTTGGTATTGAAAAGTATCACTGACCTATTTTTATTAATAAATATGGTAGCCTAATTAATAAAATTATTAAATTACCCAGAAACTGTGTCTCTCAAAATTTTTAAATGCCACACTTCTCTGTGTCTCAGTTTCTTCATCTTTAAAAGACAGATAATAATAGCACCTACCTCTGAGGGTTGTTGTGAGGCTCAAATAAGATAATATTAGAAAAGCATTTTGCACACCCTGAAGCACTGTGTAAATGTTAGCTAATTGTACAGTAGAAGTTTGGTGCCCTCTAGTCTTAGCCCTCAATCAATTATACCCTATTACTTGTAGATCTAGCTCAAATTTGAGTTAGACAGTTACCAGATGTGTGACTTGGGTAAGTCATTTAGCTTGTGAGATAAATTATTATTTCTCCTTTGTATTAAAACAAATTATTGAATCACAACCAAGGTTTGGTGACAACAGAAATTTTCTGCATCTGTTGCAGTCATGAGATGTAAAGGACAATTCTAAGTAAAAGTACAATAAAACTTTAGCTTATCTAGAGCCCTCAGGGTGTAAGTTTCTCAATAGTTTATAGGTTCATCTTATACAGGGCTAAATTTTTGAAATATTTTTTAAAATGTATGCATCTCTTAGTCTTCTTGAGCAGAGGAGAGTACATAATTTTAACCTTTTTTCAAAATGAATTAGCATTATCCTTATAAATGGTTATAGTGTCTATGATTCAATGACACCACAGGGTCCACAAAGATATTTAGGCCTATTTGCTTCTACCATAAATGACCTCAAACAACTTTGTGTGAATTCCTTTGTTTTTATAACTCACTTCTTTCCCTCATTTGCACTTTTGTAAAATGAACCTGTACTTTTTTTTTTCTCAGCAATTTATGAACTCAATCTTTCTAGTGTTTCTTACATAGACGTGGTTTCATATCATGTTTATAGGTTACCTTGATGATATTTTAACCTTTTTTTCTGGGGTCAGGGAGCACATCGCCTTGGTTAAAACACAGTTCCCTACTTCTTTGGTCTGAACCATCTATTTACAAAGTTAAATAAATGCCCAGTGGAAGAGAAAGAGCTAGCACTTTTGAAACATGCAACAGGATACAAGGGAAATGTGGAGGATTCAGTGAAAGGTAGAAGAGGGGGCAGCTAGGTGGTGAAGTGGATAGAGCACTTACCCTGGAGTCAGGAGGACCTGAGTTCAAATATGACCTCTGACACATAACACTCACTAGTTGTGTAACTCTGGGCAAGTCACTTAACCCCCCTTGCCTCACCAAAAAAAAGAAAAAAGAAAAAAGAAAAAAAAGAAAGAAAAGAAAAGAAGGAAATGTAGAGGAGGTCATAGAAGGAATAGAACTCTTAAAAACTAAAGAATTGGGCATCTGTGTCTTATTATCATTTATCCTATATTTTGTGACACTGATAATACTCTTCACAGGGTTTATTCAGGCATCCAAACCTTTGATCATTGCAGGAGAAACTGCCTTTGTGGAACTAAAGGACTGATTCAGTTCTGCTTTTCTGCTAACATATCCAGTTGGATATGTTGGAAACATATTCCTTTAATATGGTACAAGAGCTACTCTATCCAAAGGCAGTATACATCCCAATATATTATAGTTTGGAACTTTTTTTTTCATGAAAAAAATTAAATAACCTAGAAAAAGAGTGATCAGCAATTAAGGTTTTAGACATTTAAATATTGCTGCCATCACTTGAAGAGATCCTTATCATAGTCCTATAGAACCACACAAACTTTAAGTACATCTAGCACAAACACAAAAATGAAGAATTGGCAGGTAGATTATCTTCTGGTATTTTTGTCAGGTTGTTAAACTTTTCCATTGTATGAATCCTAAACTACTGAAATAATTTCCCCAAAACACATATACATGCAAATACTCAAGTATATATGCATACATATACACATATGTATATCTATTGTACATATATGCATATGAGTGTGCACTTGTGTGCATAAACATCTATATGTATATATTATGACCAGAGAATTTTGTAGACAAAATCTCAACTAAGTCTTATAAAACTGCTCTAATAACAGTATGTCCAGAATGACTGCATGCAGACCCAGGTGTTTACCAGACAAGCAATAAGAATCCCACCACAAGACTGAGGGCCAGAGGAAAGGGCAGTGTTGAATAGATTGTTCCATCTTTGATCTAAGATATATGTTTCTCCTAGGGAGGTCTGGTGGATTGTGGTAATACAACGATATCCAAATGGTGAGCACATGGGCTTGTTTAAGGCACTCTACACAATTTCTTATGTTTTTTTTTATTAGTCCTGTTTCTGGCATGAAGTCAGCTGGTATGTGTACCAAAAGGGTCTGCATCAAAGGACCTAAGGGACAAATGCCTTAAACTTTTGAACAACCATCCTAACTCTTCAGTGCTTTGATGATATAGTGATAATGGATTCTATCACACACCTGATAGCATCCTGAAAGTAGAATTATATATAGGTGATTGCAAAGATGTTCACAAATATGGCTGACTACTCTATAGATCAGCTTCCCTACTGTTCCAATAAGTTTAATATTTGTGAAGTGCTTAGCACATGGTAAATGCTATGCAAATGCTTATTACCTTCCCCTTTCCCTTCAATGAACCCAGTAGTGCCTGATTATTGCTCAAGGGGAATCTTTTGGCTGTATAGACCCATCAAGAAATTGTGTTGAATCAGATCACACAATATTTGTCATAGTTTTGGTCTTTGTTCATTGTCACTTTTGAACCAAATTGAACTGAACTGGATTGGATTGATTCAGATCTAACTGTCATTCTGAGAAAATCAACCAGGTATTAAAGTGACCCCTCTGCTTTTACCCCTCTTGTCATCATGTAGAACAATCCACCATTCTGCCAAACACAGAGTTTGGTTATAACACAACCTTGAATATGCCCTTTTACTCAAACCATATTTGGTTTTCTTTTTGTACTCAAACCTACATACATTGTTGGGTTAGTGGGTAAACAATAATTAATTGAGGTATAAGAAACTGGGGCTGGGCAACCAAAAAGAATCACAGCAAAGAGCCAAAGATGGCTATAAATGTCAGGCAGAACAGCCATAGAATCTAAGATTGGTCCTAGAAATGAGCTTCAGCCTAGGCGAAGCTGAGCTTCCCAAATCTTTGTGCAGATAAGAGCTCAAGGAAGCTAACACATCATTTCAAAAGCAGGCTTAGGGCCCTGCTGATTGGAACTCCAATAATTAATTTACCTCATGTACCTACCAACTCCTGCTCCATCACAGATACATAGGTCCAGAGCTTTAAATAGCTGTTTCTTATACATTCCCACTCTCACAACCCTATGTTTCTAGTGCTTTAAAAAGAGTTTCTCAGTAAAGAAATTTTCTATTTGTAAAAATATTGGGGTTGTCTCTGATAATTGGTGGGTTGGGAAAGATGTGGGCAGAAAGAAAGAACCCAGAAGCCATGATATCTTCTTCATGTCCCTGAACTGGTGGATGCCTCTCACTGATGGAATCCCATTAAGTCAAGGCTCTCAGGCCCAAGGAAAGGAGCAGTGCTTTCTTTCTTTGCTTAGATATTTTCAAGGACAGTTATGTCAGTAGGACTATTGGGAACTATTCAGGGATCTCCAGAATCCAGCAGGAGCCAATTGTTGAATGTTCAATGCAAGCACTTACCTCTCAGAAATCAGCTAATTGTACAAACTTTTGCCCAATATGTTGCCTTGTTCATTTTCTAGACTTAAGAAAGTAATGAAGAAAAGTTTAATGATGCAAATTAAATTTAAAAGTGTGTCATGCATAACTTTGCCCCACTACTACCAAAGAGCTAGTATTTAAACATTTGATTGGAACATCACTGGAACAAAGCCAAGAAGGTGGAATAAAGTCAGGTAATCAATCAACTGAGCTCTCTTTCAAAAGAAAAAAGTTCTATTTTGGCTCCATCCCAATTTTGATATGTTGTCTCATTGTATTTTCTTTAATTAAGTTATTGATTGCAAATATGATTTGTTCTTTGATCCACTGGCTTTCTTGGATTTGATTATTTAAATTCTGATTAATTTTAAATCCATGTTTCTATAGCCCTTTACTGAATTTCATTTCATTGCATTATGATCTGAAAAGTATGCCATCAATATCTTTTGCTTTTTAGCACTTGTTGTGAAGTTCTTATGTCTGAATACATGATCAATTTTTGTGTAGGTGCCATGCATCATTGTTAAAAAAGTATATTCCTTTCTATTCCTATTAAATTTCTCTCCCAGTGGTCTATAATAGTTACTTTTTCTAACATTTTATTCATCTCTTCATTTCTGTCTTGTTTGTCTTTTGGTTAGACTTACCTAGTTCTGAGAGGGAGAAGAAAGCCCAGAAGCAAGAGACAGAAAGAGAAATTCCATTTAAAATAGCTGTAAACAATATAAAATATTCGGGACTCTACCTGCCAAGATAAACACAGAAAGGATATGAACACAATTATAAAACCCTTTTCACACAAATAAAGTCAGATCTAAACAGCTAGAAAAATATCAATTGTTCATGGGTAGGCTGAGCCAATATAATAAAAATGACAATTCTGCTGAAACTGATTTATTTATTAGGGGCAGATAGGTGGCGCAGTGGATAGAGCACTGGCCCTGAAGTCAGGAGTACCTGAGTTCAAATCTGGCCTCAGACCAAACACTTGACACTTACTAGCTGTGTAACCCTGGGCAAGTCACTTAACCCCAATTGCCAGAAAAAAAAAAAAAGAAAGAAAGAAAAATAATTTATTTATTCAGTGCCATACCAATCAAACTACCAAAAAAAAAATTTCGTAGAGCTATTAATAAAATAACAAAATTCATCTGGAAATAAAGGTCAAGAATATCAAGGGAATCAGGAGAAAGGGAGAGGTAGAATGGGGTATATTATCTTGCACAAAACAGACAAGAAAAGTTCTTACAGTGGAGGAGAAATAGGGGAAGGTGAGAGGAAATGAGGGAATCTTATTCTCATAGGATTTGGCTTAAGGAGGGAATAGCATACACACTCAGTTGGATATGGAAATCTGTCTTACCCTGCAGGAAAATAGGGGAGGAAGGGGACAAGAGAGCAGGGGGATGATAGAGAGAAGGGCAGATTGGGAAAGGGGTAATCAGAAGGAAGTACTTCTGAGGAGGGACAGGATCAAAAGAAAGAATAGAATAAGTGGGGGGGGCAGGATTAAGGGAAATAGAGTCAGTTTTTTGCAACATGTCTACTATGGAAGTGTTTTGCATAACTGCACATGTATGGCCTGTATTGACTTACTTGCCTTTTCAATGAGGGTGGGTGGGGTGGGAGGAAGGGAGAAAATTTGGAACCCAAAGTTTTAAAAACACGTGTTTAAAAAAGAAGTTTCCACATGTAACTGGGAAATAAGAAATACAGGAAATGAGGTACAGAAATCTATCCTGCCCTACAAGAAAATAGAAGGGGAAGGGGATAAGAGAAGGGGGCAGGGAGAGATAGAAGGGAGGGCAGACTAGGGGAAGGGGTATTCATAATGCATGCATCTTGGGGTGGGGGAGGTGCAAGATGGGGTGAAAGTATGGAATTCAAAATCTTCTGGAAGTAAATGTTGAAAACTAAAAATAAATAAATTATATATATATATATATATATATGAAGGGAATCAATGAAAAAATGCAAAGGAAAGTGGCCTAGCAATATCAGGTTTCAAACTATATTACAAAGGAGTAATCATCAAAACTATCTGGTACTGGCTAAGAAATAGAGTGATGGATCAGTGGAATAGGTTATGTATGCAAAACACAGTAGTCAATGACTGTAGTAATCTACTGTTTGACAAACCCAAAGACCCCAGCCTCTGGGATAAGAACTCACTATTTGAAAAAAAAATTGCTTGGAAAACTGGAAAGTGATTTGGCAAAAAGTAGTTAGAGACCAACATCAATACCATATACACAAGAGAAGGCCAACAATGGGGTACATGGTGTAGACATAAAGTTAGATATCATAAGAAAATTAGAGAAGCATGAAATATTTTATTTGTCTAATCCATGGATAAGGGAAGAATGTATGACCAAACAAGATAGAGAGCATTACAAAATGTAAAATAGATAATTTTGATTATATGGGATTATAAAGGCTTTCCACAAACAAAACCAATGCAGCCAAGATTAGAAGGAAAGCAAGAAACCAGGGTGTTTTTGAGGGGGTATGTGGAATTTACAGCAAGTTTCTCTGATAGAGGCCTCATTTCTCAAATACAGAAAACTGAGCCAAAATGATAAGAATATTAATCATTCCTTACTTGATAAATGGTCAAAGGATATGAACAGGCAGTTTTCAGAAGAAGAATACAAGCTATCTATAATCATGAAGAAGTATTTTAAATTACGATTGATTAGAGAAATACAAATGAAAACAATTCTGAGGAACCACTTCATACTTATCAGATTGGCTAATATGACAGAAAAGGAAAGTGACAAATGGAGGAGATTTGGAAAATTGGAACACTAATGCACTATTGGTGGACTTGTGAACTAAGCCAACCATTCTGGAGAGCAATTTGGAACTATGCCCAAAGGGCAACCAAACTGTGCATATTCTTTGATCCAGCAATATCACTGCTAGATTTGTATCCCAAAGAGATTTTTAAAAAAGGAAAATCATGTGTATGTACAAAAATATTTATAGCAGCTCTTTTTTGTTGTGACAAATAATTGCAAATTGAGGGCATGTCCATCAACTGGGGAATGGCTTAACAAGTTGTGATATACTGATTGTGATGGAATATTGTTGTACTATGAGAAATGACGAGCAGGAGGATGCTTTCAGAAAAACTTGGAAAGACTTACGTGAACTGATGTGAAGTGAAATGAGCAGAACCAGGAGAACATTGTACACAGTGACAGCAATATTGTACCATGATCAACTGCGAATGACTTACCTTATTCTTAGTAATATAACGATCCACCACAATTCTGAAGGACTTAAGATGAACAATCTTACCCAACTCCAGAGAAAGAACTGATGAAATCTGACTATAAATTGAATCATACTTTTTATAAACCTTCTTTCTTTTTCTGTTTTTTTTTGGGGGGGAATGGGTATCGGGGAAAAGGAGTGGTTCTGTGCTTTGCTTCACAACATGGCTAATATGAAAATATGTTTTCCATGATTGTACACCTACTCAAATTGCTTGAGAAGCGGAGAGAGGGAGGAATTTTGAAGTCTGCTTTTAAATGAATGTCAGTTGCTTTACATGAATTGTGGAAAAATTAAATATAATTATTTTGAAGAACATCACTGCCTCTGAGGTCTTTTCTAGATCTAGATCTATGATTCTATGATCCTTCTGCTTCATTTCACTCAAAGTTTCACTCAACAACAGCAACCATTGGTGTCAAAGATGATAAACTTAGAAATAATGTGTCAGTGGAACAAATCACTGGACTTGTAGTCATAAAATGCTGGTGCAAATCCTAATTCACAGTGAGTCTATGGAAAAGTTCATAACTTTGTTCTCAATTTTCTTATCTATAAATGGGGATGCTTTCACTCTTTACCTTAAAGGCATGAGAAAAATGCTTTGTAACTTACAAACCACCTCATAAATATCACCTATAATTATAAAACTTGTCATAAATCACTTAACATATTCATTATCTAATTCTGAAGCATAATAATAATAACTCACAATTGTATAATGCCATAGAGTTTATGAAATACTTTACCCACAAGGACTCTGTAAGTATTTATGATGTTATTAATCTTTTTACAGATAAGGAAATAGAAGCTTCAAGAGGTTCAATATTTTGCCCATGGGTCACATAGCTAATAAGTATCTGAGACAGGATAAAAATCCAACTATCCTAACACCTGGTCCAGCATTCTTTCCATTATGCCATGTTGTTTCTCATAGTAGATGTCATACTATAGATTTTTTTTTTAGGCTTGAGGGAATGTAGAGATCAACTGAGCTAAACCTGTCATTTTTCAGAAAAGGAAAACAGAATCTGAAGAGACAAAGTCATTTATCCAAAGTTACATAGCTAGTTAGGGGCATGTGAAAGATCCATATTCTCAATCCTTTGTGATTTTGCATACAATACTTGTGGCTTTTACGTTTTTATTTTAAAGAAACCAGCTTTTCATGAAAATTATGGAGATCCTTACTCCACCACCACGGGGAAAAAAAAAAGCTGCTAAAAGTCAAACTGGAATTTTCCAACATGGAAAGAAAAATGTTCAGGGGCATTAATTCACTCTCAAAACTTCTGATTGTTCTCCTTTGCTTTTTCAATCTCCCTGCTCATAAAACTCTGAGTTTTATATTTTTATATCTTGGCCAATGTTAATAAGTAAAAAAAGAAAAAACACAGGATTCTCAAAGACTGCTGTTTGTTTGCTCTCTTCTGAAAATCTTAGAAATGTCAATCCACTTCGGTTCAATTCAATGCAATGCATTGTAATATCCCCAAACAGGTTTAGAACAAAAGAAATTATATTTTTTTATTTCATATATATGATAGGTAATAGTTGTATCATTGGCCTATGAAATAATCTTGAAAGATTCAAATCCTATTATAATCCTGTTAACTAGGTGATTATTTTATATTTGTGCTCTTGAATTTTGTATTTTGAATTTGTTTTTGTTTCTCTTACATGCTGGCTTAACTATCAGGGATACAACTGATACTTATTTAATTTCTTGCAGCTCTTGCCCTCCCTCCTACCTAAAGGACAAGGAATTTCATGCTAAAAGAGTGATAAAGGTCTACATCCCAAATGACAAATTCCATCAGTGAGTACAGACCACTTTAGACCAGTGTTGCAGAAATGTTTGGGTTGTTGGCCTAGGGGCCTAACATTGGAATTGCTAGCTGACACTTTTACCTGTGAATCACAATAATAAATCCCATTCTATAAAGATACATCCCTTTTGTGCAGTCATTTCTTGAACCCCATGACCCAAACACAAGTCTTAATGGGCTTGTCCATAAAGCTCATGCATTGTAAAAAAATATAAAAGTTCTGATAGTTCCTAAATAAGCTAAGGTTTCGATTTGCATGCATCCATCTTTAGTATATATGCTAAGAAAGGTTTAGGATTCCCTGGTAGGAAAGGTCTTATTCTCTTGGGAAGGGTGAATGCAATTCAATTCAATCCACAAATTCAATCTTCCCATGACGATACTTTCAAATGTAAATTATCTTAATTTTGGAATACTTCTTTGGTTTTAGTACACAAGGAACAATCCTGTAAGGTATGCAGCACCACATGGCAGCAAATTCCTAGTGAGATGTCAGATGGCTGAAGGACATCTGTTTTCGTCAAGACTAGTAAGTAATCAGTTACACATGCAGACTAAGGAGATGGATTCTAAATTAATACACTATATATGCCACCCATGCCCATCCATGCATACACACACACACACACACACACACACACACACTCATCCCATATTCCACTCTTGCCGCCATATTCTCACTCTTTTCCCAAAGGGTAAAACAGAAAGGAGTGCAGCTAGGAGCTACAGTAGAGTGCTGGTACAGTCTCAGAGAGTTATGTGCTGCCCTAAGAAGAATAAATCAATTGCCTGGGGTCATAGCCCAGAGTCACAAAGCCAATAAGTGTTTTTTTTTTTTAATGAGGCAATCAGGGTTAAGTGACTTGCCCAAGGTCACACAGCTAGTATGTGTCAAGTGTTTGGTCTGAGGCCGAATTTGAACTCAGGTCCTCCTGACTTCAGGGCCGGTGCTCTGTTCACTGGGCCACCTACCTGCCCTCAAAGCCCAATAAGTATTAAAAACAGATCTTGAACCCAGGTCCTTCTAGCTTCAAACCTTATTCACTATCCACTGTGCACACTACCTTTGACTAGATGTAGATAACCAAGTGAATATGACACCATCTATTTATCTACTCTGGGGCAGCTAGGTGGCACAGTGGATAGAGTGCCAGGCCTGGAGATCTTTCTGAGTTCAAATCTGGCTTCAGATACTGACTAGCCATGTGACCCTGGTCAAGTCACTTAACCCTATTTGCCTCAGTTTCCTCATCTATAAACTGAACTGAAGGAGGAAATGGCAAGGTACTCCAGTATCTTTGCCAAGAAAACCCCAAATGGGATCACAAAGAGTTGGAAACAACTGAAAACAACAACAACAACAACAGCAACAACATTTATTCACTCTAGGCATCACAGAGAAGAGAATTAGTTAAGAAAGAAGGGGAATTGGTCTGGTGTAAATAAATTACCAGTCTCTGGTAAGCTAAAAAGCTTCTCCTGCGTGTAATTAAATGGCTGCATGTTCTGACTCTTCTTTACTCTGTTTCCCTTCACAAATACCTTAACTGGCAATCCTAAAGGCCTAGATCTCCCTTGCAACCTAAAGAAACTGTACTCAGCATATTTTTCCTTTTTATCCCTTGAATGGATCCTAGGGAGAGCAGGAAGCAGCTGCCTGGCATCCTTCCACTTTCTAACTTGCTTTCTCTCACCTGAAGTCTGGATTCATCCCAAACTTATAGCTTGGTGAGGAACAGAAATTAAAAAGGTAGAGATCAAACAACTTTCATGATTACTTAAGGCAATTTACAGGGTCATTATTTTTATCCATGGCAATATGTCATGGTCCCACCTAAGTGTTAAAGATTACAGAGCCTGGAGAAATCTTTGAAGGTCAATTTAATTGGAAATGCAACTATTATTCCTATTAGTATTAAAAAAATTATTACAAAACTTAATAATCTATATGATTGCTTTTATTGCCATTATGCTTTCTTTAATTTCACAAAATGATATCAGATATAGGACACATAGAAACAGGTACATTTTATGGGAGGAAATGCAATCACTTCAGGATATTTTGCTTAAAACAAGTAGTCAAATCAAATTGTTGACCTACTTTTTTTCCAAAAAATATTTTCTCTTGTTTCTAGAATAAAATATAAATTTCTTAGCTTTATGATTAGAAATTTTCAGAACATATCCCCAACCAACCTTTAAAATCAATCAATCAAACATTTATTAAGCAACTAGCCTCTATCATCTTTCACAAATCTTCAAATTTTCCCTTTCTACTCACTGATATCAGCCTGCCTACAAACATTCTCGTATATCCTCTATCTTCAAAAAACCTTCACTTTATCCAACTCCACTACCTATTGTCTTACATCTCTTCTCTTTTTTATGGTTAACTTCTTTGAGAAGATTTTCTACAATCAGTGCCTCTACTTCCTTTCCCCTCACTCTCTTCTTAACTTTCTGCTATTGGCTTCTAACAGTATCATTCAACTGAAATCATTCTCTCCAAAGTTACCAGGGGCAGCTAGGTGGTGCAATAGATTAAGCACTGGCCCTGGATTCAGCAGGACCTGAGTTCAAACCTGGCCTCAGACACATAACTTACTAGCTGTGTGACCCTGAGCAAGTCACTTAACCCCATTGCCTAGCCACAAAACAACAACAAAAACAAAGTTACCATGATTTCTTAATTGAAAAATTGAATGGCCTTTTCTCACTCCTCATCCTTCTAGACCTCTATGCAGCCTTTGACACTGCCAAGTACCCTCTTCTCCTTAACATTTTATTTTTGTTAGTTTTCTGTTACTCTACTCTTGCCTGGTTTTCCTCCTACTTCTCTGATCACTCCTTCTTAGGCTGCTCTGCTACCTCTTCCTGCAGGTTGTAACTGATAAAGATGAATATGCCCCAAGTCTCTATCCTGAGCTCTCATCTCTTTTTCCTCTATACAATTTCACTTGGTGATCTTATTAGCTCTCATGGATTTAATTATCATCCCTATTCTAATGATCTATTTATCCAGTATAAACCTCTCTACTGGCCTGTAGGCTTGAATCTCCAAAGGTTCTATTGTATATCTAGATGCTCTTTAGACATCTGAAACTCATTTGGTACAACACTAAATCCATTACCTTTCCTTTAAAATCTTCCCCTCTCCTTAACTCCTTAACTGCTATTACTGTTGTTTACCCAGGCTTGTAACCACTATTCATTCTCAACTTCTAACTCTTCTTTCACCCTCATATCTGATCTGTTGGCAATTTCTATTTTGCCCTCAATATCTCAGCTAAGATGCTACCTTTAGCAAGAAGCTTTTGCCAGACCTCCTTAATTTTAGTGCCTTTCCTCTGTTAAATATCTCCAGTTTATCCAGTATACATCTTGTTTGCACATAGTTGTTAACATTTTCTCTTCCCGTTTAGATAATGAGCTCCTGGAGAGCAAGGACTGCTTTTGCCTTTCTTTGTATCCCCATAACTTTAGCATAGTGTCTGGCACATAGCAGGCATCTAAAAAATGTCTGTTGACTTGACCTATACAGACTTACTCCTCAAATGTTCCAATCAAACTGAACTATCTTCTCCCTAAACTTATCATTCCATTTACTGACTCTGTGACTTTGCACAGGTGTTTTTCATTTTGGTTTATTTATTCATTTATCTATTTATCTATCTATCTGTTTGTTTGTTTTGGCACCAGATACATTCTCTACAATTCATGTCAAATTACTGACACTGGTTTCATATTTATATCTATGAGTTCTTTCTGTATTCTGGAATTTAAAATGCCTAAGCCCTGATATATGAGACAATGTTAAGCGATCAAGTGCTTTCTTACTGTTCTCCACTACTTGGATCAGGAAGTGTCAATGCTATTGGCAAACAAAAAGGCAGAACAACTGAACTATTATTTTTGTTGCATCCTCCATATCGAGGAAAACAACAAATGAAACTGGAAAGGTAGAATGTAAATTATCAAATCAGGACTAAATAAAAGATAAAAGATAAAAGAACTAATAGAACCAAGATAAAAGAACTAATAATAGGAAGAGAGTAAATATGAAACCACTGTCAGTAATTTGACATGAATTGTAGAGAGTATGATTGGTGCCAAAAGACTGAGGACATTCCAATTTTCAAATTAAAAAATAGTCTGGCAAACTCCCAAATAGCTTGAGAGCTGTTAGAAAAGAGAACCATAATTTCTAGAAATCAGCATATAGTCACCAAGAACAATTCAAACCACATTAAAACATTTTCTTTTCTTATAGAATTACATAATTGACAAATAAGAATACTATTGATACAATGCAGCTCAATCCCAAAAGGGTATTTGAAAAAAAATATATGATGACATAATGATGGGCAAGGACAGCACCTGGTTCATAATAAGTGCTTAATATAAGGTTGTTGATTGACAAGATGAAAAAGTATAAATTGGGTGAGGGTAACATTATGCTGTGTGACCCTGGGTCAGTCTCTTAACCCTGTTTCCCTTGGTTTCCTCATCCTTAAAATGAGCTAAGAAGGAATTGGTAAACCAATTCAGTATCTTTGCCAAGAAAACTCAAATCTGGGTCATGAAGAGTCAGACATGACTAAAATGACTAAATAACAACAACACAGTCTATGGGGATCAACATGTGGTTAAACAATAGTACCCCAAGAATTTTAATGTAATGATGTCATGCTGGAGAAAGGTCTCTGTAGTAGGTTATAGAGCTTTCTATTCATCTTTTTACAACTCAACATTTTTATTTTAACAAGCTGAATGAGAAAAAATAAAGAAAGTCTAGCTTATCAAGTTTTCAGAAGACAAAATGTTGGGAACAGTAGCTAATACCTTGGATGACAGAAACAAAATTCAAATAACCTTGATTATATGAAAAATAGGCCAAAACTACTAAGAAGAAATTTAATAGCAGTAACATGAAGTCCTATACCTGAGTGCTTAAAAAAAAAAGAAAACTAACTGCACATGTATGAGACGTGAAGATTTGATTTAGCAGGACTTTATGTGAAAAACTTAGTGATTTTAGTTGACTACAAGATCAAGACTAGTCAACAGTATGATATAGCTGACAAAAAAAAAAGCTAGTGTGATTTAGTAGACTGAATTCATAGAAATATAATGTCCAGAACAAGGGAAGTAATTATCCACACTGTGCTCTGAAGTGGTTAGAACACATCTGGAGTACTGAAAGCTGTTTTCAAACACTAGAAGAACTATTTTCTGGAGGAGGAATGAAACTTATTCTATGTAGCTCAAAGAATAGGCTAGAATCAAAAGGTGGAAGCTACAGAGAGGCATTCATATGCTGATTTTGGGGAGAAAACTTCCTACAAAGTTATCACAAAATTGAATGGGTAGCTACATGAAATAGCAAACAACTTATTACTGAAAGTATCCAAGCATAGGGTGGAAAACAACTTTCACACACAATGGTGAGTATAATGGTGAAGATCAAAAGAGTTAAAAATAGAATGATTACATCATTTACATATTCTAAATCATCTAGATAGAAGAAATAGTTGAGGAGTTTGGGAAATATCATAAGGCTGACACAGAGGTATGATATTATTGTATGGGTAATTTCAGTTATTCAAACATTCGCTACAGTTCTCTTTCTATAGAAAAAATAGGGCTTTTTGATGTGCTTTAGAGAAAAATTTAGGAACCAACAAGAGGAAGTTCTATTCTGGATCTGATTCTCATTAATAGAGAAAAACTGATCACTATTATGGAAATGAGGGGCATCTAAGTGGCACAGTAGATAGAGCCTGAAGTCAGGAAGTCAGGAAGACGTGAGTTCAAATCCAGTCTCAGGCACATACCAGCTGTTACCTTGGGCAAGTTTGGTCCATATAGCAATAACAAAACCCAATAACCCAGTTTGCCTCAGTTTCCTCCTCTGTAAAATGAACTGAAGAAGTGGCAAACCACTCCAGTATCTTTGCCAAGAAACCTTCAAATAGAGTCACAAAGAATCAGAAATGACAAACAAGTGAATAACAAGCAGCAAAATTATGGAAATAATTGGAAACATTCAGCAATCATCAGTAAACACTTGGGAGTTGATGACATCACAAAGAGAGCAGAGGGCCCATGATATATCTGGCAAGATACCCACACTTACAGAGCATGATCTGAATGATAAATTAGAGGAGACTGGGAAGGAATGGCTAGACACGTAGAAGGAGAATCAGGAAAGAGCAGTGTTTTACACACACACACATACACATACAAGTTGAGAACTGAGAAAAAATCATCAGATTTGGCAGTTAAGGGATCACTGGTAATTTTAGTGAGAGTAATTACAGTTGAGTAGTGAAGCCAAATTGTAAAAAGGTGAAGAGTAACACAGCAGCACTAGATGTCTATCTAGGGATTTAGGTCATTCTTTATTTTGTTGAGGAGCATTTTATAAATAAATCTCTACAATTATTGAGTTGTTTTGGTAGACTGACTTCCAAATATTTTATTCATTTTGTGCTTATTTTAGATGGGTCTTCCTTTTCTATTATTATCTCTTGGATTTTGTTATTGATATATGGAAATACTGTTGACTTTCATTGGTTTATTTTGTATCCTGAAACTTACAAAGTCTTAGTGTCTTTACTGAGTCCCCACAATTTTCCAACAGACCAATCATGTCAGCAAATATTATTTTATTATCCTCTTTTGCTTATCTTTATGCCTTTAATTCTTTTAGCTTACCTTAATGCTAGCATTTATATGCATAGTATAAATATATATCATACTATATGTAGTATAGTATAATATATTAGCATAATGTGTTGTAATATTGTATATAGACAACAAGAAGTTAAAGAAATTGGCCTGGCTCAGTCAATCTCTTGTAGTGAAACAATTGAACGCAGTTAGTTCTTCCAAAGTCAGGTCTTTATACAGTACCTATAACATTGTCTTTCATCTATGATGTCAATCAATATATATTATGGTATATAGATATTTGTCAATCAGTATCATAGATGAGATTTTATATGTATATATATTAAATGCACATGTATACATATATTATCTATATTTATTGATCAACTATTATTTGTCTCTATCATCTATATATCCCTTCCTTCTTTGTGGACTGACCCTCAAATTCCATAAGTACAGAATACAACTTTACATGCTAACTTCACTGTTAAGATAGCCACTTCTTAATATATAACAGTATCTGCTGTTGGGGAAGGGATCTGTTACATAAATTGATGAGGTAGATTTCTGTTCTCTCTCCTGGGTGTTCAAGCAAGGCGCTATTAAAAGCAGTCAACTGAGTACTCACCTTTTCTATAACCACAAAATCAGTTCTCTAATTAAACCCACAGCAACTTTGGCTGTAAATTTTACAAAAATTTTACAGGATCACTTATGTCCTCACATTAATACAATAGAGTAGGGGCTGGTTCTTAACCTGGAATCCATAGGTCCTTGAATAGATTTCAAGGGGATCCATGAACTTAGATGGATGAAAAAAATCACATCTTCATTTCAATCTGTTTAGTTTTCTTTGTAATCTATTTCATTCATTTAAAAACATTATTCTGAGAAGGGGTCCATAGCCTTCACCAAACTTCCAAAAGAGTCCATGACACAAAACAGGACAAGAACCACCTCAGTACTTTCTCTGTCAGTGGGATATGCTGCTTCAACTGCTTGGTTACCATTTTAAACTGGTACAAGCTTTTTACCTACACCATCAGGTGTATTCTTCTTAAACCCTTTAGGATGACTTGGAAAGGTAACTTTCATGTGTACAAAGTCAAAACTCAATCTACCATCTTGGCTGAATCAGCAGGATGGAAAGAAGGAACTGGAAAGGACATCTAGACCATTCTTATCTAGTATGAAGCTGTTTACATAAATATGTTCACAATCTGCCTTATGCAAAAAGGTTTCACACATGTTAATGGGCTTTTGTGAAAATTTCTCATGAAATAACTGTTAGTTTGATGTGAATAGCCTTGCAACTTAGGATCCAGCCTTGTAGATCAATGCCAAATTAAGCAGATAATTTCTCTAAACTAATGCCAATTTTTTTTTCTATACTTCTAGGGGAAGAAGAGAAGATGGGCACTTTAAATTTTCTTTTGACTCCTTCACTGAAGGCTTTTTGCATCTTTGTCTAAACAACTACAAACTAGAATGCGATTTTGATAACATATAAGTGTAAGCTTAGAGTTGAATCAAATGTTTCAGATTTTTGTAGGATTTTATACAACTCTGTGTGTGTACAACTGTGTGTGTATGTGTTTTAACTGCCATGACCATGTTCAGAATTAATTTATAGACAACTAGGCAAAACTGCTTCTCCTTTTGGATTAGGTGTCATGCAATGTAAGAACCTTATTGCAATCCAGCATTTTCACATGTGACTGGAATCAAAACATGCCTGAGATCATTTGGCAGATTTTCACTTAGATCATATTTAGGGATTATAGGAAGAGCATAGGAAGCAAATGTCATATTCTTAATTCTTAGCTGAAAATAGGATTTTTTTGCCTTCAATTATCTGATGACACTTCATACAGACCTCTCCTTTTTCCTTATCACATTCAATATTGTATTTATTTTAAACATCTTATTTCCTCTATTACAGTATAAACATCTTGAAAGCAAGTGCTGTGACATTTTTCATCCTGATATCTCTACCCTTCTTGGAATGGTGTCTTGTTACTTAATAAATGTTTGTTAAATTGAATAACAACAACAACAAAACCTTGTTAAATGAGAAAAATGTTCAATTGCAAGAATTTATTAAATTATGTTTATTTATATCTTTTATATGGGCAAATGTGAAGAAATGCATCTTATTTTCATACTTTGATCTGTGGTTTCTCAGGACAGGTAATTCTACCAAGGTCATAGCTCACTTGTGCCTGTTCTCAGTGTTCTATGCAACTCTCTCTAAGACTATAAGTTGCAGAAAAGGTATTGACCTACATAGGTAAAGGAAGCTTCTTCATCTTGGAATTACCTATACTAATGAAATATTTCAGGTCCAGTCTCTGTCAGTAAGGATAGCTACGTATATATCTATTAATACCAGTTTGTAATGACTCACTTATATATAACACATACATACATAAATATGTGTGTGTGTGCATGTATGTATAGAAAGAGAGAGAGATGGAGACAGAGAGTTATATTTAGATTTCTTATCCATGAGATGTACTTGGGAATAAAATGTTCTAAAAAGGTCATATATCCTCTAGATGTTAGAAATGGTTTGGAGCTGGTATCTTTAGATCATTATTGTTGCTTTATTTTTGTAAATTTCTATCAAATCACACTAGAAAAGACCTATGGATATTATGAATCAAGTATATTTCCTTAAAAGGTTCACCTGGAGACAAAGTAAAAAAGTGAGGATCAAAAGACCTAGGTTCTGTCCTTGCCCTTTCGCTTACTTTCTGCTTGAGAATTTCAGTCATTCTGTTTCAGTGAGCCACTTGATATTAGTGAAACTTCATCTTCCTCATCTGTAAAATGAGAGGATTGGACTCAACTATTTCATAGACCTCATCCAGATTTAGGATTCCGTGTGTGATCATGTAATCTAGCCATGTTAAATGCTTCTCAGTCATTTGGGCTGAGAAGATACAAACAGTTCCAGGGGGTTCTTTTACTGAAATACAATGTGGTAATAAGCCCTAGTGGTATATGTGAGTAGTGTCTGGCAATGGAATGTTTCTGTGGGAAATAGCTGCCAAGGCTGAGATGAATTTCCCCATTTCTAATTCTCTATGCGTCCATCTGCCAAGAAAAACTGAACAGCAGCAATGCCAGCTGCTTTTGTTGCACCACAGATTTCAAGCCATGTTTCCTAAATTAACATCTCACCAACACTCATCCATTGAGTTTGGAAGAGACAGGAATTGAGTTAAGCTGTGACAGTCAGGAGGGGAAAGCAACATT
Organism: Phascolarctos cinereus; assembly: GCF_003287225.1. NCBI lineage: Eukaryota > Metazoa > Chordata > Mammalia > Diprotodontia > Phascolarctidae > Phascolarctos > Phascolarctos cinereus. The sequence goes on along the minus strand of NW_027556180.1, from coordinate 198,004,471 downwards.
CAAGTCTGATCAAAAATTAAGGGATTATCACTGATTTCAAGGAGCTGTCTCTGTAAGGGACTGAACTTCCCAGAAATTACCAAAAGGTCAATTTGTAGAGTCAAAAAGGAAAAGTGGGAGCAGGTGTTGGAGAGACTAAACTCATGTAGTAAAAATAAAATTGTTCACTCTTTGTTTAAATTGCCTACCACCACCAAAAACAAACAGGATTTTAAGTACAATTTACAGTTCCTTCGGTGAATGTTCAATACAAACTGATCGTATGCATTGATATCTACTCATGTTAATATGCATTTAAATTAGCTTGATTAAATGGTGAAATAATCTAAATTATGACTAGGCAATGTTCAGTTACTATTTATATTTTCTCACTTATCTCTGAAATAATAAATTAAATTTCAATTCATGCGCCAAGTTGTACTTTTGTGCAATCATATTGTTTGCGGGGTAATATATTTCAATATATTTGTAATTCATTCTAGCTTAAAGTGGACAATAATAAACTTAACAGCACTCATAAAACTGTATTATGGTGGAAAAAGCCCTGGATTAAGAGCCCAAAAACCTAGGTTCAAGTCCTAGATTGACCACTAACCAGCCCTGTGACCTTGGGCAAGTCACTGTGCATTGAAAGCTCTTTTTAACTTTTACAATCTTCTTACACCTTGTTCTTCAAGAATGAAGGACAAACCCACATCACACCTATCCAACTGGCTCACGTGACAAAACAAAACAATGATAAATGTTGGAGAAGGTGTGGGAAAGTTGGAACACTAATGCATTGTTTTTGGAGTTGTGAAATGATCATACTATTTTGGAGAGCAATTTAGAACTATGCCCAAAGGGCTATAAAACTGTGCATATCCTTTGACCCAGCAATACCACTTCTAGGCCTGTACCTCAAAGAGATCATAAAAATGGGAAAAGGACTCACAAGTACAAAAATATTTATAGCAGCTCTTTTTGTGTTGGCAAAGAATTGGAAATTGAGGGGATGCCAATCAATTAGGGAATGGCTGAACAAGTTGGGGTACATGAATGTAATGGAATACTATTGTGCTATAAGAAATGATGAACAAGTAGACTTAAAAAAACTTGGAAAGACATTTACATAAGGGGCAGCTAGGTGGAGCAGTGGATAAAGCAAAGCCCTGAAGTCAGGAGGACCTGAGTCCAAATCTGTCCTCAGACACTTGGCACTAGCTGTGTGACCCTGGGCAAGTCACTTAACCCCATTGCCTCATCAAAAAAAAAAAGATTTACATGAACTGATGAAGAGTGAAATGAGAGAATCAGGAGAACATTGTACACAGTAACAACACATTATGGGATGACTGACTTTGATAGACTTGGCTCTTCACAACAATGTAAAAATCTAAGACAACTCCAAAAGACTCAGGATGGAAATTGCTATCCATACCCAGAGAAAGAAATATGGAGTCTGAATGCAGAAGGAAGCATATTATTTGATCCCCTTTTCCTTTGTTGTTTTGTTTTATTGCTTCATTCTCAAGGTTCCTCCCTCAGTTCTAATTGTTCTTTACATCATGACTAATGGGAAAATATGCTTAACATGAATGCATATGTAGAGCCTGTATCAGATTGTATGCTGTTTGGGGAGTAGGAAAGAAGTTGGAGGGGGAGAAAAATTTAAATTCAAAATCTGAAGGAAGTGAATGTTGAAAATTAAAAATAAATTAATAATAATAAAAAAAAGAATAAAGGACAAACAACAACACCTACTTTGCTCAGCTCCACATACTTTGCAATCTAGCAACACCAGATTCTTAATTATTTCTTGCTACTCCAAAAGTTGTCACTCAATTTCCCTCATGCCTGCAATTCTCTCCCTCCCCATCTCCACATCCTAGATTCCCTGGTTCTTTCAGGTCTCAGATAAAGTCTCACATTCTGCAACAAACCTTTTTGGATCCTCCTTATTCTTACTCCCTTCCTCTGAGATTATCCCCAATTTACCAGAGGATGTGAGAGAAAGAGACAGAGATACAGAGATAGAGAGACACAAAGGGAGACATCTTGCTTGTACATAGTTATTTTGCACATGTCTCTAATAGCCTGTGACCTCCTTGTCAGTAGGGATTGTTTGTTGTCTTTCTTTGTATCCTCACTGCTCAGCACAATGTCTGGCACATAGTAAGTGCTTAAAAAAATAACAGTTGACTGACTCACTACCTACAAAATAAGGACATTGCACTAAACAATCTCTGAGGTCCAACTTAGTTCTAAAATTTTATGATTCTATTAAAATAAAAACTAACCGAGTCTAGTTACTAAATAAAGGATAATGGGGAAACCAGTTCCATATTTTTCATTCTTGCTATTGTTCAGTCATTTTTCAGTCATGTCTGACTCTTCATGACCCAATCTGGGGTTTTCTTGGCAAAGATACTGTAGAGGTTTGCCATTTCCTTCTCCAGGTCATTTTACAGATGAGAAAACTGATACAAACAAGTTTAAGTGACTTGTCCCAGGTCCCACAACTAGTAAGTGTCTGAAGCTGGATTTGAACTCAGGAAAGATGAGTCTTCCTGACTCCAGGCCCCATACTCTATCCACTTTGCCACCTAGCTGTACAATATTTTCCCTTAGGATCTTAAGATCACAGATCTACAGGTTGAAGAAATTTGAAACACCACATTTTACAAATGAGGAACTGAGAACCAAAAAGGTTAAAAATGACTCATCCATGACCATACAAGCAGCAAGAGGGAGCTTTTAACCAACACCTGTGCCCCAGCTACTATCACAGCCCTGTAGAGATGACCTCACAGGGTATTAGTACAGAGAGTTCCACATTTTCCCTTAAAGCAGAAGTGAAGTTGCCAGGAAAGGAAAGTGTTTCCTATCATACTGTATATCTGGTTAATGTTCAGATTTCTTCTGAAAGCACCTTCTTGGTTATGGATAATAACAGCAGGAGGATCATCCTAATAGCATTTATAAATTATGACCCTGTTACTTCATCCATTACTTTGGCTCAGTGGAGAGGTATACTTACACCACAGTAAAGTACAAATAAAAACTATTAGAAAAATACCCAAATTAACTACAAAGAACATATGATTCTTTTTTTTGTAAGATCCCTCAAAGTCATGTGCAGCCCAGAAAGAGAATCCCTGTTGGTAGTTACCTTCAAAAATGTCTATGAGCTCTCTCACCTCACTTTCATCTGCACCTTATTGGGATCCCATTGCTACTGCCTGACAGTATGTTGATTTTTGGTAACAACACACTTGACAATGGAGGAAAGGCATAAAGAGATGATGTCAAGGATTCATCTTTCACTGGCCTTGGGATACAAACATCATCACCCATCCTTTTGGTGCATCCTGCCTAAGGCAGATATCTACACAGTTAAATGCATCTGATTTTTCTCCAGGACACAAAGGATGAACACAGATATGAAAAGAAAGTCACCTAGGTCATCAGAACCCCCAGAGGCATGTTATTCAACATGAATAAAACATCACTTGGATCTTTCATGACCCCTCCCACTCCTGGAAATGTTTTAAAAATACTATTCTTTTTAAAATTTAATTTAATTTTATTCAATTTTCTTTCTCTCTCCTTCCCACCCCCACCTCACCCCCACACATGTATACACTAAGGGGGAAAAAACACTAAGAACAAACAAGCATGTATAGTCAAACTAAACAAATGCATTCATTGGCCATGTCCTAAAGATAAGTTTTATTCTGCCCCTTGAGTTCATCACCTCTCTGTCAGGTGGTAGGTAGCACGTATCACCATCATTCCTCTTGAACTGTCTTTGGTCATTGCATTGATCTGAGTTCTTAAGAACCCTGACACCATATTCAATCAGGTAGAGCAAACATATATATTACTGGAGTGAGACAGTACATAGAGTGAATACAAATTAAAGTCTTTTATTATTTTCATTATACTGATTATTTCTTCAGCCTCAATCTCACAAATATTAATTGGAGGAGGCAGGGTGGTGTAATAGAAGTCTTTCTGTATCCTGGGACATGAGGTTGGGTCCTATACATTCACCATATGTTTAGAGTAACACCAGTATCTCATTTCTTAACCTATGTCCTGCTCAATCCTCTCTTCCAGAAACCTCCATGACCCAATCAGCCCTCTACTTCTCCATCCATATAGTCCTGAAAGGTATAAACTCCTCCTCAGAGGTCTCCTGAGGTGCTTACTTACTTCCCCTAAACAGAATCTGACTTAAAAACCCTGGTGGTGTGTGTGTGTGTGTGTGTGTGTGTGTGTGTGTGTGTGTGTGTGCATGGGCACGTGCTTGAGTGCACTGATGCACACGAGCGTGTGTGCACAAACCCGCCCACCTATTTTTCTTGTTCCTTGACAATTCCCTACAGCCTCATATTTTAAAAAAACAAGTTAGTGTATTAATTACGGTTACTGACAGCTAGCCTGTCTTGCCTCTAGGTGTTACTGTCAAGACCTATCTCTTATCCACACTGGAAGTGAAGAATGGCTTCAGAGTTTAGAAAATGTTACTCTCTGCTCTTGCTGCTACCCTACTATTCTCAGCAGGATTGCATACTTTTCCAATATGAGAACATCTTTTTTTTCCTTTTTTAAAATTAGATTTAAATTTTTTTCTGATATAAATCAGAATTATAATTGTCTCCTTCTCACCCTCACAGTTACAACTGAACAATAAAAAAAAGAAAGAAAAAAACTCTTATAACACTTATATCACTAAGCAAAACAGATTCCCACATATGTAGAAACTTAGGCAATGTAAAAACAAAAGATAAAAATATAGCTTATTTTTTAAAATATAATGAAATAAAAATATAATAATATATAATATATAAATAAAAATGGAATATACAAACATTATTTATATATAAAACTTTATATGTATATATAGTATATAATAAATATATGATAAAATTTTTTAAAAAAATTTACAATATCATGTAGTTCTCCAGTTCTTTCCTAGAGTTCATTTGGAAGAGAAATAATCAAAATGCTTTTAATTTAATATTTAACAATATTTAATTTTAATTTACTATTTACGTCTACAAGGCATACGTTGCAATAATTAAAAAATCATAAATTTTCTACTTTTAGATTAAGGTGATGTTTGCTTGTGCTTCCTTCAATTCTTCTTCTGCTAATCTTTTCTTCCCCATTGACATTTCTCTGAGACTATGCTGGAGTTAGATACTCATTAACAGCATACACAATCAACTCTTAAACTGATTTCCACATTGGTTGTGTCCAAAAATGTATGTCTTATTTTGAGTGCATTATGTCTCTGGAAAGAGATAAGTAACATGCTTAATCTTCAGTCCTCTAGAATCATGGCTGGTGGTTGCAGTGCTGAAGGTAAATAGCAACTTTTTCCACAACTTTACCTGGTGTTTGTTTCTCTACCCAGGATCAGGTCATCCCAGGGTGCAACTCAGTACTTGCTCTGTGGCCTAAGGTATACATACTCCACCTATTTTGACAGGATGTAAAATTGTAGAGGTGTAGATGCTAGGGGTGCTGAGACTCCGAAATCAGGGCACAGGGATCCTGCCCGAATGAGTTTGCCCCAAGTCTTCTTTCAGCCAAAGAGAAGGTTTTATTAGAGATGAACCACACAGGCCAGACTCTTAAGGAATCTGAACATTAGTGATGCCCAAAAGGATGAACAGGTATGAGAAAATCTAAACATTTAAATGGAGGCAAGGATGGATCTTATATCCAGCCAAGTAATTTGGGATGACTTAGAGGAGTTTAGGGAGAATCCTGATGGGAGTGTCCAGGAGGTTGAATAGGGTCATCTGGGAATAGATAATGGAGGGCTAGGTTCCATTAGGGTAATAAAGAACTGGAAGATAGGGAAGGAGACGTTGAATGGGATCTGGATAAGATCAAAGATGGGAAATACACTAGGTTGCCAGAGGGTAACAAAGGGAGATTGGGCCTAGGAGATAGGGCCAGTAGATAGGAATTAGAATAAGAATAAGAGATAAGGAAAGGCCAGTTGAGTGGATTATAGCCTTAGGCAACTGCTTGAGATCAAGCAAGTGAGTTCAAAGAAAGCTTAAGAGTTTTCTAGGGCCCATAGACAAATTGGGACTCAAATTCTTTTTGGAGTGAGGAGCAAAAGTCTTGCCTTCCGTCCATACTTCATCAAAATCAGTAAAAATCGTTGGAGGACTGTGCATAGTGGCTGCTCTCACTTCATAGGAATTTGGCCAGTCTCATTTGTTAAGAGACAGTGCAATCCTGCCATTTGAATAAAGTTCAAGTGATTTAGTTTAAAAAGCTTGTGCCTTAGTTCATAGGATGTACCATTTCCTCTTTCAGTGACTTCAAGCAAAGTACATTTTCTTATTCTTGCTGTGATTTTCAGTTCTAGATGGAAATGTTCAACTGCTCCAAAATAGGGCCCTGACAGCACACACCTGCCCTAAATCAATAATGCGATTAAAAACAAAGAAATCCTAAATTGCTTTTGTTTGCATAATGGAGATTTATGTCCAAAAATGAAGCAATTGAATTCTCTTTCAAATGTATCCCTTAATTCACCAAACAATTCCTGTTTTTACTAATTAAGTCAATATGTTCTTTTGTGATTATTTTTGTGAGGATTATAAACAAAAGGGATATCTTATCTGTTTTCTATTTTAGGAATTCTCAGGCCCAACCCCACCCTGTTTTTAACAAAGCCAAATAAAGCATATATCACTTACTTTCACCCACATCTAGATTTGGGATTTGCCCAGGAGGCATATGTGATGTTAATTAAAACATTCTAAATTCTCTACTTTTAGATAAAGGTGATACTTGCTTGTGCTGCCTTCAAACCCCTACCAGCCTTCAACTTTTACTCTGCTATTGACATTTTGTTGTCTGAGACTATGTTGACGTTAGAGATACTCATAAACAGGACACACATTCAATTCTAAGAACAAGAACAAGAACAAAAAAACCCTGTAATATTCTCAGCACTTTCTTCTGGAAATTTTCAAGAAAAAGATAACTTCTGAGGCCTGATCAGTGTTCACAGAGAAAATATTAGGATTAAAACTGATTTTCCTTTCTTTCTGTCTTCCTCCTCACATCCACTCCAGTAAAGAAAAAAAAGAATGTTTCCCTTTAACTCATAAACAATAACTAAAAAGCATTTGAGGGGAAGCTTTGTCTAGTTACTCAAGTAAACCTTTCTTAGATTTTTTTTTCTAGTGACTAGTTTCTCATTTTGTTCTACAAATCAGTATCAAAGATTTGCATATTGATTTTCAAAGACTGTTTGCTTGTGGATAGGCAGCAGAGGGAACTAGAGAAAGATGATAAAGTAACTTGAGTTGAATTCACTTGGGAAATGTATATTCATTGTGCCATATTATGCTTTGGAAATTCTTCAAAAGATGATGAGGTCTTTCATCATAAGACAGGGATCTTGTTTTCAAACAAAAACTCAAGCACTAGAACTATTTTATACAAATGCTAGGCCACCAGTGCAAAATGAAGTAATGATTTGCTACAGTTATGCAAGTAATTATTTTCACTTGAAACATCAATGTAGTGCAATAGTGGTCAAGCTAACCCAGGATAGAAGACAGAATTCACCATTGTCATTGACACAGACCTATGATACTCTCTTATTCCTCAAATTGCAATATCTGCAATTCATTAATTGTAATGAGCAAAATTGAAATAAATTTAAATTACTCATCTGTTACTATCATTTTTCTTTTAAATGCTATAGTACTAATGATTTCACATTCATTATATTGAGGTTTAAGGGTGCTAGGGCCCTTGGGTCCTGCCTGAATGAATTCGACCCAAGACTTCTTTCAGCCAAAGACAAGGTTTATTAAGGATCCGCCACATTGGCCAGACTGTTAAGATTTGTGAGCGATTGACTAGATTATAAAAATCTGAGACTTTGGCTAGACTCTTAAGAGTCTGAGTACCTTAATGGAGACAAGATGCACCTTATATACAGGAAGACTATGAGAGGGATTTAAGGGGAATCTTGATGGAAGTGACTAGGAGGTCTAGATGGGAGAATGGGGTCTAGATAAGGTCATGGGTGGGAAATAGCCAAGTGCCATCAGGAGATAATAGACCTTGGAGGTCTGTGCTAGGTTAAGGGTAACAGAGAATTAGGAGATTGGGCATAGGTGATAATGAAAAGCCAGTTGATGGGATTATAACCTCAGTGGAAACCCAGAGATTTGGCCATATGGGAAAGTTTTTCCTATCTGGGGTCCAGATCCCAAAGACATGATATCTTCCTTTTAGGGGTTCAGATCCCATCCCCATCAATTACACACACGTATATACAAATATAGGTGTTTCTCCAATATTCTGTTCTGACATCATGAGTTGGCCTAGGGTCATCAATTGGCCATTCCCTCAGGAATCTATATTAAGTAAATTCAAAGGAAATGGCATTATAATGAGGTTTTATTTCTCTATAATCAAACTTATTTAGGCTCAAAAAAAAATCTAGGTCTTTAATTCTGAAGGAAAAATTGCCACATTATAGCAAGGCTTCAGTGTAAACTGAATCTCAAAGGTAGCAGAAGGTTTTGCGTGAATATTTGGGAAATTGGAAAAGGAGTTTTACAATTAAAACCATTTCAATTATTTCTTCTCCAAAAGAAGTTCTGGTATTAAGATATAGTGAAAGTGTTCCATAAATAGAAAGGAGAATTGGAGAGTTACAAGATAATCTAGGAGGTTTATTTTTTTTAATAAGTTATATTTTTATCTTTTGTTCTTACACTGCTTGTTTCCCCTGTATCCCTCCTCTCTCTCTCTCCTTTTCTTGGTGAGGCATGACTTATAAGAATTTTTTTTAGAGTAAAATAAAAATTTTTAGAGTAAAATAAGAGGGAGAAGAGAAAAAAAAATTAAGTAAAATCAATCAATATATTAAAAATACCTGACATTCATTTTCAATGTTCTGCACCCATGGACTCAGACTCTGACCTATGTAAAGGAGTGGGAGGAGATATATTCTAATATTTGTTTGCTGGATCAAACTTGTTCTTTTTAACTTTCCAACATTCATTTTCCTATTGTGTGTGTGTTTATGGTCATTCTGGCAAATTACATTGCTGTAGTTATTGTATATATTGCTTTTATAGTTCTATTTGCTTAAATTTTTATCAGTACACTGTCTTTCCATGCTTCTTTGTGGTCACATTCATAATTTACCACATTATGTTTACATATTATCCATTGTATGGGCTTTTACTTTGTTTCTAGCTATTAGCACACAAAAAAGTGCTGCTATATGCATATGTTGGTTCATGTGGAGGTCTGCCATTTTTTCAATGATGTAGGTGCTGTATTACAGGGAAAAATATATATTTTTTAGCTATTTGAATTTCAAACTTCATATTTTTATATGAAGTAATTTCATTTGCCATAATTTGCCAAAGGAGTTCAAAACATGAATTCATTTGACCTTATTACCTACTCACTCTTCTACTAAGGGTCTGCATAAATACTCATTGTAATCTGGAGCTGTTGTAAGGTTCTCAAAGTATATGTCAATGTAACACAAACTGTTGCAGGTTGTACCAAAATAGAAATGTCTGTCTTTTGAGAACCACCCTAGCTAATGTAATGGAGACTGCACATTTTTTTTTCTTTTCCACCTTAGCAATGCCAGACAATATGCTTAGCATCCTCTCATTTAATTGTCCTACCTTAAAGCAGGGACAGATGATTTGGATAACTTTATCTAGTTAACTGAGGGGCTCATGGAACCGAAAGTAGCAACAGGAGAAGAGTCAAATGCTTTTTCCAAGTCTGTAGACACATTTGATGAGCTATCCCAGTAGGAAGCTGATCACCTTAGTGATGGGGATAAGAGGATGTAAAACTATGGGGTAACCCTTACTCAAACTGTTACCAGAGGTGCAGGCAACTGGGTGGCACAGTGGATTGATTTAGAGTTAGATTTAGAGTGGATTTAGAGTTAGATAAATCTGAATTGAAATTGTGCCTGAAATATTTAATAATTATGTTATCCTGGGCAAGTAATTTGCTCTTAGCTTTCTCATCTGTAAAATGAGGGCAGTTGGACTCTATATCCTCCAAGGTAAGCTCTATCTGTACATCTATGATCTCATGTTCTATAATCAGCTTAGCCATTTTCAGGGTCAGTATGTTCCTGGCTACTCAATGTATCTCCATGAGTGAAGAAGTCAGTAGATGCATAAGTGGGAAATTCATTTGGAGGAGGTACTTTTTTAAACACTGCTTTAAAGCTTGATGCAAAAAAAGCCAAATAGCACCATATAAAACAAGGACATTCTTGAATATTCCTTAGAGTAACAGGAGAGGCTTCTCTATGACTGGGATGCTGCTGGTTGAAAGCTACAGAAGACAATTAAAACAATTTACTAAAGAAATCTTAACTGTAAATGAGGGAGGAGGATGATGATGATGATGATGATGATGATAGTGATAGTTTCTACCTTAAAAGGCAATGTAGCATAACACATACTGAGTCACAGTCAAAGTCAGGAAGACCTGGATTCTAGCCCCTTTCATTATATACTAGCTGTGAGACTCTGGAAAGACAGCACTCCAAGACTAAGAGTTGCTCAAGAATTGTTAATTTTTATTATTAAAGGGAGTCTCCTTACCAGGAGTTTTCTAATCCAATGAAATGATAGGTCTAAACGAGTCTTCCTCCAAAAAAAAAAAAAGGGAAGTACCTACCTAATAGGGTTATTGGAAGGATATATGTGTATATTGACAGAGATACATGTACATTTGCATATAAATATGCATGTATATGTGAATGTAACATATATACACATGTATGTACATATACAAATTATATATATATATATATATATACACACCCACACACCCACATGTATCCATACATTTTATGTAAAGTTTTTGTAAATCTTAAGTTATTATCTGCATATGAGCCATATTTGGCACTTTGCATAGCGTCACATAGTGAAGTTCCCAAACTGTTAGGAAGGGAACAATGTACTAGAGAAGTGTGAAATCCTCCAAAGTATTCCCAGACCCTTTTATGTCATGTTAGAACATTAGACACAAGGGTTATCCTACATTTCAGAGGTTCAGTAACACCACCAGGGTGACCACTAGATAATGAGTTGCTTGGTATATAATAACTCAGTTTCCTCATCAGTAAAATGAGCTGTGGAAGGAAATGACAAACCACTTTTGCCAAGAAAATTCCAAATGGCATCACGAAGAGTTGGACATGACTAAAAAACAGCTAAACAACAACAAATTCATGAAAACCATCTATTAAGGTGTACAAGGATTACAACTTCTACTAAGGGAAGGAGTGCCCACACAGATAATTCACAGTTTATGGAATGGAATTATATGTCACTTAGTCTATATATGTTCCAAATAACTACAGAATTTGTTCTTATTAAAATGTAATAATTTTTACTTTCAAAATGTCACTGTCACTATTGTTTCACAACTGATTAAATCTCCTCCAAAGAAGGAAACATTTAAAATGGAATGAATGCATTTTTGTTCCTAAAATTAATTTAAGTGTATAGAGAGAGCTTTTTAGCAAGTATTATGTTCCTAGTCCTGCAGCAACTGTTTCAACAGGAAATTTGAACCAGTGGAGGAACCCCTTCTCAAGTATTCATTCTTACATCTGGAATGTGTCATATTTATGCATTCTCTTTCTCTTTTCTTATTTTATGGGTGTTTTGGAGATAAGAATGGGTGGGGATGCTTCTAAAGTGCTGAGAAAATACTTGGAGAGGTCACTAAATGCTATAATGAAATGATTTACTGTTAACATAGTGCTATCTTACACAGCAATAAGGTCTGGAAAGAGCATATTTTGAAAAGCAATAATCCCAGTTTCCAAACACTAGAAAGAAGGGGAAAGAGAATGAATTTTTTTTGTCCACTTGACCACATCAGGCATTCTTCCAATTTCCCACCAATCAGTTTCATTATCTTTACCACTCAAGCATGTTCCATTAAGGTAGAAAGAATTCTCTACTCTGGCTGAGACTCATTTGGGGAATGACTGATACCACCACAAGACTCTTAGTAGCCTCATGACCCAACCTATAGGTCTGTGATTGAAATGTTCTCCTTTTTACAGTGTACTTACTATTCTGTACGCAGGATGGAATTCTGACAAGGCAGCTTTATCTATGATTCTTGTAACTCCTATGAGCTTTTGCCTCCACAGGTTCCCATGTGATGAGTTATCCTACCAAGGTTATGCATTCACAGATTTAAACCATTGATCAGTTGCTGTGATTGGAGATAATGTTAAGTAACTCTATCAAAGGAGACACTACAGCTCTTCTCCCCAGTGCAATTCAATCACTCTCTGTGATTGTTACGCACACAGTGTCAAGATGCCATTTTAACAAAAACTTCTGCATGTTTCATAAGATATATGTTACCTGTTATACCAAACAAGAGAACATGGATCTTGAGCCATTAAGTGAGGCTTAAAAAACTGATGAGAATAGAATAGTCATTAGTATGCTTTAAGACTGATGTTTATGTCTTCAGGGCTACTGAAAAGAATGTCTGCTTTACCATTCCATATTGGGGGGAAAAATCCACTCAAAGGGAAAAGATAGTTATAAATTAGCCTAAAAGAATAAGACCTAAGAATTATTCCTCAACCACCAGAGACCATATTTGGTATTGTGGTGACCTGAAGAAGACTGAACACTAAGAATCTTGCTTAAAAGATCTCCATGCTTTTTCACAGCCAGTCCTCCACAATCAGGATACACTACCTTCTTTACTGTTTTCTTTCATAAAATTCCTGGAAGACTAGACCCTTAACCCCACTCCTCCAAACACACACACACACACACACACACACACACACACACACACACATACACAATTAGTAGTACCTTCTACCTAGAAATTTCTTTGTATCTATAGTTATCCCTTCCACATCATGAGAGTTAGGCCCAAGGCCCTTGCAATTTGGAAAATCTACATAAAACTTTTTGGTCCTCCCTTTGTACCAGAGGAGAAGTCTGAATTTTTTCTCTTTCATGAGGGGTTTACAGTATCTTATTATAATATTTGGTCATAGTATTGTGTCATCTGCTGGCCTTCACAGGTCATCTGCAGCTTCCACAAAACTTCCTCAAAAATTGCCATTTAATATTTTATGTCCACCCTGTGATATATTGAAACCATAATGGGGAAAGTTGTGGTATGGAAGGGGTAACTGTACTGTGAATATAAATTCATATTACATTCTCTTAGAATATGTTTCTCCCCCCTAAAATATAAGCTCTTTGGGGTCAAGGGTTTTTGTTTTGGTTTTTTATGTCCCTGCAGCTAGCATGGTTCCAGTAAATGCTTAGTAAATGAACTGCAAGAAAGTGAATGATCTTCTTTTTTCTGGGCACAAAACAAAAAGGGAAGCAAAGACGACAATGAAAGCCCTGCTGGTTTTCAGGGATTAACTACTTTTGTGCCACACACAAGCAAAATATTTAGGAGAAGCATAGTGGATAGTGTGCTCCAGCTAGAATCAGAAAGAATTGAATTCAAATCCTCCCTCTGATACTTACTACTCGGGTTGCCATAGGCAAATGACTTGCTCACTGAGTCTAAGTTTCCTTATCTGTGAAATGGACATAATAATGAGCCTAATTAGGTTCATTTAGGTTAGGTCCAAAAAGAAATAATGATTGTAAAATGCTTTGAAAACCTTAAACAATATACAAATATCAGGCAATATTATACATGCTATGTGATTTAATTTCTCAGGGCTCTAGGAAACTCTAGACTCTAATTACTTGCATTGATAAGTTTATCTGCACTGGTAGGGAAAGGTTCCTCACCAGGTTTTCCCTATACCAATGAAGTCACAGGTCTGGGCTATGTTTACATATTAACATGCATATGTACATATACTCTAAGTTACATATACCACAAGTACAGTACATGGCATATATGGTATAGGTAGCAAATACACAGCACATGTATGTGTTTATACATATATATACACTATGTATATATTCATATATACCTACATGTATACATATACATCTATATGCACAAATATATAATTCATGCAGCTGATTAATGTAGGGGAGTTTAGAAGCAGATACTTCAAAACCTTTTATTCAAGAAATGAAAGCCTAATGATAAAAATGTATACTTTAGAGAGAATAGTGCAAGAAATCAGATTTAAAAGGCAGCGTTAGAAGATTAAATGAAATGAATGTTACATGAAAGGGACAGACAAAAATGAATCATTGTAGATGTCTGTGGCAAATCATGAATGGACATAATTCTTCAATTCTTTCTTAACTATTAACGCCAGATGCACCAGTCTCTATTTTAATCAGAATGAAATAAGCCTGGGATGCTTATTGCTGCTCTAAGTGTATGGCTTATTGAATTAGAGCATATGAGAAGTCTCTTTAATGTAATAACCGAGACATTCTACAAAGTTGCCCAATTGGTTAAACAGAGCAACTTAGAAAAGATGTGACAGGATGAGTCTGTAGGAGGTAACTCTGAATAGGAGCCTGTGGTTCACTGAGGGTAAGAGTTACCAAGCAAGGAAAAAGGTGGCAAGGTATAAGTAGCCCTTTTAATTTATATTTATGCTGATAGAGCATCAGGTTGTTTTGTCTTTTGATTATTTAATGTTTTCCAAAGTCTTAGTCAGTAACTAGGAGACAATCCCATGAAAATAAAAGATCTGTTTGTGGTGGACTGAGCCAGGTAAACTAGCCTAATCTTTGTCATCTAATAATCAAGGAAAGATTTTTTTTTTTTAAATCAGAACCATACTCTGAAATGTCAGGTAACTCAATGCATCTGATTTACTAATTGTTTGAAGTCATTGCTATGGAAATGGGAGCAGAATTTTTTTCTTCAAACCATAACTAATTGTTATCATTACATTTGTGGGAGTCCTAGGTATATTAACATAGCAAAGATACCATGAAGAATGCAGTATTGTTCATCTGGTTCATTGTTCATTCCCATTCCACTTGGACTCCAAACATAGAAAAAAATTTTTTTTTGTATACTCAGTGGCAATGCTATTGAACATGTCTACTTTTTTTTTAAATAAAATGAATACAATGCTAATGGTAGGAACTCCAGCTCTTACTTCTGCATATTGATGGAGGCTGGGTGGGAAAGATTAGAGCTTTTTGATCATCCAGACCCAATCCCTCTTTGCAATTCTACTTGTAACTTCTTTTCCTCAAAGTATTATGGAAGTAGTAGAGTTTCTAAATTATTTAAAGGATGCAATTTATTTTCCATAGCTTAATTTTTAGAAGTCAAGCACCAAAATTTTTATAGCAATTATTGGATCCTCAAGCATGCACGGAGAGTTACAAGAAATAAAACCTTAGCATTTTGAGGAATTTCCAGAAATCACTTAGTGTAATCAATCCCTTGTCTCCATCCAGAAATAATGTTTCTAAGTAATTGCAAAATACTTTTAGCTTAATAATGCAGACAAAACTCCAGTATGGGAAATGCTGAAAAACCAATAGCAAAGATATACCTTGAAAGATTCCATGACCAGCCCTTCTTTAATACTATTGCATTAAAATTAATTACTTCCCAAGGAAGGTTGTAAGAGCCTGGATGAAGTGGGTGGGAGATGAAGTCTAAGCTAGCTGACAATCAACAAAACACCAAAAAAGGGGAAACAAATCCAGGCTGAATGGGATGAACAATTGTGGTTAGTGCTAAAACCCAGGAAAAAGCAAGTTTACCAGCTGTTGTAGATACCAAGAGGTCTTCTCTACTGAAAGTAACATAAGAGATCCAATGAATCTCAGGGAAAGACATAAACAGAGTAAAATAGAAGAGTACATGCAGATGATCTAAGCTGAATAGAACAGATGAAAGAGAAGGCCAACTGGTCAAGTTGCTTACACTGCCATAGCCACCCAGAAACTCTTTAAGATTATAAGCTGCTGAAAAGGTATAGATGCTCATAGGCAGAGAAAGTTCTTTATTGGGAACTTGCAGGTCAGGTTTACAAAACAAACAGAAAAGGTTGGTGTGGATGGACCAACAAAACCTGTGAGCCTAAAGTGTTTTCTAACATACTGAGATGATCAACTGCAAAAAGGGAGGACTTCAAGGCCAGATCAGGAGGCTAAATATAAGCAAGCTGGAACAGAGGGTCCAGGGTAGCAGACTAGTCAAAACTAATTAATGATGTCAGTGTTTCAAAGATCCCAAGCTATACCCACTTCCCATTGGAGTGCTTAAAAGGGTCCTGAATAGGCTAGACTGGTAAATGTTTAACAAGTAGCTCTCCAAAAATAAAAAAAAAATAAATATTGATGGCACACTTTTAGGTTTAATCCACATTATTAACATTTTATCCATGACACAGAGTCATCAAGCAATCAATGCAGCACTTTCCAAGATATAAACATTCACAATGAAAATTTAATACTCAACTGTCCCAAGCCAGTTCAAGCTGGCAGCAGCATAGCCCTGCTTGCCCATTGTAGCTCTGACCTCCTAAGCTCAAGAGATATGCCATCTTCAGACTCTCTCTCTGTCTCCTACAGAGCTGATAGTGGTGGCATACCCAGATCCAACCTATATTCCAGACTTCACGCTATGCCTCACCATTCATTCTATGTTTTAACCAAACAAGACTACTAGCTGCTCTATCACAGCTTTTGGAACATGGGCCCCTTTGGCAGTCTGGTGAAGCTGATGCACAGAATCGCAGAATAGGTTTTTTTTTTAAATTCATAAAAAATATACATAATATTACAAAGGAAACCAAATACTTTGAAATACAGTTAGTATTTTTTTAAAAGTTCATGGACCCCTAATGAGAATCCCTACTAGTTTATTATTCTTTGTATTCTCTAGCCTCTAACTATGCATTAGGGCAGGTTGTCCCACATGCTGTCAAGAAACTTTTTCTCCTAGGGGCAGCTAGGTGGTGCAGTGGATAGAGCACCAGCCCTGGATTCAGGAGGAACTGAGTTCAAATCCAGGGTCAAACACATAACACTAGCTGTGTGACTCTGAGCAAATCACTTAATCCCATTGCCTAGCCAAAAACAAAAACAAAAGAGAAACCCTTGCTCCTCTCCAACTTTTGAAATATTTCTCTCCCTCAAAGGGGCATCTTATATACCACTTCCTCCAAGACTCCTATGCAACCAAAAGGTGTAATTATCCTTAACTTTTTCTAGAATATTTCATCTAGGATTCTAATTTCTCTTTGTCATATTCTACCACAGAACATATTTATGTAAAACTTCTATCTTCCTATTAGACTGCAAGTTTCTTGAAAGCATGATTGTGTCATTCCTTTTTTTCTTTTTCTTTTTTTTTGTATGCTGAGTATCAAGGACTCATTATATCTTAAAAAATAGCAGTTTCTTAATAAATATCTACTGAATTGTTGATTTTTTAATTTTCTTTAATCCACATATCAGTACTGTCTCAATAACCTAAACAAAAAGTTGGCACAATTGTCTTCAAAGTAACAGGAAAACAAAAGTTAAATTTGAGAAACAAATTTACTTTTTACTCAAAAAAGAAATACTTGACCTGCTAAGAAAATCTTTCTCTGCATGGCTGACCACAAATATTGTTATCATACCATGACTGGCATTTTTCCAAACCAGTGTCATCCTGGATCTCACTTGAATAAAAAAATACTGTCTTCTTGAAATTAAAAACTTGATCGTCACAGATGCTATTAACCATACCCCCTAAAGAGAGAGTGAACACAGATGTCATACACTTCAACAAGTCAAACCTCTCTCTCTCTGTCTCTTTTAAATGCATTTTTTAAATTTTTAACATCATTTCCTTTTTAAATTTTAGATTCCAGTTTTTCTCCCACTGTATCACTCCTTCTTTACACACTGAGAAGGCAAACAGTATATCAGTTATACACATGAAATCATGAAAACCATATTTCTATATTAGCTATGTTGCAAAAAAAAAAGAAAGCAAGAAAATAATATTAAGAAGTTTGTAGAAGTTGGAAAAGAGATGAAAAGTTGGGGCTTAATTGTGTGATAAATAGGAATTCCTGAGGAATTATGAGCATTTCAATTTATCTACCAAAAGGCCCTGGAAGAGCAAATGTTGCCAAGCCAGGGGTATTCTGCCTGCCTTGATGCACTCAAGGAGTCTCACCATTTAATTTATTTTAATTCACTAAGCTATTAGTAAGCATGTACTATGTACTTGACACTATGCTAGGCCTTGTGGGGATAGAAAAACATATATTTTAGTTTGCTATCACACTTTATCAGTTCTCTTTGGTGGTGAATAGCACTGATTCAATCCAAGCTTCTCATGTTGCAGATGAATGCACTGAAGTAGTATAGTGTAGTAGAGAGAGAGCTGGCCTGAAAGTCAGGAAGACCTGGATGAAAGTCTGGTCTCATACACACTGATTCTAAACCTGGGTAAGTCACTTAACCTCAATGACCCAGGCAACTCTCAGACTATAAATTGCAGAACCAATGCTAAGTTGCATTTCTAAAGGAAGTTTCCTCATTGACAGTTCCCTATATCAAAGAAATAAATCACTGGTCTGGATCCAAAAAATTCTACCAGATTTGAAGTTAAGATACACACATGATACACTGTGTGTATACTTGTCGTATCCTGCCCCTATCACTCCCAAAAGATTTTAAATTCCCAGTTCTGTTAATTTCTTCTAAATCTTCTAGATGTGTAATCTTAAGCAAGTTTCAATCTATTTGGGCTTCATTTTCTTCATTTGTAAAACAACTGGCTTAAACTAAATGATCCTCTAATTTTCTTTTCAGTTCTAAGTTTCTGAGTCTTTTAATGTGGAGTCTATACTATATATTCTATTAAATAAGATAAAGAGTTTATCATTGAAGGTATCAGAAAAAAATTTAAGAAGAAGTACTGTTCTCTTCCACCTGGGGAATGTGACACCCCAGTGCCCCACACCATACCTTGAGGATTTCTATGGGGCATCAAATGTCTACCCTATTCAACAAAATTAGATCTCAGGAATTTTGCCAAAGAGTCTTTCCAGAGGTTATGTCATTAACCTTCCCTAGCCCATAATCAGGAAAAAAATAAAGTTGTTTAAGGCTTTTTTTAGACCTTTTCTCCTGATAATCCTTGATAAATTCTCATTTTGCCATAAAATATTGTTGATAAAAGGACCTAGGGAGGCCATCTAGTCCAACTATCTTCCTCTACATAGACATCCATACATTTTACAGATGAAGAAACTGAGGCCCAAAGAAAGGAGTTGACTTGTCCAAGGCCAGAAAGTGATAGAACTTAGACTTGAACTCAGATCTCCTAATTTTCAGTCTAGGGCTCTAAAGAATTGAACAAACAAAGAGCAAGTACAAACAGTCCTACCTGTATTCCTTTATTTATTTGTTCATTCATTCAACAAATGCTTAGAGAGGCAGCTAGAAGGCACTGTGGTTAGCATACTGGACCCAGAGTCAAGAACACCTGTGTTCAAATCCAGCCTCAAACATTTACTAGCTGGATAAATCAGTTAACCTCTTTGTATCTCAGTTTCCTCAACTGCAAAATGAGGATAATAAAAATACCCGCCTCACAGGTGTAGTGAAGGCTATTTCCCATGTATAGCATGGGCATGTCATTGTGTGGCTCAAAGGGAGGAGGAAGAAACATTTCTAGCCTTTTCTTCCCCTACTCTTCTCTAAGAGAGACTTCAATTGCTGCCAGGAGGGGAAATAGAAGGTTGAAGCCAGAAGCTTAGCAACTCTCCTCTCCTCAGAAAGAAGGGATGATACCAAGATTAGAATTATATCTAACTGGTCCCTTAAATACTATTAGTCTAGTGAATGTGGTTTTCAAGTTCAACTGAAGCTTCTGATTACTATTCATTATTGGGGGAAGCAGCATCACAAGCTTTGTATCCAAGGATTGATTACTTTCCCATCAAATACTAGTTTCACAATGAACACACATTAAATAGCAAAGGAACCCATTTATCCAAGTCCACAGTTAAATAGAACTCAGAGAAGGTATACATAGGAGGGCATACACCAGATATCTCTCTTGAGGCTGGAAGCCAGAAGAGTCTGAAGTGACTACAGAATCCAAAGAGACTTGAAGAGACTCTGGAGCAGAGAGAGTGAATCTCTCCTCTCTTCCACTCTCAACAACTCTGCTCCAACACTCATGCCAGTAGGAGGCGTGGATCTGTATTAATAAAAAGAGAATTACATAACACTGGGCTTTAGGACTCATATTACCCAGGGTTGTAGTAAGGATCAAATGAAATGATATTTGTAAAGGGTTGGCAGATGGTAGGTATTTAATAAATGTTTGTTTCCTGACTGCCTGCCTACCAACTCTATATACAATCCTGTGCCAAGCACTCTTGAGTTGTCTATATGCACAAATTAGAAAGGAAAAGACTTTTAAAATTTAAGCTAGTAAGGGAGTTTTAACGCTGAAAAAGGAAAATTTGAATGTACAGTACTCCAGAATCTCATTAAAACAGCAGTAGAGTAACAGAATTCTTTAATAAAAACAAATGGATAGGCTATTCATATGCAGCTTTGAGGAAAACTTCAAAGCAAAAGTTCAATTCTGAAATGCCATTACCCGTTTAAAGAGTCATCCAAAAATCTTATAACTAGCTATTTCTTTGTTGAAGACAAGTCTAATTTTTTTTAAGATTGTGTGATTGGTGCTGCTAACAATCCTTTTCACTTCTTAAAACTATCTTTCATGCAAAATTGTTAAGAGATGTGTGTGTGTGTGTGTGTGTGTGTGTGTGTGTGTCTGTGTTTGTGTGTGTGGTTTAAGGCATTATGTAATCCTGTGAGTCCTGGAGCACATTTATGAAAACAAGCATGATGTGAGAGTCTAAGTATTTGGTCCCACTATTCTGGTAGGAAAACATTTGCCAAAAGAGGTCCTGTTGACTTTCTGGTACAGCTGGAGAAATTATAAACAATAGATTAAAGGAATGAAATGGAATATTTTAAAGGTCAATTTAATTTAATAAATCAATGGAAGAGAAAATAAGAACTAAGATTAGATAGAAAAAAACTGGTAGTAGGGGATCACTCATGACTAGAGCCTAATCAAAAGGCTTTCCTCAAGATCACCTTAGGCTACTACTAGAATGATATCTACAATGTCAATAGAAATGAAATTGCTTTCCTGATCCCCCAGTTGCTAAAGTTCTTCTATCTCCTCCCAAATGATTTGTTTTGTCTTGTGTATATTTCTTATTTATTCATTGTCCATATGATCTCCTCCACTGCCCTCAAAAAGGCAGGGGTTGATTAATTTTTGTTTTGCTACCCCCACAAGGCCTAGCACAGTGTCAAGTAAGTAGTACATGCTTACTAATAACTGAGTGAATTAAAATAAATTAAATGGTGAGACTCTCTGAGTGCATCAAGGCAGGCAGAATACCCCTGGCTTGGCAACATTTGCTCTTCCAGGGCCTTTTGGTAGATAAATTGAAATGTTCATAATTCCTCTGGAATTCCTATTTATCACACAATTAAGCCCCAACTTTGCATCTCTTTTCCAACTTCTACAAACCTCTTAATGCTATTACTCTAGTTCATTCTAGCTCCTGATTTATTTCACAACAGCAGTGGCATCTTAGAATGACAAATCTGGTTCCTTCGGCCCCAGGAAAGCCTAAGACAATATAGATGTATTTCTCCTGTAGGGGAAATCTTCAATTAAGGAAATTCTATAATAATCCTCTATAGCCCCTTCTAATCAGAAAACTTAGTGATTTTTCACATCTAAACCAAATTTTTGTTATTGAATTATAGTCCAAGTCATTTTTATTTAAACCTGAGGGGAAAACATAAGAACAGCCACGGACTTCTTTATGAGAAATCTTAAAATCTCACTTCCAGATTGTTCGTTCCTGCTCCTAGGGCATTCTGCTCTGTGAGTTTTTCATACAGAACAGTGGTATTTCCAAGAGAAGAATCTGATGACTTGAAGGGTAATGTTACCCCCAGGACTGTCCACTCTGGAAAGTAGCATCTTCAGGAAAAGGCATCAATTTTCTGACAGTTTTCAGATTACCATCAAGCCTATTAGGATTGCTCAATGTGACCAATTTCTCATCACATTGACCAAGAGTGTTTGTGTTAAAACTCTAATAGTGATAGTAAAATAGAGATAGTAATGGTACCTCCCTCACAGAGCTGTTTTGATGATCCATTGAGATAACATATATACACTGTATAACAAAACCTTAAAGTACTATGTAAATGCTGGCTTTTATTATCATTACCTTTAATATCTCTCCTGAATCTAATTCTCATCATCTTCCCACTGAACCACTCTGCCTGCCATACTTATATTATTCTCAGGTGAGCTGCAAGCAGAAGTTCAAATATCATGCTGTTGGATATATAAGAATAAAAATACATGACACATCACCACCAGGCTAGGAATAAGTAGACTTAGTTGCTGAAGGTACAGAGCAATTAAGCAGCTTGTCCAGGGTCACACAGCTAATAAGTATCAAAGTCTGTGTTTGAATCCTATACCACTCTGCCTCTATACAATAATGAAAATTTCATTAATGATTTAATTTGAAAACACAACACATCTTGTATTCCCAGTGCTTAGCATAGTGTCTGGTACATAGCAGGTGCTTCATAAATGTTTATTGATTGATTGATTGATCTTCAAATATAAGATTAGCTCCTTTCACATTATGCCCTTCATTCTGGATATTATTTGGTCCTTTATGTAACAAAGAGATAACAATACCAGCTCCCTCTTAAACTGCAAGTGGACATTTTAAAGACCTGACAACTAATCCTCAGGAATTTGAAAGGAAATATCAAGGGAGTGTTACTTATCCACATGTAAGGATTTTGGGGGAAACCAAAGGGAAATTATTGCTGGAAATTCACTTTACTGTTCCTTGTACTTCTCCCCAGTGTCTAGCTCAAATGATTTAGGAGATTATGCTGCCATGTCTTGATTTAGAGCTAAGATCAAAATTGTAACATATTCACTCCCATGGCAGATTTTTCTTGTTATCTTCATGCAGATCTCTGCAATAACATTTTTTCAACCCCTCCTCACTCTGACAGACCCTCCTCACCACTTTCTGTCCTTTTAGAACATAGGTTTCCAGGCCATGAGGAGGTGAGACTTAGGGCTTTGGGGAACAGGTGGTAAAAGGTCCAACTGAAAATGAACTGCAGAGAATGGAAGAACAATGTGAGTTAAAGCAATTAATTTTATCACAGGGCACACTTCCTCCTACTAATCACAGCTGCTGGCTGTGCACTCTGCTTATTAACAGGAAGATCCCCTGCTAAGCAGATATGTGTCACATTATGAAAAATCCGCCTGATCTCCAAGTTGAGTAGAGGGCCCCATTAAGAAGAAAAAAGTGTAAGTAGTTTAAATTGCAGCTCTAGGGACACATTAACATTTTTTTTCTAATACATGTGCTAACAGAGGTCTCCAGGTCAAATTGCATGTCAATTCAACATTTTATATGAGGTAGGAAGCATTTCCTTAACTCTTTTAAGTTTCTGTGAAAATGTATAAATGTGAAAGATGGGGAAATATAAGTAATCACTATTTACACAAAGAAGATAAAATTGGAATTGTCAGTGTCACTAGAAAGCTAGGAGAGGGGACAGGAAACCATTGAGGAATGCATGAAGAAACTATTTGGTATTATTTGGTAAATAATACAACTCATCCTCTATATTTGATGAATGATAATTGCTAATAATAATAGCTAACATTTATAGCACTTTTAAGTTTTCAAAGCACAATGCAAATATTGTCTCATTTTACCTTCACAAAAACATGAAGGTTAAGATGATGAAAAAAGTACTTTACAATTTATTAAGCACCACAGTATTTCTGAAATTAAAGGGAAATCAGGAGAGGTATGTTATATTAGGGGGAAAAAACACATCATTCTCATATTAAGGTGATTTAGAGACAAGAGTAGAAAAAACAACTGAGGAAATCTGAGGTCTAGTCCTAGCTCTGACACTTAGTAGCAACTTTGGACACAATCACCTAATCTCCTTGGGTAACCTCAATTTCTTCATATGCAAAATGAATTAGTTGGCTTATAAGTTTTCTTCTAGTTCTATGTCTATGATCCTATTATTCTTAGTCACTCAACTGTTATAATTCCCAATTTCCTGATGTGTAAAATGGGGCTGATAGAGTATTTGAGATTTAATCAGAGCAGGATAGACTACTGGAAGATTCTAACTTCCCTAATTTTGAATCCTATATCTCTCTTAAAGTAGCCTAAACCCAGAAGCTATCAAGCAAAGCCAAGATGGTGGAGTAAAGGCAAGGACTTCCCTGAATTCCCCCCTCAAACCTCTCCAAATAGCTTCAAAAATTAGTCTAAACAAATTCTAGAGCAGCAGAACCCACAAAAAGATGGAGTGAAACAAATTTCCAGCCCAAGACAACTTGGAAGGTCAGCAGGAAAGGTCTATTACACCAGAGTGAGAGAGAGGTTCAGTCCAGCACAGGCCTCTCCAGCCCAGACCCTGGCCCTCACCAGAAAGCCGAGCATGCCCCCGGGTAACTGAATCATTGGCAGCAGTTGTGCTTTCCAGACCTCTCAGCCCACAGACACCAAAGACAAGTTAGGTCAGCAAGAAAGTTCTGTAACACCTGGGTGAGAGTGGAGCACAGTCCAGCACAGATTTCACCAGCACTGCCTCAGCCCCCAGCAAACTGGGAGCAGACCTTGGGAGTGACTGCATCAGCAGCAGCAGTGGCAGTGGCTGCATCTGGAGCTCTCTGCCCAGACAGTACGGGTGTTAAAAAACTGATCACAAGATTACAGAGGCTTTTTTGCAAGCACTGAGGCAGGACTCTGTTGCTTTGCCCATACTCGGATCCAGATCGCAGTCCTGGGTGGCAGTCCCAGGGTGAGGAGAAGTGCTAGCACAGCAGAACTTGTGGCCACAGTGGAGGGGGAACACTTTGCACAGCTCCAGGGCAGAAAAGAGTGCTTGTGGTCACTCAGACCAGAGAGCAGGCCAGGAAAGGAGTAAACACAGCTCTCCTTACATCATACCACCTAGGAAGAACTGAAAAACTTACAAGTCCCTAGAAGTATGTCTGAAAACATCTGCACAAAACCCCTAAAACTAGGGACAGTGTGCTCTCCACCCTGGAAGCAGAGCCCTTCCATCAACTAATAGGCTTGCAAAATGAGCAAACAAAGGGGAAAAAAAACCTCTGACTATAGAAAGTTACTATGGTAAAAAGGCAGATCAAACATACTCAGAAGAAGACAATAAAGTCAAAGCTCCTACATCCAAAGCCTCCAAGAAAAATACAAATTGGTCTCAGGCCACGGAAGAACTCAAAAAGGATTTTGAAAACCAAGTAACAGAGGTAGAGGAAAACTTGGGGAAAAAAAGTGAAATTGATGCAAGAAAATCATGAAAAACAAGTCAACAGCTTGATAAATAGAGACACACACACAAAAAACAAAATACTGAAGAAAATAACAGCTTACAAAATAGTCTAGGCCAAATGGTAAAAGAAATCCAAAAAGCCAATGAGGAGAAGAATGACTTAAAGAGTAGAATTGGCCAAATGGAAAAGGAGGTCCAAAAGTTCATTGAAGAAAATAATTCCTTAAAAATTAGAATGGAGTAAATGGAAGCTAATGACTTTATGAGAAATCAAGAAACAAACAAAAACAAAAGAATGAAAAAAATAAAAGACAATGTGAAATATCTGATTGGAAAAACTGACCTAGAAAATAGATCCAGGAGAGATAATTTAAAAATTATTGGACTACCTGAAAGCCATAATAAAAAAAAAAAAAGCCTAGACATCATCTTTCAAGAAATTACCAAGGACCTGATATTCTAGAACCAGAGGGTGAAATAGAAATTGAAAGAATCCACTGATAACCTCCTGAAAGATATCCCAAATTGAAAACTGCCAGGAATATTATAGCCAAATTCCAGAGTTACCAGGTCAAGGAGAAAATATTGCAAGCAGCCAGAAAGAAACAATTCAAGTATAGTGGTGCCACAGTCAAGATAACACAAGATTTAGCAGCTTCTACATTAAAGTATTGGAGGGCTTGAAATAGGATACTCTGGAGGACAAGCAGATTACAACCAAGAATCACCTACCCAGCAAAACTGAGCATAATCCTTCGGGGGAAAAAAGGATGTTCAATGACATAGAGGACTTTCAAGCATTCTTGATGAAAAGAACAGAGCTGAATAGAAAATTTGGCTTTCCAACAGAAGATACAAGAGAAACATAAAAAGGTAAACAGGAAAAGGAAATCATAAGGGACTTAATATGGTTTAATTGTTTACATTCCTACATGGGAAGATGATATTTGTAAATCATAAGAACTTTCTCATTATTAGGGCAGTTGGAAGGTGTGTATATAGACAGAGGACATAGGACTGTGTGGAATATGAGGAAGAGATGATATCTAAAAAACAAAATGAAGAGATAAAAGAGAAATGTACTGGGAGAAAGAGAAAGGGGATGTAGAATGGAACAAATTATTTCAGATAAAAGAGGTGAGAAAAACTGTTTACAGTGGAGGGGACAAGGTGGGAGGTGAAGGGGAGTGAGTGATCCTTACTGTCATCAGAATTGGCTCAAAGAAGAAATAACATATACCTGCAATTGGATATAGAAATCTATCTTACCCTACAGGAAACTAGAAGGAGGATAACTTAAGTGAAGGGGGGGGTGGTGATAGAAGGAAGGGCAGATTAAGGGAGGGGGTAGTTAGAAGCAAAATACTTTTGTGAAGGGACAGGGTAAAATGAGAGAGAGAAAAAGAATAAATGGGGGGAATAGGATGAAGGGAAATACAGTTAGCAATAATAACTGTGAAAAAAATTTTTGAAGCAAGTTTCTTTGATAAAGGTCTCATTTCTCAAACTTATAGAGAAACGAGTCAAATTTATGGAAATGATAGTCATTCCTCCATGCCATATTTGTGCTCTGTTTGCACCTCATATATTTCCTCATTCCAGTACATTGGTTTGTAGTATACCTCCATAACAATGTTACTTCAAGTTTTTTCTCCCTTGTTTCTTGCCTAAATTATATGTGCTTCTCTCTTTGGATTCCAGGACCTTCTCACATTCAAATGTCTATTTAGTAAGCAATTCAATACTGCATTTTAATTGTCTGTTTCTTTTGAGTAAGGTTTAGCATTTCCAGAATCAAATTGTACAACTTAAGTCGAAGTGGTACCTATGGAATCAAAATAGCATCTAGTTGCCCTTGTTTATTATCAACTCTAAACATTTGGGTACACATCTAAAGCTGTTGGTTTTGTTGACAATTCACTTTTTACACGCCTTCTTTAAGTTCCTGTTCCTCTAAACTACTATTCTTCCTATGTTGTACCTGCTGCTCTATATAGTATGTAGCTTAGTAGTGTAAAGAAGAGGTTATTTATCCACCCACTTCCCTCTTCCCAGCTCAACTTCTATTAATTACAGGATAATGGGCCAATAATGATGTGTTAAACTAACTATAAAAGTGTAGTTAGGGCTAACGATCATTTTATTAAGTCCAAACAAGTTCTTTGAATAAGAAAGGAAGCTAGAAGCTAGGCCATTAGACAAAAAAAAAAATGAGCCTTTAAATAATTCAATCTGCTAGCCATAGAGTCAGTGAACATAGTTCAATAATTCAATAGAGCCCAGTTAGACAGCACTTATGTGGAGTTCAAGTCCTAAACATGTTGCAAAGGGCAGTGGAAGGCTGAGCGGATTTTTTTCTCATCCTTCTGCCCCCAGTGGTGATGGTATCTAGCAATGGAGCTAAATTTTTAGAAGGAAATGACCTATCCAGCTGTTTGAGAATTTGTGATATGGTCAAGATGCATCCAACAGGGAATGGAAATGCACACTCTCCAGACAAACTTACACCATGAGAGGCAATCACTTAAGAACCACAGCCTTTGGTATCTTAGAAGAGAGAAAATCAGAAATACAAGGAAGAATTACCCTCAGCAATTTAGAGTTGAACTAGGGAAAGAACCAGCCTGTGGAAGCTCAGTGAGTCACACAGCAGATATGCTGCATTTATTACAGGGAGCAGCATGAGAACTCCTTGAGGACAGAAAAGGCATAAGGGGGGCTACAACATGGAGTTATGTGTTCCTATGGACATACATGTTCCCCATGTGCATATCTAAAAATCATTTACACTAACTTCATGCTACTCTTCCTTTAGATATTTTTGGGAGGGAACTCCACAAATTTTGGAGGGAAGTACATTGTAGTCACAGTTACTATACCACCTTAGTAAATTATCTTCCTATGAACTAACTGTGTCTGCTGGCCTGACTTTTAAAGAAAACACAATGGCTGGGGAGAGAGAGGGAGACACTTATGTGCTATATAGTAATAGTGATAGTTTAGGCCCACAGATTAACCATGGAACCCTGGGTTCTCCATTCTAGAGACGAAGCCCATGAATATGAGTAGAAGTTGGGAAGTAACACAGAGGAGGTGCTACAGTAGGTAGACACAGACATAGGCACAAGCTGAGATACAGCTATAGATATAAATGTAGATTCAGTTGTCTTTTTGCCCCTTTCATTTTCAGTTTAAAGCTATCTAAATTAGATTTACAAGACTACAGACAAAAGTACTTTTTATAAACTCTTATCAGATACATTCCATCCCTGGTCAAGAATCCATAATTTTTATATCTTAATCCTTGGTTTAAGAACTCAAAACCACATGCTCAGACACATTCTTTAACCACTGGTTAAATCTCAAATCTACCTTTTCTCTCAAATTACTTATTTTCAATCATCAGTATTATCTTTGTCCTACCCCATATGCAAGGATGTACCTCAAAGCTCTGTTCCAAGCTGCCTTTTTTTCTCTATATATACTCTCCTGGTGATTTCATCAGCCTCCATGTTTCCAACTATTATCTCTGTACAGATTAAGTCTCAGGTTCTCTCCTGGACTACAGTTTCACATCACCAACTGCCTCCTTTACATATCCCATTAATGTCTTATAGGTATCTCAAACTCAGAATGTACAAAATAGAAAGAATTTTCTTTCTTTCTTTTTTTCAAAAACTCTCCTCTCTTCCTAACTTCTCTATTTCCGTTGTGGGCACCACTAACTTTTTATTCACCCAGGCTCACAACCTTAGAGTCATACTTAACTCTTCCCTTTTCCTCATTCTTCACATTTAATTAGACACTAAATTGTAATGATTCTATTGCCTTAATATATTTTGTGCCTTTCCTCTTCTCTCTACTCGCATAGCCACTACCATAGTTCAGACACTCAACATCTTTCACCTAGAATATTACTATTGCCTACCAATTGATCTATTTGTTGTCATTTCCCCCTACTTTAATCTTTCTTCTCTGAATCTGCCAAATTGATAAGCTTAAAGTGTAAGTCTAATCAATGACGGGGCTACAGGTGGCTCTCTAGATGGTTCCAGAGGTATGTACCTTCAAGCTCTAAATCAATGATACAATGATGTTTCTATGATCATATGTCTCAATAAGTTCCAATGGCTTCCTCTTGCTCCTATGATCAAATACAAATACTTCTGTTTGACTTTTAAAGCCTTTCTCTATCTCACCTACTGTTCCAGGATCATTGTGAACTCTTTCACACAATTTATCATCCATCTTTCCTCTCAGTGCCTTTAAGCATACTATTGCTTATACCTGTGATGTACTAACCCCTCTCCATGTGTCTTATACAATTTGTAGCTTCCTACAAGGTCATTTCCTTGTCATCTTCTATAGGAAACCTATTCTGATCTCTATACAACACCCACTAACATCCCCAAGATTACTTTGCATATATTTTACATAATTTTCTATGCACACATAACCTTCTCCTGTCCCTCCTAACATAAAATAAGCCCCTGGAGGATAGGGAATTGTTTGTGTTTGTCCTTGTATCCCAACGGCCTAGAATAACACCAGGTATATAAGAGACAACTAATAAATGCTTGTTGAGCTTAATTGAATTCCTGACTCCAAAGATAGCTCTCTCTATACTATGCTGTGTTGCCTTACTAGCAAGCTTTATATAAAAATAGTATAATTGAAGGCATCAAACAGCTATCTTACAAGGAAACTTCAGATTGATGAAATAATGTTCATATTGAGAGCTGAAAGGCAAATTATAATTAGAAACCATTGATTATTAAAATGTAAAGTATATTATTTTCAAACACAGAAAAAGTTCGCCACCTTCTACGTGTATGCATGTTTCTCAATTAAGAAAAATGTGGACATAACTGGAGATGTGATTTTTTTTAAAAGATGAGGATCATTAGCTCTTAAATTTTTATTCCAGAGTATTTAGTTGACAATGTATTATATAGATGATGCCTTTCATTTTTAAGTAAGACTTAGAGAGTTCAGCTGTTATTTGAGATTCTCAGTATTATAAAATACTTATTAAAATATATAGTTTTGAAATAAAATAAAATATGATTGTCAATTTCTGTGAAATGCCAAGAAATTAAGACACTGGATTTTCCATTTCAACTGATAGGGACAGCAAACTAGGGTTCATAAATCCTGTTCTCACTTTAACAGAATTATTACCTTAACCCCATCCATACTGAAAATATAAAGGTAAAACAAATCTAGGTATGATATAGAGTTTTATAGAAAAATCTATAACACATATAGTCACAAATAATGACAAGTTTCTGCTCATCAAATTATTATTCTATTCTAGGTTCCTTCTAGTGGACACTAGACACTAGAGTGCTTAGCATATTGTCTTGCACTTTGATTAAAAGAAATTTGTTGACATATTTTACAGAACCACAGAATTTCATAGTGGGAAGGATCGTTAGGGGCCATCTAATGCAACCTATACCTGAATCTATCTAACAACTTCTACCATAAGTAGTCATTCAACTTTTACTTAAAGTCCCTAATGAGGGGGAACCTACCATCTACCCCAGCTCATTCCATATTTGGATAAATATAATGCTAGAAATTTCCTCCTCATGTGACCTAAGATCCAGGGAGCTCACCTTTCAGAAATGGAGCTCTAGTTCTGGATTCACATAAACTGAGTCCAGACTTAAGAAATCTTGACCCTGATTATATGGTAAATAGAGTTTTTCTTATACATTCTGGCTCATTACTTCCCCATTTTTTGTGGTCCCAGAGAAAAATATATTAAACAAAGCTCTTGTTAAGGCTTCCCCTAAAATGGATCATTAGGGTCTCTTATAGGAAAAAAAAGTACTCAATGTACAAAGTAGATGTCAGGTACAGAGCAGCTCTTATTTTTCCTTCCAGGAAAAAAATGTTTAAAACCTTAAAAACTCAGAATTACTACTTACCAAAACTTAAAATACAAAATAATAATTCATCACATCTATTCTTTCAAAAAGAAAAGTACTTTGTGTGACAACTAAATAGATAATTGTGTATTTTGTATAATTGTGTATATATATTGAATATTTCACTTTCATCTCACTCTGCACTGTCCAATCAACTCAAAAGGCTAAGATTTATTGTATAGCTCAGGGGTGGGGTACCTGTGGCCTCGAGGCCACATGTGGACTTCTAGGTCCTTGGGTGTGGCCTTTTGACTGAGTCCAAGTTTCACAGAACAGATCCTTTTTTTAAGTGAATTTGTTCTATGAAGTTTGGATTCAGTCAAAGGACGGTACTTGAGGGCCTAAGAGGGTCACATGTGGACTCAAAGCGACAGGTTCCCTACCCCTGGTCTAGCCAAATGTGATTCTTTAGTCCTTTTAGGTTCCAAATAATTCTAATACTAGTCATCGCCAAGAAACAATGTATTTGAAGAAAGCACCTCCACCAGGGCAGCCATCACTAACTCAGCAATTCAGGAACTCTTGAATACATGAGGTAATTTTTCATCCCTCAGGATGATAGTTCAGTAATCTGTGCTACTAAAACAAAACAAAACAAAAGAGAAACATATAGAAAGAAACAAAATTCAGGGACCAACCCAGAGAAACTAATTATGCATGTCCCTCAGTAAGGGGTCAGTCAAGTCACCAAGAATTCATCAAGCACCTTCTACATAACAGATACTGTGCTAAGTGTTGAGGATACAAAAAAGACTCCCAGCTCCTCTTATCATCCTCATTACAGTGTTACTGAACTACTGACAGCCAAAGAACAAATCTTTCACTACCCAAACAATCCACTTGCTCATTCTCATCTTTCTCAACTTTATATCCCCAATGTCTCAGTCCGGATCTGCCCATCCCTCCTATTAGGTCAATCAATCTCCTAGCATTTATTAAGTGTATACTATGTTCCAGGCACTATGCTAAGCACTGGGGACTTGGGAAAACTTAACCTCAATAAGAGATGAATAGAACTTTTCTCACATTCTCTGGCTCATTATTTCCCATTCCCTAAAAACAAAGATAAGAAACAAAGAAAGATTTTTTTAAAAAAGTCACTGCTCTCAAGGAAGTCTACTGTGAGCTCACTATGCATTCTGGAACTTCTGCTTTATAGTTAACACTCTTCATTTAGACTCTTCTTCTTTCTCCCATATACTGTTAGTCACTGATCCCTGGGTCCCCCAGGTTACATTTCTTGACTTGCCATCCTCTCCAGTACTGGTTGTAGTTTTTCTCACACACTATTCTTTACTATTCAATCCCTTGCTCTCTTGTCCTATCACTTTTCATACCTTACTAAACCCCAGGCCTGGATCAATGTCTCCATCTGACCTACACTCTTTGTCCCCTATTGGCTTCCCCCATATCCACCGTATACAAAGGGTAATCATCTATCTCAATGCACGGCTCATGAAAACCTATTTCAACTGATTCTTCCCCCTGACAAAGTCAAGGTAAATAACCACAATATATTAAAGGAAAAGACAATTACTTAAAACCAAATACAAAGAATAAAACCATATTATAAATGCTCTGCCCATCATTTCTCAAGAGTATCAGGTATCAAAGGGACTTGAGGCTGTGATTCTACTCCCTCTGTAATTCCTCACCCTCTTAACTGCCATACATTCACCTGTATCATCAGGAGAGAAATACCAGTGGTTTTACTACCTACCAATTAATCTCTCTCCCATATGAAATGTGAAAGGAAATAGATTAATTTCTAAGGAAGAGGTAGGGAACCTCACTGTAGCTGTTGCAAGTGATGGGCTTTTCAGTACACAATGTAGATGTTCATGGACACTTTGATTGTTCTTTGTGACATTTCCATATAGCTGCTATCCAAATCTCTGCCCATAATACTCAGCTTCTAATCACCCTGATTTTGTTCTACCACTTCCCTAATTATCACTACAGCTAGACTCTAAAAATTCCATTGTTTTGCCAGCCTCCAATTCATGACTTTCTTAACTGGGTGGTCATGACTATGCTATGAAACTGCTGCTGTGCCTTTTAGAGAAGGAAATTTCCAAGAAGAAATGCAAGAAAAATATATACAACGACCACAACAATATTAATAATGTAAATATCAAGAGGCAACCAAACATGGTTTAAATAAAAAGGATAATATTGGTAACAACTTCACAACTATAAGATGAAAGAGGTGTGACTAGTGCCACATGGATGAGGCATGAGTGCTACTCTCTCTCTCTCTCTCTCTCTCTCTGAGCTAGAGTTGGTTTCCCCAGAGGAGTGTGGCCACATGACTCCAACTCACTCTGGTCTTAGGATATTCCTAATGTGAGTCCCTTGTGGGGGCCAAAAATGTGTTTAATATTCACAACTGTGACTCCTGAGCCCTGGCCAGTGTGCTTTCCAATTAAACTAATCAATCAAGGTATCACCATTAACTCTTATTTATTAGTATTACTTTTTAAGGACTGGGCCTCCCTATCTCTCTTAAACAGGAAATACAGGGTGGGTATTCATGGGCCTAATCCTACTAGTAATCAGCTGCTGTTTCCAACCTAGACCAATTCTCCCTTCTTAAAGCAACCTGGTTAGCTGCCCACTCCTAGGCACTCACCATATTGATACTGAATTTAGTGGTGAAACCTGATTGGCTCAGTCCACTGTAGTTCAGAATTTCCAAGTTATCTGCAAGCCTCAGTCTTCCTGGTCATTTTAATTACAGCCAAGTGCCACCATACCTACCTAATATCATTAACTTTTAATCATTAAACATTTATTAATAGAAGGCAAAGTGATAAGAATCATAACAAAATAGTTGACTCAGACACGTGCTTTCACTAATACATACGGTGTTCAATAGTGAAAGTTGCAGAAAGCTAGCAGTGAGGTACAAGAATAGGATATTTATGTGCCATGGGTAATTCATATTTCTGGGCTATGGTCCTTCATGTCATTGGTTTTAAGTCTGTACCACACATAGCCTACTGTACAATTATCACTCCTCTTAAGAGTCTCTCTCCTGATAAACAAATATGCTTCTCTACTCTCAAATCAATGGAGACATGCTAATGCCTATGAATAAATAGCAGCCTTAAGCCTAGTATCTGCAGAATTCTCAGGCTATTTCATTGACTGGACTTGAGGTAGCATTACATTCTTTTTAAAGAGAATCAATGTCCTTAGCCTGAGAACTGAAGATTTTTCTAGGAAGATTTTTCTGTGACTGAGCATTGAGACGTTGCTACCTGCTCAAGGCATAGCACACAGTAAAAGGCAATACACACAAGCCTCTGCAGGATTTCCCTTGTCTCAAACTGAAGGTGGAACTCAGCCTTTCCTCAACCAGCTCTTTAAAAAACAAGAGGATTTTGCTTTCTCCAACATCAGACCTTTACTCCAATCAGATCAGCTCCCTGCATCAGCTGCAGATCTTTTGTCTCAACTCAAAGAAGCTGCAATTATCTTCCTCCCATTTCTCTGCTTCTGTCAAATTCTTTGCTGATTTCTGTATGTAGCTTCTAACCTCAGCTTTTCCCTTCTAATTCCTAGATTCTCATAGACTTCTCATGTCTCGCTGATCTCAAAATCAGGGCTTCAGGAGTGTGGCTCAAATGTCAACACTCTCAGTGCAGGTTAGATATAGGGACAAAATGAAGCACTTAGAAGCCATTGAACATTTAACACAAGGTTTACTTTGCTCTCAATCACCAAGGATATACAGTGACGATATAATGGTACTTAACTTTCCCTTAGAAGGTCCCTTTTTATCTTTATGTGTAAAGACATCTGGTCATCAGGATAGGATAGATTTGCTCACCTGGGCTTCAGAAATCCATCAAGATTGAGGAGCCTACACTCCATATAGCTAAGACTTTGTATGCCCTTAAATGACCAAGAAATTTGCCAAGGAAGCTTGGGTCAAATACATAAGCTAATCGTGTTCCAGGGGCAGCTTTGTGTTCTTTTAGATAAAGCCTCCCCATATTGTGGATGGGAAGAAAGAAACTTCATCAGGGAAATACTGGTCTTATCATACAGGGCCTCCTTGCGTGTAGCAACCTCAAATTTACATTTTGTTGGGTGTGACACAAAATGTCAATATGCAATTGTTCCATTATCCCTAAATAGTTCTTTGATACAGTTTCCCAGACATAAACATCAAAGTATTAAAATAGTCATGTAAATTAGCTGCTGGGAAACCATGCACTGCAGCCATCTTTACCATTAGTCAATATGTTTGCTCTGAGGGGCTGCTTTCACTCAGATAACATCAGAATACCCTGTGTCTCTCTTTAAGCAAGTTTACCTGAGGAATTGCTCTTCCTTCAAGTCCAGTAAGAATTCTCCTTAAGCTAGTTTCTCTGTGTTTCTGACACAAATGTCTTTTTTCTTTCCCTTTGAGTAAATTAAATGTTCATATGATATAAGAGGAGTAATATACAGCAGTCACCAGTTTTCGGGGAGAGGGAAGAATAGGGATTTGGAGGAGAATTAAAGCTCATTATGAATTAATTTTGTGATGTGGCAGGCAAAAAAAAAAGTTAATGTAATATTGGCATGAACTAAGAGATTCATGGTGCCCTAGACTAAGGCATAGTCCTACTGTGCTCTACCCTGGTAAAACCAAACTTAAAGTATTATTTTCAATTCTAGGTGTCACATTTTAGGAAGGATGCTAACAATGTGAAGAATACTGAGGAGATATTCTCAAGAAATTTGGTGAAGAGCCTAAAATTCCACCTTAGGAAGTCAGTTGAGCTTAGGGAAGAATACAATAGCTAATTAATTTCAGGTCACCAGAAAGAGTGACTAGACTTATTCTACCCCACTATTGAGGAGAAAATTTGGAGTTACAGCTGGAAATTGCATAAACAAATTTAGCCTTGATGTAAGGAAGAACTTTTTAACAAGTAGAGCTACCAAAAGTGCAATAGATTGCCTCAGGCTCCCCTTAATACAAGTTTTCATGCAAAGGTTAAATAAATGACTCATCAAATATGTTGTAAAGGGCATTTCCTCCCCATTTTAGGTTTACTAGATGGCCTCTGAAGTCCCTCCCAGCTCTGATTTTCTTATGCCTTGCTACCAAAATGAAAGCACACATCCTTCTTTTATGTAATTAGTATTCACTACAGCTATAACTAGTAAACTACAAAAGTCCACTAGTTGCAATCACTCTCCTAGGCAGTTTTTTTTCTTAACTCTCATCAATGATTGTACATTGTACTGGGAGACAAGTTTGGGTGATTTTCAGGAAATGTCTATTATGCCTAGACAATATGTTTCAAAAAAATTTTTTTCAATTTCTTCTAACATAAACATTTCAGATGATGTTATTTTCAAGTAGGGTAATGCATAATATATTCTAAAATACTGGGCAAAACACAGGAATAGAAAGAGGTATGGACTTTGAATTTAAAAATTAGGTTCAAACTGGATTTGTGATTTACTAGTCTGTAACCTTGAATAAGTTGGTTAATTTCTCAGAGCTTCCCTTTGCTCATTTGTAAAATGGAGACAATAACAATTGTCCTATCTACTTCACAAAGTTGAGACAGCTTTAATGCTAGATTACTGACTTAATAGAAAGTAACTACCACCCAAAATATTTGGCATTTCACAGTAACATTGGATATCATCCTTAGATACTGGCCTCCTTACTGATTTCCTTAATTTGTTCCTAAATGATAGACAACGAATTCCATCTCCCAAAGAGATTCATATGAATTGGGATTGGTCAGACAACAATGTTATTTTTTTTTCAGTAATTTATGCCTAAATTATTCCTTGAGACTAAATCAGATGCTTTGTTAAATATTTTGAGATTCTTTAATATACAGCTATGAAAGAGCTAATATATCTTCCAAGATATCTAACATGAACAAGGAGCATTTGTAACCCTGAATCAGGTTCACTATAGTCTAAATCCTAAAGAAATAGTTTTTTTTAAAATATATGTGTGCATATATATATACATATATATATATGTGTGTGTGTGTGTGTGTGTGTATAATATATGTGTGTATACATATATACAGACACTTAGATACACACATGTGCTAAGTGAATATAATCACACTTATTTCTAGAAATCTATTAAGGTTATTTACAGCTATAAAATGCTTCTCATAAAAATCAACATTATTGTCCATTACAGGCGTCAATTTCAAGTTTTTCCCAGCTCCTTGACAGTACTGGAAACAACCAAATACAGTTTCCAAAAATGAAGAAAAATATTTTTTTTAAAAAAGAGCTCTTTAATTGTCATAAGTGCAGCCTTTCAGACATAATCAGATGGAGAAACAGTGACCTACAGTGGCCGTTTTATTGAAAATATCAAGATAGCATATAGTAATATGACTTCTAGCCAAAGCTACCTTAAATCATCCGGCTAACTAAAGTACTTAACAAAAAAACATTAAGCAATCCCTCTTTCTTTATCTTTGTGTCTATTGTAAAAGAAGTTTGCTTTACAGTTTGGAAGCCTACTGAATTTATAAAGTGAACTAAGTTGAGGTACAATATATTTGTAAATATTTAACAAAATTATATTTATTAAAAACTATTGTAGGACCTATTTCATTAATAGATAGCAAATCTACTTTGGACGAATTCCTTTGAATTGATTCATACGTCCCTTTTGGCTTCATTGGAAATTACCCAGATAAAACTTTGGTAAGAAATAATTTTTCAAATAATCTCACAAAAATGTTAGTCATCCTAAAGGTTGAGTTTCTTACTAAAATAAATCATAATACCTCCATTTTGTATAGTGATATAGCGTCTGCAAAAAACTTTGACAGATACTATGTAATGTTATAATACTATATAGGATAAACCCAAACCAGGAAAAAAAAACAATTTTTTGACTGAATAATAGAGACACAAATTAATATTTCCTTTTGGATCAAAGTGCCATAAACTTGAAAGTACTTACAAAGTGGAAACAGGTGTTGTCAACTGTTTCAGTCCTTTGAAAACTGTTTGACACATTACAATAGTTTGATCCAAAACCGAAACTCAACAGTACTATAAGCAAAGAAGCATCATAAATCACTTTAGACAGCGCACTGTTGTTTTAGTTATTTCACACTGGAAGAATCCTGTGACTGAATATTGTAACATGTTAACAAAGCAATATAATATATGAATCTGGTAAAATAAAATATTTGAGAAAATTTAGTTCAGTACCCAAGTGCACTATAAATCACATGAATAATTTCATATTATTTAAGTACCTAAAGATTTCCTTCTGCCATAAAATATTTCAGTTAATTCATTTAATGTTGGGTGATTTGGATGGATAATGATGAATATGTTTATATTTTCATTTGCTGATCAGGTATTTATATTATGTGATTGTGGTAGGCATTATCAAATTGCAATTACAAAGAAACAGGAAAGCTGATGATTAGCTGACAATGTTTTATAATAAAATTAGTTATATAAATATAAATTAATCACATCACTCAGCCTAAAATGTCAATTTATGTTACTGTAAACTTCTCTTGTTCCTGTCATGTCCAACTCTACAGACAGACAGACAGACAGACAGACAGACAGACACACACACACACACACACACACAGAACCAGAAATGGAGAACCTGGTTCTTCCTTCTGCAATCCTCTGCTCTAGGCATTCTATTCTTTTGTTTCTGCATATGCTCCATTTAAGCCATTACTCTCAATTACAACTTTCTTAAAAGGCTAATATTCACACTGCAATTGCTTGGCCTTGATAGTAGTCTAGAAGCAATTTGTTATTGATATCTGGCATGTAGAATAATAAGAAGAATAGTAAAGTCAGCTCAGATTCTTAGAATCTAACCAATACCTCACAGACTCTCAGATTCCTTAAGAATATGGCTAATATGGCAGATCTTTAATAAACCTTGTCTTTGGCTGAATAAAAAAAAAAGAATAGTAAAGTCCATTTAATTCTATCTGAAGTCAGTATTTTAAAAAATGAATACAAAACCATTTCTTTTTCAGGCACTGGGGCATTTTACAAAGCCATTTGAGCTTGGTTAGCCCAAAGGTTGTCTTTTAAGACTTTAAATTTGGCATACACACAGTATCAAGTCTTCAGGGAGGAATAATGTATGGGTTGTTAACTTATTTCAAAATCTTATTTCCTTTCACAGTGTTCAACTATTGGTTTCTGATTGCAAGCAAAGCACTATTCTTTCAATTTTATTCTCTTCCTCCTTTGCCACCTCCAAGCTGCTATTCTGGGAGACATATATTATATATATACACACACACACACATACATATTAAGGATCAAGAACAGACATTTTACTTTCCATCACACAAAAAAATCTCATGTTCTTTCATCATTCAGTTGTGCTCTCCCAAACAACAGTGATACTTCAGTAATATTTTGAACTGATTTAACTGCTTTTTCCCTTTTCTAAAGAATTCAAAATTCTTAACATTTGTATAGGGAAATTAGCATATTGCATAGATTTATGGTTATGCTGTGAATGTCCTTTTAACAAAAAATATTGGCACATTGTCATTTTTTTATTAAATGCACATATTAATTATTGGGATTTAAAAAAAAAATGGAAGGAGAGACAAAACAAAACAAAAACCATACTATAAATCTTTGCAAGTCTTCTTATTCATAGCTCAGAAAGAATGTTATCCTTTCAAAATCTATCAGATCATGCCAAACATTATACCAAGTTTAATACTCAGGTACTTTGAAGTCACTGCCTTTGAAGTCCGTTTAGGTTTTGGTTTAAGTTGTTCATTCTCTAGAAGGTTGTAACTCCTGTATTGTGTCTGTGTTGCTCTATCTTTCCTTTGGTTCATTAAACTACTTTCTGCTTTAATGTGAAGAAAATTTTAATTCTGTTCTTTGAGGAATAATCTGAAAACTTTAGAATGTTTTGCCTAACAACTACCAAAGGATATATAAGAATTTTCATAGAAGCATTCTTACAGGAGAAAAAAAAGGAACAAAACAGGTGTCCTTTTTTTGATTTCTTAAGTTTAGAATAAAATATTTTTTTAAAAAATCAGAAACTTATTCATCAAATCAAAAGTTTGAAGGCAGAAATAAAGACTTAGTACCAATTTTAAAAAAAGGATGATTCCTGTGAGGAACTTAGAGAAATATTGGAAGACTTGTATAAAGTGTTGCAGGATGAAGAAAAGAGAATCCAAAAAATAGTGTTCACTGGGATTAAATTAATATAAGTGCTAAAAACACTAAAAAGTATTTAGATTGCTGAATTGCACTGGATAATCTTGGTCCTAAAAATTGATTAGGAAATGTACCTTCCTCCTGTCAATAGAGTGAAGACTACAGATGTGAAATATGATAACACCCTGTCAGATGTTCTTCCTGCGTCCACTGATTTTGTTTAAATGTAGTGGTAGTGGTGGTTGTTGCTGCTGTTTTGTTGTCATTGTTTTTATACAGGCAATGCTTCAATATTTTGGGGTGGAAGGTGGAGAAAGTTTCCTTTAAAACTAGCATAAGAAAGTTTCAGATATGTTTAATATGAATGCATATGTATAGCCTATATCAGATTGCACACCATCTTGGGGAGGAGAAGAGGAAGGAGGAGAAAATTTAGAATTCAAAATCTTATGGAGGTGAACTTTGAAAACTAAAACTAGTTGGGGGAAGAAGAGGAAGGAGGAGAAAATTTAGAACTCAAAATTTTACAGAAGTGAACTTTGAAAACTAAAAATAGATAGAGATAAAAAAATAAAAACAGTAAAAAAAATTTCTTGGTAGTATAGTTCACTTTGACTGTAGTGTTTTCATAAGCAAAATCAACTAGTTTATCTTTAGTTCCATGACACATTCTCCTTTTGTTTGTTTTCTGTCCTTTTTGATACCCCTTCCTCAGGTGCCCTCTGTCTTCATGGAATATCAGACTGTCAACAGCCTCCAACTAAAAGCAACCTGAGAAACCATTGAGAAAGATGTTTAGAGAATGAGGAACCTTTCCATAACCCTGCACCTCATGAATATTACCAATACACATGTGAATAAGGCTTGTCCAGTCAATAAACAGTGAAACTCATAGATACTATTTTTATAGAAGACACACTACTATCATATTAATAAGAGTAATCTTAACATAATAATATCCACTCAAAAACTATAGAGTTTTATCTTCCTTTTTTCTCCTTGACACATAGATTTTTGTTACTAATGTAGGAGTCTTAGCTCATATACTTGCCCTATGTACAGAGCATTAACATCTAACTTTGATTGTAGCCATGAATATTTCTACATGCATCACTCACATGGGTACATTTCTATTGTTTAAAGAAAATTATTCTTTCTCAATCTTCAGTGATATTTCTTAAATGTTTTGCAAACCTTAAAGTGCTAGCTATTACTACTACTACTACTACTACTACTATTCCTGCTACAATTACTACCTAATAGGCCACACTACAAATTAATGTAAAGTAAAATTTAGTGCAATGTGTCCTTCTAAAAAAAAAATCACCGCATTTAATCACCTAGACATTGTAAAGAACCCAACTCTGCAACTGCAAAAATTGTTCTAATTCCTGAAAAGGCCATAAAAAGGCTTTGATAGAAGAAGACTACAGGCCAGATGTTAATCAATCATTTTTGAGCTGAACTTTTTCTCTTTGGGGGTGGTGGTAAATAAAATGCCTGAAGCTAGGCTTTATGCTTTGGAAATGTGAAGACAGTAGCTTGCATGCTTCAAAAGGCAAACTTGAGACATTGAACATGCATGCATGCTTAGCACCCACCTGTCAGCAGAATTGACTTAACCACTTGAACTTTCCCAAAAAAGAGCATGATCAAACAATAATGTCATTTTACCACATCAGCAATTAGTACATAACTGGTTTTCATTAGAGTTTTTGAACTATTAATTAACTTTTCAGTTACTATTTAAATGGTTACCTGAAAATCATTCCCACATTTTAAGTTTCTTCATTCAAAGGAAGTTTTCAAACAGTG
The DNA here is from genome assembly GCF_003287225.1 of Phascolarctos cinereus. NCBI lineage: Eukaryota > Metazoa > Chordata > Mammalia > Diprotodontia > Phascolarctidae > Phascolarctos > Phascolarctos cinereus. The sequence goes on along the minus strand of NW_027556180.1, from coordinate 197,962,140 downwards.
TTTTTTTATTGTATAATGAGCTTAATGTATGAGAATAATAATGATGCTTTACTTTCAAACAGAACATGAACAAACAGGCAATTTAAGTTATAAATATCTATCGGCCATATAATCATAATATGATTGATATAAAACCACAAGGCACCATAAAGAACGTCAAGTCCAAATTCTCCTTCAGAATTCAGATTTTATAGATTAGGAAAAAGAATCAGGGAGAAGTTAAATGGCTTGGCCAGAGTCACAGTTTCTGTGGCAGGATTTGAACGCAGGCTTTCCTGACTGAGTCCTGCATTTTATCCACTATGGCACTGAGTCAATGATGGAAACAGAGTTAAAGTTAAGACATCTTAATTCTCAGCCAAATGTTATTTCCACTGGATTACACTGATTATAATAAATGGTTCTAGCATCTTACTAAAAAAAGTTCCTGTTATTACATTCAAATGCCTGGCTACACAAAGAAATAAAATAAATACAGACGTAATTGGGTAAAAATTAGTCCCAGAATGTAATTACTGCTTCTAGACATCTTTCTCAAAGTTCTATACCAATGTCTCATCCTGGAATGAAGGTGACCATGACCTCAAACATGCATAAGATCTAGAAGCTTCTACCAGACCAGAAGGACTTCATATGACCTTGACAACAGACTGAATGTGCTTTTGAAGAAACATTTCAGAGTAAGCATGGAGAGGCTCATCACAACACTGGTAGTAGTGGGAAGAGTGGCAGAGAGTACTATGAATCATATAGGTTTTAGGCTATCTAGAAACTTTAATTCCTATTGACACTCTAGACGTGAGATCCTTTGCTACTGTCATAAAAGGGGAAATCATATAAATCTTGATACTCTTGCTATAATTGAATCCAGTAGAAAGAAGAAAGTTGCAACCAAATACAAGCATGGATCACTCCAATCTCCTTCATCTCTATAACTAGAAAGAAAATATCTTCCCCACTCACATACACACATACTTAATACTATTTAATTTTAACTCCATGGGATGGTTCAGGCAACTCCCAATGGCTTACCCACAAGAACTGTCATAGGAGCTTTTGTAAACACCCACTATTCTTCCCTAATTAGCCACTAGAACTTAGACCCAAATAAGGGATTTTCCACCACCTCCTGAGCTTCTTCCTGCAGTAGTTTTCCACTTAAATCCATAATGGAAACCAGGGTAATCCTACTGTGATAGATCTAATATCTACCAGAATTTTCTTGACTCAGTCCTTTTCCCTTTACCTACAAAATGGGATAGACCCAGGCCCCTCCTCTTTCTCTCCTTTATCAAGAATTAGCTTTCTCTAAAATGAAACAAAGCTGTCCCTATGACCTGATTGGTCCTGTCAACTACCTGGTCACTCAAGGGTGTAAAAAACTGCAGCCACATGGATTCTGGGCCCCAATGAGTTAGTAGATTTCTGAAGACTATGCAAGTCACCATAATCTTTACCACACCTTGCCCTGATGACCATGAGTGTTTCTGCATAGAGATAAGGAGTTCCACGATATAGAAGTTAAGTTCCACTGTATACTTGCTGTATATCCTTGTTGTGTTAGGGCAAAGTAAGCCTCATTTTGTAACTATCCAATGACTTGTCAGTACTTCTTTTTGTTCCAAAATCAAACTTGAACTGAGAGTGCTGGCATTGAGCTGCCTCCAATATCTATGGACTCATGCCTTCTGTAACAATCATAACCTGAGTGCTGGTATCTATCAGCCCTTTGTATATTTGGTGCCCTACCACATTTCTAAGCCTTAGTGAACTGATTAAATGGTCTGCAGTTCCCCTGCAGTCCTGTAGCCAAAACAGCCTGAATGTTGGGGACACTTTTGATCTTGCTGTCAGGCAACTCATTCTCTCATATCCTAATACAAAGAGTAGCGGCTAGTAAAGTAGGAACCTTCTGGAATGACCTAACTTTGGGCAGAGTAGAACAATCCTTACTTACCTATTCTGGATTCCCCAATACAATTTTACTAGCATTGTCTAGGCTTCCCATCATTCATCTTTTTGTCCTTCAAAAGGTATACCCAAAGCTCTTTTACAAGAAAGTTTATCTTCATCCTTGACCCATCCTTGCCTAATATGGCAGCAGGCACAGTGCCTCCTCTCACCATCCCCAAAATTGTGTGGACAGCCCTATTTTCCAGAAAAGTTGCTGGAATTGCCCCAATCTTCTACTCAAACTTCATCCAGTCCTATATGGTAGTCTGGTAAGGAAAATTCATAGCTAAAGATGATTTCTTTCAGGTAGAACTTTGCTTAAAAAGGGAAACCTAATTATATCTGAAGCAGGCTGGTCATAGGGAATATGAGAGAAAGCCTGAGAAGTGGGCATAAATCCAATCTACCAAATCCACCTCCTTAAAAAATTTCACTTCTACCTTTGTAGTCCCATATCAGGTAACTATGTAAAAAGGAATTTATCTCTATGGGGCCAAGTATATAGAACCTCACATTTTAGCCACCCAAAAAGAGACAACTGGTTCAACTGGCTTTATAAGAATAAATCTTTGGTAAGGTCTCCAAAGAGCTCTGTAACTAAAAGAAGAAAAAACAAACAAACCTAGGTTTCCTATATTAGAACCCACACTCATTAGCCATTTTTCAAATGATTCAGTAGCTAGCAGTTAAAATAAAAACAAAAACCTTCGATTGCATTATCCTCATTTCCTTAGTGATGAAAGCTCCTTCACTCTCTGACTCCCTTGTAGAGGAAGAAATCATTCTCCAGGAGGTCATTGGAGGGTCAGGAGTAGATGGCAATGGGATAGGCCCAAAGGTTTTCTTCCCACTAGTAGCAGTTCCTAATCCTCATCATCACTTAGTCTCCTTTTTACTTCCCTTATAGCATTAATAGTAGAATTTAACACATTCTCTAAGTGAAACTTCTAGATCAGAGATCATGTTTATCACCAGTAGCCTATCAGTCCTTAGCATTGTTATTAGATCCATAAACTGCTTTTTTACCTTCAAGGCTTAATCTTAAAAGATTAACAACTCCTTCATTTTGACTCTAATGAATAGATGTACAAAGAAAATTAATCTTCATTTTTTGATGCCCATTGGTAACCTACTTTTTAAAAAACTATTAAAATGATCCAAGATTTTGATCTCATTTTGATATCAAGCTCCTTAAGTATCTATTGTGTTAAACCTACAGGGTGAATGCTAGCATCCTCATCATCTCACATGTCACATCTCTTAGCCCCCAATGATACTGTGGTCACAGGACCACTTTGCACCACCTTTCCCCTTTTCAACAACAAATTTAGCAATGAAGTCATTTCAAACACCTGCTAAACACATCAAATATTATAGGTCAGGTCAAATTTTGGCTGGTCTAGTAATTTAGACTAGAGATTAAAACAAAATGGGACACTTGTGAACCATAACATCAAGTTTTAAAAAACCACTTTATTAATAAGAAAAAAAGGATACAATTCCTAAGGTTAAAAAAAAAACATTTCAGGAAAAATAGTGTTTTTGCCTCTGGCAACCAGAAAGAGTAGGTCAGGAAAGCATTCCTATGGGACAACAGGGATTCAGATAAAATATCCCACCCAAATTCCCTTTATGAAGGTCTTTTAATTTTAATACCTGCCAAAGCAACGAAACAAAACAGCCTTCTCACCCTCTTAAAGAACAGGCCAAGCCTAAAAGAATGAGATACCAATGAATTATAAATTACACAGGAGTATATGGGGTATTCCAGGAGAACTAGCACCTTTGGTGTGAAGTCTTGCTGAGCTCTTTTTTTTCCATCTACCTTTCACCCAATTCTCACCTATGGCTCCAAGAAGTTGTAACATGGGCAGTGGCCATAGCTTGGTAAAACTTTCTTGACAGATGGGCTAAATGGACCAAACCAGGTTGAGGGTAACCAACAGGCCTCAAACCCATTGGTGAGATAGGGGATGTCTACCCAAAGCATGTGAAAACTTCCCCCAGTGGAGTGGGCAGGTGAGAACAATTTGTTTCACTGGCCATGAAGGCAGAGGAAGGAGGCACTGTGGAGCACTTTGAGCTTGGTCAGACATCAGAGATGCCAAGGTCATCCACTGCATCCTGGACCATTGCCAGTTGTCTTGACTTTTGACATGCCACTGGACTTCAATGACTCTGGAAGAAAGAGTGAGGCTAATGATTTTGCTTCCCTTAAATCTTATTCACCACTACCACCACCCACCCTGCATCATGATGTCATTGGTGCTCTTTGAAAAATAAAGGACAAACAAGAAGAACTCTTAAGCTTTTATAACATGAATGCTTTCTTGGGAAAATAACTGGTGTTGAACATGGCCAGCATTAAATAATATTTTTAAATGAAATACTACATTTTAAAGGACAAGAAAAGATTTGTTGCTGATAGGGGCACTATATATGTATAATCAGATCCCAGATTTGTTAGAGCAAAGACCAGAATTGGTTAAAAAAAATGAGGAGAAAAGTATAAAAAAATATATTTTAAATAATTCAACTTTGAGCTATTTTAAAAAGTAATTAACAAGGGGAAATGGAAAATGGACCTCAAATAATATCATCACTGATTATAGTAAATTTACACGTAAGTTTAATTACTATTGTCACAACGAGGATGCCAAAAGATCCCAGAAAACACTTTATTTAGCAAACAATTTGCTTACTTGACAAGCAGAGAGAACTAGTGACCAAAGGGGACACTGATTTAGAGGATAAATTTATTGTAAAATCTTACCAAGAAGAATTGTGGACAATTATGGGCAGTATCATCTCATAAAGTAGAGAGAATTAATGGATAACAAAACAAACTTAAAGAAGGCTTGTCAAGACATCCAGCAAATTCATAAAATAAAAATAAAAAGAGGCCAATATAATAATAAGAACAATAATAACAATAATAATAATAATAATAATAGTAATAATAATAATTACAACTCATTTTATCCTTAAGAAAACCCTTTAAAGTATGTGCTATAATTATTCCAATTTTAAGGAAAACAAATACCAAAACAATGGGAAGGAGCTATGATAATAGCCATAATAAACTATTTTTACCATCATGGCAATGTAATCACCAAACTTGACCTTGACATCACAATCCCAGGTGTGTTTATGGGGGGGGAGGGTGTAGAAATGGTCCTAAAGAGCACAGAGATGGGGAAAGAATCCAGATTAGACCAAGTATATAGAAAGAAATCTGTGCTGAAGGAGACACAATTGTGAGAGCACTGAGGGATTTTTATGTAAGCTCTCTGATGAGGGGAAGAAGTCTAAGGCATAAAAAACAAAGACTCCAACATTATTAATACCTCCCCCAAAGGCAATCAACCTATAGGCTTATCCTGCATGGTTATTCTCTCACTATACCAATTGCTTGTGTGTTACACATACACAAGTTGAGGGCATTCTCAACAAGATTAATTAGGAGGGAACAGGCAGGATTGTACAAGTGGTATACAATCATGAAGCACTCTTTACTATTTCAAACTGTCTGAAAGATATGGGGAATATAAGGTCTGACTGTAGTTATTTGTTGATTTTTTTTGGGGGGAGGAATGATTTGGTAGAGCAAAATGCCACCTTATAGGCTTTTTTTCCAACAAGGTGTTTCCTAGATAGATAGATCATTCAAGATTCCTTGAAAGACATAACCTGATCACATATATATATATATATATATATATATATATATATATATATATATATATATATATATATTATATATATATATATATTATATCTGGCAATGAAAACAACAAGGAGATAAATTCATACCAAACATGTTCATCACTGTGATGGAAGAGATCAAGTATAAGCTTTAAGTTGAAGAAGGTTACTCTATGGTTGGTGAGGTCAGTCAGTAGGTCAATAAACATTTATTAAACACCTATCATGCCCCAGGCACTGTGCTACAGGATGCGGATACAAAGGCATGTCTTTGGTAAAAGACATCCTTTGCTCTCAAGGAATTTACAATCTTATGGGATTAACATGCAAATGGCATAATATGCAAATAATAGGTACAAACAAAGCTAACTACAGGATAAATCAGAAATAATTAACAAAAGGAAGACCCTAAGATTAAGAAGGACTGGGGAAAGTTTTCCAGGAAAAGGTGGGATTTTAGATGAGCCTTAAAGGAAACCAAGAGGGAGAAATGAAGAGGGAAAGCATTGGGGGTATGAGTGACAGCCTATGAAAATGCCCAGAGCCAGAGACAAAATCCAGTGCCACTGGATCGGAAGGAGATGGGGGTATAAGAAGACTGGAAAGATAAGAGGGCCTAGGCTTTGAATGCTAGAGGATTTTACATTTGATCCTGGAGGTAATAAGTAATTCCTGGAGTTCACTGAGTAGAGTGGGTAATGCAGATAGTCCTGTGTTTTAGGAAAATAACTTTCGCAACAATACATGTTTCCAAAAAGTTTTAAAATGAACATCACATAAAGTGAGCTGGCCACAAAATCTAGCATGGACTCAAATCCTGAACTCATATAGCCCAAGTAGGTTATTTCCTGATTTTTCAAAACTCATAAGGTCTCAAAATAAAAAAAAAAACACCTCATAAGGTCTCCAAATTAATCTCTTTCATTTAAAATTAAATAAACATCAATGCAAAAAAAAGAAAAGAGTCATATTCCTGGCATCGGAAGGAAAGGACAGCCTAATGCAGCCAGCCCAGTAGAAACTCAGAGAAGATCTGAAATGAGTGCCTTTGGAATACAGTCTCAATCCAAGTTCTCAGGGGGTTGTCAATCAAAGAAGCTACTATTTACTAGTTGGTCCCCAGATCAGCATCAGTTAGAAAATGTGGACACTTGCACCAAATTTCTCCAAGGCACTTCCATTACATATCATCACAACTGTCCCAGAAGCAGGCTCCCCAGCCTCTTCCACCTGGGTCTTTATATCAGCATCTACACATGCTCATAAAGACTGCATTCAGCAGCTATTCCACCATCACACTAAAAGCACATAGCAGATGGGATTAAAACTTATTTGAATTGATTCCCAATCTTCCCACTATAAAATACGCCCTCAAATTGATACAGTCTTTGTCAGAATAAAAGTTTAGTTAAATGGCAATTTATGTATATAGAGGGGATCCCAAGACAATGAAGTGAGAAACAATGTACAGGTTTAGAAATTAAAGTTAGGTTATCTCATTTCACTGATTAGATTCTAAATAGGCTCGATATTATATCTCAAAAAGACAAATGGTGTGGGTTGCCCCAAATGGTATAGCAACCCAACACACTGATGATGGTATGGAGTTACTTCTGGGAATATAGAATTATAGTGAAGGGAATAGACATTCTTATGGGTTATATAAATATAAAATTTTTAGGATGAATTATCCATCTTCCTCAGTGGGAGCTTTTATTCCCAAAATTAAAGATCAACCAGTGAAAACTGCTACAAAGGAAGCAAAATTCTACATCAGCAAATGATGTGGAAAAAATGGCAGATGTCACATCAAGGTTAAGAAAGTTATTTCTCTTTAGGCTGACTTTGCAAATGATTGGTTTCAGAAACTTTATTCTTTCATTTTCAAAAACAAGGACTAAATTCTGTCCAACAAAACATACACAAGAATTGTGTGTGTCTGCAAACAGATTTTAGCCAATGGAATTTAATTTTCTCAAACTGTTTCATAGAATGAAAATCTGAACCATTGTGTTTTGTGTTATTGGCCTTACTTAACCAGCAGAGTAATATAATACTCTCTTATCGAAAGTGAAGATCAGGAAGTTAATAATTCTGTGGGATTTCATTGGTAAATTAATAATTTACTTTCCTACGGATTTTGCTTTCTTCCTCCCTTTGTGACTTCCTTTCCTCAGTTAAATGTCATGGCATATTGAAATATATTAGTATCTAGTAAAAAACTAGACTATTCTTTGGTTAGAGATCTTATTTCTTTGGGAGCTTAAATTTAATGTCTACTTCATTGGTCAAGCACTTTTCATTAGATCACCTATATGAATTGGTAACAAATTTGCATTTGTAACAGGTTTGGAAAGCCATTATTTCAGAAGTGAACACTTATGGAATCTATAAAGATGAAAATTGGGAATTAGAATCCAAATACTTATTTTTGCACATTTTTGTATACAAAATGTTGATCAAATCATTAAGCTTACTGTCTAATATGATAAATAAATTTTCTTAAGAATTTTCTTTCAAATTTTGCTATTTCTACCTTAAGAAAGAGCAATGCTTCTTTTCCTCTTTTACTTTGTTAACTAACTAAAATAGGCAAGTTCTTTACCTCATTATTGTATCAGCATGTTAAATTAACTGTTAGGGAAAAAAGGAACTGTTTTTGACAATTATTCTTTAAATTTCAGAAGCTGACATCTTCAGATACTCTCTTTCATAGCAATATGCATTTTAATTTGAAAAATTCAGCTTCTGTTTGGGGTACTTCAAAGCTTATTTAAATGCAAATCATAACCTTAAATAGTTTTACCCCAAAATACTATTTTCAATTAGGGACCTGAGTATTTTAATAAAACTAAACTGCTGTGCAATTTATTAACTGGGGATTTTTTTCTGAGTTCATGATCTTTCTCAGGATTGTTTTAATTGAAATGCACTTTATTCTATACAAATACATGCTTTTCGTCAAAAAGAAAGTCAAATATGATAGCACACCAAATTGTAAGGTACCTGAAAATAATTTTACTCTCAATATAATGATAGGTACCCATTTGTGACTCTTTTTCAGTGGGCTATCAGTAAAATTCCATGAAGGGAAAAGATAGTAGCAAGGAGACTGGAGCCTGTACACAGTATTTAGAAGGTGCTCAAAAGATTGCTTACTTGCTTCTCTTGAGTAATGACTGTGTCAGGTATGGAGAGATAAGGTCCAGCTCTTTAGTTGACCTGAGACTGCCAATGCCATAAGTCCAATGAATGAAGATATACAACTTCTTTGAATTATACAATTTGGAACTACCTTAGCTCTCCAGGACTTTGGACTGACCCTGGAAGAGACACCTGCATTGTGTTAAAATTTTGAAGAGACATCTAGGATCCTAAGAGTAAATGTTCCTTTGAAGTTTCAGCCCGGGAATGAAGTGATCTATATTTAATTTTGCAGCTACTGACTTACTCTGTGACCTTGGGCAAGTCATTTAAACACATAGGGACTAGATGACCTCTATGCTCCCTTCAAGCAAAGAACATGCTATGAGTCTGATTCTAGTTTAAAATGTTTGTCAGCTTCCCAAGTCTATGTTCTTACCTGTAAACAAAATTTTCTTCTGAAATCTCATGATGAAAATGACAGAAAAAAAAGGCAAATTGGGCTCTAAATTGCATAAGACAATTTCTGTGTTTTGCACCTGTGCCTAGCTTTTGTGGATCCAGCCTACAAATGCTAGGTGGTGGCCTATTGTAAAATAGATAGATAGTATATGTTGCCATTCCAGAAGGACAGTGACTAATAATTCATTTTTTTAATGGAAACCCATAAACTTAGGTCATCTGGTCAGTCTACCCCTGCGGCATTGCAGAGAGTGTGTGCAATTTGTTTTTTAAATTGAATACATGCTCAAAGTGAGAACAAGGTTAGAAAAACAGCCTGCCCTGGAGGACTTTAATATTTCTTCTAGCCAAAAGGGGGGGGAGGCGGGGGGGGGGGGAGGAAAGAAAAGGAAAAGGTGAATAGGACAGGAAACACATTTTTAAAAGGCCTGCCTAGAGGACAAGTTCAGGTATACAAAATTCCAATCTACATTGAAAAAAAGCAGGGATCCAGTGAAAATGTGTTACTTTAGAGCAATCCATTTCAGTAAAGATCATTCAAATAAAGAGTAGATTTACCTTATTCCTAAATAAAATCAATGGTTTCTATTAAAATAGATCTAATATGCATAGTAGCTGGGAGAAGCTGATTCTTAGGATGTAGAATGGAATGGGAAAGTATTTATTAAGCTCTTATTAAGCACCATATACAGTGCTGAGACCTGAGAATACATACAGAAAATTGAAACATTCTCTGCTTTTAAGAAGCTCACATTTTCACCAGAGGAGACAACACATAAGGGAGGACACATAGAAAAGACAGGTAATATTTAGACAAAAAGTCTAAACAAAAGTAACAGAGCAAGTGGAAAGGCCCAGCAGATCTTGGGGAGCATGGTCACGGCAGATGGTTCTCCATCAAGAATCAGTGGATTAAAGTTAGACAGGAGGTAGGCTCCACCAGAGATAGGAATGACAGGGAGGAAGTAGGTGTTCTGTGCCTAGTGAATACTGGGCAGTGGGACAGTAAGTGTGTAAGGGGAAACTGTCCATGGCAATTCTTAGTTGCAACCAAAGTTACACTCTTTTCTTGCTGCTTCCCATTGGTGGGATAGACCAGAGAAAGAGAAGGTCCTTGGTTCCTTGTCCAAGTGGATATAGTTGGTCCTAGTCATCAGTTTCACAGAGACGGTTGTTGGGGTCCACCCTTAGTGGACCAATGTGACTATCGATTTCACAGAGTGCTCCTTATGTCACTCATAAAGATGGCCTCAGGAATTACATACAGATCAGCTGTAGAAGCTACCACTAGGCCCCTTGCTTTGAACCCCTTTTCTCTTATGTAGGAGGAGAAAGAAATTAAAAGCTATTTGAAGACCATCCTGTATAAATTCTGCCTGAAACGTATCATGGGAGGTTCAAGTCTCACTGATGAAGCATGCTAGCTATATGGGTCTGGCTAAGTCCTTTAACCTTTTAGTACTCTATAAATTGCAAGGAAGGTTCTAACCTGCAAAGGTAGAGTTTACTCACTTGAGAGTTCCCTGAACCAATATCTTGAATATACAGATCCAAATGAGCATTACAGTTTGCACTCTGGGAAAACAGATGAACCTTGATAGAAAATATAATCCAATTTACTATGTTTGAAGCTACAGTGAAAACATGTTATGAGGCTAATAATTAGAAAACTAGACTAGAATGGTGAAAAAGGTTCAACCTACTAATGTCACTGTTGGCATTACATATACTGCCAGCTCCCTGGACTGCTGAAGTAGGAAGTATCGTGACCTGAATATTTTCAAATGCCAGACACAAAACATTTTCATTTGGATCTAGAATCCATCATTTAATTTGAGTTTATCTGATCCAGGAAATCAGCAGTTTATACCAGTCGACCAAGTTTAAATTCTGAGGACCCCCAAGCCAAAACAAAACAACCCTAAAGATTGTCTTCTTTCTCCTTGGTAACTAAAAGGTAAACAGATTTTTGGCCTTTCTGGAGAGAAAAGGCCACATGAGTGTTAGCTATATTTCTCATTTTCCTTTCTTTGTTCTCATTTACTTTCTTTGTATTTGGTTTCATCCCATTTTCCATGAGTAGAAGAGAATGATTTCTCATCTTGGTAAGAGATAGCTCTCAGTGTACTGAGCAATATGCTTCTTAATTTTTAGCAAGCTAATCAAACCCCATAAATTTTAAAGTTTTAGGTACATTTGGTATTTTATTCATTACCTATGGTCAGTAACCCTGGACTCCACTCCCAAAATGCTCATGGACCAACGCCCAGTCTGGTAGTGTGATGCAAGATGGCCAGTCCCTACCTGAATTTTTTGAGAAAAATTACTAACTAAATCATCTGTATATCTCATATTTAAATTTCAGCAAATATGACTAAGACATTTCCCTCTTGTAAAGAGATTCAGTGCACAATATAGATATAATATATGAGGGCATTTTTCTTTCTCCACCTCAGGAGATGTTTAAAACACAATGGATTTGTATGTGTGAGCAAATATAGGCAACAGGAAGCACTTAAACATTTAGAGTTATTAGACTTATTCTGGAAGGTAAGGATACTTTGGAGAACAGCTGGACACATATTCTCCAGTCACCTTAGTCCCACACAGTGTGAGCAACTACAGCACAGTTATACAGGATAGCATGATGAAACTTTCCTGTACCACCACAGTCTTCCAGCATTGGTCCTCCAATTATGTATGACAATCTTCCATTCTCCAACAAGCATGTTGTCAAGAAAATGTCCTTTTTGGAGACTAGTACCCAAATCTTGAACTCAGAAACTTCCAAACTCAATGTCTCGAGCTCAAAATTATACAGAAGATAACTCTCAAGGCTGAAAATTTCCATTCTCAGATTTGCTAATCTTCGACATGTGTCATAGAATTGTAATCTACATTGAGCAAGGGAAGATGGAGGCACCGGTACCCACAGGTGGACAAACTTTTCCAGCAACCCTGTACCCACACCCTTTTAAACTCTGAAAGGTTTCAGACTTTGAATGAGGCCCAACTATGCTAAATGCTACTTGACCTTAACCTTGAAATGGTCTTTGTGGGTAAAAGAAGCCAAGCAAGTGACCAAACATGGAAAGTAATGCATGCATGACTAATGACTGAGATCTGGTTGGGGGAGAGATAGAAAATGTCAGTGGTTTTGAGACAGAGCATCCCAGAATCTCAGCTGTAGTCTATACGCTAAATTGCACTGCTGTAGGTTGAGGTGAGTGTCATCAAGCACTGCTGATCCCCAGCGACAAAGCAAGCCCTGAAGAACCAGAGGCAGAATTATAGTCCCATCCAGTAACCAGCTGAGATGCAAAACAAGGTTGGGAAACTGCCTTGGGGGCTGTTTCCCCTATGCTTCCTCAGGAGACAGATCTCATCTGTTATCTTCCTCAGCTGCAACCTTTATTGCCTAGTTCCTTAATGGAGAAATAGATAGATGGCAACATAGCCATACTGGTCTCTTCTGTGTTTTTTTTTAATGATTCATCAATATTCTTCTCTTTTCTCCTTTTTTAAATTTGTCTATAAATAGCCTGCTTTACTACTCCCAACTCCTACCATTATCCCCACAAAAGGCTTTTCACCAACCTTGTTTAGCAAATAGTATGCTTCAATCTGCATTCAAAGTCCGTAATTCTTTCTTTGGATATGGACAGCATGTTCCATCAGGAGACCTTTGAAGATGTCTTACATCCTTGCATTGCTGAGAAGGGTTAAGTATATCAATATTGATCATTGTACAATGTATTTTCTATCTCTGCAGGAAACTGCTGATTGGAACATGGAAAACTTTTCCATTGAATTGAGATGATATGGCAATATTAATCTAATAATTATTAGATTATCTGAGTTTCACAAAAACCAAAAGTTTGTATTCACATTAGTGAATAGTTAATCAAGTTCAGTCTCAGTAAAGTATGCCTGTGCATACTTTACATTTAGTCTATCTTCAAAATATTTAGAGCTATATTGTTGCTTAGTCATTTGTTCAGTCACCTCCAACTCTTCATGACCTGTTTTAAGGTTTACTTGGCAAAGATACTCAAGTGGTTTGCCATTTCCTTCTCAAGCTCATTCTCCAGATGAGGAAATCAAGGTAAACAGGTAAACCTGACTTGCCCAGGGCTATACAGCTAGTAAGTATCTGAGGTTGGATCTGAATTCAGGTCTTCTTGACTTCAAGCTTGGCACTCTATTCATTGCACCACCTAGTTGCCAATTATAAGCATAGCAAATGCTATGGAAGGCTTTTCTGTTGGTCTAGATCAGAGGTTCCCAAACTTATTTGGCCAACTGCTCCTTTAAATAAAAATTACTCAACACCTCCTGAAAATCTAATTTCTTTAACACTTTATTTTTTTAAATTTGCATCATTTCAAAAAAATACTAAAAATTGCATTCTGTGTGTTTATTTGGAAAATAATGCAATTACTATGACTTTAAGTCTGTTACACAACAGATGAAGCATGTATAAACAGTTTTTCCATATTTTCATATCTTCTCTTATTTCCTTATGCTTCTATTGCTGCCTTATTTTTATTCAATGCCTCCCAGTTGCACCTAAGCCTACTACTGCCCCACTTGGACTGTCCTAGTGCCACCTAGGGGCCAGTATTGTGGACTTTTGGAACCTGCGTTCTAGATCTATGATTTCATCAATGTTGTAATCTTCAGATGTGGAAACTACAGCTGCCAATGCACATTAGCATTTCCTCTCCAATTTATAGTCTTAAAGAGTTGGCTGGGGCACTGACAGTTTAAATGATTTGTCTAGGGTCACACAGGTGACACAATGTTGTAATCTTCAGATGTGGAAACTACAGCTGCCAATGCACATTAGCATTTCTTCTGCAATTTATAGTCTTAAAGAGATGGCTGGGGCACTGAGAGTTTAAATGATTTGTCTAGGGTCACACAGGTGACACAGTAGTTCGAGCATCAAGAGTCAGGAAGACCTGAATTTAAATCTAGTCTCAGACACTTACTAGCTGTATGAACCTGGGCAAATCACTTAACTCTGTTTGCCTCAGTTTCCTCATCTAGAAAATAAGCTGAAAAAAAAAATAAGCTGCAGTAGGAAATGGAAAACCACTCAAGAAAACCCCAAATGGTGTCACAAAGAGTCAACACCACTGAAATGACTAAACAAAAACAACAATAAAGGGTTATAGAGCTAGAACAGAATAATTAAGAGATGGGATTGAACCAGCCATCCAGATCCCCAAAGGGAAACTCCTAGGAATATTATAGCCAAAGTTCAAAGCTCCCATGTCAAGGAGAAAAATAGTGGAGGAGCCAGAAAGAAACAATTTAAGTATTGTAGAAACACAATCAGAATAATACAACATTTAGCAGCTTCTGCATTAAGGGACTAAAGGGCTTAGAATATAATAGTGTGGAGGTCAAAGGAGATAAAATTACAACCAAGAATCACCTATCCAACAAAACTGAGTTTAACCTTTAAGGGGGAAAATGGAAATTCAGTGAAATAGAGGACTTTCAAGCATTCTTGATGGAAAAACAAGAGCTGAATAGAAAGTTTGACTTTCAGATACAAGACTCAAGAGAAGCATGAAAAGGTAAACAGGAAAGAGAAATCGTAAGTGACTTATTAAAGTTGAATGGTTTATCTTCCTACAATGAAAAATGATATTCATAACTCATGAGATGTTTGTCAGTATTACGGTAGTTGCAGGGGGAAAAAAATTATATGTATATATAGATAGGTAGATAGATAGAAAACACAGGGTGAGTTGAAGATGAAGGGGTGATACCTAAAAAGTAAAATTAAGGGGTGAGAGAGGATTACACTGGGAGAAGGAGAAAGGGAGAGGTAGAATTGGGTAAATTATTTCACATAAAACAGACAAGAAAAAGTTTGTACAGTGGAGGGGTGATGGAGGAAGGTGAGAGGGAATGAATGAATCTTACTATTATCAGATTTGGCCTAAGCAGGGAATAACATACACACTCAATTGGGTATAGAAATCTATCTTAACCTACAGGAAAATAGGGAGGAAGGGAATAAGAGAGAGGGGGGTTGATAGAAGGGAGGACAAATTACAGTGGGTGTGGTAATCAAAAGCAAACATTTCTGAGGAGGGACAGGGTTAAAAGACAGAACAGAATAAATGGGGGGGTTGGGATAGGATGGAGGAAAATATAATTAGTTCTTCACAACATGACTATTATGGAAATGTTTTATATGACTACACATATATAACATGTATTTAGTTGCTTGCCCCCTCAATGAGGGAGGGAGAAAGGGAGAAAATTTGGAACCCAAAGTTTTAAAAACAAATGATAAAAATTGTTTTCACATGCAACTGGAAAATAAGATATACAGGCCATGGAGTATCGAAACCTATCCTGCCCTACAGGAAAATAGAAGGGGAATGAGATAAGGGGTGGGGGTGTGATAGAAGGGAGGGAAGATTAGGGGAAAAGGTATTCAGAATGCACATTGTCTTGGGGTGGGGAGAGAGGGGAGATGGGGAGAAAATTTGGAACTCAAAATCTTGTGGAAGTGAATGTTTAAAACTAAAAATAAATACATTTAAAAAGATAAAATTAAATAAAAAAAGATAAATTCAAAGACTTTTGGGACAAAGGATTCTGGAATAAGAACTCAGTATTTGCAAAAAATGCTGGAAACACTGAAGAATAGTATGGCAAAAACTAGGCCTAGACCAACTTTTTTTTTTTTGCTTAGGTAATTGGGGTTAAGTGACTTGCCCAGGGTCACACAGCTAGTAAGTGTTTGGTATCTGTGGCTGGATTTGAACTCAGGGCCTCCTGACTCCAAGGCCAGAGCTCTATTCACTGCACCCCCTAGCTGCCCCATACACCAACATTTTACACCATATACCAAGATAAAGACAAAATGGGTACATGATTTGGATATAAAGGTTGATACTATAAGCAAATTAGGAGAGCAAGGAATAGTTTACCTGTCAGATCTATGAATAACAGAAGATTTCATGACCAAACACGAGATGGAGAACATTATTAAATGCAAAATGGATAATTTTGATTACATTAAATTGAAAACATTTTGCACAAAACCAATGCAACCAAGATTAGAAGGGAAGCAGAAAGCTGGGGAACAATTTTAACAACCAGTGTCTCAGATAAAGGCCTCATTTCCAAAACATAGCGAGAATTGAGTTAAATTTATAAGAATATAAATAATTCCCCAATTGATAAATGGTCAAAGGACATGAAAAGGCAATTTTCAAAGAAGAAATCAAAGCCATTTCTTGTCATAGATTTATTGGTGGAGTTGTGAACTGATCCACCCATTCTGGAGAGCTATTTGGAACTATGCCCAAACAACTACAACACTGTATGGGAAAGGCCCCTCTCTCCCTGGGAGGGGGGAGCAGCACAGAACTGGAGTCATCCCAACAAGCTAGCAGAAAACCCCACTTCAGCATACCAGAGGGAGATCCTGAACCCCTGGTAGTGGAACAGGCAAGCACCAGGACCCCAAAGTGCCTCAGTACAGGCAGAGGAACCAGTGAAAACTGACTGAGAAAACTACTATGATCCATGGATGTTCTATGGCAGCCAAGTCTCCCAGTGCCTCAGCAAAACTCTTGAAAGTGCAGCTCCAAGGGGGAAAGCCTCAGGTGGAGAAACATCCATCTGCAAGCAGCCAAAGAGAACAAAAGGAAAGACCCAGTTGAGCAGGCAACCTCCAGGGGCCAGACTACCGAATCCTACCCTGAGAGTTCCAGTGTTGCTGATTTCAGCCCAACACCAGATAAGCTACCAGAATCCTACAGCCTCCACATGCCAGCGTAGGAGGCCCCAGCACACAAAGCTAGTGACCAGGACCTGGATTTCCAGCACAAGAAGCTTGGGTCAGTGCCCCCTGCTCCCCAGCAGGAGAGCTCAAGGACATCCAGGAAATAAGCAAACATCATGAGCAAAAAGAAATGCACCATAGATTCTTATTATGGGAACAGTGAAGATCAAGGCAGGAATTCTGAAGAGGACAACATTGTCAACCAACCCACAACTGAAACCCCAAAAGCAATATGAACTGGTCTGAAGCCCAAAAAGCCTTCTTGGAAGAGCTTGGAAGGATTTTAAAAGTCAAATAAGAGAGGTAAGAGAAAAATTTGGAAAAGAAATAAGAGGTATGCAAGAGAGTCAATAGCTATGAAAAGGAAGGTCAAAAAATAACTGAAAAAAAAACAACTGCTTAAAAATCAGAATTGGCCAAACAGAAAAGGACACACAAAAACTCACTGAGAAGAATTCCTTAAAAAATAAAATAGGCCAAATGGGAAAGGAGGTACAAAATCTAATAGAAGAAAATAAATTGTTAAAAATTAAAATTGGACAAATGGAAGCTAATGACTCTATGAGACTGAGAATGAGTCAAACAGACATAAAAGAATGAAAAAAAATAGATGAAAATGTAAAACACCTCATTGGTAAAACAACTGACCTAGAAAATACATCCTGGAGAGAAAATTTAAAAATTTATTGGTCTACCTGAAAATCATGAGAAAAAAAGAGCCTCGACAACATCTTTCAGGAAATCATCAAGGAAAACTGCCCTGAGGACCTAAAACCAGATGGTGAAATAGCCATAGAAAGAATCTACTGATCATCTCCTGAAAGAGATTCCAAATTGAAAACACCAACGACTATAGTAGCCAAATTCCAAAATTACCAGGTCAAAGAGAAAATACTACAAGCAGCCAGGAAGAAAAAAATTCAGTATCATGGAACCAGTCAGGATTACACAGGAACTTGAAGCTCCTACATTAAAAGATTATAGACCAATTTCCCTAATGAATGTAGATGCAAAAATTTTAAATAAAATGTTAGCAAATAGATTACAGCAACTTATCACAAGAATAATACACTATGACCGTATAGGATTTATACGAGGAATGTGAGGCTGGTTCAATATTAGGAAAACTATCAGCATAATTGATCATATCAGCAAGAAAACTAACAGAAATCACATGATCATCTCAACAGATGCAGAAAATGCTTTTGACAAAACACAATGCTCATTCCTATTAAAAACACTAGACAGCATAGGAATAAACGGAGTGTTCCTTAAAATATAAATAGCATTTACCTAAAACCTTCAGCAAGCATCATATGTAATGGTGACAAGCTAGAAGCATTTCCAATAAGATTGGGGGTGAAATAAGGATGTCCATTATCACCACTGTTGTTCAATATCGTACTGGAAACATTAGCTTCAGAAATAAGAGAAGAAAAAGAAATTGAAGGTATTAGAATAGGCAAAGAAGAAACAAAGCTATCCCTCTTTGCAGATGATATGATGATATACTTAGAGAATCCTAAAGAATCAAGTGAAAAACTACTTCAAATAATAAACAACTTTAGCAAAGTTGCAGGCTATAAAATACACCCACATAAATCATCAGCATTTCTATATATCAGCAAGAGATAGGAAGAGAAATTCCATATAAGTTACTGTAGACATTATAAAATAGTTAGGAGTCTACTTCCTGAAACAAACCCAGGAACTATATGAACACAATTACAAAACATTTTTCACACGAATGAAGTCAGATCTAAATAACTGGAAAAACATCAGTTGCTCATGGGTAGGTCAAGCTAATATAACAAAAATAACAATTCCATCTAAGCTAATTTACTTATTCAGTGCTATACCAATCAAACTACCAAAAAATTGTTTTATAGACAGAAAAAATAATAACAAGATTCACAAGGGAACTAATGAAAAGAAAGGCAGGGGAAGATGGCCTAGCCATTCCAGATCTTAAATTGTATTATAAAGCAGCAATCATCAAAAGTGATTGGTACTGGCTAAGAAATAGAGTGGTGGATGAGTGGAATAGGTTAAGTGTGCAACACAGTAATCAATGACTATAGTAATCTATTATTTGATAAATCCAAAGACCCCAGCTTCTGGGATAAGAACTTACTCTCACAAAAACTGCTGGGAAAACTGGAAGAGTATGAAAGAAACTAGGCATAGATCAAAATCTCATGCCATATACTAAAATAAAGTCAAAATGGGTTCATGATTTAGATATAAAGGGTGACACTATAAGAAAACTGAGAGAGCAAGAACAGTTTACCTATCACATTTATGGAGAACAGAAGAATTCATAACCAAACAGGAGATAGAGAACATTACAAAAAGCAAAATGGATGACTTTGATTACATTAAATTGAAAAGCTTTTGCAGAAAGCCAATGCAAACGAGTTTAGAAGCAACGTGGAAAATTAGGAAAGAATTTTTACAACCAGTCTCCCTGATAAGGGCCTCATTTCTAAAATATATAGGGAAGTAAGTCAAATGTGTAAGAATACAAGCCATTCCACAACTGAAAAATGGCCAAAGGATAAGAACAGGCAGTTCTCAGATGAAGAAATTAAAGCTATCTACAGTGATATGAAAAAATGCTCTAAATCACTATTGATTAGAGAAATGCACATTAAAACAACTCTGAGGTATCACATCACACCTATCAGATTGGCTAACATGACAAAAACAGGAAAATCAGAATGTTGGAGAAGATGTGGGAAAATTGGAACACTGATACATTGTTGGTGGAGTTGTGAAATGATTCAACCGTTTTGGAGAGCAATTTGGAACTATGCCTAAAAGGCTGTAAAAATGTGCATACCCTTTGACCCAGCAATAACAATTCTAGGGCCATATCCAAGAGAGATCATACAAATGTGGAAATAACCCATATGTACAAAAATATTTATAGCAGCTCTTTTTGTGGTGGCAAAGTATTGGAAATTGAGAAGATGCCCATCAATTGGGGAATGGCTGAACAAGTTGTGGTAAGTGAATGTAATGGAATACTGTTGTGCTATAAGAAATGATGAACAGGTTGACTTCAGAAAAACCTGGAAAGACTTGTATGCTCTGATGCTAGGTGAAATCAGCAGAACCAGGAAAACATTGTACACAGTAACAGCCATGTTGTGCAATGACTAATATTGATAGACCTAACACTTCTCAGCAATATAAGGATCTAAAACATCTACAAAGGCCTCATGATGGAAAATGCTATCCACAAAGAAGAAAAAACCATGGAGTTTGATTGCAGATGGAAGCATAGTATTTACTATTTTTTTTTCTTCTGTTGTATTTTATTTCCTCTTTCTGGTGGTTCTTCCTATTGGCTCTAATTCTTACCTACAACATCACTAATGTGAAAATATATTTAATAGGAATATATTTAATAGCCTATATCATATTGCATGCCATGTTGAGGAGGAAGGTTGGGGAGGGAGGGGGAGAAAAATTTAAAACTCAGAAACTTATGAAAGTGTTTGTTGATAATTCAAAATAAATTAACTAAATTTTTTTAAAAAAAGAAATAGCAACTATCTCAAGTATGCAGACAATACTACCCCGATAGCAGAAAGTAAAGAAAAATTAAGAAGCCCCTAGAAGAAGGTGAAAGATAAGAGTCCAAAAGCTGGATTGAAGCTTAACATAAAAAAAAATAAGCAAGATCTTAGCAATTGGTTCCATCACTTCTTGGCAAATTGAGGGAGAAGAAATGGAAGCAATGTCAGATTTCATATTCTTGGAGTCAAAGATCACTGCAGATAGCCATTACAGCACAAAACTAAAAGACACTTGCTCCTTGGAAGGAAAGCTATGGAAAATCTGGACAGCACATTAAAAAGCAGAGATATTACCTTGCTGAGAAAGACCTATGTAGTCAAAGCTGCAGTTTTTCCAATAGTAATGTATGGCTGTGAGAGTTGCATTGTAAGGAAAGCTGAGTACCACAGAACTAACACTTTCAAATTGTGGTACTGTGTGAGAGTCCTTTAGACAGCAAGGAGATCAAATCTGTCCTGACTGTAATATGGCAGAGTAGGTCAGAAATTTCCAGGCTTTGTGGATTTCTTCCACAAACAGAAAATCTCTACAAAATAATGCAGAACAGCAAAAATAAAGGGGGTAAAGCAGTTTTCCTACAAAGACAACTTGAGAGGACCTCAGAAAAAACAGGACTTCCATGCACTGAAGTTTGGTTGAGTGTTAGACTATAGACATCTACAGGCCATCTCCATTGAATCAACAAACAGCAGGCCTTGGAACATCTCTGTCAGGAGGCAAACTAAGCCTCAAAATATTTCACTTCATGAACTTTCACCTCATAAACTTTTAACTCACAAACATCTAAGGATCAGCAGACAGCTGAGTGGGGAAAGACTGAAGCCCCATCCCTGCCCCTTCCCTGTTTCCAAATTAGTCAATAGTTAAAGAAATTAATTTAGGATATTTGCTGGAAGGTCAAATACTGAAGCTAAAGCTTAAATACTTTGGCCACATAATGAGGAGATGGGACTTAAAAAAAAACCCTGATGTTGGGAAAAATTGAAGGAGAAAGGGATAGTAGATGATGAGATGGATAAATAGTGACATGTGAACAATGAACATGAATTTAGACAGACTTCAAGAGATGGTGGAGGATACAAGGTCCTGCTGTGCTATGGTCTACAATTTACCCAACACTCAAGCTAGTTATCCATCCCTACTTCTTAATGGCTTTGCAAGAGATTCAACCAGTTGGATGGCTCAAGAAAATAAAGCATGGAGATCCAATGGTTTACAGAAATTCTCTAGTATAAATTAGCATTATAATAGGATTATAATTTTCAGCCTACTGCTTGACCTATTGAGCTGTGCTAAACCAAATGAACCCTTTATGCCATGCCAAAGAGACCAGAAAAAAAAAATGTTACAAACAGACTATAACCTCAAGTGAGTTACATTATACCCTACAGACTTTGCAACCTTTTGCAGGATATGTAAACATACTATGACTGTTTACTTCCAGTAAGTGAGCATTCATTGTTCAAAGGCATATAACCATACAAGTGAAAGTGTCTGTACTCAGCACTGGTATTTAAAGGACTTATGTTTTAAGGTCATCCATAAAATTATTTATAAAATGTTTATAATTTGGTCCTTTTCCAGAGCTGAAGTTGTTTAAAGTACATTTCATTCTTCTTGGAATGGATAAAAGGAATATGTATTCTGGGACATTTGAGTGTAAAGACCCAGTGGGGACACAGGTCTTAAGAACAGCTGTTTTCTGGGATTGCCTTCTTGTAAATATTAAATCTAATTTTTTCCAATTACAGACCAGCACATATGGATGTAATATAAGTAGGGGCATCTTATTTTAAAATATCAGTATACTTAATATATTGGAGTTCATTTAAAGTTTAGAGTCCTAAAGCATAAGGATGAAGATTCATACTTTGGGAGTCCTCTAGTTGGCAAACAGCCAAGTCAGATAATTCAATTGGTTGCTGTTGTGACCCAAAACAACTCTTGTAACCAAGCTTTTGCTGTTGCTAAACATGAGAGAATAGGGACTTATTCTATAATTGCCACTCTTAAGAACCTATTAAGTGACACAAGAGAACATTTTTACTCATTTTATCCACCAACGTAAAAAGTTCAACCACATGTTACTTTAATTATTTGTATTTTAATTTAAATGCAGTATATTGAGATTCTACCTCCTCCCTTTTTTCCCGTTATATGTAGAGAATTGAAAATCAAGTTATAAAGAAAT
Source organism: Phascolarctos cinereus (assembly GCF_003287225.1). Classification (NCBI taxonomy): domain Eukaryota; kingdom Metazoa; phylum Chordata; class Mammalia; order Diprotodontia; family Phascolarctidae; genus Phascolarctos; species Phascolarctos cinereus. The sequence goes on along the minus strand of NW_027556180.1, from coordinate 197,939,281 downwards.
GAAAATTCTTAAGCCTGGTATCAATTGCGAGTTTGTGGAGTTTGGTTTTTTGTAACAATCACAATGATAATGCTTATTTAAACTGTTGACCTTTTAAAATATGATTCATGAACTATAAAGTAAAAACTATATATCACCAAACTGCATTACATATGTGTGCAATAGCGTTTGTAAGGAAAAACCCATTTGGGTTAACAGGTACCTGTTTTATGAAAGTAATAGTTCAATCACTCCATAATTTTGGAACTGTTGATAGGTAGATCTATTGGTAAGCTTCCCCTTTGGGGGTAAAAAAAAAAAAACAAGGCAAAACTTGCATCAGTCAGATCCACTCATTGTGAAAGTTATTTCCAGGTGAGAAACAAATCACTTCAGGTGTCTTTAGCTCTTCCTAAACACTGGGACATCTTTTAATAATTTTTTTCAAGTCCTTTAAACAATACCCAAGAGATCTAAAAGAGATAACAAAACCCTCAAAATGGAGAGCTTATTAGTTGAGCAATTTATGCAATGAAGAAATTAGTACTGAGCTTGATTATCCCATGGTTAGTATAAGGATTCAAATGGTCACCGGGGGGGGGTAAATATATGTATATAGTTATGTATATGTATATATGTTTAATATACATACATACTACACATATGATTTACACACGTGCATATATCCCATTAGAACATTATACAGATTCATACCTGTTTCTAACACTTTTGGTTTATGGAATTACTCTGAGGTGATTATTCCTCAAAATGTGAGATTAAAACTGAGTATTTCTAAAATATATAACCACGATTCTGAAATTATGGATTGCAAGAATAAACTTGTAGAACCAAGCTACTAAAAAGAAGTTCTCTAAGAGAAAAGGAAAATAAACTTCAGACAGGAAAAGATGTGTATACACTATACTGTCTGCACAGTAACTATCTATGATAGTTGTTGTTGTTGCTGCTGTTGCTGTTGTTGTTATTTCCATTTAATTATTTCATTTTCATTACTGACAATGTCACCCCTCTCCTCAATAGGATCAAATATAAAATCTTTATCTGGCTTTCAAAGTCCTTCATAACCTGGCTCCTTCCTACTTTTCCAGTTTCCTAACTCTATACTTCCTTCTATGTAGCCTACAATCCCACAACACTAATATTCTATTCCTCACACATGACACTCATCTCTCAGCTGCATGCCTAAAATGCTCTGTCTCTTTGCCAACGCATCCTGCATTCTCTGGCTTCCTTACAAGACCCAGCTGAAATCCCACCTCAGGCAAGAGGCCAGTCCTAATTCTTCCCACTCTTGGACATCTCCCCCACCACTGCCTTCCCTTAGAAATTACCTTCTAATGGTCAAAGGATATGAAGAGGCAGTTCTCAGATGAAGAAATTGAAGCCATCTATAGTCATATGAAACAATGCTCTAAATCACTATTGATTAGAGAAATGCAAACCAAAATAACTCTGAGGTACCACAACACACCTATCAGATTGGCTAATATGACAAAATAGGAAAATCAGAAATGTTGGAGAAGATGTGGGAAAATTGGAGCACTATTGCATTGTTGGTGGAGTTGTGAAATGATCCAACCATTTTGGAGAGCAATTTGGAACTATGCCCAAAAGGCTGTAAAAATGCTCATACCCTTTGATCCAGCAATAGTACTTCTAGGGCATATCCAAGAGAGATCATACAAATGGGAAAAGGACCCATACATACAAAGATATTTATAGCAGCTCTTTTTATTGTGCCAAAGAATTGGAAATTGAGAAGATGTCCATCAATTGGGGAATAGCTGAACAGGCTGTGGTACATGAATGTAATGGAATACTATTGTGCTATAAGAAGTGATGAACAGGCTGACTTCCTGCTTTTTGCTCTGAACAAAGCTAGTGAAGGACCAGAAGGAACTGTAGGTCCAGAGGACTATTTTCTTCACCTGGAAGTACCCCAAAGAACTGACTGTTGTCAGCTTCAGCATTCCCTGTACTCCCTATCCATCTGAGTCTCTGGTTAGCTTTAATACATGTCCCTTAATAAATCCTACCCAACAACGCATGTGAATTGTGTGCTGGGTTTTGCTTTCAGCTTTTAGTGGTTTAGGGTTTGCCTCACCCATCATTTACCATATAATAATTCATTTAGAGAACATTAGCCGATGAGGAATGGTCAGGGAAATGAGATCCCCTCTCCAAACTTTGCAATTATCCCTGGAACCTAGGATAGGGCACAGCTCTGAGAAACTCCCAGTCATTTCTTATGAATGTGCACTTCATTTCAGTTGGGCAATATCATAAGTTTGCGCCAGGGCAAGGGGCCACTGTGAAGCAGGGCCCTGTGCTGATGGGAAAGATACTTATCAAGGATCTTCATCTTTCCATGACTACAAGGTTCACTTGCCCCAAAAGAAGGGGGAAAGTCAGGTTTGAAGGGTTGTGAATCACAGAAAAAAAGAGATCATATCTGTCTTTTATTCCAATCAAATTATTCCTAAAATTTCATAGCTTCATCTTTCCTAAAATATCTCTATAAAGTAAAATGCTCCATTTCCCTTAAGCTAACTATGGAATACATTCATGCTCCTTGGACCTATATATATATATATCTCCTCTTACTACCGGAAGGAGAAGGTTGGATAGATCCTCTTACTACCGGAAGGAGAAGGTTGGATTTCTCCCATGGTCCTGAAATCTGCCTCACTTCTTTCCATTGATGAAAACTGGTTTTATGCCTGGAAAATAGTTAATATTTTTTGACAACATTCAATTTTATAATTCTAATCTAAACACAAGTTTGTAAAGGTATTCATTCCCTATAGTTGATCAAATTAAAGTCTATTAAGTTAAGAAAATCTGTGCTCAAATCCTGCCTCAGACTCTGATTAGTTGTGTGATCCTAGGAAATTCAATAATCTCTTTCAACTTGCTTTGTTATCTATTGAAATAGCCTTGATTTCAGGACTACTATGAGGATCAAATGAGATAACTCATGCAAGGAATTTTGAAGACCTTAAAGAGCTATATAAATGCTAGCTATTATTATTATTAATAGCTATCATGTTATTGAGAATTATATCCTTGGAAGCAGTAAAATAATAATGATTACTTGTACCTGTATATGTATCTACAAGACAGGCAGTATGATGTGATGGGTATGCAGCCATCCCTGGAGTCTGTGCCTCTGGAGCAAACTACACATTTTACAATGGACAAATAAGTCATTTGACCTGTAGTTTGCCAGATAAGGCATTTAGACTATATGTATGAAGAGTTTCTATACTAGGAGTTCTCCAGAAAGCATAAAATACAAAATTGCAGTTCTGGATTTTTAAAAATGTAAACAAAAAAATATCCCAATCCCTGGTGGCTTGAAAGACAAGTGTACCCCTAAATTTGATGATGATGTCATTCTTGCTAGGTAGTATCAGAGCTGGCGGAAAAAAAATGCAAATACAAGGAAGTGAGAGGCTGATCTATGATCACACAAGAAATAAATAGTTCAAAGACCTTGTTATTAGAATTCTTATTTACCTCACCCAGGATGAAATAAAACATCTTTGGGATAAATTAATGCAAGATGTATAAACTGAGTGGAGTGTTGAGGTACACTGCACAGTAATTAGAACTAATTTCCTCTCTTTGAATCTTACATTGACATTTATATAAGTTCAATAAGGATCCATTATGAACTAACTGCAACCTTTCACTGAAATCCAAAAAGAACAAGAAACTGTTTCTAAATAGGCATGCAAATTCATAAATGTGACATGGTGTGTTGTAATATTCAGTACTATTCCTAGCAGCATCTCTCAACTGACAAAGTCAGTACAACCAGGAAGGCTACCCTAGGTTCAAGGTACTCTGTGGGCCTACATTCAGTATAACCACTGTTAATATGAACCCCACTGATAGGTTTACCTTTAATAAAGAACAAAATTAGTTCAAAGCAAAAGCATTTAGCAAAATGGAATAACAAAAATGTAGCAATAAAAGATTTACCTGGTAAATCTGGAGCACACAATTACACACACCATTAGTGAGAAGAATGAAAACACATAGAAAATACGTGGAGATGCTCACACAGGAAATATATGTGGCCAGAGCACACACATGGTGGGGCAACTAATGCCACATACCTTATTTCCAGGAGTGTGCTGATAAATGTTTAACTGGATCTCTGGGGAAAAGAACGTAGACACTTTTAAGTTTAATCTGCCTTATAGCTAGGGCACAAATAGTGAGAATAATGAATCCCTTGAAGTGGTTGCATGAATTTAAATTTGCACTATTCAGTTATAACTATGTAAAGTACAGTAAATGGTTCCAGGCCAATGGAAATATGCATTGCAAGTTAAAAATAATACAGACTATTTCATGATATTCATTATTCACCCTCACCAGGATCTAGTATTAACAGTCTCCATTACTATTATAAATCTAGACAATCAACAAAACAATAAATCAAGTTCTACTATGCAACATTTTGCTGATTTCCAGGTAGAAATGCTCACATGAAATTTTAACAATCAGCTCTCAAGAGGTGGCTAAAGCACACCTCTGAGATTTTATGTCTTCCAGAAATGCCATCTCATTGCTTCCACTGCACCTACTCCTTGCTAGTTTCTGTTAGACACAAAGACCTTGCTGGGTACAGTCCACTTTACACATAATCTGCCAGATGGAGTTAGGCATGGTCCCACTGGCCATACTGTTGTGAAAGTTTTCTGTATTTCTACCTTCCGGGTTCCACTAGTTTGTTGTTTTGGGGTTTGTTTTGTTTTTTACCATATTTGCTATTCTCCCAAGTACCATCTCCTACTTGCAGTCTTTGCTGATTCCCCAGCTGCTAATGCTTTCCCCTCATTCCCTGCTTCCCCACTTCTCTACCCCTCCCAAAAAAATTACCTTGTATTTATTTTGTATATATTTGGAGTCGGAGGACTTGGCTTCATACCCTATCTCTGACAGTGCCATAATGGTTGACAAGACACTAAAATTCCCTGAGACTCAGTTTCCTTATCTTTAAAATGAGGAGATTAAGCTGGATGTACTTTGAGTATTCTCATAATTTTTTTTGTATTTTCCTAGGCAAAGGGGTTAAGTGACTTGCCCAGGGTCACACAGCTAGTGAGTGTTAAGTGTCTGAGGTTGGATTTGAACTCAGGTCCTCCTGACTCCAGGGCCAGTGCTCTATCCACTGTGCCACCTAGCTGCCCCGTACTTTGAGTATTCTTCTACCTCCTGATCTATGAAACCAAAATCCTATACTTCTATCTGTTATATCTTCTGATAAAATATAAGCTCCTTGAGGACAAGAGCTATTATTTCAGTTTTTTTTCTTTGTATTCTCACTGTCTGCCACATATTTTTTGACTGGACCTGCAATTTCATTTTCATTCATTCAATTCATGCAGGTCAATGAACACATTGTCTGCCACTGATACTGAGAAGTCAACTGACTTGCCCAGTCACATAGCTATTATGTGGCAGAGACAGGGCCTGAATCTAGGTCCTCCTGACTTCACAGTCAATTCTTTAACCATTGAGGGTTCTTAACCTTGGGGCCATAAACTTTGTTTTTTGTATGTGTATTTTTTATAAATATATTTCAATATGATTGGTGTCCTTTGTATGCAAATTGGCCTATAAAATTAAAAATATTATGCTGAGAAAGGTTCCATAGGCTTCATCAGATTGCCAAAGTTATCCATGACATACAAAGGTTATAAAACTCTGTACTACCCCATATTACCACTCTACACTTGGCACAGAGTTGGTGCTGTTCTGAGTTCATGTGATAGATAATTGCTGCTGAAATTTACCAATCACAACACAGAAAGCATAGAAGTTAAAAACTAGGCTTTCTTAAGCCTAAGCATAGGTTCAGATCTCAAACAAACAAAAAACAATTGAATAAAGATTTGGATTCTAACAAGGCCTCTTACATCAGAGTAACAAAGAAATAATTATTTTACATATTGCAATCTTGTGTACTCTTGGCCATATAAGTTAAAGATCGTTTCAGTCCCATGCTTCCTTCAATGTTATAAAAGTTGAACAAATTTAAACAGTCAATCTTATACATAAACAAGTCTAGTTAAACAGATTTTATAGGTAAATTAAATCAAGTTACAGATTAAACTGCATTTAAAGAGTTCACAACAGGCCAATTAAGGGTAGAGATTTACATGTTACCAAAGAGTCTGGGGCAGTTGAGATTCTTCTGGCTTTTTTTCTAAAAAAAATCTAAGGCCTTAAGTAAATTTTTGTATCTCATGGGACAGGTTTTGTTCAAGTGAGGTTGATATTAACAGAAAACAGGCTTTAAATTAACCAAAAGTTTCAGAAAGAATAGCCTTGAACCCCAAATAATAAAAATTAATAAAAGGGGAAAAAATTTTTAATTACCATTACAATGCTTAACAAATGCTTATGGATTGCTTCCTTATGAGAAAAGAAGGCTCTACCATGATCTTTTAGTTCAAAAGCCATAGGTTCTTTTCATTGTTCTTTTAGAAAAGTAGCTTCTCTTGCCCCAGACATAAGATCAGTTCTTACCTATTCTAAAGGTGGAGAGAAAGGAGGAACCCTTCTAAGCTTTTTTTTTTTCCTTCATAGAGTTCCTATCTTTCTTGTACTTTCCAGTTGGTCTTTCACCTCAGTCAGGAGATATTTTGTCCCAGATATGTTCATATCATACAGAGCACTTAGCCCTCAGGTTTAATTTTTCTTTGAACTGAACAAGGCTTGGTTCTCTATTAGCAACCTCAATCTAGCTTATAGTGACATTCCCTAAACCTCCCCCCACACACATCTTTTTAATTGCTGAAGGCTAGAAAACTGGATATTATACATGTAAAAGCTATTTACACAATCATTAACAGACTTGCCTAAGTATTGGTCTTTTCCATTTTTTTTCAACTTCAAACTCCTTCAATTCCCTCACAAAATGCACAGCAGAGAAAGGCCCTGAGGATAAGATCACTTTTCCCCTCCTACTTGAGCCACATTCTATGTTCTTTGTGGACATATATAGCCATCAAATTCCTAAAGGTACTTTTTAGTCACCTTTAAAATAGGTAAAATGGAGATCTGGGGACCAATGTAAGAAGCTGTCAATCCATGGCATTCCCTTGATGTATATTTGATACATATCATTTGAGCTAGAATCTCATCAAGGTAGCAAAGTCAAACACAAACTAAAGAATTAAAAATTAATCATTTTAAAATATCTCCCCAAAGTAAGCTAGATATGGTTAGTTGTAAGAACATCTCCACCCCCCACCCTTTATTAGAAAACATAAATCTGCCAGCGATAGTCCCCCAATTTGCATGAGAAACCAGATGGTCAATTTGCATAGATAAGACCCAAGCAAATGTGTACCACACAAGGAAAGAGGGGAAGCCTATAAGGTTTCCTGTAAGGATCAGGACAATGCAACATGCTTTTTATCTCTGCTTTGCTATTTCAGACAGCATCTGCATGTATGAACTGGGCCCACATTGTCTCTTTTCTACATTCATTTATGACTATCCAATTGCACCAAATGCACCAGAATGCATTCTAATAAGGAAGAACAGATTCGCGTTCTCCATTAGATTATGTGAAATAAAATAGCAAGAGACTGAGAAAGGCCGAGTTCATAGCTTAACAAGAAATGTGTTCTTGCCTAAACCAAAGCAAATTCTTTCACAGATCAGAAAGAGCATTGGCTTTATTATTCAGGGTAGAAAGGTAGTTCTTGTGCATAAACTTGTTTTGACTATATTTTAAGTGATCTCATATTAAATATGTTAGAAGAACTTGATGATCAGTTGTAAAAGCAATACTCACCTATCTTATTAAAAATTGGTAATGATTTATATGAAAATGATTCAGCTCCTTTTTGACATAGTGGAACATTATTTATAAAGCTGATGCTAAGAGAGAGAGCTGGGAAAGGATTCTGGGAAGATAGCAGGGTAGGTCAGAAAATTCCAAGCTCTCAAGATTTTCTCCCACAAAGGAGGTGAAATAATGTCTCAGGGCAAACACAGAGAGGTAAAAATAAATGAGTAGGAGCAGAACAGGAGTCCTCTTGGGACAATCTGAGAAGATCTGAAGAAAAATACCAGGATGAGGTTTGGCCCTGTGAAGAATAAACACCTCCAGGCTAGGTCCTAGGTCCTCATAAACAACAAATGGCGGCAGCAGCGCGGCCAGTTAGGTGGGTTGGGATGCTGCCCTAGACCCAGTCACAGGAACTTTTACCCCCAAGACAGTAAAGGGAGTTGGGTATCTAAGCTGGGGAAGATTGAGGAAACCTCTGCTGACAAGGAACACCAGACCCCGTTGTGCTGCCATGAGGCAGGGACACCGCTGGCTGTGGGCACTTACAGGAGGCTGGAGATCTTTGTTTTGGTTCCAAGTCAGAGAGAGAACTGAAGGAGGATCTGAGGCCAGAGGCACCATCCTCCATATTCCAGGACTGGAAGTGATTACAAAAACTAAGCTACTAAAAGGAAAAAAATGCACAGGCAGAGAAAAAATCCAACCATAGAGAGTCATTATGGAGTTCATCTTCAGAGCATACTGCAGCAAAGAAACCCTCTTCTATCCCCCAAAGAGTAATGTCAAATGATCACCTGCCCAAAAAGAATACATAGAAGAACTTTAAAAAGACTAAAAATCCAATGAGAGAAATTAAGGAAAGCCTAAGAAGGAGGAGGAGGAGGAAGGGGTATGGAGCAGGAGAAGAAGGAGAAGCAGAAGGAAAAAGAGAAGGAGAACAATCCAAGAAAAACAAGAATATGAAAAGAAAGGCAACCAATTAGAAAAGAAGATCCAGAATCTTAAGGAAGAAAATGACTCCTTCAAAATCAGAATTGGGTAAGAGGAAGCCAGCAAAGTCTGCAGCTTTTTGTATTACTTGCTCTTTGTCACATTGTCACATTATCAAATTGTCACATTCGTGTTACCTTGCAGAGGAACTAAGGTGCAAGAACCCAATTTCTTTTGCTGAGGTGGACCTATCTGTATTATCTTAAAGTCCCCACCTTGAAACTATTGCTGATCTTCAGTGATCAAACTGTCAACATGTTGCTACCTTGATGTACTTATAATAAACTCCTTTTAATTCTTTGTACTGAGTTTTGCTTCATTAATCAAAGTGAAGAGCCCAAATGAAGAATTTTCCTTTCAACAACACACTCAGCCAAGTCCAGCCAAGTTTGCCTTATTGCCATTCCTCACATACCATACTCTACCTCCTCTTTGTGTCTTTACAATTGGTTGTTCCCATTTTTGCAATGCACTTCCTCCTCACTTCTACCTCTTAGGAATAATCTGTTTCCTTCAAAGCCCAATTCAAGTACCACCTTCTGCATGAAGGACCAGACTCAAAGGGTTTATGGTGACTAAAATGGCATTAAGGCAACATATTCTCCAGGAGGGCAAGATAACAGTTTATTAACACTGATGCACATAGCTGTTAATAAAGTGGGGCAGTCAGTCAGTCAGGTCACCCCCTTCAGTTGGATCAGCAACTCCATGAGACTGAAAAGACCATGTCTATGGGGGGGTGCCTGGCTAGTTCAAAAGCCTTATGATTAGCTATAGCTGGGTGCAGAAAGTGGGTAAGTGGGTTGGCCTTCAGGTATGGCTGATTACCCCCTCTCTGAAAATTAAAGAATGATCATTGCTTTATCGGCCTCAGATGCCACTGGTAATTTTTGCCAGAAAATTAGAACCACCCCAATTAGGATCCCCCTCCTCCACCCTTGTTAGCCTTCCCTTTGGAGACCAAATCATCCCTATTTTTGACACCAAGAGGCAGGGACAGGAGAGCCATCCCCTGGGAAGCAGCCCAACCCAAGCAGATTCTTTCTTTACAAGTAAATGAAACAAGGTTCCCAGGCTAAACTGATTAGTAAGCAGATGTCTTGGGGACTAAGAGTCCTCACATGATTCAATTATGCTTTTAGTCTGGACTGGGAGAGACTGTCTTTTAAGCTAGACTGAGAAATGGGGTTCAACAAAATGGGGGATTACATAGTAAGAATGATTATTAAATGATACAGCATAGTATTAATTTTCCTCAGGTAGTTATAAGGATCAAATGAGATAATATTTGTAATGGATTCCTAGCAAATAATAGATACTTAAAGAATGCATACTCCTCAGCTCTCCTACCCCTCAGCTGCAAATGGCTTCTCCTACATCCTCAAAAAAATAATTACCTTGAATTTATTTTGTATATATATTTGCATTTTCCATATGTATGAACATACATGCATATAAATATGAATGTCTATATGCTTCACATTTTGCATGTAACATATAAATATAAATGTGTACATGCATGCATATGCACTCAAATACATAGGTGCACGCATGCATGCACATCCCCCCCACATACACATACTTACACACGTGCACATACACACACACATAAATGCTCTTTCTGGGCTACTCCTCCAAACTCACACTTACAACTTGTGTCTCTACAAGTTTCCTACTTAATGAGGATTAAGTCACTCTGTGGGTCCACACTCTTAAAACTGTAATTTATGAGCCCCTATCAGTGCATTTATCTTTAGTAGTCAACCAGTAGACATATTTACCCAAAGCAAAGGCAATTACTGAGATGGCATCTTAGGAAAAATAATGACAAAACATTTCTCTCATAAACCTGGAGGGCACTCTTCCATAGCATCAAACTTTCACAGAGTTTGTTCTAAGAAAGAGACAAACAAATTATGCTGTGTGTTCACATTCTAATTTCTCTCACAAGCTGGTGACATGCATTGCATGGGAGTTACAGTCCAGAATTGTGTCCTCCTAAGGGGGCCAGTCCAGAACTGGCTTGATTTGGGAATTGGGATGCCCAGTGTATATACCTTTTCAACAGGGGCTGATATCACCCTGCCATCATTTACCTCTGGACAAAGGAAATACCAGTTTTGTCAGACTACCTCCCAACCAAACCAGACCACTCCCAGCCTTGGGCTATCTAGGCAGAAGAATCTGTTTCCACCCAAGCCTGAGCAGACCTTTGATTAAATTAATTCAGGTTAGGGTCAGGTTTGACCAGGATAAGAAGATTCAGTGCAAGCTCATTATCAGTAGTGTCCTTCTGAAGGACTTTGACAGAAGGGGGCTGAGGGCAGAAGTTCTGAGTCTAAAAAACATTTTTCACATTCCTCCATCTTACTCTGAGAAACATAGCCTTCTCAATGAATCACTAACTGATATATGGGAGAGGGGAAAGGGGAAGAAATTGATCTATGCATTGACAAAGCCAAGGGGGTAGTCCCCTTAGAAAATAAACAGACTGTACAGATAAAAAGACCCAAAGGGAAAAGGTAAATAATGAGTAAAACTGTCCATTAGGGCTCAGAAGTCTCATCCCATACAGCTGTCTGGTGGTCGGGACATCATAGATTTCTGGCTGGAGCGTGGTTTAAGCCATCTCCAGCAAACTGTCTTCTTTAAGATTCCTTGTAGAGATCCTCTTTTTGTTAAAATCTCCTACAAAATTGATTTTAACATGATTTTAAATTACTATGCAATAATCAGATCAAATAATGAAAGTTAACTCAACCCTGATGTCTTTATTATTATGAAATCAAGATTGGAACCTTAGCCAATTGTCATTTTTAAGAAACTCAAATAAAAACAGAAAAATTACAACTATTTTTTTTTAATACTTAGCTTTTATGCTTCTTATTATCCATTCCCCCACAGAAAAACTACCAGATTAACTACCATTGTAACAAATGTTCAGGGATGGTATACATAAATACATCGAGTAATCAATTTCAAAACAGCACATATCAAGTAATAAAACAATTTCATGGTCAAATAAATAACCCTTAAAGTAAATGCTTCTTTTAAGGCATTTACAAGACAGACCACATGCTATTCTTCTAAAATTAACTAATCATAGCAGAACTGAGACAGATATATTAACTAAGTAACAGAATAATATCCTGGTTTCACAAGACCTTAAATCTAATTATCCCCATATCATTAGGACCCTAACCTATACAGGAGTATATACTAGTGACAAATGTCAAGGCTACTTAGGCGCCAATCCCAGAACTGTAGGGGAGGAAAGTCCAGTCTCCAAATCCCAGTTCAAATCTCAGTCACGGAATCATTTAAATGTCAAGCTTTCATAGAGTTTGTTCTAAGAAAGAGACAAACGATTTTTCTAACAAGCTGGGAGCTAGTCCAGAACTGGCTCGATTTGAGAGTTGGGGTGCCCAATTTATATACCTTTTCAACAGGGGCTGATATCACCCTGCCATCATTTACCTCTGGACAGAGGAAATATCAGTTTTGTCAGACTACCCCTCAACCATACCAGACCACTCCCAACCTTGGGCTATCTAGGCAGAAGAATCTGTCTCTGATGGGGTGTGGCCCAAGCCACATTGCCCCAAAGGGAATCTGGCTCCCCTTGTCTACAGGCCCCAGCCCCTCATCTCCCTTTGAAAGCCTTAACCTACCTTTTAATCTCATTCAGATGCCTTTCAGTTCCTTCATTATCTAGTCCCATTGTCTATTCAATCTCTTAGACATTCCAATCTCTGGGAATTCACACCCAGACCCTTTTCCCAATCCATTTTCCCAGACTCTTCCCTGGTCACCCAAAGTGTATTAGATCTACTCAGGCTGTCATTCGGGGCTGAGAATCTCAGGCCCACAAGGGTGAGAAACCTCTTATGCCCACCTGTCCTTACAGGTGTCACCTGGCCTATGTGTTTTATCAGTAATAAACTTTTCCTCTGGCTGAAGAAAATTTGAGTTGGAATTCTTTCAGACAGGGCCCAGTACCATGATCTTGGGGTTGTAGCAGCACCCTAAAAGTCCTAGACCTCTTCATATGGTTCCCTGACTGGGAAAATAACTGCCAAATGCTTCTTCAGGCACAACTGGTAAGCCTCCCCCTCTCCAATTCCGCCTGAAGCTCTCAGGCTTTTCAGTCCAGTGCCTCTGCTTGAGCACTTGGACCTGGGTATATACCTTCCTTAGCATAGAGAATGGACTCCCTATCAGGAAGCTTAGGCTCAGACTTCTCAGTTCTCTCGGTGCTAGGGAATTGGGAAACTGTTAGATGTATATATTTTTTTTTTGCTTTTGCTTTTTTTTCTTTTCCCTAAGCCCACAATAGGTCAATCCTTTTCATTTCCCAAGAATTCATCTTTTAACTGTCTTTTACTAAATTGGAAAAATCTTAGCTTCTGTAAAGAACTTAAAAAGAAAAAGCTGGTGCATTTTTTAACAACATTTGTCCTCAGTACCATGGGTAAAGACCCTCTCAGAGTTAGAAAAATATTGTTGCAGAGAAAGAAAATGGGTGGAGATTTCTTACTTAATGGCTTTTGTTGAGCTTTCTAGAGATCCCATTCTCAGAAAAGATTGCAAGATGCTCGGAGCTAGAGGCACCCCACTAGCGGTGAGTGGGGACCAAATGGACCTTTCGGATGATCCTCTTATGGTTCCTAGGGTTATGGCATTCCCCTCTTCACAACCTCCATTGGCACCACCTCCCCAGCACCTATCTCCACCCCATTCTCCCCAGACCCCCTCTTCTGCTCCTCTAGTCCCTCCATTTCCTCCCCAGGCCCCTACTTTAGAGGCCACTTCTACTCAAGCCTTGAGCAAGGGCCTCGCCCCAGCCTCTACTTCCAGAGAGACCTCAGCTCAAGCTCTGGACAAGGTTCTCAACTCGGTGCCTCCTCCCCAGACCTCTACTTCAGATGGGACTCCTCCTCAGGCTCCAGACAAGGGTATTGCCATGGTGTCTTCTCCCCTGATCCCTCCCCCTCCTCCAGTGTCAGTATCAGTGCCAGCCAGATTCCTCGGCCTTGCCAGTTCAGCCAGCACTTTCTAGTCCCTCACTCAGGAGAAGTGGGACTTCCTACCTCCCTCCCCCACAAGCCCCTGCTCCCTCAGGGCCTTCAGGACTTTTTCCTTTAAGGGAAGTACCCGCCTCTCCTAATGGGACACTTAGGGTGCATGATCCATTCTCCATTTCAGACCTCACCCAGATTAAGGAAAGGTTGGGTGATACTCTGAAGATCAAACTAAATTTACTGTGGGCTTCAAGGATGTGTCCCTACAATTTGAACTTTCTTGGGGTGATTTGCATGTCCTCTTCTCCACCTGTTGTACCCCTGAGGAGAGGAAGAGAATCTGGGAACAAGCCCAAAACTTTGGGGATCGTTTTGCTAGCAATGACCCCACAAAATATCCCCCAGGAATAGCTGCTGTTCCTGCTATTGATCCGGGATGGGATTATCAGATGAGTGAGGATAGGGGAAAGAGAGACTACATGATAATTTGCCTCTTAGAAGGCCTGAAAGCAGGTAAACTTTCAAAAGATTAAGGGAATTACTCAGGGAGAAAAGGAAAACCCTGCCCTTTTCCAAGATAGGCTAGTAGAAGGCATTAAAAAGTATTAAATCCTGACTCTACAGAAGGGGCAACAATCCTTAGCATGTATTTCATTAACCAATCTGCTCCAGATATTAGGAGAAAACTACAGAAATTGGCAATGGGACCCCAAACACCACAGGCTCGGTTATTGGAGATTGCCTTTGGAGTCTTTAACAACAGGGACCTAGTTGCAGCAGAGGAGAAAGAACTCAGGCAGAGGGCTAAAGACAAAGAACATGCTCATGCTGTCCACATCCAAAGAAAGAACTATGGAAGTCAAATCGCTCTCACTTATTTTTACCTTCTGTTGAGTTTTGTTTCATCTTTCTGATGGTTCCTTCTATTGGTTTTAATTTTTACTTACAACTTCACTAATGTGAAAATATGTTTAATAGGAATGTAAATGTAAAACCTATATCAGATTGTGGGCTGTCTTGGGGAGGAAGGGAGAGAAAAATTTTCAACTCAAAAGCATATGGAAGTGATTGTTGATAAATCAATAAATTAATAAAATTGGAGGGAAAAAAAAGAACATGCTCGATTCCTGGCTGCTGCCACCATCAGGAAAAGACCCAAGGGTATTCCTGGCAACTTGAGCAATGGGAAAACCTGCTTTCAATGCCACCATGAGGGTCACTGGTCCAAGGAGTGCCTCTCCAGTGCACTCCCTTGGAGGAAGCCCAGCGACTTGGGCAGGGGAGGCCACTGGGAGGCTCACTGGTCCAAGGAGTACCTCTCCAGGGTGCCCCCTTGGAGGAAGCACCCAAGACGGACACCTCCAGGGCCTTGCCCAAGATGTGACCAGGAGGAACATTGGAGGAAGGATTGTTCCTGAGGTAGGAGAAGTGGTAAAGCAGCCCCCCAGTACCCTGTCCTCCAGTCTTCTCAAGACTGGGGAGGACAAAGGAACCTGGGTCTGGGCAACATTCCCACTTTCTCCATCTCTCTCGACAAGCCCCGGGCAGAAATCAAGGCTGAGGGTAAGGTTACCCACTTTGTCATGGCTAAGTTCTTTGCTTTAACCAATTACTCTGGCCCTATTTGCTCCTTGACCCATCTGGTCATGGGCATTGGAGAGGTAACTGAGGGATGTCTCCAGACATACCCCTCCCCCTGCCTATTTGAGAATCTGTTGTTTAAACACTTCTCTCTTATGTATTCTTCTTGCCCTGCCCCCGAGTTGGGAAGGAACCTGATGGTGAAGTTGGGGAGCCAATTTTCTCTAGTTAAGCCTCCCATTTCCCTTTTCCCTCTGTGCCAGACCTCCCCATGTTCCCCTGGAAGTGTGGGAGACAATTTGGGATACTTTTGCCACCCCAGCTGTTGCTCACCTCCAAGACCCTAAAGTATTTTCCCTTTGCCGTACTTGTAGGGGCCCCCCCCCAGGCTTCTTTGTCCACTGCCTCAGGAGTGCTTAATCTCCTGGGAACTCAAGGCTATAGGGTCTCTTTGAACAAAGTCCAGATAGCATGCCAGTCTGTAAAGTTTCTGGGCCACCGACTCCCAGTCCCAGCCACTAAGAAACAATTTTGAACTTTTCTAGGCATGGATAGATTTTGTAGACTCTGGATCTCTGATAATAGTTTGATTGTTAAGCCCCTTTATGACTGTCCTCTGGGCCCTGACTCATTCCCTCAAGAGTGGGGCCCAGACCAGGCTTTTGGGATTTTAAAATCTAAATTGACCTTCACGCCCCTAACTCAGTCCTTAGGAGCCGCTGGAAGGCCTGCAAGCTTCCTGGCAGTGGCTGCTCATCTCCACAAAGCCCCCCTTCCCAATATGACTTTCTCAGAAGTTTATGCCACTCCATTTATGCTTGCCACTTCTCTATGGGCTACTCTTTGTATATTTACACCTTGCTCCTCCACAGGGGAATATTCCCTTACTTGGGAGACAAGCTGTAAGGCCACTAGACAAGTTACCACCCCTGTGGAGGGAGGGCTTGTTTCTGCTAATATTTAGACCTGTACTACCTATGCAGATACCACTAGTGACAAGAATTTTGGGAAAGAGGTGAAACTAAGTGCCAACAGATGGCAAGACCCCAGAACTACTGTTTTGGTCACTCAGTGTTTGACACCCTACAAGGACTGTGGGGTGTGTACCCTCGGATTTTTAGCACTGCCCTTCTCCATTTTCAACACCAAACAGCCCACAGTCTCTAACTTAAAGGCAAAACATAGATTTTGGGGAAATGTCCTCTGGTCTCTTAAAAAGGGAGCACACTATCTTATGTCCTGGTATAATTTACAGCATGAACATATTCTCTCTAAGCTTACAGAGATTATTCACCAGTTGGCAAATGTGACAGCTTATGGTCTCAGGAAAATCCAGCAATCTTTGGATTCCTTAGCAAAAGCAGTTCTAGGTAACAAAATAGCCCTAGACTACTTGCTTGCCTCCAGTGGGAGTGTATGTGCTTTAGCAAACACATTTTGTTCCATGTATAACAATTCCTGCACTGCTCATATTTTGGAGAAAGCTAGTTGGATGCAAGAAATTCACAATAACTTCAGTGCTCCAAAAT
This sequence comes from Phascolarctos cinereus, assembly GCF_003287225.1. NCBI lineage: Eukaryota > Metazoa > Chordata > Mammalia > Diprotodontia > Phascolarctidae > Phascolarctos > Phascolarctos cinereus. Next base: position 197,922,341 of record NW_027556180.1, on the reverse strand, counting down.
CTTTTTCATGGGAGTTGTGGCTTCTTTCTATATTGGTTCCTATTCTCATTCCACTACTGATTATATTTTTGTGTTTCTTTGGTCCATGTTTACTAAATATCCTTGCCAGATTCCTTTCCTGTAGGGTAGGAGCCATCAAATTCCAGATGACTTTTCAGGCTATACCTGCTGAACCTGATATTAGCCAGGTTTTGACGTTTGATGCCTCAAACAGGTCCCCAAAAGGCAGGGACAGCTCTATGCCCCTTGCCAGCAGGAAGCAGTTTCAGAAGCCTAGACCTTTGCCCCTTTTTCCAAAAGAATTTGGGTTAAAATTTTTTGAGGGGGGAATGATGGGGTGTGGCCCAAGCCAAGGTCCCCTTGCCCCAAAGGGAATCTGGCTCCCCTAGTCCACAGGCCTCAGTCCTTCATCTCCCTTTGAAAGCCTTAGCCTAACTTTTAATCTCATTCAGATACCTTTCAGTTCCTTCATTATCTATTCCCACTGTGTATTCAATCTCTTAGACATTTCAATCGCTGGGAATTCTCACCCAGACCCTTTTCCCAGACCTTTCCCTGGTCACCAAAAGTACATAAGGTCTACCCTGGCCCTCATTCGGGGCTGAGAATCTCAGGTCCAACAGGCTGAGACCTTCTCATGCCCATCTGTCCTTACAGGTGTCAACTTTTCCTCTGGCTTTAGAAGATTTGAGTTGAATTCTTTCAGGCAGGGCCCAGTACCATGATCTTAGGGTTCCAGCTGCACCCCAAAAGACCTAGACCTCTTTACTAGTGTATTCTATATATGTTGATACTCTTCCTGCTGATATGGTGTATAGCTATTGCAAAAAAAAAAAAATGATTTCCAGAAGCAGAGCTTCAGTCTCCAGCCCCCTTCTGTCAAAGTCCTTTAGAAGGACATTACTGATAATGAGATTACAATGAATATTCTTATCCTGGTCAAACCTGACCCCAACCTGAATTAATTTAATCAAAGTTCTGCTCTGGTTTGAGTGGAGATGAAGAGGTCTAGGACTTTTGGGGTGCTGCTAGAACCCCAAGATGAGGGACTGGGACCTGTAGACAAGGGGAGCCAGATTCCCTTTGGGGCAAGGGGTGAAGACTTCAGCTTGGGCCACACCCCATCACTAGTAGAAAGGCTCATGTATAGGCAATACATGTGACTAAGGCTTTCAGAATTGCAAGGGCCTGTTTCCCTTCTCATACTGGCCTAATGCTACTCTGCTTGGCATAATATTTCTTCTGTCAGGTTGCTCACCTACATTCCTGAGCATTTTCCTCTCCACAATTCAATTCCAAACAACCAGAGGCAGTTCTAATCTCAATTCACAGAGATTAAACTCTTTAAATCTGTTTCCTGCTAAAGAGTGTCTCATTTTTTTGAATGCAAAATGACCTTTGGCCTGTCAATAGTGAGCTGCTTTTTAAGTCCATATATAAATCATATATAACAAAGTATAAAGCCAATTGTATAGCTTTATTTAAGACCTTAACACATAGTCTCTATTATTTGCCCCTTTATTGTCTATTGATTTCATCACTTAGGCAGGGGAATGATGAATTAACAAGGATGTCCTCATAAACTTTTCCCACAAATCCTCATACACATTGCCTTCCTCAATACAATTTGAACTCCTTGAAGGCAGGAACATTTGTCTTCAGATCCCTGGAGCCTAGTCCAACATCTGGCATTAGGTACTTAATAAATGTTTGTTGGTTGTTGGTTGACAGACTTGGTAAACTTAATTAAAAGAATGAAAGGCTTTAAAAAAACATCAAGAAGGAAAATATTTTCTATAAATTCAAAATCAAAATTCAAAAGCCTTAATATTTGCTTTTAAAGTTTTCTTTCACAGTATGTGGATATCTCCCATCATAGAGGTACTTCAGGTTGGGCAAGGATCTCCACTTACTCATGCTTATTCCCAACTCAGTGTGCCAAAAAGCATTCTTAGGAAATACATAGATTTCCATCATTTTCCTTCCAACACATAGGTTTTCATTTTAGCATCTGAAATAAAACAGCACCCAGAGGCTTGTTATATCTATCAGCAAGATAAATAGCCTGGTCTGACCAAGTGTTAAGCTGGTCTTTGAGGGCAATTATTTACCTTTCCTGTTGCTTTTATGTAAAGTAGCTCTTTCTATTCTAGCTCCAAGCTCCAGATATTAAACATCCCCTGCCCTGAATTTACTTGCTTTTACTCCTTGGTTTTGATTCAATCCCAGGTTTACTTAGCACTGACAGTCCTACAACTTGCCTTGTTGTTAATATGATACCAATCATTTACTGTCATATTGTCACTCAGTATATTGGTGTCAGTGTCACTGAGTATAAACTAACATGGCAAGTTAGAAATCATCAAGTGCTAAAGCTAGAAACAGAAAGTGGCACACCAGGCCTTCTTTCTGGAATGTCATTCTAGGACTTTCGTTTAGCATTATTCCAAGTAGGAGGCAGCTAGATGGCACAGTGGATACAGCACCAGCCCTGGATTCAGGAGGACCTGATTTCAAATCTGGCCTCAGACTCATAAAACATACTAGCTGTGTGACCCTGGGCAAGTCACTTAACCCCATTGCATAGCCAAAAGAAAAAAAAAAAACATTATCCCAAGTAACTTTGTCTTTTCTGGGTTTGCTTCTGTTCTTCATCAGATAGATGGGCAACTGAAAGTGTGTCCCTGAAATTAAGCCACCTTTGAAGGCCTTGGCATATATTCAATCATCACCTTGTTAAACAATAAATTAAAGAAACTGACAAGATTTAATTCTTGTTAAAGATAGCTTAATTCCTTTCTTATTGACACAGTGATATAAGGCAGTCCCATCTTGGTCAATAATTCAGCCATTCATTTATTTCAATGAACAAATGTTTATGAAAAACTTATTTGATGAAAGACACTGTGCTAATGTGAAAAAAAATGTATAGTCCCTCTTCTCTCCCCACACTCCCCACCCCTCACCCTCCCACCCCCCTAGAGTTTACAGTCTAGTAGAGGAGATAAGACATAGACAAAATAACAGTAATACAAGCAGAATTTGACAATTCAATGAAAGAAGCTTAAACAAAAGACAGAAAGATGATATCCAGCTAAAGGAATTAAGAAATACTTCACAGAGATGGAAGATGAGATCATTGGTCATCAAAGGTATTTTAAATTACTAACATACACACTTTGCACTTTGTGTTCCCTAGTTTCCTAGTTTGTATAGTCTAAGTTTCTTGAGGGCAGGGACTGTCTTTCCTTTTGCTCATATTTGTATTTTCAGGGCTTACCTAGTAAGTGCTTAATAAATGCTGGCTGACTAACAACAAATCTTTGTTTCTTAGGATTTTGTTTTATAAAATACTTATGATTTTAAAAGTCCATTTAATTAAGATGTTAGTTAACTATTGCATTATTCATCTATATATTTCAGTATTCAAATGCAACTGAGCAAGACAGTAGACATGTAATGGCTGAGAAATAGATTGTTTTATTATATTTATTTACCATGACAATTTTCTCAACCAGAGGCTCAGACATACATGTGAGAGAATTATTGATTCAATTTTACCACTCCCCACTGCAAAGATAGAAATGTAAACTCAGACTTTTTCTGGACAGAAACAGTGAACATTTTTGTTTGAAGGAGGGTTTGTTTGATAAATTAGGAATAGTGTGAGAGATGTTACAAATTAATCCTTCCAATTATCTTCCAGTTTGAAAAGAAATCTATTCCTTAAAAGGGAGTAACTAAAGACAATGTAATAGTCAAGGACAGGGAAAGAGTGGTACCACATATCACTTACTATTATTGACCACTACTGGCCAATAGGAGGTAACCAACTTTTTACCAGGATAGCATCCAACTACCCCAAGAACATGGCTTCATCCAGGAAGTATAGGAATAAAGAGGAAAGGCTACATTTTTTTCCTACCCTCTCAGCTTTGTCTTTATGGCCCAGTTTCCCCTGTGAGCTCCTTAGACAAGTCAGTGGGAGATTAGCTTTAATAAAGAAACTTTGGATCCAAAATTCCCATTAGAATATCTGAATCCCTTAAAGACTTTAGAATAGGTCAAGATTGTCAAAAACGAAGGTGAATCATTCTGAGAGACAAAAGCCAAATTAGAAAACTAAAAGTATTGCACAACTTCCCATGATCTTAATCTTTTCAAGATGATGTTCCAAACAAAAAACACCTACGATAAAGATAAAATATTGCATTTTTTCCCCTCTCATTTAAGCATTTGTCTGTGTGGACATAAATAAAAATAGACTCTGAAGCCAGACTGCACATCTGGGAACATTTTGTAAGCTGGATTAGAGCCTGATGAGGACTCAAAATGTATTATATTATAAGCTTAGTTCAAAATTTCAGCTTAATTAGACCCCTATTTTCCTGCAAGAAGTCATGTTTCAGGATTAGACTGTTATCAGAGGCATATGGCTAACTAAATGTGTGAAGGAAAGAAAAGGTGGCAGAGAAAACAATGAACAGAATATGTGCAATTGATAGTGAAGAGAGAGGGAATAGTGTGTACTCCTGTACATGTGTTTTAACAAGTTGCCAACTCTCCACCATCTCACAGAATCATTTCAGTTTAATGGAGAGGGCCCAACTGTGAAGAGTTTGGGAGTTCAGTGGATGAAACTTTTTATTAGCTGAATGAACAAATCTTGGTACATCAAATATCTAATACTTTGCATGGCAGTGTTCACTCTGGGGGTCAAAGGTACAGCCTCATCTTTCATTCTTTATAAAGGATTTATAGCTGATGTCTTTCTTTTATTATTGGTTTCAGTTGTTGCTGTCAAAGACAAAGCCTGATGTCTAGGCAATATAAGGTATTAGCTAATGTTGAGCAAACAATTCCATATGCTATTCCAAGTCTGTTTAAGTTTAATAGGTGCAAACTCTTACCATCATTGGCTCCAATTAAATCTTAGTTCAAGAACTGAATATTTTAACATTCTTCTTTTGACCTTACATTTAACATAGATTCTAAAGATAGTGGAAATTGGTTGGGAAATTCATACAGAATTCATTCCTAGAATAATTTTGAAAAGAACTCTTGCTTCCAGATGCCCAACTAATCATCTCATTGGACATAGAAACACTTCAAACTGGCTGTTCTGTGCCAGCCTGATAATCCTTGTGTCAAATTGACAAATGTAAGACTTCCAAAAGACCTTTTCTTTAAGAGAATCCTACAACTGACTTTCTAAGGTAGAGAAAGGTAGGTGAGACTAGAAAAGCAGAAGAAATCTTGAAGAATCTCACTTTATGTTGACAGGATGCCCATCAATTGGGGAATGGCTGAGCAAGTTGTGGTATATAAATGTAATGGAATACTATTGTGCTATAAGAAATGATAAACAGGCTGACTTCAGAAAAACCTGGAAAGACTTGTATGGTCTGATGCTGAGTGAAATGAGCAGAACCAAGAGAACATTGTACACAATAACAGCCACATTGTGCAATGACTAATATTGATAAACTTAACCCATCTCAACAATACAAGAATCTAAGACATCTCCAGAGGCCTAGTGATGGAAAATGCTACCCATGTCCAAAGAAAGAACTATGGCAGTTGAATCACTATATATTTTTTTCTCTTCTGATGAGTTTTGTTTCCTCTTTCTGATGGTTCCTCCTATTGGTTTTAATTTTTACTTACAACTTCACAAACGTGAAAATGTTTAATAGGAATGTAAATTTATAGCCTGTATCAGATTGTGCACCATCTTGGGGAGGGTGGTGGGGAGGAAGGGGGAGAAAAATTTTAAACTCAGAAGCAAATGGAAGGTAATTAAACCCTAGAAATAACTAAGATGCCATAACAGAAAAGGATTTGGAGTTGGAAAATTCCTTAGAAATCATCTAGTCCCAGCCTGTCACTTTATAATTGAGACACAGAGAAGTTAAGTGACTTTCCCAAGGTCACATAGATAATAAATGGCAAAGCTAACATTTGAACCTAGACCCCTTGACAAAAAAAAAAAAACCTTTCCATAATACTATGTTGTCACAACATAGCCAAATCTGAAAAATTATTTAGAAATACCCAATGCTTACTTGGAACAAATTTCCCAAATACTGCCTGTTAACAATAAGAGGTTAAAAGTTGTCCAAGTTATAGGCTAAATGTAAATACAATTATAATTACAATTCAGTATTGTTCTTGGATAACTCCAGTTCAAACAATTAAAATTCTAGAAACTAAGGACTTGAGAAGGAGGTAGGGCAAAGAGGTAGAATAGCTTCCCACTGACATGATAACAAGATTTTTTTTCCCCACTACCCTGCTATGATCAGGTAGGTGACACAGTGGATAGAGTGCTAGGCCTGAAGAATCAACTTTCTGAATTCAAATCTGGCCCCAGACACTTAGTTGTGTGACCCTAGGAAGTCACTTCACCCTGTTTACCTCAGTTCCTCATCTGTAAAATGAGATAGAGAAGGAAATAGCAAACCACTCCAGTATCTTTGCCAAGAAAACCCCACATGGGGCCCAAATAACTGAACAACACCATCCTCACTTACACTTTCATGTGTGTATGCTTGTATCAAGCCTTTGGAACTTTAACTCTCTTATTATATTGATCTGTCTTGCTAACCAAATCACTATCCCTATACGATTAGTGATAAAAGAAAGCCCAGATTGTTAGAATGTAATATTAAAGGAACACAGAAACAGGGATCAAGAAGAGACCAGCTAGTCAGGCGATCAGTATCCATGAAAACTACCTATAGGAAACAGTGAACTATTACTACAGACAAGGGAGCATCAGGGGAAAATATGTAATGTTTAAAGAAAAGCATCAAATTTCTAATACAACCTATTGTGAGGGATAGGTGAAATCTACTCAAGGGTTAAGGAACAGGGGGAACAAAGGACTTGAAATTAGCATGACCATCTGCTTGCTAAGCAAATGTTTGCCCCAGGTGGTGCCCCAGCACATACTATTATCTAAGTGACCTTGCTCTGCTTGACCTTTTTCCCCTTTCTCACCCTGACTTTGTAAGCAGTTGTTAAGAGTGTTGTAAAACTCTGTATCTGGACAAAGCAGGCAAAATTCTGTTATTCCTAGACAGATCCTTTAGAATAGATTGTGCACCCTACTTACTGACTAATCAGCAGTGGGGTGAGTGTAGATAAGGGAAAGGGTGCAGGAGTCTCAAAACAGTATATAATCTTTGTTCTCTGTAACTTGCTCGGGCTCCTTTCACTTGCTATTCTGGGTGTCATGGAGGATGCGCCCTTTTTCGAAAAAGAGCAAATAAACTTTCTCTGCCTTTCTAAAACAGTCTCCGATCGCAACTACAGTGGTATTGCACACACTTTGAAAGCAAAGACAAGGTCTCAGCTGAAGAGAATATAGGACAACTACATATGCAAGGTGAAACAAAATAGAGGCCTAATGAGTAGGGTACAAGGTAGAATACTTGCTTTTGTTGAAGGCAAGAGTCCAGTTATGAGAACAGTACAAGATTAGAATGAGACCAACATGATGGTTTCAGAAATGCACTGAATTTAGAGCCACAGGGTGAATGAATTCCAGTACTGATACTACAGTGTGACCTTAGGCAAATCACTACCTCTTTAGACTTCAGGATTTTCACAGGTAAAATGAGGATATTGGACTAATGACTTATAAGCAAACCTGGCATGACACTGAACATTCTGTAATATGGGTTCTTATATCTTCCCTGCCAAACAACTGGATTGGTTCCAGAATTTAGCACAGGCCCCAAAATAATAGTTGGGAATTAAGTGAAAACACAGCTGTCACTACATAAGGAAAATGAGGAGAAAGAGTGTGGATGATAGCAGGCAGGAAACATGTCCTGAAATGGTTTATGCCAACTCAGAATTTGAAGAGCAAATTTAAAGCTGATAAAAAAAAAAAGTAATGTGCTTCTGTCCACTCTCCAACATCAAGTACTTGTCTGAAAGTGATATTCTTCCACTTGGCTTAAAGTACCATTATTATTTTTGCTTCTTGGGTAATATAATTAAAAATGAAAACTCAAGTTAATGATTATTAAATCTTGTATTGGACACCAAAGGACTCAAGTGGTTATGAGGATTTGTAAGTGTTCAAAAAGTGTGTGTACAAATGATAATAATAGAATTCTCTTGGAAAATCTTGCATTGCATATGCATGTACATAATATATAAATCATGTGTTTGTATATATGTTTATATATACTCTACATTGGCTAATCAACATGCCTGCACTGCCTCCCAACTTCTACCTCTTTGAATCTTTAATCTCCAAAATTCAGATCAAGTGCCACCTTCTCAATAAAAGCTTTCCTGATCTCTTCAACTACTATTGTCCCCCCCAAAAAAAAATAACTTGTAGTTGCATATACTGATTTATTTATAGTGTTTGTGTGCATGTTGTATTCCCCCAATAAAATGTATGTTCCCTGATGTTATAAATTATTTCATTTTTGTCTTTGTATTCCTAGAGGTTGGCATAGAACCTGGCATATAGTAGCTACTTAATAGATGCTTGTTGACTGATATGCATACATCATTGAAATATACAATAGAAATATATACTTCATTTGATTAAGCTTAGAACATTTATACATCAAAATGATTGATCATGAATAAAGAAATTTAAACTCTATTTGAAACTATTTCTGATTCATGTCATATGTATGAAACAAGTAGTCTATCTCCCACTCAAATTTAAACAATCCTTTAGCTAGAAGGAAAGTGGCTATTAAAATTTATTTAATTACAGTTTAATGTCATCAAGAATCTGCAATGGTGAACTACATGATGAGAATTATCTTCTGGCTCTATTACCATGTCTGGAACTCTGGCCCCTGATAGCTATCCAACATAATTCTACTCTTTGACAATCCAGACAAGCACAGCTTTATTCACCAAAAATCTACTATTTTCTCATTTGTAGAACTCAGAATAGCTTACCCCAATTGTACTACTCTTATAGAATCACAAGGCCTTTCATACTGATGAAAATACTTGAAGGGAAAACAACAACAATGACACAGTAACAGAAAATCCAGTCATTCCCTTTCATCTTTTCTGTGGGAGCCAGTCTGTGCAACATGACATGCTTCAAACAAAACTCTTCTCTTTATGAAGGAAGAATGGTTCTAGCAAATACTCATCCTTTGATATGATGTGTACTTGACAAAAATCACAGGGAAAATCAAGTGACTGCTTGGAAGAAAAGGTTTATTAGAAATTGGAAGCCCTTAAGTGCACCATGACTTGGAAATGTTGCAGGTGACATCAAACCAAATATGCCCATGGTGTCAAATTGAAGTCATGTCTGAATGTATTGATTTCAAGGTTTCAGCTGACACACAATTCTTTGTTTTGTTGCTTTAATACCTCAAAAAGTTGCTTGATTTCTTTTAATGTGTTTCAAAATTTTCCTCTCTGCTGCTTTTCATTGATTTACTTTGGAGAAAGGGAGTTTGGGCAAGCTTGAACCTGCTTCCTCATCTCACAGTCTCCTAGAGATACAAGTAACCCTGATGGACTGTATGAAACACTTCATTACTACGATATTTCATATTTATTGTGCCATACAGGACAGTACTGTGGACTGTTCTCTCAGCTGAGATCTCAAAATTCTCTAAGGAATGAGGTAGTTTGCATTCTAACTGAGGTACAAACATAAAAATCCTTTAAAACTTCTCCAAACAATGACAATTGGGGTGAGGGGGGAGGGGAACGTTCCTGAGCTACATTAGATGCTTCTATGCCTCTACTACAACTTTATGTTAGAGCACACAGATATTTTGGAATGGTGGAGGCAGAATCATCAATTCTTACCAAAACAAACAAAAACAAAAACAAACACTGTGTGCCATCAAACTCAAATAATCAATCAATCAATTATTCAGTAAGCACTCATCAAGTACCTGCTATGTGCTAAGCAGTATGGTAAGTTCTAGGTATATAAATATCAAGAATTCCTACTGGCAAGGAGCTGACATGATAATGAAGACCATCAAAAAAGAAGTAGGATGTTTACCACATGTCAGAAATGGAACTTTCCCTATACCAAATGGAAATCTGTAAGACTATATTTGAAGGAGCTCCTATATCATCATCCTAATCTGGACACACATTTAGAAGATTACAAATTTTGGACCAAACCTGACTCAGTCTAATGTGGTGGTTCAAGATCAAGAATATAAACAATCTAACATTTAATGAAAAGAAGCTTACCATATAGCATGGAAAAAAATATTCAGTGAAAATATAGAAAGAATTCAGTTTAGCATAACCTCACTGCATCTTTGTGGCAATAATCAGTAAAGGTTTACTAGATTCCTAGTATATGTCAGGTTCTGTCATAAGTGTTGGGTTATAAAGAAAGGCAAAAAAAAAGTCCATGCTGTAAGGGAGTTTATCATCTAATAGGGGAGATGACAGGTAAACCCGATATACCAGTTCAACAGCATTTGTTAAGATTGAGGAACCCCCAACTCATTGTGCCTGAAGCTTTTATACTTAGGAAACTAAGAAATAATGTCAATAGTTCATTCTTAATATCATGGAATGTGGATAATTTTAGGTAAGGGAGGGGGGAGGCACTGACTTGGATTAAAACAAAACAGGAATCTTGGTAGGTATTTCTTTACCACATTCTACCTTTTGGTAACAAGGTCCTTGGTAAGAAGATCTTGGTCTTCTAGAAAAACTTCCAATACTTAAATGTCACTAATCCTCATCATTCCTCACAGATCAGGGTTACTGACAATGTGGTAGTTAAAAAGTCATTACCCTCTCTCATTCATTCTATGCTATCACCCAAGCAGTGTTCCCCCAGCTCACCATTCAGGAGCTTCTCACTCCTTCAGATTTCCCCTCAAGAGGGACAATCTCTACCTCTTTATATAACTCTCATCATGAACTGCTCCCTTTTCCCACAAGAGATGATTAATTATGCAAAAACCAAGAATAAAAAATAAATTTTTAGACATGACTGATGCATGACCAATTTTTATTGTCTTATTTTTGATAGGTAAAAGAAAATGGTAGTGGGAGGGAAGAAAAGAAATACTGGATAATTGAAAAAAGAATAAAAAATTTTAAAAAAGAAAAAGCACCTCCCAATAATTTTATCCATTGGTCCCTAAAGCATTCCTTGGGCAGAAAGAGTCATATCCACAAATTTTCTCACAAAGTTTACAACCTTTTAAAATGTTAACCCTCAGACATATCTTTTGTTTTGGACTCATCTCCTTTGAATTTGTACTCTCTGCATTCAAGCATCTCTAAGTTGTTCTATCAGCTGAAGGATAATTTGAGAATATATATACAAGCATACCTAGGAGATAGTGCAGGTTTGGTTCCAAGACACCACAATAAAGTGAATATCACAATAAAGAAAGTCAAGAAGATTTTTTTTTGCTTCTCAGTGCATATAAAAGTTATGCTTATGCTATACAGTAGCCTATTAAGTGTGTAATAGTATTGTCTTTCAAAAAACAATGCATATACATTAATTAAAAATATATCTTATTGCTAAAAAATGCTAACCATCATCTGGCATCTGATGGCTGCTGACTGATTAGGTTGATGATTGCTGAAAGTTGGGGTGTCTGTGGCAGTTTCTTAAAATAGACAATGATGAAGTTTGCTACATTGATTTCTTTCATTTCAACACTTAGAGGCCATTGTAGGGAAAAAGATGGGGAAATGACCAGTTAGTAAAACCAACACACACAACATTTACTAAGTTTGCCATTTTCAAACCTTCAGTTTTCCCCAGACCTTCACATGCTTCGGCACAGCCCAGGGCAGATGGGCATCTTCCAGCTGCTGCAATTCCCTTTGCTTTGGCATACCCCAGGGAGGTTGGGCATCTTTTGACTGCTTGACCTTGGGTGCTTCAGCACAGCCCAGGAAAAACAAACATCCTCCAGGAGCCAGACCTCCATGTGCTTCAGTGCAGCTCCAGCAAGACACAGAAAAATCCCACCTGGACTCAGCACATGCCAGAAACCACCAGTAGGACACCAGCTCAGCACCAGGTAAGCTGCCAAACCTACAGCCTCCAGCTGCCAGTACCTGAGGCCCAAGTGCACAAAACCAGTGACCAGGACTGTGACCAAGTAACCAAGAAGTGACCAAGAAGCTTGGGACAGTACTCCCTGTGCTCCAGCCAGCGATTGCAACTTTAAAAGCCATAGGTCAAAAAAAAAAACTGAGCAAGAAGAAAAAATGAACATTGACCATAAAAAGTTACTACAATGGCAGAGAAGATCAAAACACAAACTCAAAAGAGGACAACATTGTCAATATACTTATATTAAAAATCTCAAAGGGGAGAGAGGGCAGCTAGGTGGTGAAGTAGACAGAACACTGGCCCTGTAGTCAGGAGGACCTGAGTCCAAATCCAGCTTCATACACTTGACACTTTATTAGCTGTGTGACCCTGGGCAAGTCACTTAACCCCATTGCCTAGCCGAAGAAGAAGAAGAAGAAGAAGAAGAAGAAGAAGAAGAAGAAGAAGAAGAAGAAGAAGAAGAAGAAGAAGAAGAAGAAGAAACCTCAAAGGGGAGTATAAATTGGTTTTAAGCCCAAAAAGTCTTCTTGGAAGAGCTCAAGAAGGATTTTAAAAGTCAAATAAGAGAAGTAGAAGAAAAATTGGGAAAAGAAATAAGTATGTGAGAGAAAGTGAACAGCTTGGAAAAGGAAAGACAAAAAATTGAATGAAAAAAAATTCCTTAAAAGGTACAATTGGCCACATGGGGGAAAAGTCCACTAGAGAAGACAATGCCTTAAAAAAGCAGAATGGACAAATGGAAATGGAGGTACAAAAACTAACTGAAGAAAGTAATTCATTAAAAATTATAATTGAGGCAAGTGGAAGCTAATGAGTCTATGAAACATCAAGAATCAGTCAAACAAAATCAAAAGAATGAAAAAAGATGTAAAATACCTCATTGGAAAAACAACTGACCTGGAAAATAGATCTAGGAGAGATAATTTAAGAATTATTGGTCTACCTGAAAGCCATGATCAAAAAGAGCCTAGATAACATCTGTCAAGGAATTATCAAAGAAAACAGCCTTGATATCCTAGAACTATAAGGTAAAATAATCATCGAAAGAAGTCACTGATCACCTTCTGAAGGAGGTCCCAAAATGAAAACTCCAAGGAATATTGTAGCCAAAATCCAGAATTCTCAGGTCAAGGAGAAAATGCTGCAAGCAGCCAGAAAGAAACAATTTAAATATCATGGAACCACAGTTAGGATAATACAGGATGTAGCATCTTCTACATTAAAGGATTGGAGGGCTTGGATATGATATTCCAGAAGGCAAGTGAGGTTGTATTACAACCAAAAATCAACTATTCAGAAAAATGGAGCATAATCTTTCAGGGGAAAATATGGACATTTCAATGAAATAGGGGACTTCCAAATTTTCCTGATGAAGAAACTTGAGCTGAACAGAAAATTCAATCTTTAAATACAAGACTCAAGAGAAGCATAAAAAGGTAAATGGGGAAGGAAAAAAAATGTTATTCAATAAGGTTAAACTGTGTACATCCCTACACAGGAAGGTGATACTTTTAACTCTTGAGAATTGTATCTTTGTTATGGCATTTAGAAGCAGTATACAAAGACAGAGGGTGTGGATATAAGTTGACTTTGATGTGATGATAAATATAATTAAAGGGTAAAAGAAGGATTGTACTGGGAGAAGAAGAAAAAGTGAGGAAGAATAGGATAAATTACATCACATGAAGAGGCTCAAAGAACTATTGCAGTAGAGGGACAGAAATGGGGGCAGGGGTGGGGAGAGGGCGAGGATTGTTTGAACCTTACTCTCATCAGATTTGGCTAGAAGAGGGAATAACATACACATTCAGTTGGGTATACACTATAGGGAAGTAGGAGGAGGAAGGTGAAAGAAAAGGGAGAAGGATAGAAGGGAAAACAGATTGAGGGAGATGGTGGTCCAAAGAATTGGTGAGGAAGGAAAGGGAGAAATGAGAGAGAAAAGTATATGCAGGTGGGTAAATATGATGAAGAGAAAGACACAGTTAGTAATCATAACTGAATGTGAATGGGATGAACTCTCCCATTAAATGGAAGCAGATAGCAGAGTGGATTAAAAAATAAAATTCTACAGTATGTTGTTTACAAGAAAAACATTTGAAGCAGAGAGATAACATACAAAGTTAAAGGTAAAGGGCTATAGCAGAATGTATTATGCTTTAGTTGAAGTTAAAAAAAAAAAGCAAGGGTAGCAATCCAGAACTCAGACAAAGCAAAATCAAAAACATATCTAATTAAAAGAGATAAGGAAGGAAGCTACATCCTGCTGATACCATAGACAACAAAGTAACATCAATACTAAACAGATATGTGCCTAGTATGGCACCTAAATTCTTAGAGGAGAAGTTAAACAAATTAAAGGAAGAAATAGACAATAAAACTGTACTAGTGGGTGACCTCAACCTTCCACTCTTACAATTAGATAAATCTAGCCATAAAATAAACAAGAAAGAAATTAAGGAGAAGAATAGAATCTCAGAAAAGTTAGATATGGGGTTGACCTCTGGAGAAAACTGAATGGGGATAGAAAGGAATATACCTTTTTCTCAGCAGGACATGGCACCTACACAAAAATTGACCATCTGGTAGGGCATAAGAACCTCATAATCCAATGCAGAAAGGCAGAAATATTACATTCATTCTTTTCAGATCATGATGCAATAAAAATTACATGTAATAAAGGGCCATGGAAAAAATAAACTAAAGATTAATTAGTAACTAAATAATCTAATCCTAAAGAATGAGTGGGTCAAACAACAAATCATGGAAACAATCAATAACTTCATCCAAGAGAATGACAATAATGAGATAACATATGAAATCTTATGGGATGCAGCCAAAGCTGTTCTTAGGGGAAATTTTATATCTCTCAATGCTTACATTAATAAAATAGAGGAGGAGATTAATGAATTGGGCAAACCACTAAAAAAAAGGCTAAAAAAAAGAAGAAATTAAAAATTAAAAATTTCCTATTAAATACCAAATTAGAATTCTGAAAATCAAAGGAGACAATGATAAAATTGAAATTAAGAAAACTATTGACCTAATCAATAAAACTAAGAGCTGCTTTAATTAAAACAATAAACTTTTGTTTAATTCGATTTAAATAAAATAAGAAAACCAAGTTACCAGAATCAAAAATGAAAAGGATGAATTCACTGTCAGTGAAGAGGAAATTAAAACAATAGTTAGAAGCTATTTTGCCCAACTGTATGCCAATAAATCTGACAATCTTAGTCAAATGGATGAATACTTACAAAAATATAAATTGCCCAGATTAAAAGAAGAGGAAATAAATTACTTAAATAACAACCAAAAAAAATGAACAAATCATCAGTGAACTCCCTAAGAAAAAATTACCAGGGCCAGATGGATTCACAATTAAATTTTACCAAACATTTAAAGAACAATTAATTCCAATACTATATAAAGTACTTGGAAAAATAGGCAAAGAAGGAGTCCTACTAAATTCTGCTTATGATACAAATGTGGTGCTGATACCTAAACTGGGAAGAGCCAGAACAAAAGAAGAAAATTATAGATCAACTTCCCTAATTACTGATGCAAAAATTTTAAATAAAATATTATCAAAGGGATTACAGCAACTTATCCTGAGGAGATACACTATGACTAAGTGAATTTATACCAAAAATGCATAGCTAGTTCAATATTAGGAAAACTATCAGCATGATTGACCATATCAATAATAAAATTAACAGAAATGATACGATTAACTCAGTAGCTGCAGAAAAGGCTTTTGACAAAATACAGCACCTATTCCTATTAAAAACATGAGAAAGCATAGGAATAAACAGAGTTTTCCATAACATAGGTAAAATCTACTTAAAACCATCAGCAAACATTAGATGTAGTGGGGATAATCTAGGAGCATTGCCTATAAGATCAGGGATGAAACAAAGATGTCAATTATCACTATTGTTATTCAATATTGTACTATAAATATTAACTTTAGTAATAAGAGAAGAAAAAGAAATTGAAGAAATTAGAATAGGCAATGAGGAAACAAAGCAATCACTCTTTGCAGATGATATGATGGTACACTTAGAAAATCTTAGAGAATCAAATAAAAAGTAGTTGGAATAATTAGCAATTTTAGCAAATTTGCAGGATATAAAATAAACAAATATAAATTTCTCGCATTTCTATATACTATTAACAAAGCCCAGGAGCAAGAGATATAAAGAGAAATTCCATTTACAATCACTGTAAACAATATGAAATATCTGAAAATCTACCTGCCAACACAAACCTAGGACAACTACAAAATACTTTTCACACAAATAAAGTCAGATCTAAATAATTGTGGGAAATGAGTTGCTCATGGGTAGGCAGGCCAAGCTAATATAATAAAAATAATAATTCTACATAAATTAATTTACTTATTCAGTGCCATACCAATCAAACTGCCAAAAAAATTATTTTATAAAGCTAGAAAAAATAATGACAAAATTCATCTGGAAGAACAAAAGTTAATAATATCAAGGAAATTAATGAAGAGAAATGCTAGGGAAGGTGGGCTAGCCATACCAGATCTAAAACTGTATTATAAAGCACCAATCATCAAAACTATTTGGTACTGTCTAAGAAATAGAGTGATGGATAAGTGGAATACGTTAGGTACAGAAGACACAGTGGTTAATGACTATAGTAATCTACTGTTTGATAAACCCAAAGACTCCAGCTTCTGGGATAAGAACTCACTATTTGACAAAAACTTGTTGGAAAACTGAAAAATAGTATGGCAAAAACTAGGCGTAGACCAATACCATACACCATATAACAAGATAAAGTAAAAATGGGAACATGATTTAAATATAAAGGCTTATACTATAAGCAAATTAAGAGAGCAAGGAATAGTTTACCTAACGGATCTATGGAGAATGGAAGATTTTATGGCCAAACAAAAGGTGGAGAACATTAAGCAAAATGAATAATTTTGATTACATTAAGTTGAAAAGTTTTTGCACAAATAAAGCCAATGCAGAAGGAAAGCAGAAAGCTAGGAAACTATTTTTATGGCCAGTGTCTCTGATACATACATATATGTGTATGTATGTATGTGTGTATATATATATATATATATATATATATATATATATATATATATATATAACATATATAGAGAACTAAGCCAAATTTAAAAGACTACGAATCATTCCCCAATTGATAAATGGTCAAAGGATAGGGACAGAGAGTTTTCAAATGAAATCTATCCCTAGTCATATAAGAAAAATGTTTTTAATCACTATTGATTAGAGAAATGCAAATTAAAACAAATCTGAAGCACGACCTCACTCCTATCAGATTGGCTAATATGACAAAACAAGAAAATGATAAATTTCAGAAGATGTGGGAAAATTGGAACACTATTGCATTCATTGTTGGTGAAGTTGTGAACTGATCCAACCATTCTGGAGAGCAATTTGGAACTATGTCTAAATGGTTATAAAACTGTGCATACCCTTTAATCCAGCAATACCACTAAGAGGTCTTTATCTCAAAGAGATCCTTAAAATACATATACATACATATATATATATATATATATATATATATATATATATATATATATATATATATATATATATATATATATTTATAGCAACTCTTTTTATGGTGGCAAAGAATTGGAAATTGCGAGGATGTCCATCAATTGGGGAATGGCTGAACAAGTTGTGGTATATGAATGTAACAGAATACTATTGTGCTATAAGAAATGATGAGCAGGTGGATTTCAGAAAAATCTGGAAAGATTCACATGAACTGATGAACTAGGTAAACATTGTAACAGCATGTAACAGCAACTTTGTGATGACCACCTTTGATGGACTTAACTCTTCTCAACAATACAATGATCTAAAATATTTCCAAAAGACTCATGATGGAAAATGCTATCTATATACAGAGAAAGAACTATGGAGTCTGAATGCAAATTGAAGCGTACTATTTTTGCTTCTTTTGTTGTTGATTTTTCTTTCTCATGGTTTTTCCTTTTGTTCCAATTCTTTTTTCATAACATGACTAATGTGGAAATATGTTTAATATGATTTTATACATATAACGTATATCAGATTGTTTGTTCTCTTAGGAAAGGGAGATGGAAATGGGGGGGAAGGGAAAGGAGGGAGAAAAAAATTTGGAACTCTAAATCTTATAAAAATAAATGTTGAAAACAATTTTTACATGTTATTGGGATAAATAAAAATTGAGTGGGGGAAATTTTTTAAAAAGAAATGCTTAAAAAAAAGATTTTTAAAAAGACCTAAACAATTTGTCTTCAAGTTTCTCAAGATTTTCTGTCAGACAGGCTTCTCAGCTGTCACTAACAAACAATAAAGCATGAAGAGGGCCAAACCTTTGCCAGTATAAGAAGACATTGCCAAAAACTCAGCAGGAGAACTAGTGTTGGTTTGACAAGATAACACACATTCCACCTTTTCATCCTTTGTGTTGTCTGCTAAGGGCTCCCTGTCATCCGAGGTTATAGCTCATGAAATTTGCCTTTGCTTCTGGCCTTCAGTTAGTAACCTTCACTCTTTGATTACACAGTTCTTCATGTAATAGTCAATTCCAATTTGAAAAATCTTTAGTTATTTCAAAGTTCTTCCATTCTAGAAGTTCAGTCCTGAATCTACTTCTCCATAAATTAGTTATCTCAGAGACCCAAATAGAACATCTCTAATTTCCCTTACAAATGACAAACCTTCAAGAATTGAGATAGAAGTTTTGTCTTCCTCTGCCTTCATATTATCTTCTCCATGCTAACGATCCTTAATTCATTCAAACTAATCACAAAATTCAAGCCTCCCTATTTGCTTTTCCTCCTACTATCTGTTTGCTCATCTCTGGATTTATACAGGCTCAGTTGATAAAGTATTCTAGGAAAGAGAATAAGGTGCATGGGCACATAAGTGGTGACACAAAACATGGATTGAATGAGATGTGCTTCCAATTAAATCCTAGACCATTCAAACAGCTAAGAAAACTGGGTATAGCATTGATTGGCAGTCACCCCTGTCCTTGCCACTGACTTCTCATAGAGACCTATGATGCTATTCCTCTCTATAGCAGATAACTTACTACAATGTTCTAGACGTAATCTAACTAGAACAGAGTACAATGACATTCCCATCTCTCTTTTTCTAGGTGATTTATTTCTATTAAAGCATCCTAATATGTGATTGTCATGTATTATTGTTTTGATTGTTTTCTAGTAAAGCGTGCATGTCATTTTTACACATACTAATGCCTAGATATGTTGCTCCATACCAAATTTTGAAATTGATTATTTGGAACTTAAGTTCAATACCTCACATATATTGCTAATTGAATTTCATCTAATTAAATCTGACCCAAACAAAATTGTAACTCATCCTCAGTTGTCACAGAAACTTTTGGATTCTGTCAATTAAAGAATGGGATAAGTTAATAGCAATATGAGAATCTCTGTTCTGAAGACACTTTTAGAAGCACCAGCCATATTATTTTTATCTTCACAATAAGAGACAGTAATTGGGATATATATTTTTTTAATTTCATTGAGTCCTCATCTACATGTTGTTGTTCAGTCATTTCAGTCATGTCTGCTTTTTTGTGACCCCATTTGGGATTTTCTTGGCAAAGATACTACAGCAGTTTTCCATTTCCTTCTCTAGTTCATTTTATAGATGAAGAATCTAAGACAAGCAGTTAAATAAGTTGCCCATGGACACACAGCTGGTATATGTACTCAGGCCAGATTTGAAATCAGGAACATGAGCCTTCCTCACTCAAGGCCCAACACTCTATCTAGTGCATCACCTAAACGCCTTTTATCTACATAAGCTCTGATTTAACGTAAGGTCAATTAGCTGGTTTAAATCCTTTCTAGAATTTAGCCATTGTAAAAGATATACTTGAATCTTAGCAGTTTTTCATATACTTCAATATGGTTAGCCATATAGAGTCATTTAACACCATATGGGTTTTTTCCCCTACTAAAGTAGATATGTGTAGATATGAAAATGAATGCAATGCTAGTTAAGTTCTTTACCTTCACAATTAGATACAGGAATTCTGGAGTATCAAGTATATTTTAAGTCCTTTTCTACATAAGCCTTACCTTAAAGGAAATTTGATCAGTAGTTTAAATCTCTTCTAGAATTAAGCTATTATAAAAGTCATTCTAAAAACTTAAGTGTTCTCTTATGCCTCACTCTGGTTAGTGCCATAGAGATTTTAAGATCAAGCAGGATTTCTTTCTTCTAATAAAATAAGTTAGTGGAGTGATGGTACTTCTCATGTAGATCTTGGACAGCTCTGGATATAAAGTAGCTCCATTCAGATAACTCTCATGAGTTATCTTTAGTCTGTTTATTTTTTTCTGGTGGGGTGGTGGGGCTGCGGCAGGGGAAGACCTTTAATTTCATACTCCATTGGATTTTCAAGAACTGGAAATGTACATATGACAACATTGTCCAGAGAATAGTCCTTTAAAATCAAGGGCTATCTGAATGGCAGGTCCATTTGAGAGGCCTCTGAGTAACTAATAGGGAATAAAAGACATCAGAAGAAGTATTTAAATAAAGGCTGGATATCCACTTGTTGGGGATGGTGGGAAGAGCTTTTTGTCAAGTACAGGTAGTACTGAATAACATCTGTGGTTCCTTCCCATTCTGAAATTTTGAGATTTTCTCATGTTTGGAGCACAAGCTATCCTACCAAGCTGCCCTTTTTATAATTATACTTCCTATATTTCTCCATTCCTAAGGCAGTATAAAAATTGAATAATACCTATTTTAAAATTTTATATAAAATACATAATTTTAAAATTAAGGATATGAATGCAAATAGTAGCCATCAAAACAGAAGGCAAAGATGGGACTTTTTTTTACAAAAAAACAAACCTTTCATTAGCAGATTTTTTTTTCAGATGGTGAAAAACTCAGATTCTTGGATACATTTCAAGGATCTTGGAATAGAAAAGTTATAAGGCAAGTGATTGATCATTGAGCAAGAGTCCTGCCACAGTAGCAATTCTTTGCTGACAGGCTGACTGGTAAATATTAATTTCATTTCTAACCCAATCTCAGAAAAGGAAACATGACCAGTGGTAGAGGATCTACAAAAATATCAATGGTAATGACAACAATAACAATGAATCTTGTGTATATGAGAATTTTATCAGTCTTTTAAAGAATAATTAGCACAAATACTGCAAACACTGCATAACATACATTCAAATATTGAGAAAGAAAGCATCCTACCAGATTCTTTTGTGAGAAAAATATAGTCCTGATACTTAAACCAGGGAAAAATAAAACACAAACAAGAACTATAGGTCAATAATGTTAATGGATATCAATTTTAAAAATTAAATAAAATCCCATTACACATACTACAGTGATTCATCTGAGAAATTGTTCATCATGACAAAGTTGGGTTTATGCCAGAAATGGAATATAATTAACATTCAAAACCACTTAGTTATTTCAATAGATACAGAAAAGGCCTTTGACAAACAACACTCATTTGTGCTTAAAAATAAACCTTACAAAATATATGCATAGAGGAACCTTTTTTTCATTATCATAAAAATTATCTATTTAAAACAAAAGCAAACTTCATGTAAAATACGGATATACTAGAATCTTCCCCACAAATTATAAGGGTAAATCAAGGGTATTCACTCTTCCTACTTCTACTTGATAGTTCTGGAACTGATAGTCAAAGTAATAAAAAAGACAAATTAATGACATGAAGATAAGTAAGGAATTCTTCCCATTTGCTGATTTTATGATGGTTTACTTGGAAAATCCTAGAGAATCAGCAAAGATACTAATCAAGACAATTAATATATTTAGAAAAGTTGTGGGCTACAAAATAAACTCCCCAAAATCAACTTCATTCCTATGTAATAAAAACAAATGCAAGAGACAATAATAGAAAAAGAAATCCCATTACAAATAGCTACAAAAATGTATAAAATATCTATGGACCAATGATCAAATGACACAAAATATTTGTATAGACTCAATTACAAAGTGCTCCTTAAAGAAATAAAACAACTTAAATAGCTGGAGTAATACTCAGTCATAAAAACCATTTGCTGTTAGTTAAAATAAAATAGAGAGGTAAATCAATGGAAGAAACTTGGACCAGAAAGAATCAGAAAGAATGGAAATCAATAGCCCAGTTTCTGATAGAACTTCTAGATTGAACATATTTTCGGATTTTTCAATATAGTGACCACTTATGCTGATTTTTTTTTACTTTTCCCTTTTCTCTCTTTTTTTTGAAGGGGGGCAGTTTAAAAATGCTCTTTGTGAATTGGAATGATTCTCTGGAGGGGGAGAACTACAAAGATGTAAAAAACTACATCAATGAAATTTTTAAAAACAAATCTATGTATAATATAAATGTATAAATGAGATAAAATTTAAGGTCACACTAATATTAGAAATTAATCAAATGATATATGTTTATCAACTACATGCAGAGAAGAACCCATAACCAGACATGGGATAGATAATTTAAAAAATGTTTTAAATTATAGCTAACATTTGCATAGAATTTTAAGGTTTGCAAAGCATTTTAAATGGCATTTGATTTACATAATAGCCCTCTGAGGTATGCACCATCAACAGCCCAGTATTATAGATCAGGAAACTAAGATTGAGAGGTTAAGTGACTTTTTTTAGGCAGAATTTAAACTCAGGCTGTCCTAATTCTACACCTGGCAAAAATAGACACTTAGTTACATATAATGAAATATCTTTTGTATAATATGATCAATGGGATATAGTTGGTTCCCCATCACTGGAAGTCTTCAAGAAATTACTAAATGGCCATTTCACTTGTCCAGGTTATTGGAGAGGAAATTTTTGTTCAAGTACAGATGAAACTATATAGATTCTAAGCTCTAATTCTGAAATGCTTTGATTTTGTAATATGGGAATTTTAGATCATTTAGGGGAAGACAAGCTCCTGTAGTAATATTGATTAAATGCTGCTTTTTGCACAATGGACTGTTTTTGTATATCTGTGTATCAAGGTAGGGATGAACCAAAGTTTAAAGTCACTAAAGATACCCACAACCTCTGGTGTCTACTAAAAAATTTTAGGGTATTTCAGTATATTGATTAAAGATGTTGTCAAGGCATCGAAATTAGAGATAAACTGGTTAGTGACCTTGTGAGGCTGAGGAAACATTGAACAACATTCACAGAAGGCCTCCTACTTCAGTACAGCTTCTATCTTGCATTCATGATCCTTATGGATCCCTACTTACCTATTTATTATATACCTGACAGGAACTCGCCCTTCTCACATTGGTACATTTCTACAGTTTCGGGGCAGCGAGGTGGTGCTCTATCAGCACTGGTCCTGGAGTCAGGAGGGCCTGAGTTTAAATCCCATCTCAGACTAGACACTTGACACAAATAAATAATAAATAAATTAGCTGTGTGACCATGGGCAAGTCACTTAAGCCCCATTGCCTTGCAAAAAAAAAAAACATTCTCCAGTTTGGTAAATAGTTGACTTGACATAGGCACTGGAAGATGACTCAGGACACTTCTTTAGTCAGAGCAAGGTCTTGATTCCCCACCTTTCTTCTTTCTAAAATTTTTTCAATTAGCAAAAAACTAGTTTCCTCCTTCTCACCTCCTCCACTACAATGGAAAAACAAAAACAAAACCCAAACCCTTGTAATAAGTACACATAGTTGAGCAAAACAAATTCCTGCATTGGTTACATTACAAATGGGGGCAGCTAGGTGGTGTAGTGAATAGAGTTCTGGCCTTGGAATCAGGAAGACCTGAGTTCAAATCCAGCCACAGACATTTAACACTTACTAGCTGTGTGACCCTGGGCAAGTCATTTAACCCTGATCACTTCACCAAAAGAAGCAAAAAAAAAAAAAGTCTTATTCTGCATTCTGAATCCATCACCACTCTGTTGGGACATTCTTTAATCACTGGTCCTCTTGAATCATGGTAAATCATCATATTGATCAGAGTTTTTAAATCTTTCAAAGTTATTTATCTTAACAAGGTTGTTTTTGTATAGGCTATTTTTCTGTTTCTGCTTACTTCACTCTGCATTGGTTCATACATGTCTTCCCAGGTTTCTCTTACACTATCCCTTTGATTATTACTTAAGGTACAATAGCATTCCATTACATTCATATACTATAATTTGTTCAATCATTCCCCAATTGATGCCTGGGTACCCCTTTAGTTTTCAGTTTTTGCTACCACAAAAAGAACTGCTATAAATATATTTGTATATCTGGGTCCTTTTCCTTTTTCTCCACTTTTCATCTGAAATATAGTATAAGCAGTAATGTTGGGATTTGTAGGGAATTTAGTGCATCTTTGCAGCAAATAAATAAGAAAGGCCTCCCCAAAATATAGAAAAATATTAATTATAATAACAGAAGGTTAAAATAAACCATCATGTTATTTTTTAACAGAAAAAAAAATAAAGACCAGCTCATTGGTATACTACTTCTAATACTCACATTTCTAGCTCTTAAACTGTGGGTCACAACAAGGAAAATTTGTCAACAGTAAAAGTAAAATTTGACAACAATAAAATTTGGCAATGACCAAAAATTAATTAAAAATTAAACACATAATGAATCTGAGGTGTTTCTGGCAGTACTTGCCCTGTTGCATAACACACCTTCACTATAGCCTTGATTCTGAACACAAAGCATGCATACTTTGCACTGCACATGCCCTCAGGCCATGCAACACCAACTAACACAGACCAAAACTCAAAAAGGGGTCACAGTGTAAAGAAAGTTTAAGAAGTCCTGTTATAGGCCACAGCTCTAGTAACATGGGGTTCCAAGGTCTTCTTGGTGTGGTAGTTTTAGGCACTGGTTTTTAGAGTTAACTCCTTGGCAGTTTGCAAGGAAGCCCGTTTCTTAGGATAGAATGGGATCTGAGAATCAGGACTAATTTCACAGTTTTAGAGAGCAGAAAGGAGACAATTATAAAGATAAATCAAATGAATTTAAGACTGGACATGGTTATAGAAGTAGGAAAGAAACAATGTGACATGGTGTACAGAAATCTGGCCTCCTTGGACTAAAGCCCTATTTCTGACAAATCTTGGCTATGTGACCTTGGGTAAGTCAGTTAACCTCTCACTGCTCAGGCAGCTCTAAGACCATACGTTGCAAAGAAAGTGTTGATCTGAATTGGTAGAGGGAGTTTTCTCTCCCTGAAGTTCCTATATTGATAGAATCATAGGCCTAGTCCTTACTTCTTTGATGGGGATAGGTGGGGAAAAAATAGGCAATCTGGTTAGTATTTAAAAAAAAAAAAACACTTCAGAGACAAAGCAAGAACTTAGAAGTACAAAAGAACACCGGTTCTGGAGTCAGGAGGACCTGAGTTCAAAACCGGCCTGTGTGACTCTAGGCAAGTCACTTAACCCTAATTGTCTTACCAAAACAACAAAAACAAAAAAGAAAAAGAAAAAAGCATAAAAGAGGTTAATAGAAGAAAACACAAACTACAATATAACCTCAATATGAAAGTATTTAATTCTCTAAGAAAAAAATATACTTTATGTAAGACACACATTAAAAATGCAGACATAATGAAAATGAACAAGTAAAACAAAGTCCATTATATTTCATTTGACTCTAAGAATGGGAGCAATTACAATCAAGACTTCAAATAGCACAACAATAAAAAATGATTTTGTCAAGAAAGACACACAGTGGAGGTACGTTATGCCTAAAAGTACCATAGAAAAAAAATTAAGACATTAGTTAATATATATGACTTAAATAACATAGATTCTAAATTCTTAAATGAAAAGTTGGGGAAATTTCCAGAAAGATAATAAGAGAATACCATAATAGTAGAAATTAATATTCCTTTTTCAGAACTAGATAAATCCAATAGAACAAAATAAACAGGGAGGAAATGTAAACATAACAGATTCTTGGAAAAAAATTTATTTGAATGACATGTAGCTATTTCTGAATTAGAATGTTTCTCAGCACCCCACACTACCTTTATAGAAATAAATCATGTGTTAAGGCAAAAAAGAATCATAAATAAATGCAGAATAGTTAAAATAATGATCTGTTATAAATCAGAATACAGTAACAATTAAAATACAGTCCTACATAGAGACAGAGTGACAACATTTTGAGTCTAAAAGCAATAATTATGTTAAAAAAGAATAACAATGAGATAGCATACCAAAACTTATGAGATATAGCTAAAGAAGTACTCAAAAGGAACTTTCTCTTTAAAAACTAATATTAACATGCTAATAGCCATCACTTACAAACTTGTGTGCCAATCCTGAAATGTTTTTATGTTTTCTTTAAAAAATTTTTGGAGAATACATTTATTCATCATAATTATAGCAAGTAACAGTCGTTGTTGTTAATTTTTATTACTCACGTCGGTATAGTTAGTCTACTAGTTGGATTCATGACAAGAAAGACAAAATAAGAGTTTTCCAAATTCCAGTATGATCTTTTTTTTTTCAGCCAATTGGGGTTAAGTGACTTACCCAGGGTCACACAGCTAGTAAGCATTAAGCGTTTGGTCTGAGGCTGGATTTGAACTCAGGTACTCCTGACTTCAGGGCCAGTGCTCTATCCACTATGATCTTATTTTAATCAAGATAATTTTAAGCATTGGTATTGATTCTTTTGATTAATTTCATTATTAGGTAGTTTCTAGAATATGTGTTTAAGTGAAGACTTTCAATGACCTCAAGTTCTCTCATTTTTCATTTTTTTTAGATTTTTTGTAGTTATTTAATTTCAGGTGTTATTTCATCTAACTTGGGCCTAGTGATAAAGTTATTTCTTATAATTGTCTGAATTCGCTATTGCGATGTTTCAATTGAACTGGTCTGAAATACATTGTGACTTGGAGGGTAGGGCATTTTAGTGCTCGTTTTACCTTTACTGAGACTCATCTAAAAATATCAGAATCAAGAATATATGATAATGAATTGGACCCAATAACAACTGCATTAAGCAGATGGATTCCCCATGATATCACCCACAATGAAAACAGGGTGAGCCAGCATAAAAAGACGTTCTTATCAGGTCAGAGCAGTAGTGACTCCTTCTCTTTGTGATTATGTTTATCTTTTGTAAGCACAGAAGTTGATTGGGTGTTTGTCAAAACATGTAACTTAGGACTTCTTGTCTTTCCCACCTCCACTATTTTATGGACTTATTTTTATAATTCTTTATCCCCTTTTCCTTCACACATCTAGTTAAATGTTTACTTAAATGTCTGCCCCGTAGACAAACATACATTAAAAATAAGTTTTTTATGGCTCAATGATTCATCTAGGCAATTTTAGACAACATAAATGTCAATGATAATAAAACAATTCCAACATTATATTTGTAGTGAGAGGATTTATCATCTCTCTGTTCATGAAAAATAATGAGCATCATATACATATTTCTGACCCACCCCAGATCATGTAATATGCTATAAATTTATACCCTGTGGTCATAAGCTAAAATGTGTTACATAGCTTCCACCATTTCCCTGAATAACCTACATTGATCACTAAATCTGGGCTTCTTAAGGACAACCTTTTCCTTTCTTTTCTTTTTTAAGGACGTTTTCATAATTTCTGGTGGCAGTGGCCTGATCTTGAATAGCCATTATAAGTTTTTTTCTCCACAAATAAATCTACATGGCTCAGCAATTTCTAGATATTTCTTTGTCAACTCATTATTGGATGACTTCATGCGGGTGTTACCTATCCATGGCCTTTTGAGTCTACTTTTAGATTTTAGTCATTTATTATGCTCTGTCTGGATGTAAGTTGCTTTATATTACATTTGATAACAATGATATGTACCTATCATCATCCTTAATTATTATATGGTGAAATAACGCCTGCTTATTCCAAAAATATTTCTGAAGGTGTTTAATCTATTTATAATGTGCTCTAAAATGTTCATTAATCCCCCTTTTTTGCAAAGAAGTATGCATGTTTCTATAACTGTTTTATAGAGACTATATTTTAAAATTATGTACTTTTGTTTAGAATACATCTGTTACAGTCTATTTTACAATTCAGAAGGTTTAGATAAAGACTGGTATTGAATAGGTATTAGCATTAATATTTCCTGCTCCAAATTTCTGATCCTAAGGCTTAGTGACCCACACACATCATTAAATCTTTTATAGATGATGACAGTGAGGTTGTGAAGTAAATGATGAAGTAAAGTAATAATTTTGTTGTACCCAACAAAATTTAAAACTTTGGATGAGATATTTTAGACAAACAGAATAAAAATCATTAACCAAAATCAATGGTTTTCTTTGTTGCTTTTCTTCATTTAACTAGTTTGTTTGGGCTTTTCCTATCTATGTTTCCAGCATTGCTATGCTACCATATTGAAGAAAATAAAGATCCCTTCCCCTTAATGGGAATAAAAATCTATTGACATTAACAGGAACAAACATATCTTTGCAGTTATGGGAATAAAAGTTCATTCTCCTGAACTGGTATTCCTTAAACATGGTGGGGAGGGGTAAGAGAGATAGAGAATGAATAGAAAGGGTAGAGAGTAATTATTTTTTCAAATGAAGCACCAATCTCTGCTTCTCTAATGGTAGACATGTTCATAGAAACCATGTTGACTTGTATTACATTTGACAAGCAGGCTTGCCTTGCCATCATTTAATCCTCAGGGGTCTTGTGTCTCAAAGTCTTATCTCACCAGCTCAGGATCAGTGCTTCTGACTCTGGCAAAGACCACTCTTTGAGAATGTCAAAAAGAAAGCCAAAGGGAAAACTGAAAATCCATGAAATGACTTGGTGTCTTGGTTCACTGTGTAACATGTTAGACACCAAATCACAAAAACACCTTATGTCTTCATTACTATCAGCATCTGTTTTAAAAGAAAAAGGAATATGGCCTCCTTACTATAATGATCATCTATCTACAAGAAGGTTAAAGGACACTATGGATTATTTCACTGAACTTGAATTATTAGCTTTTTTTTTCAGTCCAAACTTGTGATTTCATTATTACAATGAACTTGCCATGAAGAAGTTCCCTCTACCAATGCTGACCATCATCTGGTCTGCAATTTATAATCTTAGAGCATCCCTAGTTTAACTGAAAAGTAAAGTGACTTGCCCAAAGTCACATAACAACTATGTGTCAGACATGACTTAAACCCAGATCTTCCTGATCCTGAAGTTGAACCTCTATTTTCTATGCCATGCTACCTTTATAGCTATGATTATATGAATTTGTTTTTGGTTTTCAAGTTTTCTGCTTTAGCTCTAGTTGTTGACACAGTAGGGTCCATTATGCAAGTATTCAGAGCATTCAACCAACTATGAGGTGTGATTTAAGAAATGCCTGGCAGACTCTGCATCCAAATATAATTCCCCCATTTTACTTATGTAATCACTCCCACTCTTATCACAATCATACACAGATGCTCTTGCATACATTTGCAA
The DNA here is from genome assembly GCF_003287225.1 of Phascolarctos cinereus. Taxonomy (NCBI): domain Eukaryota; kingdom Metazoa; phylum Chordata; class Mammalia; order Diprotodontia; family Phascolarctidae; genus Phascolarctos; species Phascolarctos cinereus. The sequence continues at coordinate 197,892,790 of NW_027556180.1, read as the reverse complement.
GTGCCTACTGCCTTCACATACACAATATATACACACATCAGGTGGACTCTTTTTTCATAGTGGAATTTACTGAAAGCTTAGAATTCTGTCATTCAGATGTAGAACATCTGACAAAATTCTTTCCTTATTAATTTGACTTGTTTCATGAAGGAAGGCACTGAGACTCAGCATGCATAAAAATGCAATAGCAAACTTCAGAACCTACTACAGTAATCCTCATTTTCCCCATACTCCCTAAATCAAGATTCATCCTAGAGGCTAGTCCAAACACCACATAATCTACACTGCCCTGCTGGTAGATATTCACTATTTACTCACTGATTGCTATTTTTCTTTATTCTTATTTTTCATGTTGCATTCTTCCTTGCCCACTCTTACCACTGAGTTAACTTTCAATTTCTGTTCTACTTTCTGCACACATTGTGAAAAATAATTTTTCTTAGTAATCATTATCTTGGAAACTCAGAGCTTCCCCATCCCCCTTTCTTTCTAAGTTCAGTCTTTCTTCAGAAGGACATTAAGATGTAATCCAAATGGACCTGTTCTTGCTCATTATGTTGCCTAGACAGGTCTGGAAGAATGTTGATTCCTCCCTATTGTCAAGACAGGTGATATGGAAATTAATGTCTCTTTGGCTAGGATTGAATGACGGTGTTACATACTGAAAGATCCTCATTTCAATATGGGCCACCTCCAGAATTGATTGGCATCCCTTGGGAACTCCTACTCTTCGAAGTGCATATAAAGCTGTACGCCTCAAATCCAACGTGAGCCAGTTTTGAACTGGCCCCCTTAGGGGGAGCACAGTTTTGGACTGAACTCTTATGCAATGCATGTCAAGCCAGCTTGAGAGAAATTAAACTGTGAATATACGCACCCAATTTCATTTGTCTCTTTCTTAGAGCATAATGTTCAAAATTGGGGTTTGATTGGGGTAGGGGGAGTGGCCCACACTCTCCATTTCACTTCAAAACAGCAAGAGTAGGACTTCTTATTGGGACATTAATTGAAAAAAAAAAGAATGTTTTAATGCCTTTTAAGTAGCCAGGGAACTTGAAGATATAATTAACAGGCATGGCAACTGCATATCTATTTTACCTTCTCTGTATAATTTCCACTTTTTGATTCAGGTGTTACTGTCACTCATATTACATTGAAGAGTCATCTAAGGCCTTTAGCAAAATGCCCCCAAACTACTTCTTGAATTCTATTATCCATTACTACTCAACATGAAACACTATAATAGTCAAACAGACCTATGTTTTAAAAAAAATTTATATATGTATATGAGACAGACAGACAGACAGAGAGAGAGAAAATACAATATAGAGTGGGAATATGCATCATTCTTTATACCTTTGCTCATGCTGTTCTCCCTCCTCTTTCTGCTCCAGTTATATGAATCTTAGCTATCTTTCAAAATCCATCTCATCTTCTACTTCTGTGAAGTCTTTGCTGTTCATCACATCTGACAATGAACTCTGTCTCCTACATTACCATTGAAATTATTCTGTGTAATTTACTTGACACTTTACAAATGGGACATTTCTTTCCACACATCCTTAGAAATGTTAACCCAGATTAGAGTCACTGGGTTAGTCACTGCCTAATCAAAATGATAATTCATTATTCCTCCCTGCCTCAACTTTTGCAAGCCAGTCAGAAGGCACATTAGAACAAAGCAAAACATGTAATCAAACAACATAACAAATAAAGGGATTTTTGAAAATCTCACTGTCACATATGGGGCATAGTCTCCCATAATTTACCATACCACCAATAAAGAAGGATGCATATAGAAAGCACATATGACCAAGAAAGCACACATGGAGGACATTCAGGAAAGGGATATATGTATGTTTAAATGTATGTGAGTATATATACACACATATACACATCCATCCATCCATATATACTGTAACATACGTGAAAGGGCGCAATGGCAAGTACCCATGTGGGCAGGAGGTAGTAGTGTACACATAAAAGGCACATATGCAAGGTACATATGGAGAAAGCAACTCACCTCTGCCACTTAGGAGTGCCAATATTTTCCAGTGATTTCTGTTCTCTGCTATTTACAAAGTCTCTGTTGGGAGCAGCATCTCTATGCTGGTGTAATATTTCTGCTGGGCATCATACTATCTACTGGAGATCTCTGGCTATTGGTCTGTTTGCTGTTGTCTTCCACAGGGCTTCAGCTTTTCAGAGTTTTCTGCTGGCTTTTTACTCCTACCTACTAAGGTGTAGTATCCAGAAAGTCCTTACATGATAAACACTGCATGATTGTTCTTTAGGTAGAGGTAAAAGTTATCCTACAAAGCTAAGAGCAATCAGACAAAAGCCAGCCAGATTACCCCTGGCTAGGATTAAGTCTAATCCTTTCACTGCTCCAGTTTGCAGTTGAATCAAAGTCCTAGATACTTCTCTCACTTAGCATAAGACCTCTGAATGGGATTCTTTGGCCCTGAGTCCCAACACATCAAGTCCAAGATAATAGTATCACACAAGATGAAATGTATTTCACTCCTAAAATTCTCTTTGACTGATATACAGATGAATTTCAACTCATTGCCTTCCACCATCTTGCCCTATATTCTTCAATTTATTATGCATAACTGTCACTAACAATCAAAAAAAAAAGTAAAGGGAGAAAAAAGTATAAAATCCAAGAAAACAGTCAGTATTAAAACCCTGCCCAAAGTAATCAAAAAGGAAGGGGGATAAGAGATCCTAATACCAGGAGACAAATTTGACTAAGTGAAATAAAATTTATGACTGGAATATGGCTCTGAATGCTATACATCATTCAGAAAAAACAGTATAAGTTAAAAAAAATGGCAGAATAACACTGTATACTAAAAAGGCCCACTCATGTGAGGAAATCCAGGAACCAGAGGAAAGAAGCATAGTATTTGAAGAATTTGAGGTAGCTAGGCAATGCAGTAGATAGATTCTTCACCTGGAGTCAATGATGGGGTATGGGCCAAACCAAGACCTTTGTCCCTTACCCCAAAAATAATTTGGGTCCCATTTTTCTAAGGGCTCCAGAAAACCTTTTTTTTTTAGGCAATTGGGGTTAAGTGACTTGCCCAGGGTCACACAGCTAGTAAGTGTCAAGTGTTTAGTCTCATGGATTTGAACTCGGGTCCTCCTGACTTCAGGACCAGTGCTCTACCACTGGGCCACCTAGTTGCCCCTCCAGAAAACTCTTGAACCCTATTTGAACCTTTATCTGCTCAAGAAAGTCTAGAAGTCCCCTGAAGTTATTCTTATTCTTATTCCTACCAACTGGCTCTGCCTTATCCCTAGGCCCTATCTCTCAATTCTGTTACCCTAATTAAGCCTAGCCCCACATGGTCTATTACTAGCCTAACAGCCCTAGGTTATACTTCCCGTCCTTGATCTTATCCAGACCCCATTCAACCTTTCAGACACTCCCATCAGGATTCTCCCAGGACCCTTGCCCCAGTCACCCCAGGTTCAAGATCCTCCCTAAACTCTTTCCCTAGTCACCCCAGCTTCAAGATCTTCCTCCCACTCCCTCCTCAGGTCACCCCAAACTAAGATCCATCCTGGCTGCCATTCAGGGACTGAGACTTCCTCATGCCTGCTCATCCTTAAGGGCATCACAAATGGTCAGATTCCTTAAGAGTCTGGCCTATATGGTTGATCTTTAATAAACCTTGTCTTTGGCTGAAAGAAGAGTTGTTCAGATTCTTTTGGACAGGACTCCAGTGTTGGGATTTTGAGGTCCCAGAATCCCTAGCATCTAAACCTCAACATCAAGAAGATCTGAGTTCAAATTTGAGCTCAGACATTTAATAGCTGTGTGACCCTTAACCACTTTCTACCTCAGTTTCCTCATCTCTAAATAGGGATAATAACACCTACCTTACTTGTTTTTTGTTTTTTTGTGAGAATTAGATATTTTATTTGTAAAGCAAACCTCAAAGTGCTATATAAATGGTGTTTCATTTATTATTCTTGATAGTATTATTATTATTTGTATGAAAGTAAGAAACAGCTAGATGGCTCAGTGGATAAAGGGTTGGCCCTGGAGTAAGGAAAACCTGAGTTCAAATCCAGCTTCAGACATTTACTAGCTATGTGACCCCTGGCAAATCACTTAACCTTCATTTGCCTAAATGACTGCAGCAAGAAATGACAAACCACTCCAGTGTCTTTGCCAAGAAAACCCCGTCTCGGGTCACAGAGAGTCAGACATGATTGAACAACTGAGCAGCAACATGTGAAAGTCAAAGAATGGAGAAACAGAAGTGAATTTGCTATCAGAGTATATCATAGACTACCTAAATAGAAATAGGAAATGAATGAATCATTTGAGAAAGAGATCACAAGCCTCTCTCAAAGGCACATTGAACATTCATTAAATCAACAAGTACTTATTAATTGCCTTCTATCCGCCAAGTTACTTTGCTGATGATGATACAGTAATAAATAGGCAATTCAATTATCTGCTACAACTGTCTGCCAAAAGCAGAGCAGATACTAACTTCTTAACTATTTGTAATGATAAATTCATCCTTCAAAAGGTGGAAGAAACAAAAAGGGGAAATTCTGTTCTGGATCTGATTCTCACTAAAAGAAAAAACTAGTTGCTGGATATCCTTGGGGAAAACAAAAAACAAAAACAAAAACAAAAACAAAAAAAACCCATTCTTTCCTATTTCCCTAACATCTCCAACCAATGTTGCTTCTATTTTACTCTAATGGGGTAGGAGCCCAAGACGGCCCCTAAGAAAACCCCTCCTTGAGCTTTCTTTGAACTCTCTTACTTGATCAAGGAAGTCTCCAGTGATTGCCTGAGGCTACAATGCTACTAACTGGCCTCTGTTTATCTCCCACACCCAGTCTCCCAGTTCTTTGTTACCCTTAATTTCGACCATCTCTCTACAGTCTGTTACCTCTGGATGACCCCTGTCCACTTTCCACCCTTTAATCCTATCTAGACCCCATTCTACCTCCCAGTCACTCCCATCAAGATCCTCCCTAGACCCCTCTTCCCATCACCCCAGCTTACTATCCACTCCAATCAAGATACTCTTTCTCCCAGATCCCTCTTCCAGTTACCCTAAACTACTTGGCCACTCCTAGATCCCTCCCACAGTCTTCCTGCATTGAAGGTCCATTTTGTCTCCATTAAGATGCTGAGAGTCTTGAAGTCTAGCCCATAGCTCACAAATGTTCAGATTCCTTAAGAGTCCGACCAATATGGCACATCTTTAATAAATGTTGTCACCTTGTCTTTGGCTGAAAAAAGATTTGGGTCGAATTCATTCAGGCAGGACCTGCATGTCATGATTTTTTTGGTCCTAGCACCCCTAAGCCTCTAAACTTCGACATCTCCACTGGGACTTTCATCTCCACCCCATCCCCATTATTTTTTTTTTGGCTAAGCAATGGGATTAAGTGACTTGCCCAAGGTCACACAGCTAGTAAGTGTCAATTATCTGAGGCTGGAATTGAATTCAGGTCTTCCTGACTCCAGGGTCAATGCTCTATCCACTGTGCCACCTAGGTGCCCCTTGATTTTTTATTTTTTTAAGAGAGTATTTTAGTATTGCCTAAACAAGACCCAAATCTGAATTCAGAAGCATACGGAAATTCCTAGTTAATTCTATCATTTACATTCAAGATAGAGAACATGCAAGTTTTCTTGTCCTGAGAAAAAATAGAACATTGTAGTGCAGAGATCTGGACTCTGACATAATTCAATTCAATGAACATTTGCATATAAAGTTATATAGGGTAAGTCACTTTACCCTTCAGGGACTTGGTTTCCTTAATTGTAAAATAGATAATATTAATCATTCAAAAGAATTTATAAAATGTGGATGATATTCCCAGTACTTCTAGTTAATATCCATATAGAATAATTTTTTTCAGTCTAGAAACTATTTTAATTCTTCCTTTTTGCCCCCACCACCTAGAAAGTGGCTGGCACCAGTCTGGTTTTTTCATAGGCCAGGTTTGGCTAAATCTTGTTAAATTCTAGAATTCCACAATACCTCCTAGATAACTCTAGCCATGTTACCATGCATGTACCCATCCCTTTTCTAGTTCCCTTTTATTTTCACTCCTCTCCCATTAGAATGTAGGCTCCTTGAAGTTTATTTACACTCTTAGCATTTAACACAGAGCCTGGCACATAACAACTGCTTAATAAGCTCTTTATCTATCTATCTACCTGTGAGAAATGAAAGAGTTAAGTTTCCACATAAGTAGATAAGAAATCAGCACAGACAAGCTAACTTCTCTGTCCAGGGTGGGGGAGTGATAACACAATTCTAGGCACATAATGTATGTTAGGGGTGGGTTACATAAGGAAGATGGTAAACCAGAAGGATTAGGACCAATCCTGATCCAAAACGGAGGAGTTAGGCAATTACTAACTATAAAGCTTTTCCTGGATTCTTTTACCAGGAGCATTTTCTCCCCTTCTAAGGAGGTGTGCCCACTTCTCTCAAGAATCTAAATGACTCTAAATGATGCACTTCCCAGTCTTAATGAGTCTGGGGTCATCTTTATAACATTATCTTTATTTGTCTGTCCATCTATCTAATCTATCTATCTTTCTGCTAGAGTTTGTGACAGAGGAGAAGAAATTCAAGCATAATCTGACATGCATCTTAGGTTTGGGAAAAATATGTTTTTAAACGGTTCAAGGTAGGATAGATAGACTTCAATGAACTAAAACTCTATGGGGAGGTCAAAAAGCAATGAAAGATGCACAAGAATGAAATACTGAAAAAAAAAGGAAAACTATTTCATCAAGAAGGAAAGATTAAAGTTGTCTCAAGAGATGAATATGGATACATAAGAACTCACCAGTCAGCTTGATTTTTTTTTCAGCCAAAGACAAGCTTTATTAGTTTGAGTGACTGGAAGTAGGGTCTGGGAGAAGGGGTATCTTGATGGGAGTGGATAGTAAACTGGGGTGACTGGAGGAGGGATCTAGGGAGGATCTTGATGGGAGTGACTGGGAGGTAGAATGGGGTCTAGATAGGATCAAGTGTGAGAAGTGGTCTGGGGCCATCTGGAGGAACAGACAATAGAGGGATAGGCTCAATTAAGGGTAACAAAGAATTGGGAGATTGGGCATAGTCAAAAGGAAAGGCCAGTTGATAGGATTATAGCCTCAGGCTAACTCTAGAGACTTCCTTGATCAAATAGAATTTTTAGACAAATGGGACCCGAATTCTTTTTGGTGTGAGGGGCAAAGGTCTTAGCTTGGGCCCATACCCTATCATTCCCCCTCAAACATATGGGACTCATTCTTTTGGGGTAAGGGGATAAGGTTTTGACTTCTGAAACTGCTTCCTGCTGGCAAGGGGCCTAGAGCTGTCCCTGCCTCACTGGGTTCCGTTCAAGGGGCTAGAAATCTTGGACTCAGTTGGAGGTTAGTATATAGCCTGAGCAATGAGAAGCTGATGCAAAGACCCTGGAGGAGACAAACCTGGCAAGGAGGTTAAACAACCAAGAACCAAACAGCCACAAAAGGAATATAGAGAAAAGACAATTTCCCTGGAGAGAATTAAAAATGACCATGGCAAGGTAAAAACATAAAACAAAAAAGGCATGTATGATTTTGCCTTTTTTTACCCACCTGTCCTATGTAGGAGGCTGGGACCTTTCCAAACAGCAGTTGAGGTCCTTCAAGGATTTATAGCTATATTCTAGAGTCTCTGGGTACAAGTTGGGTAAGCCCAACAGACTTGGGGAGGGGGTGACTTTCTCCTAGCTCACTGCCAGTGGGATGGCTTTTGAACAGAATGTTCAAAAACCTCACTGCCTAGAGGCATGAAGGCCGTACAGTAGGCAGCCACTGAGTCTTAATTATTTTGGAAAATAAGCAACTGGCCTGGGGTCAGGTCCTAAGGATTGGGTTAGGACCCTTAAAGCCTATCTCTTCTTTTATCAACAGAGTGAAAGGTTTTTCTAGATTGGGTAGAGCTAATGCTGGCATGGTGGTCAAGTTAGTATTTAAAATCTCAAATGTTTTAGCTTGGTCAGGGCCCCACTCTAGAGGGAGTGAGTCAGGGTCTTGGGTAGAGTCATAAAGGGGCTTAGCAATAAGACCAAAATTAGGGATCCAGAGTGTACAAAATCCAGCCATGCCTATAAAAGTTCGAAGCTGTCTCTTAGTGGCTGGGACAGGGATAGATAGGATTGCCTTTTTCCTCTCTGAAGTTGAAGAGCAAGAGGTGGGTGTTAGTTTATGGCTCAGATACTTTACAGACTGGCATGCTATCTGGACTTCATTCAAAGGACCATATAGCCTTGAGTGCCCAAGAAATGAGGATCTTCCCTGGCAACTGGCAGAAAAGCCTCCCACATGGGGCTACAAATAAGAATATCATCCACACACTGAATTAACCCTAACCCTACGTGGGAAGATATTTGTAAGTCATAAGACCTTTCTTATTAGAGTAATTAGAAGGAGCATATATAGACAGAGGACACAGGTATGAGTTGAACATAAAGGGATCGTATCTAAATAACAAAATTAAGGGGTGAGAGAGGAATGTACTGGGAGAAAGAGAAAAGGGGAGGTAGAATGGGACAAATTATTTCAGATAAAAAAGGAAGAAAAAGCTTTTTCCAATTAATGTTAACAGGATTTTAGTGAGCCAGTCTCTAGGGATCCCCCCTGGGACTGGAGCATTCCTTGGCAACAGCCTGGAGTTCTCTGAGATGCCAGTGCTTGAAACCACAGATCCTGATCAAACCACTCTTCTCAGGGTTTTCTCCAGGGAGGACTTTGGCTTGCATCTTGTAAGCGAACATAGAAACTGGAGAGCTGATGGAGTCTTTTGGTAAAAGTGGGTATAGTTTAGGTAGTTGGATAGTTTGGGGATTAAGGAGATTTTCAAATGATTTAATCCTTTCTTTCACTGATTCTAACTTAGACTTACCTATGCTCTCTTTTTCTTGCCTCTGAGTACCATTTATTATAGCTGTCCCACTCAAGAAGCTGAGTTTCCTTATTCACCAGTTTCTGCCTTAAACACTTTAATTTGGTCTTATCAAAGCTGCAAGGCCAAAAAAGTTTAAGGTCAACACTGGTCAAATCAACTCAATCCTGGCAATAGGAAGGACAGTCAGGACCATATTTCTTATACATTTGAAAGACACATGTTTGTTCTGTGGGTTATCTTCCTCCATGCCTTTACAACACAGCTGCCCCATTTTAAAGATGTACCACTCAAAGATAATAACATCAATTAACTAACAAGTATACACAATACACAAATACACTATAAGGGGATATAACAACACAAATATACAAAATATAAGTACACAATTACAAGGATTCCACACTATGCTAGCAATTCACTTGAATTATAGAATAAACATTCCACAATTCTAATCAAGTGTGCAAGTAAGATGTTAATTTCAACCAGTTTAACTGCACACAAAACCAATGCCACAAGCAACTCTTATACAAAAATTTTATCACGTGCAGAAATAAAACCCCTCAGTCCATAGCTCAGCTGCATTTATAAAGGAGAGAAAAGAAAAACCACAGGCCACAGCTGGCCTTGCATTATAAGAGAAAAGGCACATGGAAAGCCAAATCTGTGTGCAATAGGCCTTAGCAGAGTAAACTGGGCCAAGAAAAGGTCCCGAGAACATTCCTGAAAATGAAAAGAGGTCTTGATCAAAAGGCTGAGCTCTCAGTGGAGCAAAAGTTGGAGCTCTGAATTTGTCAGACCAGGTGTGAAGTGGGACTCTGGAAAAAGATCCAGTGGCACCAGTCTCTTCTCCCCCATACTGGAGAGCTCAAAGGTTTCATTCTACATCTACCCTTTAAAAACTTCTGACATCAGTTAATGAGGGGATGAGGGTGGAGGTGAGGGGGGGTAAATGAACCTTACTCTCATCAGAATTGGCTCAAAGAGGGAATAACATACAGACTCAATTGGGTAGAGACATCTATCTTACTTACCCTACAGGAAAGTAGGAAGGGAAGGGGTTGGGGGGTGAAAGAAGACATGATAGAAGAAAAGTTTGGGGGAGGGGTAATCAGAAGCAAAACATTTTTTTAGGAGGGAGAGGGTAAAAGGAGAGAGAAAATGCAATAAATCAAAGGGAGGGAATAGGATGGAGGGAAATACAGTTAGCAATAATAACTGTGAAAAAAATTTTGAAGCAAGTTTCTCTGATAAAGGCCTCATTTCTCAAACTTATAAAGAACTGAGTGAAATTTATAAAAATAAGAGACATTCCCCAAGTGATAAACAATCAAAAGATATGATCAGTTTTCAGATGAAGTAATCAAAGCTATCTATAGCCATATGGAAAAATACTCTAACTCCCCATTGATTGGAGAAATGCAAATTAAAATGATTCTGAAGTACTACCTCATACCTAATAGATTGCCTGATACAGAAAAGGTAAATGACAAATTTTGGAGGGAATGAGGGAAAAATGAGACTTCAATGCATTGTTGGTGGAGTTGGTGGAATTAATTCAACCATTCTGTAGAGCAATCTGGAACTATGCCCAAAGGTCTATAGAACCATGCAAACCCTTTGATCTAGCAATACCATTACCAGGTGTGTATCCCAAAAGGAGTTTAAAAAAAAAAAAGGAAAAGGACCCATATGTACAAAAATATTTATAGCAGCTCTCTTCTGGGGCTAAAGAATTAGAAGTTAACAGGATGCCCATTAACTGGTGAATGGCTGATCAAGTTGTGATATGTGATTGTGATGGAATACTATTATTCTATAAGAAATGATGAGCAAGGGGGCAGCTAGGTGGCACAGTGGATAGAGCTGTGGCCCTGGAGTGAGGAGGACCTGAGTTCAAATCTGCCCTCAGACACAAAACACTCACTAGCTGTGTGACCCTGGGCAAGCCACTTAACCCCAATTGCCTCACACACACACACACACACACACACACAAAAGAAATGATGAGCAAGATGCTCTCAGAAAAACTCGGGAAGACTTGCATGAGCTGTTGCAAAGTGAAACGTACTACATACTTTGTACTACGTACTTTGTACTACATACAAAGTAACAGCAATATTGTAAAATGATAGCAGTACTGTACGATGATCAGGTGTGAATAACTGGAGCTATTCTCAGCAATACAACAATCCAAGACAACTGTTAAGGACTTATGATGAAAAATGGTACCCTTAACCAGAGAAAGAACTGATGGTGTCTGAATGCAGATTGAAGCATACTTTTTTTTACTTTCGTATTTTTCTTCAGATTTTTTTTCTTGTTTTGTTTTCTTTTACAACATGACTTTTATGAATATGGTTTGTATTACTATACATGTATAACCTATGTGGAACTGCTTGCCTTTTCAATAGGTTGGGGAGGGGGAGTTGGGAGTGTGGAAGAAAGGGAATTTGGAACTCAAAGTTTTAAAAATGAATGTTAAAAATTGTTTTTACATGCAACTGGGGAAAAATGAAATACTAAATAGAAACTTAAAAATAAAAATAAAAAAAGAAATATATAGTAGATGGAAGAATGGCCAGATAACACAAGATATATATAAGAACATATTGAAGTTCTATAAAAATAATGTCAGGACCACCAAAGCTCAGAGGTATGCCTGCTCAATGTTTTATAAATAAATAACACAGTTCTGAGCCCCCAGTAATCTCACCACAGAAAATGGACAGAAAGGGAAGGTAAGGACAACAAAACTAGTTTTCCTTTTTTTTTAAAGCTTTTTAGAAGAAAAGGAAGTCCTAATCTATAAAGGGCTTAAAGGGTTATCAATTGGAAGGTGAATTAGAATTGATTATTTAATCCTAGAGGGCAGAACCAGAAATAGTAGATGAAAGTTGCAACAATGTAAAGCTAGACTGGATAACAGGAAAACTTTCCTAATGATCAAGACTATCCCAAAATGGAATGGGACAACAATAGAGGGTTCCAGGTTACAATAGAGGGTTCCAGCTTATGAACACTAAATGACTGGGGAAATCAGTTACCTTTACAAACTCTCTCTCTTTTACTATTGCTAAGATAAATATAGTCAGAATTGTTTTGGTGTGTAGGTTAAACTAAAGGGCCCATGGTGTCTCTTTGAACTTTTAATTCTATGACTCTCTGATTCTATGTATAACATGTTTTCTCAACCTCACTGTAACGATCATGCCTATTACATTTTCCCCCCTCAGCCAAACCTTCTCCCCTCTTCTAAAGTACTCTTTTTGGGGGGAGAGGGGGAGACATTTTCCTTTTATACTATTAGCTTGAGTGCCCACCAGTTGTCTAGCCTCATTTTAGGGGCTAGTGAGTAGCACTTCATTCCATTTAACCATTTAACATTAGATTAATTTTTAGAAGGGAATATTTATTTCAAAAGTAAAGCAAGAACAAGCATACAAAAATTTTCCCAACACCTCAGTGACATAATCCACATCCCTCTTCCTCCATATCTCCTCAGTCTCTGGGATCACAGAGAGGGGTTAGATTCACCAGTTAATTTAGTCCCTACCAAGTTAAAGTCAAAAGCCTCACTGGCCTAGTATCCAGAACCACCGATCTCAGGATTTCTTCACTTGGCTGGCTACAACATCCAAGCTTCCAAGATGCCTATAGCTAGAGTTTCTAGGTTGGGAACCCCACTCCATGCATCAAGACCTGAAAAGGACAAGTCTGTTTCTCATATTCATGTGAATTAAAACCCTCATATCATATCATTTTCTCCCTTACCACATTTTGTCATTTATTATGAGTGAAAGAATCCTTATTTCATACATATGAATACTGGAAAAGAAAGCAATTGTGCTTGAATCAGATAAATTTTAAAGATACAATCCGTTCTGGTTATGGAGCCAATGAAAAAAGTGTGCTTCCAAGTAGGGCGACACAGAATGTACACATACATACCAGCTCTTCTGTCTCCCAAGACCAGATCCCAAGTGTCCTCCACAGGTATGATGTGATTTTAGGTGATTTGGGTGTGCACCAAATCCTATTAAATTGCAAGGGGGGGTCCGCTCTGAAATTACCTTTTAAGCAGAATCTTAGACAGTTAAAAAATTCAGTTTCTTTTATGCTTAAGTACTTTGTACCTAGTCTACCTCCCTCTCCTACTAATAAGGAAAATGAGGTGCAAAGAGATCAATGACTCCATAACATGAAGATTTAGAAAGCCACTATAGCTCCACTTTGTATCTCTTGCCTTTTTTTTTTTTGGTGAGGCAATTGGGGTTAAGTGACTTGCCCAGGGTCACACAGCTAGGTAAGTGTCAGGTGTCTGAGGCCAGATTTGAACTCAGGTCCTCCTGACTCCAAGGCTGGAGCTCTGTCCTCTGCGCCACCTAGCTGCCCCACACTTTGTATCTCTTACACCACCCAGTGCAGTGCTTTGCAGATCACAGTCACTCAAGAAAAGTATGCTATTTATTCATTCCAGAGGACTAGTAATATGCAAATATCTAAGTTCTTATCAGGTAATTATTAAAGGGATTAGTTGGCAGCTAGCTTGGTTGTGTATGTGTGCAGCCAGAAGGGGAAGACTCAGAAGGGACACAGAAAAAGGAAGAAACACTGAAAGGGAAAAAGTAAAATAACTGAAGTCAAATGTTACTTAAGGCTTGGCCTTAAATGACTTGAGGCTGGCTGAAACTGAATCCTAGGCACAGAGGCAAAAATCTTCCCCCTTCTTCCACTATATGTAGCTAGCTGAACTTCCTTTCCTTTTTTAAAATTTTATTCTTTAAATTTTTTTGGTTTTTTGAGCTGTAATTGTTGAACTGAGAATTACATTGTAGGTGAGAAATATCCTACAAGCAGTTTCTGCTATTTGCAATGGAAAGAGTATTTGATCTGTAGTCCAGACACCTAAGTTTTTCCTCCTTAAGTTTCCCATTACTCTTCTGCTGAAGTTATGGTGTGTGTGTGTGTGTGTGTGTGTGTGTGTATGTGTGTGTGTGTGCGTGTGTGTGTGTATACACACAGACACACGCACACACACACATATATATACATACATGTATATATATAATATTATGTTACATTATATCCTATCCTATCATATATCATTATAGTATTGTTTATTATACATTACATTATATAATGTTATATACTATGTATCACCAGCTTCCAAACCTGACTGCCAATGGATAGAGGGCTGGATTTGGAATCTAATACCTGCTAATTCCCAGCTATGTATCTCTCTGAAACTCAGTTCCCTCACCTATAACAAGGAGAATTTTTCTGTTGTATGAGACCTGTGATTTCATCAGTGTATGAAATTAATTATGAAGAAACTCCTACCAATGAATACTGAGCAACTGCTCTCCAACTTTATATAGTAGTTTTCAAGAGTTACCTATGGTTATGAAAGCTAAAGTGATTTGCCCAGCATTGCATGTCAAGGACCCCTTTGGCGGTCTGGTTAAAAACTAAAATATAAACCCCCTCTCAAAATAATGTTCTAAAATGTATAAAAGAAAATATATAAGATAACAAAGGAAATCAATCATTGAAATAATTATCAAAGTGTATTTTGATAGATACAGTTATCAAAATATATTTTGATAGATCCCAGGTCAAGAACCATATTTAGACAGTGTGTGTTAAGAGGTTGGATTTGTTCATACTGATTCAAGTCAAATCTCTATCCATTATAGTATCATACTACCTCACAATGAGAACTTATCAGTCATAAAACAAAGTCATTATCTATGTTCCATATAGTTTTTCATTTGTTTTGTTCTTTACTAAACAGAAGAAGGCCACTATCCTTACCCAGGACAAGTACTGACTAAATAATATTCTCAAGCCACTCCCAAAGAATCCTAAATCATGCTTTTCTATTCTTCCTTCCTTATTGATATATATATATTCATAGTAACAAATATGTTGCTGATCTTTGGCCAATGTTTTGTAGGAGATTCCATTACACTGGAAATAGTCTTTTCATGGTAAGAACAGCCATGTAGGAGGTCTAATTGACATGCTAGCATTCACTAAGAGGTCCACGAATTAGTTCAGTGCAAAAAGCTCTTAGACTGGCAACTCAATAATAGCAAGTGAACAATTAGTAAATGTGTTGATTGTCATAGAGTCACTACTGCACCTTTAGTCATACCCTTAGTTGATTTCTTTAGCAAACAAATCATCATCTGTCAATCCCCATTTATAAGGACTTGGGGAAGATCTGTTCTGTTGTTGTTAACTTCTTTCTTGTTCCTGCATATTAAATTAGATGAAGTTTTTGAACGGACAGAAGACGGAAGAATAGCAGAGCTTCTAAGAGAAAAGAACAGTTAAACTATATCCAGAAGCCCTTACAGAGCTACACTGTCAAGGCTGCAACAAGAAAATTCATACTATGTGAAGTGTATATGTTAGTTTCTAAGTATCCAAGGAGACACTATCGCCCAGATGAAAAACAGTACAAAGAGATGAAATGTTAAGACTATCCTTAAATTAGATGTCTCTGTGGCAAACGACCTCCGCTCTTGTTGGTGTAAAAGTCTGACCCCTAGTGGCTTTGACTGATAACTGCAATGAGTGATCTCAGAGGAGGGAAGAGCAGTCAGATTGAAATTGGAGTCTCATGTACTGCTGGGTTGATGGACACCCTATGAAAGACACATGGCCCAACTCCTCCATAAATTCTAACTAATTATGTAAAGATGAGCTAGATTAATTCAGGATGAGAGGGGAAATAATTTAACCATGTACAGGCTTAGATCTCACAAGAATATCTAATTTATAGGAAACTGAGTATTATCTATACCCAGAGATCAGAGTTGTCACCATTTCGGTTCTCCTTAAGACTGGATTTTTTTAGTCAATTGTATCTGATTTCAACAGTCATAAAATTCAAATATCTTTCCATTTGCCAAAGTTGTCTCAGTGAATTCTTCCATGTCATAAGGTAGTCCAGCCTATAAATGAGGTGGAATTTCACCAAGAAACCACTGAAGAGATTTATGAAAATATAAATCCAACAATTAATGATACAATATTTCATGAAATATAGAATGAATTAGTGAATGAAAAAGTATGTCAAGTGAAAAGCACTATGCTTAAGTGCTAGGGATAAAAATAGAAGAGAAAGACAAAGAAGCATCTCATCCCATCTAGAAGGGATTTGTCCTTCCTACAAACTCTCATCTGTTATTCACAAGTTTTTTGTTCTTACCACATTCTATTTTGTATTCCAATTATTTGTGTGCATGCTTTATTTCTCTCACTACTGGCAAAGCCATGTCTAAAAGCCCATTAACTACCTCATTCTGCTTTTGGAGATCTGGTTGGTAGCAATTATTCTGCACATCCAGCCTAAATTTGCCTAATTGCAACTTCTACTGATTGCCCTTTGGAGGGGGCAAATAAAAAAAAAATCTAATTCACTTCTACATTAGAGGCAGCATCATTATTGTCCCTGTCCCTTCACTTTCCCTGCCATCTTGTCTCCTACCTAATCTCTCCATTTTCATCTCCCTCATTGTATAGTAGGTGCTTAATAGATCTTTTTTTTTTTCAGCCAAAGACTAGGTTCATTAGAATATCCATCATATTGCACAGACTAACAGAGAATCTCAGCATCTTAATGGAGACAAGATGGACCTGGACCATATGGCCAAAGGTGAATGGAGCCTAGATGTGTAGCCATAATGAAAGGCCAGTTGATGGGATTATAGCCTCAGGCAAATGCCAATTGGGCCATGTGGGAAAGTCCAGAGTTTTTCCTTTTTGGGGTCTAGATCCCATCCTCATCATTCCCCATTCAATGGGTAGAGTTGTCCCAAAGAAGAGATTGACTGGAACCAAACACAGGCTGCATCCAAGGAATAATGGGGGGACATTGACTGGTACTTGCTGTTTGCTACCAACTGTAGGTGAATGGCCTGTTGGAAAGACACAAATCTGACAGAAAAGACTGCAGGGCCCAGATATAAAGTAGAGACTGGATTTAGGGCCCAAATATGAGAAGATAAAACATCCTTAGCTCTGTTTGGATTCAGATATTAATAGATGTTTTTAAATGAATTAGTTACATTATTGCCTTAATTCTTTCTAAAATATAACATAAGCAAAAGCAATGTTTAGATTTAGGGATGAAAAGAGAAAAGCAAAGTCATCCAGTGGAGCAAACAAACAAGGTCTTATATTTATTGAGTTCTTCCAGATGTTTTTACATCCATTTCTTTGCAGGCTTTTCAAAAGAAAATTATTAACATCCTTACATTTCCAAACAGCCATTTCTTTTTTATTCTTCCTAAGAAAGGAAATTTTCTCTTTTTCTTCTGTTTGCCTCTTACAGTAGATAAGGCTGAAGTTCATCTGCATGTGGGGGGAAAGGGAAAGGTATCACAAGTAAATAATCCAAAAAACAACACAACTATTATATTTTCCCCCTACTTTCTTTTATAAAGGGTTCTTCCTCATCCCATGTAAGACAAGGTAGCATTTTAGCAAAACACAACACGTAAGGCCATCTGGAAATTGTTCCTTGAGAAGAACACATGCTATAAAGACCCATATTCTATGTTAGGCATCACGGAACCTAATTTGCGACCTATATAAAATCCATGCAATTGTAGTTGAAAATCAAAAGAAATGGAGTCAATGTATGTAAGTCATTTATAGCTTAGTAGACAGAACATGAAATGGTTCTATGGACTCAGGAATTCCTTGGGGTGACCTCATCAAGAAATTCCTAAGTGATGCGGCATTTTCTGAGTTGTGGATATCCTGGCAGGGGACTATTTCTCTGAATAGATCCTGCATCTCTCACCCCACCCACACCCTCTCACCTCCCCCCACCCTAAAAAAAAGGAAAAGAAAAAAATCTCTTGAAGAAAAAAAGGGAGTTTAGTCAATAGTAGAGAAATTTATGAATTCAGAGATTCCAGTCAATCCAGTGATAGGAGGCAAGAAAGAGGGGGTATATATTTCAGCAATATTCTATCTTCAAGGTAGTTCAGCAACTCAGAAAGTGTAGCTTCATTATAACCTTGAAGCAGGGACTAAGAATTAATGGCAATTAATTCTGGAAGGGCTTAGTAGTATGAATATAAAGGTTAAAAATTGTTTTTATTTGTTTGTTTTTAAAGGCAATCCAGACTCAGTGCCCTGGTTTCTTTTTAAATTCCCAGAGGATAGTCTGTAACCAGACTGAACTTTCCAGACCCTCTCATGCTAGAACACCTCTATAAGAGCAGGAACAATGGTACCCCCCATGTACAGTCTGGGGTCAACTATATTTGTATCTATTCTCCTTTTAGTTTTAGAAACTAATTTAAATATTCCCATTCTTCAGTGGTCCTGAATTTTTCAGTCTCTAGCTTACTAAAATACAAATAGGAGGGCTTCTAATGTCTTCCCAGAATATGTGTCAGCTCCTCCTCTAGCTATAAGCTGAGGACTCAATCATCAAGAAACAGAAATGGATATTCAAAGCTCACCCTTTCTGTTCATCAGAGATTGCTTCATGATAGCACCATCCACTCACCAAAGGAATGGCTAGCCTACATGTTCTGCTCTTCCTCCTTCACACCAATATTTTTAAATCAATGTTTGGTTGAGTCTTATAGATCTCAGCACATCCATAGTCTTGCAGCTGCAAAATTCACTTATAATAATTCTTAGACTCAAGACTGTCAATCAATAGAGTATTTCTCACAAAAGCATATCTGAATTCACAGGTCAGCACAGGGGGGAAATCTGGCAGATGCAAAAAGAGAGAATTAGAAACAAGGGGAAAACCTACTCCACATGTCCTAATCTCAAGCCCCACTGCAACCTTAAACGTATGTAGCAAATTGGGATTTTTAATATTCCTTCCCTACACAAAAGTCAGGTCAGTGAACCATCACAGCAAACAGATCCAGATGCAACAACAGGAAAAATGTTCTCCAATTCACACTACAACATGGACAAGAAGGGCTTAAGCTTAATGCACACATGCACAAATTAGTCTCCTAGGCATGCTTATATTCTCCACTTAAAACAATTTTTACTTTCAACATGTGGAAGATTCATCCACGTTGGAGTACTATTCATAAAAACCTCAGTCTCCTCCTGTCTTCAAAACTGTATAGAATGATGAGCAAAAGCTATTCCCTCTCGTAATTAAAGAGTTCAGAAATTAAATCTGTCCATCCAGGAGTAGATAAGCAAAGCTTTACATTATGAAAATCTTCCAGATGTCTTTGCTTCCACTTCTTTCCCTGAAGACTCCTTTTATGACAAATGTAGAGAATCCCAATATTCTAAATAATCATTACTTCCTGGTAGTATGATGTCAAACCTGCATAGGCCAGTATAGCTAGGTCACTCTTAGTGTAAATAATTAATCTAGTGAAGTGACCACATTATGTTAATTCACAATGCATATTTCCATTGGAATGGAACCAATTACCATTTTTTATACAATTATAACTCTGCATAGTATGAATTCAAATACATAACAACCATTTCACAGGGATTCATTATTCCTACTAATCTGGACCTAGCTATATAACACCAGAGAGCAAAAGTCCACCATACAGACTAGTTTTCTCCTCATCAACAACAAAAGGAAACTTGATTGGTCTGAGTTGAAAAGGAGCAGAGAAATTTCTATTAAGAAGTTATTTTTAAAAAATCTTTCTTAAAGGTTCCATTTCCTTCACTCAGGTAAATATGTCCATCATTTTATGGTGTCAAATTGTCAACACACATAAATATCTGGAATGGTCAAAGTGCTTTGGAAAGTTGTATGATCTAACAATAGTAATATCTTGTAGGTAGACAGCTTATTTCTAGGGAGTTCAAAGTTCAAAATGGTATACATTGTACTACTCTTATTCACAAGTAGGCAGAGATCAGATGATATCACTGTAATTCAAATATAGTTGGACATGCCCAGTGTACCTATCATGGAGGTGCCCCATGAAGGACCTCTTGAATATTGAGTCATCAGCTTACAAGTACAGGAGGAGCTGACACATATTCTGGGAAGATATTAGAAGCCCTTCCATTTGGTATTTTAGTGAGGCAAAGACTGAAAAATTCAGAATCACTGAAGACAGAATCACTAAAACAAAAGGAGAATGGATCCAAATACAGTTGACCCCAGACTGTACATGGGAGGTACCACTGTTCCTGTTCTTATGCAAGTGTTCTAGCATGAGAGGGTCTGGAAAGTTTCGTCTGGTTATGGACTATATTCTGGGAATATAGAAAGAAACCAGGGCACTAAGTCTGGATTGCCTTTAAAAACAAACGAACAGAAGCAACTTTTAACCCTTATATTTACCTCTAGATGGCCTATCATGGAGGCCTCTAAATCCCCTATTACATGGGATGCAGCCTTTTTTTTTTGGTTGTTTTGTTTTTTTGCTTTTTGGTGAGGCAATGGGGTGAAGTGACTTGCCCAGGGTCACACAGCTAGTAAGTGTTATGTGTCTGAGGCTGCATTTGATCTCAGGTCCTCTTGAATCCAGAGCCAGTGCTCTATCCACTGCGCCACCTAGCTGCCTCAATGGGAATGATTTTATTTTTTTGTCTAGGCAATGGGGTGAAGTGACTTGCCCATGGTCATACAGCTAGTAAGTATTATGTGTCTGAGGCCGAATTTGAACTCAGGTCCTCCTGAATCCAGGGGCGGTGCTCAATCCATTGCACCACCTAGCTGCCTCTGTAGCCTTATTTCTAAGCACCTTTTTTGGATTTGGGTTTTTTTTTTTGCATCTTTAAAATTGGCAAAACTGAATTGTTTGCTTTCTTTATCACTTTATTAATTTCACTAATTTTTTTTTCCCTTGCTTTTTAAGCAACTGAAGTTAAGCAACTTGCCCAGGATCGCACAGCTAGCAAGTGTCAAGTGTTTGGTCTGAGGCCAAATTTGAACTCAAGTCCGCCTGACTTCAGGGCTGGTGTTCTATCCACTGTACAACCTAGCTGCCCCTCATTAATTCTTATCTACTGTGTCCAAAAGGTGAAGATTCCAGTTTACCCAGAACAAGGATGCCATGAACTGACAAGAGAGGAAAGATTTTCCTTCTCTTCTTCCCTCTCTTTTGTCCTTGGCTCACAGAAATGGGTCTGATGGTGTTGGTTTCTGTTCTGTGCCATTTGTCCTCCTCAGTTTCAGGTGCTAGAAGCGATTTCCGCAGTAACCCTGGAGTTAGAGATATGGCATATTTGGAGTCAGAGTTGCAGGCAAGATGGTGCCTGTGTTACACCACTTTATTGCAAAGTCATGATAGGATTATAAGTTAAAGACTTAAAAATAGAAAAGTCCAACTCCTAGTTAAATTATTAAAGGGTCATTCAGTAGCAGTATTTGTCCAGAGGTAGCTATTTTTAGATAACTTTAGTTATTAGCTTCACAGAGCATTGACATGTTGACATTTAATTAGTACAAAGTTTGCTAAATAATGAGCCAATATCTGCCTCTCTGTAACTTCAACTCATTGATCCTAGTTCCATACTCTGGAAAATATCTGATCCCTTTTTTCCACATAGAAATCCTTTAAATATTTGAAGGCTGTATCTCCTGAAAACATGTCTTTTTCTGCTTAAGCATACTTTGTTCCTTTTTTAAAAAAACTAATTTATTTTGATTTATCAGCAATCACTTCCATATGCTTTTAAGTTTAAAATTTTTCTCTCCCCCTCCCTCCCTACTACCTTCCCCAATATGATCCACAATCTGATATAGGCTATACATACATATACATACACACACACACTCTTATTAAACTTTCAGATTAGTAATGTTGTAAGTAAAAATTAGATCCAATAGGAGTAACTACCAGAAAGAAGTAACAAAACTCAACAGAAGAGAAAAAAAAATAGCAAATATTATGTTTCGATCTGCATTCAAATTTCATAGTTCTTTCTTTGAATGTGGATAGCATTTTCCATCATGAGGCCTTTGGAGATGTCTTAGATCCTTGTATTGCTGGGAAGGGGTAAGTTTATCAATATTAGTCATTGCACAATGTGGCTGTTATTGTGTACAATGTTCTCTTGGTTCTGCTCACTTCACTCAGCATCAGACCATAGAAGTCTTTTCAGGTTTTTCTGAAGTCAGCCTGTTCATCGTTTCTTATAGCACAATAGTATTCCATTACATTCATATACCACAACTTGCTCAGCCATTCCCCAATTGATGGGCATCCTCTCAATTTCCAATTCTTTGCCACCACAAAAAGAGCTGCTATGAATATTTTTGTACATGTGGGTCCTTTTCCCAATTTGTGTGATCTCTTTGGGATATAGCCCAGAAGTGCTATTGCTGGGTCAAAGGGTATGCACATTTTGATAGTCCTTTGGGCATAAAAACTTTTTAACTTAATGTAATCAAAATAATCCATTTTCATTTCATAATGTTCTCTATTCCCCGTTTGGTCATACATTTAGAAGTCTTCCCTTCTACAAAGCAAACATCTGTTCCTTCATCTGATCCTCATGTGGCATTATCTTGAGGCCTTTCAACCTACTGTCCCTCCTCTGGACTCTCTCTGTTGATCAGTGAAGTACCCCGAACTTCAAAACAAAACAAAACAAAATAAACAAATAAAACCAGTACCCCAGATGTGATTGGACCAAGGCACAGTACACTGATACTATTATTTTCCTCATTATCAATACTGTACTTCCTTTTGGATATAATTCAACTTGAGATTTCATTAGTTGTTTTGGCTGCCATGTCACACTATAAACCTTTCTTTAGCTTGGAGTCCATGAAGGGCCCCAGATCTCTGCAACTTTCACGTTAATTTGTTGCTGGCTGGGTTTCATTATTTCAACTTAGTGCCAGATATGGGGTTAGAAAGACCCACCTTTAGTTCTAGCTTTAGAGATAACTCTTCTGAGTCTAAGTTTGATTATGCTTACTCACTTCTATGGAAGGGAAGCATTTTGGGGGTGTCTAGGTGATGCAGTGGATATAACATCAGCCCTGGAGTCAGAAGCATCTGAGTTCAAATGTGGCCTCAGACACATAACACTCATTAGCTGTGTGACTTTGGGCAATTCATTTAACCCCAATTAGCTCACCAAAAAGCAAAAAAAAAAAATTAAAAAGGGGAAGCACTTTGTAAACCCCAAAGTTCTATATAAATGGAAGATATTTTTAAAGCAGTTCAAAAGTTATAATGATGACTTTGTATGTTGGAGCTTAAATTAAAACCTCAAACTTCTAACTCTAAGTTCAGAAATACACCTTTTCTGTTAGCATTAGAGTTATCCTGAGGTTAAACACTTGTTTAACCTGGTCTCTTGTTACCATAGAAAACAGCAAAATCCCTAACCTGACGGAGCAAGAGTCATTATAAAGAAGACTAGTAACCAGATGGGGAAGTAATTTGGTCTCCCCAAACTTAAGAGAGCCAAGTTCACCAAAAAATGTAGATTTGGTGAACTACAGAGAAAAAGGAAAGGAAACTGAAATATGATACGAAAGGGGCAAGATAAAGGCACTACTTAGAATCTAAGTAAATATGACTCACGAGACAATGAAAGCAGCTAAATGGGCAACTGAAAAGGGAAACCAGTAAATAAATGTTGCCTATATCAGAATCACCAAAGGTAGGAGTGTGTAGATAAGAACTGCAAAGATGGGTCACTACTGAGATAAATTGTGCAGGAGCAGGGTTGAGTGTTGTATGGATTCTTTCTGATAAGGTGAGCCTCCATGAAGGTCCTGCCTTCAAGGATTTTAAGCAACCTGTGGTTTCTTAACACCGAATTCTAATATTCTTCATTCTTAGGTACAATCAGCTCTCTTAAGGTACACAGAAAATTAGCACCTAGTCTTACAAGTTAAAAACTTTCTCGCTGAAGCTTTTTATTAAAAGGAAGGTGACTACTTACTGGTTTATGTTATTATGCAGCATATTGAAAACAAAATCCATGAGTTTCAACTGACAAGGTCTGAGTAACACCCAGCATAAACCAAGTATAGAACCTTTTTTTCAGAGTTACTGTTTCATTGTTGGATTATAGGAGTTCCTTAGTAAAATTTTTTCAATAGAGGCTTAATCAAATTTCAACAACCATTCTAAAATTGTTGTCTTCTTCTTAAACCTTTATTGAAAACTTTAAGCTGTATGTATTTTCTAGCTAGGAGTGTTTGGCTTTGCAATGATCTTGAGCTTACAAATCACATTTAGTATTTGTGACTCTCAAATGCAGTTATGTAAAATTGATTTTGCTATGAAACTTGGAGTAGGTGTGTCCATCAAATGATCTTAGTGTACATTCTTCTGGGGAGAATATAGTTGTGATATTGCTACATATTATGTGTGCCCTGTGACAATTTTATTAGAGCTTTTGGGGACTTGAAATTTATGATGAACCACCTCAGAGAGGGTAGAAAAACAACAAAACTGGATGTACTTTTTACTACTCTGTAAAATCAGGCTCTGGGAAATACACAATATTTTCTAAAAGCATTCTTTACTCCTACTGATAGGGCATTTTTGGAGGAAACAAACTTAGGGAGAACTGTTTCAGTAGATGATGATAAATATGGTTTAGTTGCATTAGATATGATCTGAAAATGACTGTAGTGAATGGTTAGCAAAAGCAATAATCATTTGATAGTATTTCTATCCATAAATCTAACTGAACATATGTTAAGCATCACTAGTCAGATGCATCCAGGCTCTAGCCATGTTAGTTGTCCCTTTCTTAGCAGGGAAGGGAAGGGAACTTATTTCATGCTTACCATGTGCCAAGTACTATGCTTGTGCTGTACTATGTGCTGGGGATAGAAATGGAAAAGGGATGCACTCCCTACTCTCGAAGAGCTTACTTAGTCTCTCTGAGCCTCACTTTCATCATCTGCAAAATAAGAAGAATACTACTTATGCGATAGGTTGTTGTGAGGAAAAAATGTAATGACATGTAATGGACTTTGAAAACTTTAAAGAAACACACACACATATATACACACACATGTAAGCTATTATTATTGGAGCGAAAGGTTTGGTTATGTGATACAGAGATGGAGGCTGGTTGCCAGAATAACGTATAAGATTAGAGCAGAACTAGTATTGATGGGGTGCTTGGGTGCTTGTGCTTGTACTTGGACCCCAATTTCTTCCTAGTCCCAGAAACGCTGTCTCTGAAACCACTCCCTAGCCCAAGGACACTGTGCCTAGCAGTTATTCATGCATGGGCTGCAGCACGACCCTTATTTCTCTCCCTGGTGCAGCTACACAAAGCTGGGTAAGGGAGTGCTGGGCTGCTCAGGCCCATGTCTCTGGAAGCCTCCCAATTCCTTAGTAAGTTCTTGTCTTGTAAGAAAGCTTTCCTTTGTTGCAGAGCATTCTCTCATCAAGACAGAGGGAGAGGGGTACCTTACCCAGCCCAAGGAGTTTTGTCCTTGGCCAACCCAAGGACTCTTCCTTCTTCCAGACTCCAAAGATCCATACCTCTGTCATCTCCCTCCCTGTCTGGTATACTCCCTGCACTTTTCCATCACTAGCCCCCAAAGACACCTGCACCTTTGGATTACCTCATCAATGTCCCTGGCATTCCTCTCCCATGCCCTTTCCCATATAAACCCTAGCTCCATCCTCAGTCTCTCACAGGTTCCTTAAGAATCCTTGCCAGCTGAAAAGCATAACAATAAATCTTTGCCACCTTGACTTGAAGAATGCTTGAGTCTGTGAATTCATTCCAGACAACCCGACATTTGGGTCCTCTTTGAGGAGTCTCAATCTCTCAGACTGCAACAGTATCAAAGTGAATTTCATGCTAAAATCACTAGATCATGGATCTGAGGGCCTTATATTTCCCCTACTAAGTGACCAAATTGACTATAGCCAAAAATGATGTTGATTCTATGTACAAGTTTTAAGCAATCATATCTGAAGAAACAGGAGACTGAGAGGGGAGAGGGGTGAGCCAGACCAGTCATTTCATGGATGAAATTGGGGGGAGGGGATGGCAAATCATGGGAAATGGGATAGATGACTGTCAAGTTTTACCCTTTGAAAACTTCAGTGTGTAAAATTTAAGGCCTAGATAAACAATTGAACATTGATGAAGGTTATGACAAATTAATTTGTAGATATGGACAATGTAAACAATGCAAAAAGAATTGTTTTTCTTTTTTTTTCCTTCATTCTGACAGATTATTGGGATATGAATTTTCATTTAAGTGTATAGCTACATACAGATAGAGAGTATAGCCTTGTGTGTTGTTTGGGTATAGGTGTGGAGGTAGAAAGTAAAGGACTCCTTGGAAAAGAAGTCCTCCGTCCTCCACCTCTAGCTCCCACCTTTGGAACTTGTGAATTTGGTTAGGTCTAGCCACACTCTTTCACCTCCCACTAGTCAGTTCCTACCCCCTAGTCACCACTCTCCATTCCACTTCAGCAAATAGCTTGTATGAGGGAACTAGGAACAGATGAATGAATCGGTTCACATTGAAATAATTCAGCCTTGGCCTAGACAGTAAAAATGGTGCTTTTTCTCATTTTAACCTAGAGCAAAGGAAGCAAAACCTTGATCCAGTTTAGTTCTATTTGGGGGAAGTTAATCCTCAAAATCAATAAATTATAACCATAACATTCTCTCTAAATTTGGCAGAGGAAGGGGAAAAAAAGGAGATTTGCATTTCACAGTCCCATACCTATTCTCCCTAATAGAAATTCAGCTATCACTGTGCCAATCTAGAGATATAGAAGGAAGGAAGCTGCCAGGGGCTCAGTGCCAGGGACTCAGGGATTGAACTCTTGAGCTTCTGTCCTTTTGTTCCTCCTTCACTGACTGAAATCTCTCAATTTGTATATTTCAATTATTCAACTGATTAATAAAAGATTTTTGTTTCTTTGGAAAAAAAAAGAAAAAAGAAAGAACAGCTAGTGGCACAGTGGATATAGCTCCAGGCCTGGAGTCAGGAGGACCTGAGTTCAAATCTGACCTCAGACACTAGCTGTGTGACCTTGGACAAGTCATTTAACCCAAATTTCGTAAAAATAAAAACAAACAAAAAAACCCCCTCAGGTTTGGCTCCCTGGTCTCTAGTTTCTTGTTCCAGCAACTATTCCATTTCCATATTCCAATTACTCCTCATCACTGCTCCCACACTTGGTACAATCAGCTGCCCTTTTTTCTACTTCCATGCCTAATTCCCAAAATCCAGCTTTAGGCAGTCCATCCCACAGATCTGCTCCTGCAGTTATACACACTCGAATCTTATTCTACCCAGTGTGGGATGAAAATCACTATCTCTACTATATCTTTCACCTATATAACCAGGCTTCAAACTCTTCTCTTTTCCTGAAGGAGAAATAATTCATGATAATAAGAACAACTAGCATTTATGTAGCATTTTAAGATTTGGAAAGTGTTAGGGCTATATCCCAAAGAGATCAAACAAATGGGAAAAGGGCCCACATGTACAAAAATATACATAGCAGCTCTTTTTGTGGTGGCAAAGAATTGGAAATTGAGAGGATGCCTATCAATTGGGGAATGGCTGAGCAAGCTGTGGTATATGAATGTAATGGAATATTATTGTGCTATAAGAAATGATGAACAGGCTGACTTCAGAAAAACCTGAAAAGACTTATATGGTCTGATGCTGAGTGAAGTGAGCAGAACCAAGAGGACTTTGTACACAATAACAGCCACGTTATGCAATGACTAAGATTGTTAAACTGAACCTTTTTCAGCATTATGAGGATCTAAGACATTTCCAGAGGCCTCAGGATGGATAATGCTGCCCACATCGAAAGAAAGAACTATGGAAGTCGAATCGCTCTCACTTATTTTTACCTTCTGTTGAGTTTTGTTTCATCTTTCTGATGGTTCCTTCTATTGGTTTTAATTTTTACTTATAACTTCACTAATGTGAAAATATGTTTAATGGGTATGTAAATGTAAAGCCTATATCAGATTGTGCACTGTCTTGGGGAGGGTGGGGGGGGAGGAAAAGGGAGAAAAATTTTCAACTCAAAAACATATGGAAAAAAAATTAAATTTAAAAAAAAGATTTGGAAAGTGTTTCACCTACCATTTTCTCATTTGGTTCTCAAAACTATCTTATCCATGAAAGATAAGAATGATCCTTGCTCAATTTGCTTTAAACAGTATTTTTTTTTAATTACTTAATTAATTTTTAGTTTTCAACATTCACTTTCACAAGATTTTGAGTTCCAAATTTTCTCCCCATCTCTCCTCTACACCCACCCCAAGATGATGGATATTCTGAATACCCCTACCCTTAATCCATTCTCCCTTCTATCACCCCTGCCTTCTCTTATTCTCTTCCCCTTCTATTTTCTTGACGGCAAGGATAGATTTCTATACCCCATTACCTGTATGTCTTATTTCCCAGTTGCATGTAAAAACAATTTGTAACACTTGTTTTTAAAGCTTTGAGTTTCAAATTCTCTCCCTTCCTCCCTTCCCAACTACCTTCACAGAGAAGGCAAGCAACTCAATACAGGTTATTCATACGTAGTCATGCAAAACACTTCTGTAATAGTCATGTTGTAAAAAACTAACTATATTTCCCTTCCTCCTATCCCACCCCCCTCTTTATTCTATTCTCTCCTTTAACCTTGTTCCTCTTCAAAAGTGTGTCTTCTGATGACTCCTTCACCCAATTTGCCCTCACTTCTACCATTCCCCTTCTCTCTTATCCCCTTTCTCTCTATTTTCCTGTAGGGTAAGATAGATTTTCATACCCAATTGAGTGTGTATGTTATTCCCTCCTTAATCCAAATCCAATGTGAGTAAGATTCACTCATTCCTTCTCACTTTCCCCCACTTTTCCTCCACTGCAAAAGCTTTTTCTTACCTCTTTAATGTGAGATAATTTACCCCATTCTACCTCTCCCTTTCTCCTTCTCCCAGTATAATCCTCTCTCTCACTCCTTAATTTTATTTTTTAGACATCACCCCTTCATCTTCAACTTACCATGTGCCATCTATTTATCCATCTATATATCTATCTACATATTTTTTCTCTCCAACTACCCTAATACTGAGAAGGGTCCCATGAGTTACAAATATAATCTTTCCATGTAGGAACATATACAATTCAACTTTAATAAATTCCTTATGACTTTTCTTTCCTGTTTACTTTTTCATGCTTCTCTTGAGTCTTGTATTTGAAAGTCAAATTTTCTACTCAGCTCTGGCTTTTTCATCCAGAATGTTGAAAAGTCGTCTATTTCACTGAATATCCATTTTTTCCCCCTGAAAGTTTATGCTCAGTTTTGCTGGGTAGGTGATTCTTGCTTTTAATCCTATCTCCTTTGACCTCCACAATATCATATTCCAAACCTTCTGGTTCCTTAATGTAGAAGCTGCTAAATGTTGTATTATCCTGATTGTCTTTCCACAATACTGAATTATTTCTTTCTGGCTGCTTGCAATATTTTCTCCTTGATGCGGGAACTCTGGAATGTGGCTACAGTATTCCTAGGAGTTTTCCTTTTGGGATCTCTTTCAGGAGGTGATTGGTGGATTCTTTCCATTTCTATTTTGCCCTCTGGTTCTAGAATATCAGGGCAGTTTTCCTTGATAATTTCTTGAAAGACGAGGTCTAGGCTCTTTTTTTGATCATGGCTTTCAGATAGTTCAATTATTTTTAAATGATCTCTCCTGGATCTATTTTCTAGGTCAGTTGTTTTTCCAATGAGATATTTCACATTGTCTTCTTTTTTATCAGTCTTTTGGTTTTCTTTTATAATTTCTTGATTTATCATAGAGTCATTAGCTTCCATTTGCTCCATTCTAATTTTTAAGGAATTATTTTTTTTTTTTTCTTCTTCTTTTTTTTTTGGTAGGCCATAATAAGTTAAGTGACATGCCCAGGGGTCACACAGCTAGTAAGTGTCAAGTGAGGAATTGTTTTCTTCAGTGAGGTTTTGGACTTCCTTTTCCATCTGGCTGATTCTGCTTTTTAAGGCATTCTTCTCCTCTTTGGTTTTTTGGACCTCTTTTGCCATTTGGGTTAGTCTGTTTTTTAAGGTGTTATTTTCTTCAGTATTTTTTTGGGGGGTTCTCCTTTACCAAGCTGTTGGCTTATTTTTCATGATTTTCTGGTATTACTCTCATTGATCTTCCCAGTTTTTCCTCTACTTTGCTTATTTGCTTTTCAAAATGCTTTTTGAGCTCTTTCCTGGCCTGGGACTGATTCATATTTTTCTTGGAGGCTTTGTATTGTAGGAGTTTTGACTTTGTTCTCTTCTTCTGGCTATATGTTTTGATCTTCTTTGTCAACAAAGTAAAATTCTATGGCATGACTTTTTTTCTTTTGCACTGTTTGCTCATGTTCCCAGCCAGTTCCTCGACTTTTAAGCTCTTTGTTAAGGTTGGGATCTGCTTCCAGTGTGGAGAATGTACTGTCCCCAGTTTTGGGGGTTTTGTGCAGCTGTTTTCAGAGATACTTCTAGGGACCTGTGAATTTTCAGTTCTTTCAAGATGGTATGATCAAAGGTGAGATATTTACTCCTTTCCTTGCCTATTCTCTAGTCTATGAGTGGCCACAAGCACTCTTTTCTGCCTGGGACCTGTAAGGAGAATTCTCTCTGCACTGCCTCCATAAGCTCCACCATACCAGTGCTCCTCCTTGCCCCAGGACCACCATACAGAACTGTGACCCAGATCCAAGTGCAGGCAAAGCAAGAGAATACTGCCTCAGCACCAGCAAAGAGATCCCTGCAATTCCCCTCCATCTGTGGGCCAAGAGCTCCAGAAGCAGCTGTTGCCTCGAGGCTGTGCTGGGACTGGGGCCAGACCACATTCCTCTCTCACCAAGGTCCAACAGTCCTTTCCTACTGACTTTCTAAGTTTTTTTTGGCATTTGTGGATTGAGAAGTCTGGAAACCAGACTGTTGTCTATGATTTAGTTCCCTGAGGCTTGCTCTAAGTTCACTAAGGTCTAGTCTTTGCTTGCGCGGCCTATGCTGAAATGTGTTTCTGTCCCAGCCCAATGCAGTAGACCTTTCTAATCAACTATCCAGGTTGTCTTAGGCTAGAGATTTGTTCCACTCTGTCTTTTTGTGGGTTCTGCTGCTCTAGAATTTGTTTAGAGACATTTTTTATATTTGGAGAGCTCAAGAAAGTCACTGCTTTTACTCTGCCATCTTGGCTCTGCCCACACACACACCACCCCCTAAACAGTATACTTACTGAACTCAAATAAGTTTCAGATTCTGACACAGAGAAGAAGTAGATAGAACCCTGGCCCTGGGTATCAGGAAGACTGGACTTCAAATCTAGACTCAGACACTTACTAGCTGTGTGACCTTGGGCTAGTCACTTAACTTGTTTGACTCTGTTTTCTTTTCTGTAAAATGGTACTAATAATATCATCTGCCCCACAGGGTTGTTGTGAGGATCAAATGTGATAATAAGTGTAAAGTACTTGGTATAGTTCCTGGTTCAAAGTAAGTGCTATAAAAATGTTAGTCATTATTACCTAGCCTCTAACACTTAGTAGTTACATTGTTGAGGTCTAAGGGTGCTGAGAACTCCAAAATTCAAGGGTA
This sequence comes from Phascolarctos cinereus, assembly GCF_003287225.1. Classification (NCBI taxonomy): domain Eukaryota; kingdom Metazoa; phylum Chordata; class Mammalia; order Diprotodontia; family Phascolarctidae; genus Phascolarctos; species Phascolarctos cinereus. Next base: position 197,861,316 of record NW_027556180.1, on the reverse strand, counting down.
AACAATGCACATCATGCCTTGAATGGATTTGACCCAAGCCTTCCTTCAGCCAAAGACAAGGTTTATAGAACACCTATTGGGGTGAGTGAGATTCCTAGTGAGTCTGTGCTATTGGCCAAATTTTAAGAATTGGCCAGATTTTAAGAATCTGAGCACTTTAATGGAGGCAAGATGGATCTTTTATATATAAGACTGTGGGAACAGAGAAAGGGTCTAGATGGAATTAATGGTGGGAAGTGGCCAGGGATGATCAGGAGGGAACAGACAATGAAGGACTGGGCTATTTTAGAAGTAATAGAGAATCGGAGGTTTGGGTGTGGGGCTGCAATGAAAGGACAGTTGAAAGGATTATAGCCTCAGGTGAACACCAGGACCATGTGACAGAGCTCAGGGAAATTTGAGGGGGGTTGTTTTCAGGGCCCATCCCCATTGAAGACACTTACTACCTGTGTGACCTTGGGCAAGTCACTTAACCCCAATTGCCTAAAAAAAAAATGTGGTCAAGTCACTTAACTCTTTTTACCTCACAAGGTTGTTTTGAAAGTGAAATTATGAAATATTTGTAAAAAGTTTTATAAATTTTAATGTATAAATTAATAATAAATTAATAAAATAATAATAGTAATAACATTACTATTATTAATTAATTGTTGTCTTCTACTATCCATATGTTTCTAGTATTTGTGAAATAAGGGGTGAGGATGTGGGGTGAGGAGCTCCTGCCTGTGATTTCATCATCATGACAGAACTTCCAGTGTGGAACCTCCCTCCACCAAGAATAATAAATACTTTTCCTGTTATTTATCATACTAGAGAGCTGTCTGGGGTAATTGAGAAATAAAGTGAGTTGACCATGGGCAAACAATGTAAGAGATAGGAATTGAAGTCAGATCTTTTGACTACAAAGGTAACCCTGTGTCTCTTAACCCACACTGCTTCTCCTCTGAGCAAATAATAATAATTAGAATGTGTGATATTTATATAATACATTTACATAACGCTTTAAAGTTTGCAAGGCACTTTATAAACATCCACTCTAGATAGGATCCTCTGCCCTATTTCAACTTACTCAATTACCCTCCCTTACCCTGCCCCCCCAAAAAAAACCACCCTGTCTGAACTTATAGCAGGTGTAGCCACCAATCAGAAATGATGGTTTGGTGCTTGCCAACATGTTCTCACACGAATATCATTGTCATTTGAAGTCAGAAAGTGATTTCAAATGCAGAATTACTTTAGCACCTCTCCCTCTATGCTAAGTGGCAAGACTTTGGTTTTCCAGTGGAGAATGAGAGATTTTGAGTATATAGGCAGAGATGACAAGATCCTGAGTATATCACAATTACCTGATGTACCACAGTAGGGAACAAGGTCATTGGATTTGGATGGACAGATAGACGTGACATACCTCTCAGACACAGGAAACTTGAACTGAAGGACTCAAAGTTAGAGAGGGCAAGGCAAGCACCTTCTTGGAGGACCTTCCATTGAATCCATTTCCATGCATTTTATATTTCAAGATGCAGACTGAGGTTCCTACCAGTAACAAGAATCTTCTTGGAACAAAAGCAACTCCTATGACCAAACAGAAAAATACCCTTTCTCAAGTCTATACTCAGGGCCTTGACGGGGAACTAAGAATAGGATCCGGAATTCCTCTGTCTGTACTTAGCAACCATCCTGGATGGTATGAGTCAAATATTAAGCAGGAAGTATGCTAGGGTTTTTATACTCCTTTGCTAGTTTGTAATACGAGCAGCCATTGGAGGAAGGGAGTCAGTGATAAGCCAAAAGAACTCTGCCTTTCCTGGAAATCTTGGGTTTGGAGAGTCCTATATATTCTCTGGAGGCTCACTGGTCAAAGAGAGGCTGTGAGCATGTAGTGGAGCAGTATATGTTTTATTATGCATTGATTTATTGTTTTTATTGATTCTATGTAAAAGAGTAAAGTACAGTACATTTAAGCATATTCTATCTGCTCTTGTGGAAACAGAATCCATTTTTTCAAGGTCATATGAATAAGGTTCATTGTGAATTAGAGTCAGTTAAGGGAAAAGAGATAGTATAAGGCTACTTGAGGGGATAAATCTGTACTGATCACACTCCCTAGACTGAAGAAATTGTATAGCCACCCAGAAAGAGGGAGGCTTGATATGATAGGAGCAACTTCCCTGGGCTCTCGTGTCCCTGACAGACTCAACTTCCCTGATACAGCTTCATGGTCTGTGGGCACAAAAGGTCCAACCCCCCTGTTATGGTCTCTCAGATTTAGACATCACATAAATCACCAGACCCTGATGACTGACTGATGGAGACAAGAAGGGGCACATCCAGAGCCACTGTATCCTTATATATTGTTTCAGTGTTGGGGCAAAGTAAACCTCCTATGTTAAATGCTCAGTTATTTGCAAGTGCCTCATTTTGTTCCCAAATTGCTGTTTGTCCTTTATTCTTGAAGAAGACCATGACATCAGGGAGGTAATGCCATGACATGCAACTGAATTGGATTTGAGTGAGGGAGGGCTGTGCAAAGTCACCAGCCTCACTTTCACCTCCAGAGCCGTTTGGGTCCAGCGGCCAGATATAGATCAGGACAACTGGAGTGACCCAGGATGCAGTGGGGAACCTAGGCCTTTTTTTTAAAAAAAATTAATTAATTAATTAATTTTTAGTTTTCAACCTTCACTTTCGTAAGATTTTGAGCTCCAAATTTTTTTCTCACTCCCTCTCTCCCCTCCCCACTTCCCAAGACAGCTGATATATCTGATACAATCTCATATAGGCTATACGTGTAAGATCACATTAAACATATTGCCACATTAGTTGTGTTATGAAAGAAGAATCAGAACAAAAGGGAAAAACCATGAGAAAGAAAAAGAAAACAAAAGAAAGAGAAAATATTATGCTTTAATGTGCATTCAGACTCCATAGTTCTTTCTCTGGATGTGGACTCATTTTTCCATCATGAGTCTTTTGGAATTGTCTTAGATCATAGCATTGTTCAGAAGAGCTAAGTTTGACAAAGCCAGTCATCACGCAATGTTGCTGTTACTGTGTACAGTGTTCTCTTGGCTCTGTTCACTTTACTCAGCATCAGTTCATGCAAGTCTTTCCAGGTTTTTGTGAAATTCTCCTGCTCAGTATTTCTTTCTTTCTTTTCTTTTTTCTTTGGTTAGGTAATGGGGTTAAGTGATTTGCCCAGGGTCACACAGCCAGTAAGTGTTATTTGTCTGAGGTAGAATTTGAACTCAGGTCCTCCAGAATCCAGAGCCGGTGCTTCATCCACTGCACCACCTAGCTGCCCCCTGCTCAGCATTTCTTAAGGAACAATATTATTGCAGTACATTCATTTTTTTATTTTTTTATTTTTTTAATTTTTTTCCATATGCTTTTGAGTTGAAATTTTTTTCTCCCTTTTTCTCCCCCTCCACCCTCCCCAAGATGGCGCACAATCTGACATAGTATTTACATTTACATAGCCATTAAACATATTTTCACATTAGTGAAGTTATAAGTAAAAATTAAAACCAATAAGAGGAACCATCAGAAAGATGAAACAAAACTCAACTGAAGGTAAAAATAAGTGAGAGCGATTCGACTTCCATAGTTCTTTCTTTCGATGTGGACAGCATTTTCCACCCCGAGGCCTCTGGAGATGTCTTAGATCCTCATAATGCTGAGAAGGGTTCAGTTTAACATTCTTAGTCATTGCATAACATGGCTGCTATTATATACAAAGTCCTCTTGGTTCTATTGCAGTACATTCGTATACCACAACTTGTTCAGCCATTCCCCAGTTGATGGGCATCCCCTCAAGTTCCAATTCTTTGCCACTACAAAAACAGCTGCTATTAATATTTTTGTACATGTGGGTCCTTTTCCCATTTGTTTGGTCTCTTTGGGATATAGCCCTAGAAGTGCTATTGCTGGATCAAAGGGTATGCACATTTTTGTAGCCCTTTGGGCATAGTTCCAAATTGTTCTCCAAAATGGTTGGATCATTTCACAACTTCACCAACAATGTGTTAGTGTTCCCATTTTCCCACAACTTCTCCAACATTTAAGATTTCCCTGTTTTGTAATGTTAGGTGTGTTTTTAATCTGATAGGTGTGATATGATACCTCAGAGTTGTTTTGATTTGCATTTGTCTAATCAATAGTGATTTAGAGTGATTTTTTCATATGACTATAGAGCGCTTTAGTTTCTTCACCCAAAAACTACCTGTTCATATCCTTTAACCATTTGCCAATTGGGGAATGCCTTGTATTATTCTTATAGATTTGACTCAGTTCTCTATATATTTTAGAAATGATATCTTTATCAGAGGCAAGAGCTGTAAAAATTGTTTCCCAGCTTTCTGCTTCCCTCCTAATCTTGGTTGCATTGGCTTTGTTTGTGCAAAAACCTTTTGGTTTAATATAATCAAGAACCTTGGCCTTTTCAAGGTAAAGTCTTTAATAGGTCTCAGTTTGACTGAAGCAAAGCCTCTTTCAAAGCCTTTTTTGCCTCCCTTTCATCTCCATCAAACTTACATATATAGGACAGATACAAGGAAATTTGATTTAAGAAGTCCTAGATAATCACTCTCCTTACTTATCAGGAACATTTGAACAAAATACCAATGAATGCCTATACATGAGTAACTGAAAGAACAAAAAGGAGAAAAAAAAATTTTAGAGATACTTAGAGTAAAATCTTTATTATTTTACAAGATAAAGAAACACAAGGAGAATAAAACTTCATTGCATGTGTGCAAATTTAAGTTATCTAGTTATAATATGTGAATCAATCCTAGCACATTGTTTGGTTAGAGTACTTTGAATAAGTGACAAAAATTAATTCGTTTTTAATTGATACAAAACCAAATTTCATCCACTTTTAAATACTGCTATGTCTTGTCATGTCATTCTTTTAAACTTGTATAAAACTTTAATGCTTGAAATTTTCTTTAAAGATAATAAGGTGGGAAAACTATAAGAACTGCACTAAAAATGTTAAAGAAAAATAAATACAAAAGAAAAAATCAGATGTATTCACTGTGAACTGCAGCCAATTCTGGTTGGAGAAAACCTTTCTTACCACATTTTCCCCCCAAATTAATTCAATTATCTTAATCCCAGCATAGCACTTGCCTTTTTCTCAGATGGTTAAAGTACTTTCAAAGTTAAGTTTTTATGAAACCAATTTAAATATTTAGTTTTTGGAAGTTCCTTTTCCACTGAGTTCATATAATTACATTTTTCTTGCTTAAATGTGAAAAATACTGTGCCTTGAGCTCACTAATGAGAATTAAACTACCTTTTAAAAACCAGAACCCAAATGTCAAGAAAATATGCCTAATAACTTCAAAGTTATTCAAAGAAAAATTGCAAGGAAAGAGAAAAATTAGAGCTCTAGCATAAGGTCCTTGAAGAGTAACTGAAAATCCTTTTTCATTTGTCTCCCAGAGGTGATTGTTAATGGGATTTTGTTTCCATTTAATTCACCCTTTGCAAGGTCTTGAGTGGTACCATTTGCAATTGGATGTTCATTGCTTTCTGATGGCAATGATGGTGGTATATATTGAATAAATGAATGGAATAATATCTTGTGTTTTATGTTACTTTACAATTTTCAAAGCACTTTCATATGCATTATCATATTTGATCCTCACTCTAGTTTATGAGGGAATCTGGGCAGATATCTTCACTGCTATTTTATAAATAATGAATGTTAACTGAGAACAAAACCCAAAACTGAAATAATTTATTATTTTTTAATTTTTTCTTCAATATTTCTAAATTACATGTAAAAAAAATTAACAATCTTTTTTTTAACTTTGAGTTCCAAATTCTCTCCCTTCCTCCTCCCACTACTCTCTGAAAATGCAAATAATTTGATGTCAATTATACATGTGAAGTCATGCAAAACATATTTCTATATTATCTATATTGCAAAAGAAAACAAATAAAATAAAACAACAAAAGTAAAGTTTTTTAAGTATGTTTGAGTCTGCATTTAGAGTTCATAAGTTCTCTCTCTCTGGAAGCTGATAGCATTTTTTATCATGGTTCCTTTGGCATTGTTTTGGATCATTGTTTTGATCAAAGTAGCTAAGTCTTGCACAGTTTATTTTTCTTTTCTTTCTTTTTTTTTTTTGGCTAGGCAACAGGGTTAAGTGACTTTCCCAGGGTCACACAGCTAGTAAGTGTTATGTATCTGAGGCCAGATTTGAACTCAGGTCCTCCAGACTCCAAGGCTGGAGCTCTATCCACTGAGCCACCTAACTGTCCCCACAGTTCGTTTTTCTTACAGTATTGCTGTTACTGTGTACAATGTTCTCTTGGTTCTAATCATTTCACTTTGCATGAGTTTATATGTCTTCCCAAGTTTTTTCTGAAACCATCCTTTTCGCCATTTCTTATAGCACAATACTATTCCATCAAAATCATGTTCTACAGCTTATTCAGCTATTCATCAATTGATGAGCATCTCCCTAATTTCCAATTCTTTGCCACCACAAAAAGAGCTGCTAGAAATATTTTTGTACAAATAAGTTTTTTTCACTTCATTTTGATCTCTTTGGGATACAGACCTAGTAGTGGTACTGCTAGGTCAAAGAGTATGCACAATTCTATAGTCCTTTGGGAGGAGTTCCAAACTTTTCCAGAATGGCTGGAATACTTCACAACTCTATCAGCAATGTATTAAGTGTCCCAATTTTTGCATATCCTTTTCAGCATTTTACATTTTCCTTTTCTGTCATGCTAGCCAATCTTATACCTCAGAGTTGTTTTTATTTGCATTTCTCTAATCAGTAGTGATTTAGAGGATTTTTTCACTTAACTATTGATAGTTTTGATTTTTTGTTCTGAAAACTGCCTAGTCATATCTACTGACTACTTATCAAAAGAGAAATGGCTCTTATTTTTTATAAATTTGGGCCAGTTCTATTTATATTTGAGAAATAAGGTCTTGATCAAAGAAACCTGATGTAATTTTTCCCCCAGTTTCCTATTTTCCTTCTAATTTTGGATGCATTACTTTTGTTTGTGCAAAAGCCTTTTAATTTCATCTAATCAAAATTATTTATTTTACTTCTAATAGTCCTCTTTAATTCTTCTTTGGTTATGAACTCTTCCCTTATCCATAGATCTAATAAGTACATTTTCCCATGCTTCCCTGATTTATTTATGATATCAACCTTTATGGCTGAATCATTTATTCATTTTGACCTTTTCTTGGTGTACAATGTGAGATGCTAGTCTATACTGAGTTTCTGCCAAATTGCTTTCTAGTTTTTGCAGTAATTTTTATAAAATTTTGAGTTCTTGCTCCAAAATTTGGATTTGGGGGTTTATCAACCACTATATTACCATGGTCATTTACTACTCTGTATTGAGTACCTAATCCATTCCACTGATCCCCACTCTATTTCTTAGCCAGTACCAGATTTTTTTGAAGACTATCACTTCGTAATAAAGTTTTCAAAATCTGGAACTTCTAGGCTACCCTCTTTAACTTTTTTTAAAAATAGATTCCCTTGATATTCTTGATCTTTTGTTCTTTCAGATGAATTTTGTTACTATTTTTTCTATCACTATAAAATAATTCTTCAATAGTTTGGTATAGTAATAAATAAGCAAATTAACTGGGGTAGAATTCTAATTTTTATTATATTGGTTCAGCCTGTCCATGAACAATGAGTATTTCTCCAATTGTTTAGATCTGCTTTAATTTGTGTGGAAAGTGTTCATATAATCCCTGGGTTTCTCTTGGCAGGTAGATTCCCAAGTATTAGTTATTTTAAATGAAATTTCTCTTTCTGTCTTTTCCTGCTGGGTTTTGGTGGTAGTGATGAGGATGGGATCTAGACCCCAGAAAGGAAAAACCCTGGACTTTTCCACAAGGCCAAATCTCTGGCATGAGGCTATAATCCCATCAACTGGCCTTTCATTGTGGCTACACCAAAACCTCATGGACTACTTGGCCACTCCTAGATCCCTCCCACAGGCTTTCTGTATATAAGGCCCATGTTGTCTCCATTAAGATGCTCAGATTCCTAAAATCTAGCCACTGCTTAGATTCTTATAATGTAGCTACTGCTTATCCATGTTCAGACTCCTTAAGAGTCTGCCCAATGTGATGGATGTTTTAATAAACCTTGTCTTTGGCTGAAAGAAGTGTTGGGTCGAATTCTTTCGGGCAGGGCCCCCTTGTTGTGATATTGGGGTCCCAGGACCCCTGAACCCCTAAACCGCATCAGTAGCATATAGAAATCCTGGTGATTTATGTAGGTTCTCATATTCTGCACACTTGCTAAAGTTGTTAATTATTTCAGCTAGTTTTTTTAGTTGGTTCTCTAGGGTTCTCTAAGCATACCATTATATCATCTGCAAAGAGTGATAGGTTTGTTTCTTCATTATCTGTTTTTATTCCTTCAATTCCTTTTTCTTTTCTTAGTGCTATAGCTAGCATTTCTAGTACAATGTTTGAATAATAATAGTGATAATGGAAATCCTTGCCTCACTATTGATCTTATTAAGAAAGCTTCAAGTTTATCCTCATTGCAGATGATGTTTGCTCTTGATTTTAGATAGATGCTACTTATTTTAAGAAAAGCTTCATTGACGCTTTTGCTTTCTGATGTTTTTAATGTGTTGTGTTTTGTAAACGTTTTTTATATCTATTTATATAATTTTTATTTGTTGTTACTATTATTGAGATGGTCATTTACACTGACAATTTTCCTAATATTGAGCCAGCCTTGCCTTCCTGGTATAAATATCACCTGGTCATAGTTTGTGACCTTTGTGATATTTTGCTGTAATCTCTTTGCTAACATATTTTTTTAAAAATTTGCATTTATGTTCATTGAGGAAATTAGTCTATAATATTCTTTCTCTTTTTTTCTTATTCTCCCTGGTTAAGGTGCTAAAACTATATTTGCTTCATAAAAGGAATTTGATAGGACTCTTTCTTTACCTATTTTTTCAAATAGTTTATATAGTATTGGGATTAATTGTTCTTAAAATGTAAAACTGAAACAATTTAGAAAGTATATTAAGTTGTCTACAGAGAGGACAGGCAAAAAAGGGGTAACCCATTCCCCCTGAGATTAACTAAGTTACACATCACGCAGAATTCAAATAAAGGAGGTTGGCCAGCATGGAGGCAGTTTCCAGATAAGAAGCGGGCAACTAGAGATGTATAGTCAAAAAAAATTCCTCGCATTCCTTGCATCAATCTTTGGATCTAACTGGGCTTCTTGTCAGCATAACCTAGGTCCTAGTTAAGCAAGAAGCAAATCTGATCTCTAAGCAATTGGTCTGGTGTCTTAACCATTCATGGCTAAGTTCAAACAAGACAATTAAGTTTTCCTATAGGTGCATCAAGTGACGTACCCACATTCACAGGGCTAGTAAGAAGTATATTTAGAATGTCTGATTGCCAGCCTGGATACATGCTACCTGGGTTGATATTTTTAGGAGAAATTAGTCTTCTGCTGAAGACTGTAGTGCTATGATGCTCTATAGTGGTGTAATTTTATTTTTATAAGCATAGCCTCCTTATTTGTACTATAACACAAATATATTTGTATATATTATCTTATTGTATACAATATATTTGTGTGTATTATCTCACTAGAGGGATATTTATATGATGGTATATGTTTATGACTCCTGAGGAGATTAGTACAAAGGGTATTCAGTATTTTCATAATTGTATTTGAAGTGTATATGTGATAAAAAAAAATTAGAGTACGTATCCATTTTTATATCATACTTTTTAATCAATGCTCTTGTGCAAATTTAACAAGAGTGAATAAATTGTCAGTCACACTTGCTATGGCCCATCTTCTGATTTCAAAAGCAGGAAGTAGCTAGAAATCAAATTCCTTGGCATTTAGAATCATCTTAACAATCAAAACACTTAATATGTTGCTTTTGTTCAAATTAACTGTGTGCCTAGACCTTTGGCAATTTTTTTAAAGTCTAGTAAGAAGATTCAGTCTCTTCAAAATACAGCATCAAAAACTTACTTATTATTACTGTGTCATAAAGAATAACAAATGTGAAGAATTCAGAAAAATTTAGGAAGATTAGTATAGTGTTGGAGGGTGAAGAAAGTGAGTTTAAAAAAAACAAAATAAATAATGACTATAACAAATAAATACTTTTAGCTAATATTTATATAGCACTTTAAGCACTTTACAAAAATTATTTCAGTTTTATCCTCACAACTCTGGAAGGTGGGTGCTATTATTATTCCCATTTGATGAATGAAGAGACTGATATACACAGAGATTAATGACTTGCCATGGTCACACAGCTAGTGTCTGAGGTCAGACTTGAAATCAGGTTTGTCAATATTTCGATTTTGAAATAGCTGCTAGTAGGCCAGCCTGCCTTGTCTCTCCTCACTCCAAAGCATTCAGCCACTAAAATGAATTTCCTAAAATGCAGGTCTGATATTATCACCTACCCCCCACCCCCACTCAATAAACTTTAGTGGCTTCCTATTGCCTCCAGGAGCAAATACAATATACTCTTTTTAGCATTCAAGCTCTTCATAACCTAGCCTCCTCCCACCTTTCAAGTCTTCTTTTCTTATCTCTGGCCTACCAGGAATGGATAAAGAAAACAGATAAGACAGATAAGATGAAACTTCTTCCTTATCATGATTACTATGATGCAATGAAATCTTATGATTTCTATGAATTCTATGAAGATTTTGCATGGTGTCGTACAGTGTTTTTTAAAAATAATATTTCCTGTACTAACTGGATAGGTCAAAAGTAAAAGGCTTGATCTAACTTAATTTCTGAGAAATTGAATTTAACTCAATGTGAAAAGTAGGAAGAAGATTCTTAGGAGACGATTGTCAGTTTTTGCAGTGATATAGTAATTAACATAAGACAAGTGAAGAGAATCATCTACTGTTAAGGTAAGGATTTGAGGTGATTCAGGCTGTTAACATTTTTCCTAGACAAAACATCATAAATAGTTGTTTACCATATGCCTTTTTGTTGTTTGAGCTTGTTCATACTTTACATACCTTCAACAAACTCAAAATTAATGTAGTTACAGAGGAATAAGTATAAATTATTGAGAATAAAAATTTCTACAGTTAAATGATTGATAGTTAAATTTAAATATTAAATTAATAGTTAATAAACTAAGAGATATTTCAGCCAATTGATTAATTAATATAAAAGAGAAGGAGAATTATTAAAGAGAAATAAATTATCCATATATAAACTTCAATCACTCTACTACTCAAAAGAATAAAGACAAATAAGAGAAGAACATGGACAAAAACCACTTGGAAAGACAGTACATATTACCTGCAACTTGCCCTAGTGGAAGGTGTACCAATATTTATGAAATTAACAAATCCATTGGAAATAATTATTTCCCTTAAAAATATAGGAGGCAGCTAGGTGGCACAGTGATAGAGCACTGGCCCTGAAGTTAGGGGGACCTGAATTCAAATCTGGCCTCAGACAAAACACTTGACACTCACTAGCTGTGTGACCCTGGTCAAGTCACTTAACCCCAATTGCCTAAATACATATATATATATATATATATATATATATATATATATATATATATATATATATATATGTAGACTATATTATGAGCTTGCTTGACTTCTTAAACAAATTGTACTTAACCTATTATGGAAGAATAAGGTCATCAATATCAGTATCAATTTTTATAGTCTACACTCAACTTTTTCATTATATGGTACTGTCCTCTGGGTTCATTGAGGTATGTGTGGGATTAATTATTTCTTAACAGGTTATATAAACATCATCTATTATTATAATTATTGTAATGTTCTATACCAAATGGCTCCTGACAAGTGTTCTTTTTTAAAAAAGATAAATAATTCTTTTTATAATTTTTCTAACTCTATCTTGTAGTTAGCTGTCATTTTTTTCCAAATGAAGATTTTATTCATTTCAAAATTACTTCTATTATTTCACTAAATATTTCTCAACTACGTGTAAAACATTTTTAACAACCATTTTTAAAAATTTTGAGGTCCAAATTCTCTCCCTCCCTCCCAACTCTCTGCCCTCTTTCAGAAGGCAAGCAATTTGATTTTGATTATACATGTGAGATCATGCAAAACATTTACAAATTAACCATGTTAAGAAAAGAGACCAAAACAAAATAAAACAATAAAAATACAGAAAGTTTAAAAAAAGTATGGTTCAGGCACAGTAAAAGCAGTGACTTGCTTGAGCTCTTCCCCAAACCCCTCCAAATATCTGTAAAAAATGACTCTAAACAAATCCTAGAGCAGCAGAACCCACAAAAAGACAGAGCAAAACAAATTTCCAGCCCAAGACTACCTGGATGGTTGATGAGGAAGATCTGTTGTGCCAGGCTAGGAGAAGAGCACAGTTCAGCCTGGGACACACAGGCAAAGACAGGGTGCCAGCAAACCTGGAGCAGGCCTCAGGAGATAAAATTACTGGCAGCTGTGGTGGTTTCCAAACTTCTTAACCCATAAATGCCAAAGACAACTTAAAATATCAGTAGGAAAGGTCTGTCAGAGCTGGGTGAGAAAGGAGCTCAGTCTGGCCCCAGGACTGGCATAGCCCCAGGGAAGAGGTGGTGGCAGCTGCTTCCAGAGCTCTTGCACCACAGATAGTGGGGGTGATTGAGCAGCTGATCTGGGGGGATTGCAGGGATCTCTTTACTGTCACTGAATTCCCTTGTTTTGCCCATGCCTAGATCTGGATCTCAGTCTTGGGTTGCAGTCCTGGGGTGAGGATGAGCACTGGCATGCTGGAGCTTCTGGCAGCAGTGAAGAGAGAATCCTCCTCACAGTTCTAAGGCAGAAAAGAGTGCTTGTGGCCACTCATAGACCAGAGCATTGGAAGAACTGAAAATTTAAAGGTCCCTAGAAGTGTCTCTGGAAACAGCTGCATAAAACCCCCAAAACTGGGAACAGTACATGCTCCACACTGCAACCAGAGCCCTAACTTAACAAAGAGTTAAAAAGTCAAGTAATTGGTTGGAAATGTGAGTAAACAGTAGGAAAAAAGTTAGGCTATAGAATCTTACTTTGGTGACAAAGAAGATCAAAATATAAAATGAGAATAAGACAACAAAGTCAAAGCTCCTACTTTCAAAGCCACCAATAAAAATATTAATTGGGCTTAAGCCAAGGAGGAGCTCAAAAAGGATTTTCAAAAGCAAGTAAGAGAAGTAGAGGAGAAATTGGGAAGAGAAATGAGAGTGATGCAAGAAAATTATGAAAAACAAATCAGAGCTGAATAGAAAATCTGACTTTCAAATATAAGACTCAAGAGAAGCATGAAAAGGTAAACAGGAAACAGGAAAGGACTTATTAAAGTTGAACTGTTTACATTCCTACATGGAAAGATGATATTTGTAACTGATGAGACTTTTCTCAGTATTAGGGTAGTTGGAGGGATATATATATACATATATATATATATATATATATATATATATGTATATATATATGTGTGTGTGTGTGTGAGAGAGAGAGAGAGAGAGAGAGAGAGAGAGAGAGAGAGAGGAGAGAGAGAGAGAGAGGGCACAGGGTGTGTTGAAAATGAAGGGGTGATATCTAAAAAATAAAATTAAAGGGTGAGAGAGGATTTTACTGGCAGAAGGAGGAGGGGTAGAATGGCATAAATTATCTCACATAAAATGTAAGAAAAAAATTTACAGTGGAGGGGAAGTGGGGGAAGGTGAGAGGGAGTGAATGAGTCTTACTCTCACCATATTTGGCTTAAGGAGGGAATAACATACACACTCAATTGGACATGGAAATCTATCTTACCCTACAGGACAATAAGGAGAAAGGGGATAAGAGAGAGGGGGATGATAGAAGGGAGGGAAGCTTGAGTGGGGGGGAATCAGAAGCAAACACTTTTGAGAAGGGACAGGGTCAAAGGAGAGAACAGTATAAACAGGGGGCTGGATAGAATAGAGGGAAATATAGTTAGTCTTTTACAACATGACTATTATGGAAGTGTTTTGTATGACTACACATGTATAACCTATATCGAATTGTTTGCCTTCTCAATAAGGGTGGGTGGAGAAGGAGGAAGGGAGAGAATTAGGAAGTCAAACTTTTAAAAACAAATGCTAAAAATTGTGTTTACATGCAACAGGGAAATAAGATGTACAGGCAAAGGGGTATAGAAATCTATCCTGCCCTATAGGAAAGTAAAAGAGGAAGAGGATAAGAGAAGGGGAGGAGGTGATAAGAAGGGAGGGCAGATTGAGGAAAAGGATATTCAGAATGCACACTGTCTTGGGGTGGAGGAGGAGAGAGATGGAGAGAAAATTTGGAAATCAAAACCTTGTGGAAGTGAATGAAAAATAAATAAATTAGTAAAAAAATAAATAGAGCATCAATTTAAAAAGAAAAAAAATACACTTCAATCTGCATTCAGAGTTTATCAGTTTTTTCTCTGGAGGTGGATAGCATTTTTCATCATAGGTCCTTTGGAATTGTCATGAATTGTCTTAGAGTAGCAAAGTCTTTCACAACTGATCATCCTCACAAATATAGCTATTATTATGTACAATGTTCTGGTTCTGCTCACTTCACTTCACATCAGTTCATGTAAGTCTTCCCAGCTTTTTCTGAAGTCATTATGCTCATCATTTTTTACAGCATAATAGTATTCTATCAAAATCATAAACCATAACTTGTTCAGCCATTGATGGGTATCCCTTCAATTTCCAGTTCTTTTCCACTATAAAAAGAGCTGATATATATATATATATATAAATGTATGCATATATATACATATATACACACACATAAATATATATATATATATATACATAAATATGTATATATATATTTGTACCAAATAGGTTGTCACTTTTTTAAATTAATTTTTTATTGTGAACTTAATAATCAACAAACATTTCAAGCTACAAAAAAGAACAGGAAAAAAGAGTGGAAGAAACAACTTGTAGTTTTTTTAAAAAAGAACACATGTATATATACATATATATATATAAACATTTATGCATGCATATATATATTTATGTCAGTGTGTATCTGTGTGTTTATACATACAAACACATATGCAGATAATATTTTAGTGCACTTTTGAGCTATTAAAATTTAAATATTTACTAAGACTTTTGGGACATCCTGTATAAAAGTTAAACAAAGAATTATGAAAATTCCTGTGCATGTTCCCTTCTACATATTTTTCTCCTCAATCCCTTTCAATTGATTCATTCAAAATGTTTTATTGATACAGGGATCTAGGACATCTCCAAAGGTCTCATGATGGAAAATGATGCCCACATCCAAGGAAAGAACCGTGGAGTCTGAGTGCAGAACAAAGAATACTATTTACTATTTTTTTTTCTTCTGTTGTGTTTTATTTCCTCTTTCTGGTGGCTCCTGCTTTGGTTCTAATTCTTACTTACAACATCACTAATGCGAAAATATGTTTGATAGGAGGGTATATGTATAGCCTATATTGGATTGTGCACCATCTTGGGGAGGGAGGGAGAGAAAAATTTAGAACTCAAAAGCTTATGGAAGTGATTTTTGATAATTCAAAATAAATTAATTAAAAAATATTTTATTGCTGTTCTCCTCTTCATGTCTATCACTACGCATTAAATTTCTTCCTTTTAGTGGCAGCCTTTCCTTAGTGAATAACTTTGTAGAGTCAATCAAAAGGAATCAACACATTGTCTGTGACTGCACATTTGATTCTATACCTCTGGTCTATCATCTCCCTTTAAGAGGTGGGACTTATTTTTCACCATCAGTCTTCTGAAGTCATATCCAATCTCTTCTTTGGTCAGACTACTGAAGTCTTTTAAAGATGTTTCTCCTCATATTATTGTTGTGGTCATAATTTAAATTGTTTTGCTTATGTTTATTTTATTCTGCATCAGTTGATATGGCTTTCAACAAGATGCTGGGTAGGTGAGGTTCAGTGAACTACAGAATTATAAAGTGTTACAGAGGGAAGGTATCTTAGGAATAATCTTGT
The DNA here is from genome assembly GCF_003287225.1 of Phascolarctos cinereus. Classification (NCBI taxonomy): domain Eukaryota; kingdom Metazoa; phylum Chordata; class Mammalia; order Diprotodontia; family Phascolarctidae; genus Phascolarctos; species Phascolarctos cinereus. The sequence continues at coordinate 197,845,306 of NW_027556180.1, read as the reverse complement.
CCAAGCCTTTTTTCTCACAGGTGAAGAAACCAAAGGCCAGAAGATAAAGATGAAGCAATTTCCCTAAAGTCATATGTGATAAATTTGGAAGTAGAATCCAGCTCTCCACACTTTAAGTCTAGAGAATTTCCCCTATAACATGATTCTATAGTTTTGAGAAGTATACATAAATGTCTCCTTTGTGTCTTTCTAGCACTCTGCTTCCTTTTTTCTCTCAATTCCCTATTCAATGACAAAAAACAAATATATAAACTCATTCCTTTACAGGGATTTAGGTGCAAAATCACCTTCAAATGGTATATGGGTGGCTGGATTACCTGTATATTGGCTACTAGCACTCACTTTTTAACAGCAGGAGGTAGCAGAAAGCAAGAGATGCAATGAAAATAAAGGCAAGCCAGAAACATTGTAGAAGGTAGCAATTTAAATACAAATGTATGTATGTTCATTTTTTTTTCTTTTTCTCTTGGCCAACACTCAATGTACATAGTGCAAGCACAGAGTGTCACATAAATTTTCTCAAATAAGTGTATTGGATTCATTTACCAGCCTGAAATTAATAGCTCAGCAAACTGCTAAAAGTCAAGTTGATTTATGCGTGGTTTCCTCTGTTATCAGTGTTCTATGAAAATGTGTTAATTTTACATAACTCTGACTTTATGGATGCTACATTTTATGATGTACTCTCTTCCAAGATTTAATTAGTATTCCGTATCAAAAAATGTAATGTAGATTATTTTCACCTCATTTTTTTCTCTGCTTAGTCCCTATTCTCCTCTTCCCTCCCCCAACAGTCTACAAGAGTATTTCCTTGTTGAAATTACTTAAAACAGCAAGGAATGCATGATTAACTTGTTGCTCTTGTGGCTATCACTGGTTAAATGCTTTTTAACCTGTGGTGGTTATAGGGAAACCCAAACTGTGCCCACAAAGGGTTTATCTCTGTGGGTTTATCTTCATTTTGACTGGCGCCAGACTAAGATGAGAAACAAACTCGTGATGAACCACATAATGTTCCTGAAGGCCATTACATTTTAAGACTGTCAAGTAAGAGGATAAATGTGTAGGCTAGAATATTCTTATTCTGTTGAGGATGAGGTGAAAGAAGAAAACAGGCCACGTAGTATTTTTATGTGAGACATTAAAGCTTATAGAATAAGACTATGTAGTGCAACATTTATTTGTAGATAACCCACAGTTACATACATAATTCAGGCAAGTTGCACTCTGACAGAGAAGAGAAAGGGCATGGCTGAGTTCTCGAAATTATTAGAGGAAATGAAGCAAGCTAAAGTTATATAGGTATGGAAAATAGTAATATAGCTTAGCAAAAAATCTTTGAAATAAGTAGAAGCCATCAATGGGACAAAGAAACTTAATGATATGACATTTAAGAGATAGCTATTTAGGTTCTGCAGGAACCCATCATTAGTCAAAGGGATGCTCCTTCTAAGTTTTCTTCCCATAATAAGATGACTGGAATTCTTTAAGGAGCAAATCAGTTGCATGCTACCCAGACACAAAGATGTATATAATATGTAACTGGAGAGGTTTTTAGTCACCACTGCCTTGTTCTTGAACCAAAAAAAAAAAACAAACTCCAGGTTACAAAGGCAATTTAATTTAGAACAGCTCATCTTCTGGAGTATTTGTCAATTAAGGACCCCAATATGAATCCTGTTTATCTTATTGCAATTAAGTCATGAGTGGACATTTTCCACACTATCCCTTAAGAAATAAACAATAAAATAAGTAACTTGCTATACTATTTGTTTTCCCAAAGTGAAACTAATTAGTGAGCTCATTTTTTAACAGCTGTCCTGTTGTTCAACATTTTCTTACCAAGATCAGGCCCTGTAGGTGGAAAAGAGACAGAACACTAAAATCTAATAATAATAATAATGACGAACTTGCAAAGCAGGTCTGAGGAAATAAAATGGAAAATAAGTAAGTTATTTAATAAGAAATTGGTAATCTTAAACTTCCTATCCCACATTGAAGTTGCATTGGTTGGTGTTGATAGGAATATATTGTACAATGGAAAAAATTTAGCAGTCACCCTCAGAGGATTCAGAATGACTCTGACTAAGTATTCCAAGGTCAGATTTCTATATGGAGCTTAGCTGAATGCCTACAATCTAATAAAGTTGACCAGACACTTGGAGAAAGCTGATTTTTTTCATTTACTTCTTTAGCATTCTTAATTTCTCTCAGAAGCTCAGCCTGAGAAAGCCCACACCCTCAGTGTAGTCTCCACTCCTTGTCAGTGGATTCTTTTTCTTTTTCTTTTTTATAACATCTTTTTAAAATAGAGATTTGTACAGATAGAAAATATGCAGTGGTTGAAGGCGGTTGAGATCAAGTGACAAAGTACAGACTTTTGCCCAAAATCATAGACCTTCTGGTTCAAGGTACAATGAGAAGAAATTTTAAAATATTTATACTTTTCTGAGTCTTAAGAAAGTTTTATAGTAAGTGCAAAAGTAGAGTTGTATGTAGCTAAAGTTCTGGACTTATAGTCCTGAGTTTGAATCCTACCTCAGATTTTGACTAACTCTTTGGTTAGAAGCAATTCATTCTTAGACCCTTGGCTTCCTCACTTGAGTATAATCATGCTTGTATGACCTGCCTTTCAGGGTATAGTTTATGTCTCAGACCAAAGTTTACTATGTGGAACCTCAGCTTATAGCTTATGGCTAAGTGTAGATGTTAGGCAAAGGGTATTCCCAGATTCACTAAAAATATTCAGAGTTGTAACGTATATGTTGCCACTGATCAACAAGGGGACCAACAGAAGTGTAATTATCCCAGACAGAAGAGAATGAAGGATCATGAGATTCAGAAACTATGCTGGATGAAGTAAGCCCCAAAACTTCTGAGTGTTAGTTTCAGAGAAGAGAGGTGTCCCAAGCAAAATGGACATTTGTCAGTGCCAGCAGCCAGTTGGTAGCAAGTGGCTGCTTCCCTGAATGAAATATAATTATCAGCAGTAGGAGAATTATCTGATTCATTGACCTGCTTAAGGAGTGATCCATCTGGACAGAATTGTGTGGTTTTCCTGACTATAACTACTTTTGGAGCTAATGAGTTTATCCCCTCTCCAGCCTGGTGAATCAGCATCACTTACTCTTGGGAATTTCTTGCTCTCTAAAACTTTATTCGCTGTATGTATTTTTATTATGGGTTTTGTCTCCAGACATAATGAGCAAAAATAGAATTCATGGGCTTTTCCTAAAGCTTATAATCTCTCTCTCTCTGTCTCAATACAAAGAGCAGTTTCACATATCCTGGATACTGGGCAAAGAATTTACAGTAGCCTGTGATGTAGAAAACATTAAAAGTCCCATGCTGCTGCTCTTCTTAGCACCAGCAGTTATATTCTTCCCACTCAAAAAAAGCACTTGGTTCAAGAAATTCTTTCTCTTGATAGAAGGCTAGATCCCAAACTGTCCAACTAGGAGCTATTAAAAAGACAGCCTATAAGAACTCTCAGAAACTCACCCAATCACCTTAAATGGGTGTATGAATGTAAGAGATTTTTTTTTTTATATAGCTCATGCCACCAGTGGAATTTGTGCATGATCAGCTCATCATCCTAAAATATTCTAAAAATTGCTGGCCAGAAGTTCAGATATGGTGGTGTTCACAACTACAGAACATCATCATTACAATGAACATTCTTTCGGCTTTCCCTTCACCCCAGAAAAGACTCCTTTTCATTCTAGGTTGTACTCTATAGTGGCTAATGAAGGACTACCCTTCTCCCTAGGCAGGACTCTTTGTGATGATGTCCCTGCTCCTACCCCAGTTCACCCCTAGCCACCAGCTCTAGCAGGATGGAGAGTCTTTCCTGGTTCCCAGAAAATTACTAGAAACACATATGGGAACTGGAATTTACTATATTCACTATATTTGTACTTCTTGCCCATTTTGCTTCTACTCCTGGTTCTGAGTGTGACCAAAGTGTCATGTCCCCTTCCTATCTCAGTCCATACACTATCAGTAATCAACTTTCCTGCCTAATGATATCAAGTTAAAAAAGGGAAAAACTGGAGAAAAGAGCTGATGCTGATTCCTACATTCTGATTTCCAAAGTCATTACAATATAAAACTGTTTATCTTGGAGGAGAGGACACAGAATGAGCATCTATATAACATCTATTATGTGCCAGGCACTGTGTAAAGCAGTTTTTAACAAAATACCAACTTATCTGATCCTCACAACAACCCTGAGAATTAGATGTTATTATTATCTCCATTATCTCCATTTTACAGAAAAGGAAGCTAAAGGAAATAGAGTTTGCTTCCCATTGCTGGGCAATGACTTGCCCAGAGTAACACATTTAGTGTCTGAGAACACATTTGAACTCAGGACCTGACTCCAGGTCCAGTGTGCCCACTCTATCTATTCACTGTGCCCATCACCAGCTAACTAAAGGATCTAAGCCCACCATTTTTTGACTACCCTGGGTGACTTCTAGAACCTAGAGAAACTTGGGCACGTGTCTACCAAGCATCTTGTATCATATCTTTCTGCTCCCCTAGTTCACAAAGCATCCTTTTCTTGCTGGGTACTAATAGTTGTTTAAACACATACCTGTTACTTATTTACAGGACTGAAGGAATGACAACCTGAGGGAGTCATTGGCTTGATTTTCAGAAAAGTGGAGAAAGGGAAGTTGGTGAGATCTGGAAGTTTCCCATAGGGAAAAAAAAAGCTAAATATTCAGCTATGGAATTAAATTCAGGGATTGGTTCTGTTTTTAAAAGAAACAAATAAAAAACTAGAATATTCTCCTGAGTATTTATTTCCTGAGTCAGCAACCACCAGAACACATGTAGATTTTTTTTCTTAGCTAATTCTTGAAAAGTTAAGACACTAGACTAATCTTAGGAAACATGGAAAAATTGATTTTCCCCCCCTATATCACTGTTATCCTTATTAACTGTACTCAATGGCACATAGATACTGGCTCTTTGGGGTATTTAATCATGTGACTGGGTAGCACAGGGCAAGAAATTTTATTAACTAGAGGAAGGGATGAGAGAAAAAAAAACAGATACTGTTTTGATACATTCACATTCTCTGTATCTGTGAGCTAAATTAGAAGACCAAATTGCTATTCTCACAGGAGGTTCCCACAAATCTTTAAAACAAAAGCAAGTCCAAATTAGTTACTTCCTTGATAATATTTTGTATGAATATATTTAAACACCTTTTAAAAACAAGAACATATTGTCTTCAGGACTTGTGTCTGGAAGACAATTTTCATTTTAATTTATTTTGATAATCTCTTGCCAGAACACACACAAGCAGATAGCCTATCCTGTTCAGTGTGCTCTTGGGGTAGCTGAGGGAAAGAATTGCTTGCCCCAGTGATTTCCGACTGAGCTCCAGATGGATGAAGAGCCCAAAAAGACTGTCAGTGATGCCTAAGATAATAACCAGGTCACTTCAGAAATAATTTTAAAAGGAATTGTGTTTGATTCAATGTTGCAAGGCTATTCAACAACTGAAGTCAATCAATATAAAACAGTGGCAGCTCTTCCATAGATATATGTACTTTCAGAGAGTGCATTTAAGTTACTGGTGTGAGCAAGTAGGCCTTTATCTGTGTCCCTAAACAGATTCAGAGGCATATAATGTTCAATCTGGAAAAGGCTTTAGAAATCAACCATAATATTCCTCTCCCTCATCATTTTATAAACAAAGCACGTTGCTAATGATAATGTTCATATGATCAGATCTAGTGCATCTACAGGATCAGCCAAGATCCATAACTATCAGTTGCCTTGATTACACTTCCAAATAAGTAAACACAGCTTGAACATTTCATTAGCAAGTTAAATTTGGAGCACACAGGCAGGAAACAGAAAGCCAACTTCAGAGAACAGCTAGTAGATCAGTTTTTATAGAATGTCTGGATTATAGTTGCATGTCTGGTCCTCATTTGTGACCTTGGCTGGTAACCTTTCTTTTAGCTTCTCATCTGCCATAATATTAGGGAATTAATATTGTTTGTTCCATAAAATGCACAAACTCTTTCATTGTAGCTCCCATATATTGTAGCATATATCAGAATTACTGAATGTCAGTCACAGAGAAAGTGCTTAATGAATGCTTGTTTGCTGGATTGATAAGAATATTTACAAGTACCTGCTTGGCTATAGAAACCAAAATAGAGATAAGTCTAATTGGACTGAATGGTCTGGAAACTCCAAGGGCAACATTAGGTATAATACCATGGGAAGTACCATGCCATTGCTTTGGTAACTGCCCACATCACAACTTCAGTAGCAGAAGCTGTGGAAATTGGGGTAAGAAAAGGTGTAAAAGGCAGCATAATATGCAATAATCAACTATGAATGACTTAGCTATTCTCAAAAATACAATGATCCAAGAGAATTCCAAAGGATATTTGATGAAAAATGTCATCCACCTCCAGAGAAAAAACTGATGGTGTCTGAATGCAGATCGAAACATACTATTTTTCACTTCGTTGGGTTATTTTTTGGTCTATTTTCTTTCACAACATGACTAATATAGAAAAATGTTTTTCATGATTGCACATGTATAACCTTTATCAAATTGCTTGCTGGCAAGAAGGGAGGAGGTTGGGAGGGAGTGAATTTGGAACTCAAATTTTTTTTTAAAAAATGAATGTTAAAAAATTGTTTTTACATGAAATTGGGAAAATATAAAATATATTTGTAAAGGTAGCATAATGATAAAAATTCAGATATTTGAAGGGTTTAACAGTTACAGCATGCTTAGCCAACATGATTTCATTTGCTCCTGTAAGGCAGGTATACTTGCACTTTATAGATGAGGAAACTGAGGCTCAAAGAAGTCTTATGATTGATTTACATCATAATATTAATTAACAGTGAAGTGAAGACTTTGGATTTAAGTCTTTGAGCAAGTCTTTGGACTCAAAGTTAAGGGTACTTTCCACTAACCCACACAGACCACCACCACCACCATTTCTAGTAATTCCCAGCTATAGTTACTATTTCAAGAAGAGAGATCTGAGGACCCTATTAATTTCACCCTTTCTCTTTCCTTCTGGCTAGATAAGTAACATGCTAAAGTGAACTTATTATAATATGTATTAGTTAGAATGTATTGAGCTCTGTAAAATGCAAAAGAAAGGGGAAAAAAACATTTACTGCTATTACCCCCAGCAGAAAGTAAGTTTGAGGGAAGAGATCAGTTTTCATTTTGCCTTTGATCCACAACTTCTAGCATAGGGCCTTAAACTTAAAAGGGGCTTTAACAAAATGCTTGAATTAGCCTTAGAAACATTTTCTCTCCTATATTTCATTCAACATTATTTTGCAGTATTCATACAGCATTATTATAAAGTTCCAGCCCTAAAACTCCTGTTTCCTTTTCACGTTTCACCCTAGTGCTTAACAGTGCCTGACACATTGTAAGTGCTTAATAGGTGCCTGTTTATTGATTGATTAACTCCCATTCATCTTTTAAAAATATCAAAAACCAAAGATGGCAGAGAAAAGTCAGGAACTCACCTGAGCTCTCTCCCAAACACCTCCAAACAATTTTAAATAATGCCTCAGAGCAAATTCTGCAGTGGCAGAACCTGCAAAAGGATGGGTGAAACAATTTGCCAGCCCAACACAACTTAGAAGGTTGGAAGGAAAGGTCTATTACCCTGGGTTGAGAGTGGAGCTCAGCCCAGTGCAGGCTGTGACCCAGTCGTCTTGGGGGCAACTGAATCAGTGGCAGAGCTTTTACAGTGGGGGGGGTGGAATTTGGGGAGAGGGCAGATGGGGGGAGATGTGAACCTTATACTCATTGGAATTGACTCAAAGAGGTAATTACACTTTCATTTGGGTGTAGAAATCTATCTTACCATACAGGTAAGCAGGAGGGGAAGGGGATAAAAAAAATGGGCAGAGGAACAGAGCTAATAGGAAGAAGTCTGACTGGGGGAAGTAAAATTCAGGAGCAAACTACTTTTGAGAATTTACTGGGTGAAAAGAGAGAGAGTAGGATAAAAAGGGGAAAATAGAATGGAGGGAAATACACAGTAATCATAACTGTGAAAAAAATTTCTCTCATAAAGACCTCATTTCTCATAGATATAGAGAAATGAATCAAATTTGTAGAAATAAGATCTATCCCTCAACTGATGAATGGTCAAAGAATATGAATAGGGAGTTTTCAGATGAAGTTATCAAAGCTATCATATCTAGTTATATGAAAAAATGCTCTAAATCACTATTGATTACAGAAATGCAAATCTGAGCTACCACTGTATGCCTATCAGATTGGCTAATGTGACAGAAAAGGAAAGTGACAAATGTTGGAGGGGATGTAGGAAAATTGAGGCTTATGCACTGTTGGTTAAATTGTATACTGATTCAACCATTCTGTAGTTTGAAACTATGCCTAAAGGGCTATAAAATCATGCATACCCTTTTACTAAGCAATACCACTATCAGTTCTATATCCCAAAGAGATAAAAAACAAAAAGGAAAAGGACCTACATGGATAAAAAATATTTATAGCAGCTCTTCTAGTCGTGGTAAAGAATTGGAAATCGAGAGGATAGCTATCAATCGGGGAATGGCTGAACAAGTTGCTGTATATGGTCATGATGGAATACTGTTGTGCTATAAAAAATGACAAAGAGGATGCTCTCAGAGAAACCTGGACAGACTTACATGAACTGTTGCAAAAAGGAATGAGCAAAACCAGGAGAACATCATATACAGTAACAACAATATTATATGATGATCAACTGTGAATGACTTAGCTATTCTCAGCAATATAATAATCCAAGACAAATCTGAAGGACTTATGATGAAAAATGCTATATATCTCTAGAGAAGGAACTCTTGGAGTCTGAATGCAGATTGAAGCATTCTTTTTCTTTATTTTTTTTTTATTTTTTTGGTCCATTTTCCTTCATAGCATAACTAACATAGAAATATGTTTTGCATGTCTACACATGTATAACCTATATAAAATTGCTTACCTTCTCAAGGAGGGGAGAGAGGGACAGAGAGAATTTGGAACTCAAAAAAATTGTTTTAAAGAATGTTAAAATTGGGGCAGGTAGGTGGTGCAGTGGATAGAGCACCAGCCGTGGATTCAGGAGGACCTGAGTTCAAATTCAGCCTCAGACACATAACATTTTACTAGCTGTGTGAGCCTGGGCAAGTCACTTAACCCCATTGCCTAGCTAAAAAAAGAAGTCAAAATTGCTTTTATGTATAATTGGGAGAAAAATAAAATACTAAAGAAAAAAAAGAAAAAAATACCAAAAACTTATAAATCTTTATTTTTGCTAACATGTAGAATAGAGGTATCAAAAACCTTATACATGGCCCACAACACTCCCTCACTTACAGGAGCAGATTAAAATGTAATTAGGAAATAGTTAGCAAAATAAATAAAAATACAATAAAATTTATCATGTTAATATATGGTTTTTCTAAGTCAATATGTGGCCCACAGGGATACTTATGTACAGTTCAGTGGTCCCTATTTCTTTTTGAGTGTGACACTACTAATATAGAACAAAATTTGAGGATGGGGGGGAACAGTAGAAAGGAGGGCAGATAGAGAATGTCCCTTTGATTAGTTACCATAACATACTATACTTTCTACTATTTGCACCATAGGAAATTAATGTGCCATCTGTCAATGAGACATAAGCTGAGAGAACAGACAAACTTCAATTCCAATGTTTTTCTTTGCTTAAGAAGGAAAGAGGTGTGTGTGTGTGTGTGTGTGTGTGTGTGTGTGTGTGTGTGTGTGTGTGTTGTGTGAGTATATATAAGTATGTCTACTGTTAAAATTTTTCTCTTTGTAATCTGTGTACTGGAGACTCAGAACTGCCTCCTGTCCCCCCCTCCACCCTCCCACCCCTGCCCCTATCCTTCTGACCAAAGTTCTTCAGAAGGACATCTCTGATAATGAGATTGCATTCAATCTTCTTATTTTGGTCAAACTCCACCCCAGGCCTGAATTGATTTTATTCTACTCAGGTTTGGATGGAGACAGACTTCCAAGACTTCCAAGACTGGGGGTGGTATTTCCTCTGATGGTTGGCAATATTGGCTGTGGACTGTGATCTAAAACACGTACTAAAAATCTCATTTTAATATCACCTGTCTCTAGCATGAGGACCAATCACGGTTGATTGGCACCCCTTGGGGACACCTACTCTTCAAAGAACATATAAGGCTGTATCTCAAAATCCCAAACCAAGGCAGTTCTGAACTGGCCCCCTTAGAGGGCCCACTTTTGGACCAAACTCACACAATCCATGTCAAGCCATTTTGAGAAATTAAACTGTGGACACACTTACTCCAATTTTGTTTATCTCTTTCTTAGAGCAGAGTCTGTTTGAAATTTGAAATGTTCATGGGTTTGAGGTTCCCACTACACACATATTCACACACATATGAGTATAGATATATGTTTATTATTACCTATATATTATATCCATTGTTATATTGTTACCTAATATGTGTGCATATGACAGAAAAGCCTGACATGTTATGGTTCAGGAGGTCATGAAGAGTTGGACATGACTGAATAACTGAACAACATATATACACATGTGTGTGTGTATACTCATATATGTGGGTGTGTATGAGACAGGAGTATATATGCGAGGGGAGTTATGAGGGAAGTGTGAGAGAAGGTTAGAAAGGAGTCTTTGGACTATATTCTACAGTGGATAAGGATAGAGAGTGTTAACAAACACAGTGTTCAATTTACAAGATTAAACAAGTTCAGTGCAATACACATTTATTAATCACCTACCATGTGCAAGACAGAGTAGCCTCCAGAGCCAGGAAGATCTAAGAGTCCTGCTTCAGAGGAATACTGGCTGTGTGATTGTGGGCAAGCCACTTAACCTGTTAGTGTTCTAGAACAAGTCTCTAAGACTATAAAGTATAGAAAAGACATTAACTTGCATTAGTAAAGGGAATTTCCTCATCTGAGAGTTCCCCATATCATTGAAATAACAAGTCTCTTCTTATCTCTACTGCTATTGCTAGGCAATGCACTAATAGGGAATTTAAGGAGGAAAAGAAAAATGATCTCAGCTCTCAGGTAGCTTAAATCAGAGGGTGGGAATAGGAATGAAGAGAAGAAGAATAAGACCCACACACAGAAAAGCAAATAGAAGATAATTTGCACACTAACTCCTGGAGGCATCCAATGATGCCTTTACGTAGACTTTATTTAGAAGGTGGCCCAGAATTAAGCTTTGAAAATAGAGATAAGGAATCTGAAAGGCCAGAGCTTAAGAGGTAGGCAATCCAGGCTTAGGGCAGCTAGATGGAACAGTGGATAGCATATTGGGCCTGATGTCAGGAAGACTCATCTTCTTGAGTTCAAATCTGGCTTCAGCCACTTAATAGCTGTGTGACCCTGAACAAGTCACTTAACCTTGTTTGCTTCAGTTTCCTCGTCTGTAAAATGAACTGAAGAAGGAAATGGCAAACTCCAGTAACTTTGCCAAGAAAACTCCAAATGAAGTCATGAAGAGTTAGACACGACTGAAAAACAACAAAATTCCAGACTTGGAGGAATTGTACCTTTGTACAAGAGGTGGAATGTCAAGTTTGGCAAACAGCTATAAGGCAGGAGTTATGTTGAAATGAGCCTGGAAAGAGATAAAGAGGGAATGATTGATGGCATGAGCCCCATTCTTATTCCAGGATAGAGGGACCTGATGCACATACAAAACACTAAGCATATGTAATATGTATTTAGCTTTTGGTCAGGCTAGTTTCCCGGGCCTTGGTCCAGGGCGTGTTCATGTAGCCAAGGATGGCATTGCTCTACAGGCACTGTAAAATGATATAACCCTATTTATCTCTGTTTTGAACAAGGTAGATGATGGAATTAACCAATTAACTCATGAGTACCATGTATCTCACAGAATACAGCCAGTAAAAAGATAGGTGGTCCTTATTTTTTCCTTATTTCTACACAGAAGTTACTTTCCTCTTAATTTCTGATGCTTAAGGCAATGTTTCATGTATTTATTTTTCTTTTTACAGTATAAATGAAAGCCTGTTTAGACATATTATTTCATTCCCATCTACATTTCTTCAGAAAAAAAAATTATCATGAAGATGATTCTATTTTCTACTCCCTAAAACTTTTCTCCATAAGTAGAAAAGAATATTTGTTAAGGACATTTGCTCATAGTGAACATGGAATACTATAGAATCACAGTAGAATTTGTCTAAAGAGGAAGCTAGCATAGTAGAAAGAAATCCATCTTTGAAATTTGGAATCTGGATTAAAATATTGACACTTAGATATATTTGATTCTGATCAAGTTGTCGCAATTTCTCAGTGAAACTCCCTAAGAATGTAAATTATAGATAAATTACCAATCTGTACTTAGTGTGAGTTTCTACACTCTACCTTGATGAAATGCAAGTCAACATAAAAGGGGATGGGTTGTTGCTGCAGCAAATGACAAAGAGGTTGTGGTTAGTGGTAAAAAAAGAAGGAAAAGACAGAAATTGAAGATCAGCTACAGAAATTAAAGACCAGCTACTGACATGGCAAATTCAGAAACATAGAGGGGACACAAATATGGTCTATACTGCAAACCTGGACTGGAGCTAATTTGTGTGAATTTTTATGGCTGGTGTTTATTTCTCTTGTCAACATGATACATAATTATAAACTTAGCTTCCTTACTTCTTACTGTTTGATTTTAAAATGTTGGAACATAAATTTCATTATATTTATTTGTTTCAGTATGCACAATGACAGAACATTTTGAGGAATTATTTCAATTGATGTTTCATATTTAAGTCAATCAGCAAGGTCCAAGTCCATTGCAACCTGACAATATATAAATTGAGGGTATCCATCAATCGAACTTCAGTGTTAACTAAAATATGGCTGTTATTTCCTAAGTCCTTTGCTCAAAAATCTATTGTGGCTTCATGTTCCCAGTGTGTCAAACTCAATCTCTTCTGCCTGACTTCCAAGCATCTTAATAACTTGACTACATGGTATCATAGTCTAGTGAAGAGTGCTGGACTGATAAATTAGAAAGATGTCACTTCAAATTCCAGTTCTGATACTAGCTATTTAACCCTAGACAAATCACTTAGCATCTCTGACCGTGCTTCCTAGCCTATAAAATAGGAATAAAAATAATTGCACTACCTACCTCATAGGGCTGTTGTGAGGAAAGCACTCACAAATCTTAAAATTACATTTTTAAGAGTGAGTTATTATTATTTTTTGTCCAGACCTGCAAGTGCTTTCATGGAAGGACTCCCAATACGGAAACTCTCTTCACCAATGCAGATCAGTGACTACTAGTAATAGTACTTTAAGTTTCATAAAGAACTTTATATATATCATCTCCTTTAATCCTCACAACGATTCATTGAGGCATATGCTATTATTATCTTTATTTTATAGTTAAGGAAACTGAGTTTGAGAGAGGTTAAGTGACTTGTCCAAGGGTCACATTTGTAATTTCTTTTCTTAGAGGGTTGCCTGGCCTACTGAGAGATTATTTAACTTGCCCATAGTTACCCATGTGGTACTTTTTTTTTCTTTTAATTTTAGGCAATTGGGGTTAAGTGACTTGCCTAGGGCCACATGGCTAGTAAGTGTCAAGTGTTTTGGTCTGAGGTCGGATTTGAACTCAGGTCCATGCTGACTTCAGGGCCGGTGCTGTATCCGCTGAACCACCTAACTGCCCCACCACCCATCTGGTACTCTCTAGAAACAGATCTTGAATCCACACTTCATGACTCCAAAGGCCAACCTTCCTCTAGCATGCCATGATTCTTCTCAAGTTATTAGTAGTGTCATGGGAAAGAGTATTTCCTATTACTTTCCAATATGGACCATCTACACTAGCCTTTGAGCAGACTGGCCTCCATGTTTGGAATGCACTCCATCCACAACTGTGCCTCCTCCTCCAAGGTATGTCTTAAGCAACACCTTTGACAGGATACCTTTCTGATTCCTTCCAACTATGTAGCCTTCCTCCCAAACTACATAGTATTTACTCAGTCTCCGCCATTGGAATGTAAGCCCTTTGCAAGTAAAGATTGTTTCATTCATGTTAACATCATCAACACCTATCAATGTCTAGCACCCATTAACTACATAACAATTGCTTATGTTGATAGCTGGGCTGGTCTTTCCACTTTCTAGAGGATAACTTGTGCTCATTCTCTCCCTTTGTTCCTGCTATTCACTCACATACAACATCTACCCCATTCTCTGTGCCTAACCAATTTGAATGAATATGGCATTTTTTAAGCACTTATGTGTGAAGCATCATGTAAGTGCCAGTATACAAAAAGAAAAGACAGACCCTGATCTCAAAGAGCTAACATTCCAATAGAGGAGATAACACACATGGAAGGTTTCAGCTGTGAATCAGATGGAGAGGTCCTATGGTCTTCAGGGTGCAGAGGTAAAATAGATAGTAATGAAAGTCCTTTCTTTAATGCCATTTCCACTAGGAAAAAAATCATATCAGTTTCTGATATATATCATAAAGTACCAAAATTCTTGTTGATACTTTTCTGAGTTTTCAATAGATACAGCATAGCACCTCTAGGAAAATAACCAAACTGCATCTCCATAGGGTAGAGAAGAATGTCCCAGGATGACATCAGAAGTATTGCTATTCTCAAAATTCTTGAGTTCCAGGAGCTGAGCTGTCTTCATAATGTCTGAAGTGACATTGTAGTCAAAGTGGTGGCGTTGGTGGTAGTGGCAGTGGTTTGATTTGCCTGGTACATGCTGCTTCCTTTCTTTTCCTCAGGGTGCCTTTTAAAAAAAAAAAAGATCTATACATCATTTATCACCTGGCTCTTACTTCATCTACTCTATAAAGTTAAAAGGTACTCATTGATATCTCCCTTCCCTAAACTCTTAGTCCATTTGTATAGCAAGATTTGATACTCAATCATATGAAAGTGTGACTGATTTCTGAATCCCTTACAAAACTGGCCTCAAAAATTTAGCCATACCTTGTGCATTGCTTTGTATTGTTCACTAATGATTTCAGTGAGCTTGCCAGACTTTACCCCCTTTTAAATTACCCTTAACACAGTGTATGTCAAATTGTAACTTCTCAAAAAACAACTGTCAATTGATTATAAGACCCTGTGCTCATGGATTTGATGAAATTGTGTCATTAGAATAGTTCTTGCTTGTTTGGTCACTAGGTAGGCAGCCATGTGGCACAGTGGATAGAGCGCTAGTCTGGAGTCAGGAAGACTCATTGTCCTGAATTCAAATCTGGTCTCAGACACTTACTAGCTTTGTGACCCTGGGCAAATCAATTAACCCTGTTTGCTTCAGTTTCCTCATCAGCAAAATGAGCTGGAGAAGGAAATGGCAAACTACTCCAGAACCTTTACCAAGAAAACCTAAAATGGGATCATGAAGAGTTAGACACAACTAAAACGACTCAACAAGAACAAGAAAGCAGGCATAGCCTACAGCTCTCTCTTAGTCTCTTTTACTTGCCTTCATAAGTATATAAAGTATATGGGCATATCTCATTTTATTGCACTTCACAGATATTATGAGTTTTTGGTTTTTGTTTTGTCTTGTTTTACAAATTAAAGTTTTGTGGCAACCTTGCATTAAGCAAGTCTATCAGCACCATTTCCCCAAAAGTATGTGCTCACATCATGTCTCTGTGACACATTTTGATAATTCTCACACTATTCAAAACCTTTTCATTATTATTATAACTGTTATGGTGATCTGTGATCAATGATCTTTGATGTTATTATTGTAATTGTTTTGAGACACCATGATCTGTGCCCATGTAAGATGGCAAATGTAATGAATAAATGTGTGTGTTCTGACTGATCTATCTACCCATTCTAGTCTGTCTTGCTCTCTTTGGGCCTCCCTATTCCCTGAATCACCACAATATTGAAATTAGGCCAATCAATAACACTATAATGGTCTCTAAGTGTTCAGTGAAAGAAAGAGTCTACTGATATGGCAAACTTCATTACTGTTTTATTTTAAGAAATTGCCACAGCTACCCCAATCGTAAGCAACCATCCCCTTGATCAGTCAGTACCCATCAACATTAAGGCAAGACTCTCAGCAAAAAAGATTACAACTCATTGAAGGCTCAGATCTGGTTAGCATTTTTTTTTTAGCAATAAAGTATTTTTAATTAAAGTATGTACATTTTTTTAGACATAATACTATTGATCACTTAATAGACTGTAACATAACTTTTATATATACTGGGAAATCAAAAAATTCATATGATTCACTTTACTGTGATATTTGCTTTGTTGTGGGGCTCTGGAACCAAACCCACAACATCTCTGAGGTACACATGTATCTTAAAAGTGTAAGTATATATAAGCCTTAGTATCTCCTACTTTCCTTGATAAGTATGTAAAACTATTCAGAAAAGTCTTTAAGATTGCTCTGGTATATTGTAGGCAAAACACAATGAGGATAATATCTACTATCTTTAGAATGTAAGCTCCTTTAAGGCCATGTAATTTTGTCTTTCATTGTAACTCTAGCACTTAGCACAGTGCCTGACACATTGTGAGTACCTAATCAATGCTTATTGACTGACTGACTGACTTTTTTATGACTATTTCTAATATAAATTGTCACAAAAATATGTATACAATCTATGTGTACATTTTCATTTGCCAGGGTTTTTGTTTTTCACTGAGAATATGAGTAACTATAGTAGGTAAAGTTGGGGTAAGTCTCAGGGTGTTACTTAGCAACAGCAAAATCATTATCACCTGAATAAAATGGAAGAGACTTAAGGAAAAATATAAGCACTCACTACCCGCTGGGCTCTCTTATTCTCAATCAGAGTTGCCTTCATTTCACCTGACTCTTTTTCCTACCTATCCATCTGTAACACTACCATAAGCAAACAGAGATGATAATCAATTTCTATCTGAGGCAGAAGGAATAGATGTGGCTCATGTCATATCTTTTCCTCTGCAACCTGGCAACACTCAGTACTCCAATCTGGATTGTTTCCATAATCAATTCATGCTATCATTGTTAGAAGCTAGGACTTGCTAATGGGTGAATGTAACAACAAATGTGAAATACAATTCAATGTTTTAGCTGAGTGTCTGATGAAAAGTGAGCCCTTGTGCAAACAATCTGCCATCATTTTCACAATAACTATTATTCTGACTCATCAGGGGAAACCAGGGACAGAATAAGTCTTAGTACTTAGTACTCGATGTGACTTTTCCTAGGGTGTGATTATCAAAGTAGGGGTTAATGCAGTTTGCTGAATCTGATGGAGGCAAAGTCTCAGAGCCACTGGCCTGTTAACCCTTGGAACAAATCATGGATTCCAGTCTTTGGAATTGTCAAACTGATGCCACTCATCAGCACTGAACTGACTTGAAAAATAAATAAAATTCAACTAAAACCCTTCTGCAGAAACCTATAATGAAAGTGACTTGCCCCTGAAGCTCATCTTGGTTTTCAGATTGATAAAGAAAGACTCCAAGTCCTGTTAATACTCCAAAGACTGCACCTCATTCCAAAGTTAGAAAATCCCAAGGAGTTACTGAACTTAGTATTGATTGCAAACACTAGAGGTGTTTGTTCTCTGATTTTTCAATTTTCAAGAAGGGAGGTTGAAATCCACATCTCTCCTAAAGAGCACAGATTCTGGTTCTGCAGGCCAGAACTTACGTGACTGGGGTCCATTTTGAGGAGAATAATTTATATTGACATGAATAACTAAGAGCAAGGAGTTCTAACTGTCCAAATCATGATACTCTGGGAAAGAAAAACAAGTCTCCCCCATTGTAATGACTGATTACTTTCTTTTAGCTTGCAAGCAACTGCAACAACTAAATCATTTGAAAATAACTGACATTCAGGTTTGTTCAAGCAACATTTGTCAAATTGCATCTTTGAATCAGATTGAGATATGAGTGCAGCTTACTGTCATAATCAGTGGTGTCATTTGCCCTAAACTTTCATGGGGAACCTGAAAGTGGATGATTTACAATGAACTCTAGGGTGATATTCAACCTTTTTATCAATATTCTCCTCATGTAAAAGGAGTAAGGAGGCAGTTAAAAACCTATTGAATTTTGGCAAACTCTTAGCTGGGGTAAAGGAGAGAATTCTGCACTTTTAATTTCATTTGTGGCTAGAAAACCTCTCCAGCTGTCCTAAATTAGGACTCACTCACTGCTCCTGCTAGATGTATCTCTAACAAGGTCATTTGGGGGTTTTCTCTCTTGTTCCCATTAAATATTGACTGAAACAGCCCCATTTAATTTACCAATAGTGGAGTGGTACACTGTATTTCCCATATCAACCTTTGGCTATTTAAAATATGTGTGTGTACATATACATATTATACATATACATATACATATACATATACATATACATCTATACAGATAAACATTCATTAAAATTGTTAACCTGGAAATTATGAAATTACCCACATGGATGTACTAAGTTCTGTAAAACTTGAATTCAAGGACAGCTAAAATAAATTTTGTAATTCTACAGGCACCACACAAATGAGGTGTAAAGTAGTGTGATGGAAAGAATGCCAAAGGGAAATAAGCATTAACTAAGTACCTACTACATACCAGACACCTGTTAAGTGCTTTACAAATATTATTTAATTTGATCCTCATAACAACTCTTGAATATAGATACTATTATTATCACCATTTGACCGTTGAGGAAACTGAAGGAGGCAGAAGTTAAGTGAGTTGCTGAGGGTTACACAGCTAGTAAGTGTCTGAGTCCAAATCTGAGCTCAGCTTTTCTTGGCTCCAGGCCTAGCACTGTATCCACTCTGCCATCAGCTTCCTGGAAGTCAAGAAACCTGTATTCAAGTCCTGGCTGTGACATTCATTAGTTTTATGATAAGGAAAAGTCACAAGTTCTAAAATGCTCATTCTCCTTGACATCTCTGTAATACTTGACTCCATTGACTGCCCTTCCTTTTGAATATGTTCTCAACCCTTAGCTTCCTGAGTACTACCTGCTCTGAGTTTTCCAACTATTCCTTCTCTGTCCATTTCATTCTGCTTGCTTTACTAGCTCCTTATAGTCTTCTCATCCCTTTAGGTTACAGATGTCCCCTAAGGCTTAGCACTGGGTCCTCTTTTCACTTTGCGCTATCTCCCTTGGCAATCTAATTCCCTCTCCCACAGCTTCAGCCAAACCACCTATGCAGATGACAAACAAATCAACATATCTGGAGCTGACACTTTTCTCCACTTCTAGATCCACATTTCCACTTGACTATAGAATGCTTCCACATAGACATCTAAGTGGTACAGAGGATAAAGCACTGGCCTTAAAGTTAAGAAGGCCTCAGTTCAAATCTGGCCTCAGACACCTACTAGCTGAGTGCCCCTGAGTGAGTCACTTAACCACTGTTTGCCTCCATTTCCTCCACTGTAAAATGGGGATAATAATAGCATCTACCCCCCCACCCCAGGATTATTGTGAGGATCAAATGAAATGGTATTTGTAAAGGGCTTAGCACAATGGCACATAGCAGATACTTAATAAATGCATGTTCCTTTCCCCCTGCCTGAATGTCCTTCAAACTCATTGTCCCAGACCAAGCTTATCATCTTTTCCAAAAAATCTTTTCTTCCTTCTGATTTTACTATTTTTGTCAGTGGCAATACCATCTACTTTGTCTCCCAAGTTCTCAGCTTTTTGTTTTCTCCTGTCTCCCTCATCTCATATATATCCAGTCAGTCACCATCAATTTTACCTCCACAATATCTCTTATATACAACTTTTTCTTTTTATCTCCATGATTCATTTATTAGTATCTTGTTACCACTTGGCTATCCTGTTGCTAAAACCTCCTAAGAGGTTTTCCTGTCCCCATTCTCTTTCTCTGTTTCATCCTCTATACCCTTGAAACTTTAATTGTCCTTGTGGATACATATGGCAATGTCAACCTCTAATCTGTTAACATCCTTCTGTCTCCCTATATCCTTCCCTTTCCTCTGAACTCCTTATGTTGGTATTCAATATGGTCCACTATTTTGTATTAGCCTATATTTTTAGCCTCATCTAATCTTTTTTTTTATATAAAATTTTATTAATTTATTTTAATTTATCAACAATCACTTCCATATGCTTTCGAGTTGAAATTTTTTTCCCCCTTCCTTCCCCCCACCCTCCCCAAGATGGCACACAATCTGATATAGGCTTTACATTTACCTACCCATTAAACATATTTTCACATTAGTGAAGTTGTAAGTAAAAATTAAAAATAATAGGAGGAAGCATCAGAAAGATGAAACAAAACTCAATAGAAGGTAAAAATAAGTGATAGCGATTAGACTTCCATAGTTCTTTCTTTGGATGTGGACAGCACTTTCCATCCTGGCACACCTCTGGATATGTCTTAGATCCTTGTAATGCTGAGAAGGGTTCAGTTTAACAATCTTAGTCATTGCATAACATGGCTGTTATTGTGTACAAAGTCCTCTTGGTTCTGCTCACTTCACTCAGCATCAGACCATATAAGTCTTTCCAGGTTTTTCTGAAGTCAGCCTGTTCATCATTTCTTATAGCACAATAGTATTCCATTACATTCATATACCACAACTTGCTCAGCCATTCCCCAATTGATGGGCGTCCTCTCAATTTCCAATTCTTTGCCACCACAAAAAGAGCTGCTATGAATATTTTTGTACATGTGGGTCCTTTTCCCATTTGTTTGATCTCTTTGGGATGTAGCCCTAGAAGTGCTATTGCTGGATCAAAGGGTATGCACATTTTTGTAGCCCTTTGGGCATAGTTCCAAATTGTTCTCCAAAATGCTTGGATCATTTCACAACACCACCAACAATGTATTAGTGTTCCAATTTTCCCACGTCTTCTCCAACATTTATCATTTTCCTGTTTTGTCATGTTGGCCAATCTGATAGGTGTGATGTGGTACCTCAGAGTTGTGTTGATTTGCATTTCTCTAATCAATAATGATTTAGAGCATTTTTTCATATGACTATAGATGGCTTTAATTTGTTCATCTGAGAACTGTCTGTTCATATCCTTTGACCATTTATCAATTGGGGAATGACTTGTGTTCTTATAAATTTGTCTTAGCTCTCTATCTTTTTTAGAAGTGAGCCTCATCTAATCTTACTCCTTTTCATGTATTTATATTCTAGCCACACACAACTACTCCCATACTCTGTACATTCTCTAACACTCACAATCTCTATGTCATCGCTCAGACTTTTCATTGAAGTAATTTCTTTACTATATTGCTCTTATATAAATTCCTTTCTTTTTCTGTATTAGTTCATATAAGACTTCCCAGGTTTGTCTGAAGCCTTCTCCTTTATCATTTATTATAGTATAACAATACTCAATCACATTTATATACCATAACTTGTTTAGTCATTCCTCAATTTATGGGCACCCCCTCAGATTCTTATTATTTGCTACTTCAAAAAGACCTATAAATATTTTTGTATATCCTTAAAGTTTGTTTTGTTTAGGACTAATTCCTCCCTTAACTTACTTTCCTTCTAATTCCCTCTCACTTTCCCCCTTTCCCTCATGTGTCCCTGCTGAGTGAAATGTATTTCTGTACCCACCTATGTGTGTATTCTTCCCTCTTTTGCCTAGTTGAAATGAGAGTAAAGTTCAAGTATCAGCTTCTTTCCCTGCTCCCTCCTTTTTGTTTGTATGGCTATCTACTTATGCACCCTGTTTATGTGAGATAATTTTACCTATACTTTCTTTCCCTCCCACTCAACCCTATTGCATTCCTCTTCCTCTTTCTTTCCATGCCTCTCTTAACATCATCAAGACATACATTCCCCAATTGATAAACGGTCAAAGGATATGATCAGGTGGTTTTCAGATGAAGAAATTAAAGCTATCTATAGTTATATGAAAAAATGTTTTAAATCACTATTGATTAGAGAAATTCACATCAAAACAACTCTGAGGTACTACATCACATCTATCAGATTGGCCAACATGACAAAACAGGAAAATGATAAATGTTGGAGAAGATGTGGGAAAATTGGAACACTAATGTATTGTTGGTGGAATTGTGAACTGATCCAACCATTCTGGACAGTAATTTGGAACTATGCCCAAAGGGTTATAAAACTATGCATACCCTTTGACTCAGCGATACCACTTCTAGGTCTGTATTCCAAATAACTCGTAATCATTAAATGGGAAAAGGTCCCAAATATTCAAAAGTATTTACAGTAGCTGTTTTTGTGGTGGCCAGGAATTGGAAATTGAGGGGATGCATATCAATTGGGGAATAGCTGAACAAGTTGTGGTATATGAATGTAATGGAACATTGTACACAGTAACAGTAACATTGTGTGATGACTAACTTTGATAAACTTTGCTCTTCTTAGAAATGCAAGGCTCTAAGACAACTCCAAAAGACTCATGATGGAAAACTCTCTCCATATCCAGAAAAAGAACTGTGGAGTCTGAATGCAAATGGAAGCATATTTTGTTTTACTTTGTTTCTTCTTTCTTGTGCTTCCTCCCATTGGTTTTAATTCTTTACCACATGACTAACGTGAAAATGTTTAATATGAATGCATATGTAGAGTCTATATCAGATTGCACACTGTCTTGGGATGGGAGGAGGGGAGAAAGGAGAAGAAAATTTGGAACTCAAAATCTTATGGAAGTGAATGTTGAAAACTAAAAACAAACAAACAAATAAATGAATAAACAAACAAACAAATAAATAAATAAATAAGCAAACAAATAAATAAATGAAAGGTTATCAAGACATAACTGAACCACTCACAGGCCTTTTGTCTAATAAAACATTAGGTTCATTTCATTTTTCTTTTATACAGCTATATTTAATTTTGCTAGGTAAATTATTTTTTGTCAAAAGCTTTAACTGGGGCAGCTAGATGGCACAGTGGATAGAGTACTGGCCTTAAAGTCAGGAGGACCTGAGTTCAAATATGACCTTACACACATAATACTTACTAGCTGTGTGACCCCGGGCAACCCCATTGCCTAGCCCCCCTAAAAAAAGCTTTTACCTTCCGGCATATCATAATTCAAGCACTCTATTCTTTTATACTGGTGACTACTAAATTATATAAAGGTGTATGGGGTGTTCAAGGGGGGCTAGCACCTCTGGTGTAAGGGCTTGCTGAGTTTTTTTCATGCACTTAACCTGGCATTCAACTCTCACCTCTGGCTCCAAGAAGCTATAGCATGGGCAGTGGCCACACACCACTAAACCATCTTTTTAATAAGAATGGATATATTTTGTCAAAGACTTTTTTTCTGAATCTATTTGTATAATCATATGATTTTTGATGTTTTTGTAACAGATATAGTTAATTATCCTGGTAGTTTTTCTAATATTGATGCAGCATTGCATTCCATCCTACCTGGTCGTAGTGCATTTGTGATATATTGCTATAATCTCCTTGCTGTATTTTATTTAGAATTTTTGCATCAACATATATTAAGGAAATTGGTCTACAGTTTTCTGTCCTGTTTTTTCTTTCCCTGGTGTAGGCATCAAAATCATATTGTGAAGAGGAGTTTGATAGGACTCCTTCTTTACCTGTTTTTCCAAATACTTTATGTAGTATCAGGATTAATTGTTCCTTAAATGTTTGGTGGAACATACTTGTAAAATCCATCTAGTTTGGGGGATTTTTTTTTCTTTTTTAAAGCTCTCATTGGTGCCTTATTCAATTTCTTTTTCTAATGATGGGTCATTTAAGTATTTCTACTTCCTCTTCTGTTGATCTGCATAGTTCACATTTTTATAATTCCTTTCATTGAAAATGTCAGTTTTCCTGGCATATAATTGGGTAAAAGAACTCCTAATAATTATTTTAATTTCATCTTCATTGGTGATGCATACAGCCTTTTCATTTTTGATACTAGTAATTTGTTTTTCTTCTTTCTATTTCTTTAATCAAATTAACCAATGACAATTATTTTATTGTTTTTTTTTTCATAAAACCAACTCCTAATTTTATTTATTGGTTCTTTTTTTTAAACTTTCAGTTTTATTAATCTCTCCTTTAATTTTCAGGATTTCCATTTTGTTGTTTAATTGGGGGTTTTAATTTGTTCTTTTTCTAGTTTTTTTTAGCTGTATGTCCAATTCATTTATCTGTTATTTTTCTCTTTTACTGATGTATACATTTAAAGACATAAATTCTCCCCTAAGTACTATTTTGGCTGCATCCCTCAAATTTTAGAATGTTGTCTCATTGTTGTCATTCTCTTTACTGCTTCTATGACTGGTTCTTTGACCCACTCATTCATTTTAATTACATTATTTAGTTTCCCATTAACTTTTAATCTGTGCTTCCACACATTTTTATTTAATGTAATTTTTTTTATTGAATTATGATCTGAAAAGGGTGCTTTTAATATTTCTGCTTTTCTATCTTTGGTTGTGAGGTTTTAGCCATCCTAATGAATATCTGGCCACTGGACCAAGGTGGCTCTGGAGGAGAAAGTGAGGCTGGTAACCTTGCACACCTCTTCTTCACTCAAATCAAAGTCAATTGCAAGTCATGTTGTCATCTCTCTGATGTCATGTTCCTTTTCAAGAACAAAGGGCAAACACAATCTATGAGTAGTCTGAGCTGCCTGAATAGTGACCCAGCTGGACAGTTCCAATTGTGTAACTCAGCTTGTCATCCCCTCCCTCTCTCCCTCTCTCTCTCCCTCTCCTCTCTGGGGTTTGTTTACTAGCTAGATTTCTTTCTCAAAGCCCAAGCCTTAAACTTAATTCATTCTAGAGCTCATAGATTGGATAATAGCATTGTTGGTGGAGTTGTGAACTGATCCAACCATTTTGGAGAGTAATTTGGAACTATGCCCAAAGGGCTATAAAAC
Organism: Phascolarctos cinereus; assembly: GCF_003287225.1. Lineage (NCBI taxonomy): Eukaryota > Metazoa > Chordata > Mammalia > Diprotodontia > Phascolarctidae > Phascolarctos > Phascolarctos cinereus. The sequence goes on along the minus strand of NW_027556180.1, from coordinate 197,820,408 downwards.
TGTGCATACCCTTTGACCCAGCAATACCACTTCTAGGGCTGTATCCCAAAGAGATCATAAAATTGGAAAAGGACCCACATGTACAAACATATTTGTAGCAGCTCTTTTTGTGGTGACCAAGAATTGGAAATTCAGGGGATTGTGGTATATGAATATAATGGAATACTATTGTGCTGTAAGAAATGATGAGCAAGTGGACTTCAGAAAAACCTGGAAGGGCTTGTATAGATTGATGCTGAGTGAAGTGAGCAGAACCAGGAGGACATTGTACACAGTAACAGCCACATTGTGCAATGACTTTGATAGACTTAGGTCTTCTCAGCAATGCAAGGATCTAAGATATCTCCAAAAGTCTCGTGCTGGAAAATGCTATCCACATCCAGAGAAAGAACTGTGGAGTCTGAATACACATGGAAGCATGCTATTTGCTCTTTTTTTTTCTTCTGTTTTGTTTTGTTTCCTCTTTCTGGTGGTTCCTCTTATTGGGTCTAATTCTTTTTTACAACACGACTAATGTGAAAATATGTTTAACAGGAATGTATATGTAGAGCCTATATCAGATTGCACGCTGTCTTGGGGAGGAAGATGGGGAGCAAGGGAAAGAAAATTTAAAACTCAACAGCTTATGGAAGTGAATGTTTAATACTAAAAATAAATCAACCAATTAAAAAAAAACCAAACAGGGTCACAAAGAGTCAGACACAACTAAAAAAACGACAAAACAACAAAAAATAGTAGATAAAATCTATTGGACTGAATCATAAACTGCTTAAAAAGAAAGACATTTATCTCTCCTCTGAGGCCTAATACAGTTCTTTGCAGGCATAGGCATTTAAATGTTTGTGGAACTAAATTGAATTGCTGAATAGAATTAGAACTCTTAGCTTTAATTTGTGTTCCTAGATATAAATTTTAATTACTTCTAAAAAATATTTCAAATACTGCAGCACAATGAATTGAATTTCCTATTTTTACTTCATTTATTCTAATAGAAAAAAATCCAAGCCACATCCAACTCTTTATTAGAAGATACACTGAAAAAGTTATGCAGTTATGGATTATCTTATTTCTCTGAGGCTTCCACTGTTTTTTTGTAGAATGGTTCCTTTTCAGATAGGTCCTTAATATATTTGTTGAATGTATGTTCAACAAAGTTAGAAATTCTCTTAAAACTTTAAAATATGCAATTCTCCTAGATCAACACTAAGTAGTAAATTTCACAAGAAGAGATTATCTTAGACTTTTCCAAAAGTTTTACTTCTAAAATTTGACATATGCAAAGAAAACATACATAAGTCTCCCTCATTTTTATTCTATTTTTAAAATTCATATTTACTTTATTTTTAATTTATGAAGTAAAACAAGCACTTCCATAACACAGTATAATTAAAAAAATTATTGCACATGAAACTGCAAATCTATTATGTACAACTTGCTATTCTTTTTAAATATGTAATAAAGTTGTCATATAAATTTCTTTTTTCTTTCTTTCCTTCAACTCTATTTTTAATTTGAAAGAAGAAACCCAAGCTATTGACAAAAGAATTCAGTTTATTTTTTCACTCAAATTACTTTTAAAAGTTATCTGGATTTTTTTTTAAAGGCAATTGGGGTTAAGTGACTTTCCCAGGGTCACACAGCCAGTATGTGTCAAATGTTTGGTCTGAGGCCGGATTTGAAATCAGGTCCTCCTGACTTCAGGGCCAGTGCTCTATCTACTGCACCATCTAGCTGTCCCAAGTTATCTGGATTTTGGAAGTAAAATATGATATCTTCAATGCAAAAAATGATTATTCTTTGTAATCAGTATCTTGGAGACTCAGAGCTTCCCCCTCCCCCTGCCCTAGGCCCTTTACCCCAAAGTACAGTCTCTCCTTTAGAAGGACATTACTGATAATGAGATTGCATTGAATCTCCTTATCCTAATCCAACCCCAAACCAAGCCTGAACTGATTTTATCAAAGGTACTGAAGCCCCTATGTTCTACTCAGGCTTGGGTGGAGACAGGTTCTTCGGCCTAGATATCCCAAAGCTGGGAGTGGTCTGGTATGGTTGGGGAATGATCCGATAGAAGTATTTCCTCTGTCCAGAGGTGAGGTGATAACAGCCCCTGTTGAAAAAGTATATAAACTGGTCACCCCAATGTCTAAATCAAGCCAGTTCAGGACTGGACCCTTTGGGGGGCCCAGTTCTGGACTGTAACTCCCATGCAATGCATGTCAATAGCTTGAGAGAAATCAAAACATGGATGCACAACCTAATTCATTTGTGTCTCTCTTAGAACAAACAATGAAAAGTTGACATTGGTTATGGAATGTTTCCTGCAGTGTTTTAGTTTTTGTCACGTCACTGTTAAGTTTCACAAAATAGCTAATCACACTTACCATAAATTTTCCAGTTCTTTATCAAAGAATACCAATGATAGTGGTCCATAGCAAACTATTACATTTTTCAAACTACTTGGAAACTGATCTCTGAAGAAGTTTCATATGATGAAAAGAATACAGTACTGAAATTCAGGAAACCTGGAGGAAGTGGCACCTGGGAGGGACCTTGGTCATTGCCCACAGATAATTGGGGGAGGAGTTAATCATTAGCAGAGGTGTTCTCAATAGGATGACTGAGGCCCCTAGGTTGCTGTCAGAAAATTCTGGGCTACTGATTTCTGGGGTTAGTTGGTGAGTCCGGAAATGGTAGTTGACAGAGGCCCTGGGCCACAGCTCAGAAATTCTATGGTAAAATGTGAGCAGGGACTTTTTTTTTCCAATCATATCTTTATGTCCTAAAATCTAACACAATGCCTAGCATATTATTTGTCACTTAGTAAATGTTTGTTAGATTTTGAGTTCTGATCCTTTTGCTATATTCAACTAAATTGATTTTTAAAAAATACTAAGCTCTTGGTATATTCAGGGCATTGTGCTATGCACTGTGAATATAAAGGCAACAGATAACATTATCTGCCCTCAACAAACTTACTCGGCTAGGTGGTAGTGGAGATAAGTGGATTCAAAACTGGCTGAAACCCCAGAACCAAAGAATAGTCATTAATGGTTTTGTTGAGGTTTAGAGGTTTAGGGGTACGGAGATCCCCAAATTATGACACATGGCTCTTGCCTGAATGAATTAGACCCACACCTTCTATCAATCAATCAAACAATGTCTATTAGAACATTGACTGAGTGGATGAGATTTAAAGAATACGCCATATTGGCCAGACTCTCAAGGAATGTAATCATTTGTATTGCTGATGCAAATGGGCCAGATCTTAAGAATCTGCAGCACCTTAATGGAGGCCAGATGGACCTTATATACAGAAAGACTGTGGGAGGGATCTAGGAGTAGTGTGGGGTGACTGAGGTAAAAGAATGCCAGGGACCAGGACCTTGTGGCCAAGAGACAATGGATCCTAGATAGCATTAAGGGTGGGAAGTGGGGGAGGGAAAGAGGGTCCATTGAGAAGTAAGACAATGGAGGGCTGGATAGGTTAAGGGTAATAGAGGATTGGGAGATTGGGTGTATGCAGTAATGAAAGGCCAGTTGATAGGATTACAGCCTAAGGTGAATGCCAGAGATTTGGCTTGGTGGGAAGTCCAGGGCTTTTCCTTTTAGGGGTTCAGATCTCATCCCCATCATTTTGATATCATTTTAATAAGATGCCTCTAATGAAGTGCTGCAGGGATCTGTGCTTATTCCTGTAATGTGTAACATTTTTATCAATGACCTAGATAAAAGCATAGATTGCAAGCTTATCAAGTTTGAAGGCTACACAAATGTAAGACCAGATGTTCTGTGAATATCAGCTAAGCCAATCTTTTTGTTTCTCTCTATGGGGATTTCAGAACAACTAATTATCAATCACCCTTAGCCCTGCCCCTTCATGGATTGTGCCAAGTTTGTTGAATAGGTATCTGAGGGAATTTTTCTGTGTATGGATGCATCTATCTACTAATTATATCACTCTTCCAGTGTAATCTTCTCCCCCTTCCCACCACACACAAACAAGCTCCTTACATTACTTGAATATGCTTCTTTGAGTCACTTCTCTGAATTTCTTAATTCTAGAAAAGCACCTAATCAAAGTGGTATTTTTAATTTTAATTTTAGATCTTCCCATTCCTCTATACATGTTCTAAACTTGGACAAGTCTGTCTCTAACATTGAATGAGGATTCAATCTTGCTCCAACCTCCCCACAAGCAGCAGAGTGGATAACTATTTGGAAGGTCAATTTTTGGCTCAGATCCTAACCAAAATCTGAACAAAATAGTTTTCACTCATAAAGTGAGTGACCTCTGGCACTACACAATTAATGAAGGATCCATAGGGCCTCTGGTGTTTCCTTCAAGATTGCATGTGTTAGTTCCAATAGCATCAATTTCACTTTCCCCTACTTAATTAACAGCATCTTCACCTTCTCAAGTTGCACATCAGTAATCCTCTCTCTCTCTCTCTCTCTCTCTCTCTCTCTCTCTCTCTCTCTCTCTCTCTCACTCTCTCTCTCCCTTTCTCTCTTTCTCTCTCTGTAGGTATGGGGGGAGAGTCTCTCTCTGTCCCACTTTCTGGGTCTTTGTGTATGTGTGTTTTGGGTGGGGGAGGATATCTCTTTTTCTCGCTGTCTGCATCTGTATCTAAATCTCTCTCTCTCTGGTCCATTGCTAAAGTACTACTGTGTATTGGAAGCTCCACTTTCTTGGGAGAAGTTCAATACAGAAAGACATCTATAATACTAGCTTAGAGCTTGATGGCAGGAAGATCAATGAAGCTATTTCCATTTCTCCGCTTTCTCCACATTCAAAAATTTCCATGAAGGACCATCTCCTCATATCACCATTGCTCTGCAAGTCCAGTATAGCCATATATTCTCTTCTTCCCAAACCCCCGAACCCAAATTTACACACATACAAACAACTATACAAAATTAGGAGAGATAACACATTGGAGGAAACAAAGAGGGTGCAAAGAAAACTTGACATTGGGGTGTATGCTTGAGCTAGTGATTTTTCTTACCCAGCTTCTGTGATTTCCTTGACTTTTCCAATACAACTTCCTTCCTGCATCCACTTCCACTCCTCCAACCCTAACCTCCTCCTTTATTAAATGTTCAGTGACTTGTAGTGCCTCAGTTCATTCTAACATCAAACCTACATTAAGAGGGGCTGGAGTTAGCCAATAGGGTGACTCTAACAAGATGGTATTTAATAGAGTCAAATGTGAAGTCACATATGTTGGTTCCAAAAATCATGACATGCCCAAATAGAAGTTTGCCTGAATGATATCTGGTGGCTTTGGTGGGCTCAAGATGAGTTAGTAGTGTGGTTATGAAACTTCAAAGAGTCATTATGATCTCAGACCACATTTAGAAGAAAGATAGCGATATGTGTCTTTATATAGTAGTTTTGTTACTACCATGTTAAACATGTATAAGTATGTGCATATATGTATATATACATATGTATTTATTTTAAAAACTGTAACTTCAGTTTACAATTTCTTATATAAGCCTTTTCCTTGCTCTTCGTATTTTGAAATGTTTTTGTTCACTAATGATTGTCAAGTTTAAAATAAAAATGGAAATTTAGCTTTTAAAAAAAGAGGAAAAACAAATGGCATCAGTAACTAAGGATCACCTACCCTAATCAGACCACATTTAGGAGTACTGCGTTCAGTTCTGGGTTGCTTTTAGGAAGTAGACTGATCATCCAGAAAGCATCCAGGGAAAGATGACCTGGTAAAGGCCCTTGATATCTTTGCTACTGAAACTGAAGATGTTTGACCACGTAGAAAGATGATTTAGAGAGCATATGAGAGCTGGCTTTTGTGCCCAGAGGACAGAACTAGAAACAGTGGATTTAAGTTGCAAAGATGTGAATTTAGATTTGATATAAGGAAAAGCTATCCCAGAATAGAATGGTCTGCCTCAAAAGGCAGAGATTCAAGAGTGTAGACCTCTTAGCCGACATACAAAGGGCATCTTCTGTGGGAGGGCAAGTGCTGACCAACACCACACTGATAGACTCCAGAGTTTGGGACTGTCTTTTGATAACTGTTAGACTGAGGCTCAGGACCCTTATTGGAGTGGCTATCTCCTCTTCAGCCAATAAAACAAGATGTGAAATAGACTCTCTTTCCTTTTTTTCCCCTGCACTCTTTCACTCTTGGACTGCCAGAATACAGTGCAAATCTCCATCCTCCAGCAGAAAATGGCAATTTGCAGCTGATGTGGCAAGTGACCTGTGCTAGCCCAAACAAACCTGAGAGATGGAGTTCCTCCTTCATTCTGCCTTTTCTGAGCATTGGTGTGAAACTACCTTTCCTGAGAATGGATATTTTCAATTTTGAGGGTTACATAAAATTAAGAGTTCCCAAATTCTAGTGGTCCCTGATTTAAAGTATTCCAGCACTGATCTCAGAAAAGAAGAGCATTCTAAGTGCCATGAGTCTAAAAGAATGAAACCATACCACAAAGAGCTAAGAGATCTGGACATTACCACCCCTCTATGATATTACTGTGAGCTGTTCAGATGGTACAATTCCAACATGAATGAAGCTTATATGTTATTCCCCTAAATAGGGGGATGCTAATAATCTATTTGAGTGCTCTAAGTTTCTTGTTTATGGATTATGATGAGCCCTAAGGATTTAAAGCATTTTTATAATGGAGGAAATAAAGTTATCCTGTACTTGATACCCATATTGAACATTGAGCACCAAAGCAAGAACTTAGGATCTTGTTGTTTATCTTAGGAGAAATCTAGGCATGATTATAAATATTCAGATTTCCCAGGAGTCTTAGACCAAGATAGGAGTGACTTGCCAAAATAATCTTTGAATCACCCCCCGAAATCAAACCTAGTCCAAGTGACATTAGGCCATGCCACATTCCTGTTCTCTGACAAGGATTCTGGCCATGACATCAGGAAGCACCTTTGGCACACATGTCACTAGGTTTTATTCATCACTTTCTATTAATAATCAGAGGACAATTTAAGAAATTTACTTCTTAGAGAAACACTGATGAAATAAAGTCTTTAAGGCTGAATTTGGCTCTGATGGATTGATAAAAATAGAATTAATGTGATTTAGAACACAGGTGTCCAAACACATGGCCCACAGGCCACGTATAATCAACAATACTCCCAAGTGAAGCCAACCCAGATTAAAATTTAATTGGGAGATATTTAACAAAATAAATATAATGCAATAAAATATAATATTAATGTGAGTTTTTTTAAAAGAGGATCTTTCTGTGTGGTTTAGCACGCCATTTCTATTTGAGTTTACACCACTGATCTAGAGATAGCGCTACATTCTTCAAAGGTAAGCAACAAAGAACCAATTACAGGGTATAAAGTGATTTTACACCTATATTGAGGACCATACCATGAAGCATATAGAGTTTTCCTTATTGATTTCAGTCAACTATTTAGGAGCTTTGGGACCTGCTTCCATGTGTAACTCTAGGCTAAAGGATTTGTATTTTAAGATGACAAAGAGTTTTCTTATTTGCTAAAGAAATAGAAGAGCATATAATTAAAATAGATGTTTAAAAGGGAGTGATTCCACTCTCAGCCTGATCTTCCTTTCTAGTTTCAAGTTAAGTCAGGACTGTTTCAAGTCACTTCCCAACAGAGGGGTAGGGAAAGGGCCAGTTTACCCTGTCCTAGACTCCAGCCTTTATGTGACTATGGCAATTCCTCCCTAGGGCAATCTTGATCCTGAGTCTGGTTTACCTGTTTTGTTTACCTGTTTGTTCTTTGCTAATCTTAGGAGTATGGAAAGGGAGTGAAAAGAAAGTAAACATTTATAAAGTGCCTATTATGTGCTAAGTGCATTGTGCTAAACCCTTTCCAAATATTATCTCATTTGATCCTTATAACAGCCCAGAGAAGTAGGTGCTATTATTATCCCATTTTACAGTTGAGGAAACTGAGGCAAAGTTAAGTGACTTACACAAGGTCACATAGCTAATAAGTACCTGAGCTCAAATTTGAACTCAGGTCTTCCTGACTCCAGGCTCAGCACTCAATCCACTATATACTACCAGCTGCCTCTAATAGGTATCTATGATGTACATAACTTGGAAGCTGACCTTCTTTTCAAGAGGATCAGAGGCTGTAGGTCTAATTGGGTCAGAGATGAATGGCAGCAAGAGAAAGAGTTCCCAGCAGCTACTTCAATGTTCTTAGTGAAGACAACCATCACCAAGAGAATTGACCCAAACTCTTTTTTTAAAATTTTTATACCATTTTATACTTTTTTTTTAACCATTTTATTTTGCCAGGAATTGCTTCAAAAGTACAGAGCCAAGATGAAATGTAAAATGCCTTAATCAGCAGTCCTGTAAACTGCTCCTACCAAAAGACTGTTATGGTAGTTATAGTAAGTTAACTTACTGAATCTTGCTTTAAGTTGTTCTATAATGCACAGTGTGTATCTTTGATCTTTAGCATTCCTTTTGTGTACAGGAAAAAAATTACTGTTTCATATCTAGTTCATATTGTACATTTGGAGTACCCTTTTACTTTCCCTCCCTGCTTTCAGGATAGCCCTTGATATGAGTCACAAGCTAGAAATATTTTTTCCCCCTGGGGCACAGGTTTGAGGCAAGAGATGTGATTTAACAAGCTGAGGTATATGAAGACAGGGAGGATGGTTCACCCTCTCTGTCTAGAAGCCAGGGTCCCCTAGGACGGAACATAGTTCAAACCATATGCCTGTGAGCAAACAGCATGCTGGTCATGCCCCAATCCCTGTGGATGCAGCAGAACAGTTTCTTGATCAATGAAAACAAACTGGCTTTCTTTGCGGAACAGTAAAGACTCCAAAATTGTTGCTTAGAAATACCGAATGCATAGAAAATATTAAAATCTTTCTTTCCCCTTGAGCCAATGTTTAAGATAGTTTCCTGACCACTAATACATAAACATCTTGAGGTGCCCTATGAAAAACTTCCCTTGTTTAGTTATTTGGCTGTCAAAACTGAATAACATTTCCAACTTGTAACAATACAGTATTACTATACCAAATTAGAAAATATATTTATTTTTTAAGTAACCTTAGAGGAAGCCAATATAAAATCACATCATATTTTTAAGATAAATGTTTCCCCTATGCTACTGTGGTATTTTCCCCAAAACATGATCTCCTAGCACAGTACCAGAAAAAGAATAAAAAGAGCCCTTGGAATGAAGAAATAATATACTTTAAGAAATGTATCTCACTACCTCTTGGAATTACAAAAATACTAAAAGTGGATATTCAAATGAATAGGTGAGCTTCTTTATTGTCCTTCACAAAAGTCTGACTTTGATTCTTCAGTAGCACCAACATGACCCTACAGGACAATGGGTTTCTAAGCTGGAAGGAGTTTTAAAGATCATCTTGGTCAATCATTTTCGTTTTGTGGATGAGGAAATAGAGGCCCTGAGACATAAAATAACTTTCTGAATTAACTTGTTATTAATTAGCATAATTTATATTTAAAACCTGTGACTCTAAAATTAATGCTCTTCTCACTTTGTTCACATTGAAACTCCCTGTATGGTTGGTTCGATATCAAAAAATCAAAGAGGTCAAAGGTGTTGACTATTCAGAAGCCTCATGACTATAGCTAATGAATATTTTCTTCAGGAAGAGGGTTGGAAGGTACTGGATATAGTGAGCACTAAAGGACACCATAAAATAAAAGAAATTGACTACATCTTGACAGGAAATTGTAATTTCCATACTTAGCAAGCTTTTCAGGATTGAAACTACATCTTGTATGTAGTTTAATCATCAACTTGGTAGAGGAAAGGATATTATAAATATTAAATTGGAAAAATGTATAATTTTACATCAATCTAACATACCAAATACGTATAATTTTAATTCAATCTAAAATTTTAATTTGGATTAAAAAAAAAGTATAGTCATACCTTTATATATAATCATACCTAGCCATGTATGATTATAATAGCTCCAACAACATGTATAAGTTAATTGTCAGTCCCTTCAAGTGGGAAATGGTCAAAAGTAAAGACCTCAGCTATGCTCATAATCATTTCTTTTTTTTTTCCTTTTGGCAAGGCAATCAGAGTTAAGTGACTTGCCCAGGGTCACACAGCTAGTGAGTATCATGTGTCTGAGGTCAAATTTGAACTCAGGTCCTACTGACTCCAGGGCCAGTGCTCTATCCACTGTGCCACCTATCTGCTCAATAATCATTTCTTAAGATTCACCAATGCAACATAGTTGATACAATCAGAAATCCAAAAGAGTCCAGGAGTTGCCTCATCCAACAATCTCTGCCATGATGAGAAACATGACAGGCAAACAGTTTGACTCTATTGCCAAGGAATCTCAGAGACACCTGCCACTTTTCAACAACTTAAGGAGGAAGTTGGAAATATAAAACACCTGTTGATATACCTTGGTGACCTCGTTATTTTTGGGAAGATGTTAGAAGAGCATGAGAAAAAGTCTAATCAAAGTGTTAGATAAACTGGAAGATCTTGGTCGGAAGCTATCAGTTAACAGGTGCCAGTTCAATGAATCTCTGTCAAATATGCAGTCACATAATATCTAAACAGGAAATGAGCACTAATCCAGAAAATACAGAAGTGTTTGTTAGAGGTAACATCAAAAAGAATATTCGAGAAATAAATATTCCTAGGATTTCTCTAGAAAATTTGTTGAGAATTATGCTATTATTCTTTTTTTTTCTTTTCAGTTGGGCAATGGGGGTTAAGTGACTTGCCCAGGGTCACACAGCTAGTAAGTGTTATGTGTCTGAGGTCGGCTTTGAACTCAGGTCCTCCTGAATCCAGGGCTGGTGTCTCTGTCTCTCTCTCTGTCTCTCCCTCCCTCCATGCCTAATATATAATCATTTCCATATCCTATAGATTCTTCCTCACAACATTTCTCGTATCTTTTCCCTTCTATTCATGCATATAGTGAATACCCAAAATGCCCTCATCATTTCTCAGCTGTATATTATCCTCTAAATTGGTCTTCTTGCTGCCAATCTCTCCATCTCCAATTTATCCTTTACACAGCCACCAAAATACTCTTCCTGAAGCAGAAGTTTTACTATTTCATTACCCTAACATTATATTCTCCTAAATATAAAAATATTTAGTGGCTCCCTATTGCTTCTAGAATAAAATACAAACTCTTCTTCTGGCTTTTAAAATCCACCATAGTATAGCTCCAATCGACCTCTCAAGCCTTATTTCATACTAATGAAGCTACTTGCTGTTTTCTGAAAGTGATGTTCCATTTCCCATTTCCAAGCAATATTATAGGCCATTTCTCACGCCTACAATGTAATCCTTTCTCTCAATTTTTTTTATTCTTATTTTCCTTTAAAACTTGGTTGAAGTGCCACCTATACTTTGAAATCTCTTTTGAGAACCCTTCAGTTAGGGCTCTCTGAACTCAAGCTTTTCTTGGAGCTTTTTGGTAACTTCTTTGCAAACCATACCTTCTACTCCCACTTATCCAATTCCCAGCCCTGTATCATGTTTCTTTGAATTCATCCCCCTAGAGAATTAAGGGCAAAGATTTTTGTGTATGTATGTGTGTGTGTGTGTGTGTGTGTGTGTGTGTGTGTGACTTGTGCCAAGTCAATTCTCCCTCTGACTTATATTAACTCTGTTAACCATTAGTAAGTTAATTAAATTATCAATGACTCAGTCAATATGTATTTATTAAGTACCTACTATATGCCAGGAGCTGTGTTAAACACTAGGGATAAAAAAGAAAAGCAAAAAACATGATCTCTGTCCTCAAAGAGGACATTATAATGATAGAGGTAACATGCAAATAACATTTTCTATCTAAGCTATACATAGATATCTATGTGTCTGTGTTTAAATGGAAGGTAATTAATCAATCAACAAGTAATTAACTACTTACTATGTTCTAGATAATATGTATTTTGTTGTTTAGTCATTTCAGTTGTGTCTAATTCTTTGTGAACTTATTTGGGGTTTTCTTGGCAAAGATACTGGAATTGTTTGCCATTTCCTTTTCAAGCTCATTTTACAGATGAGGAAACTAAGGCAAACAGAAATAAATGACTCACTCAGGGTCACACAGCTAGTAAGTGTCTGAGGACAGATTTGACCTCAGGAAGATGAGTCTTCCTGACTCCAGGCCTGACACTTTATCCATTGCGCCACCTATCTGCCTGTGATAATGTATATACTGTGCTATATTCTGGGATTACAAATGCAAAGAATGAAACAATCCCTACTTACAAAAAGCTCACATTCTAATAAGAAACTTAACAAGTACATATAATAATATATGTAAACTGTGTGTAACTACAAGCAAATTACTTTAAGTCTCAGTGCGAAAAGCATCTCTCTAAGTTTACAAGTTACGTACAAATTACTGCCCAACATTGATAAAGGGAGTTTCCCTTCAGAGACCAGAAAACAGGAGTCCCTTATAGAAATTTAATCACAGACCCAAGGTCCCATACTCCTCCCTGAAAGAAAAACAAGTATGGTGTTATGCATAATAATAATGTTGTTTGTTCTTCATTTTCCAAGAAGACCAAAGACATCATGAAGTTGGGGTCAAGGTACAGTGCATTTGGCTGTGGTGTATCGATCTAATACTAGTTCAGAAGGACCTACTGTAGGTCAGGCTCAAGTTTTTAGTGGATGATGGGTGATGTCTTGACTTGTAAGTGAACTAGATTTAAGTGTAGCAGAATTGCACAGCTGTCAGCCTCACTCTCTTCTCCAAAGTCATCAAAGTGTAGTGGCAAGACAAAGTCAAGGAGTGGAAATGGTCCAGAACACAGTGGCTAAATCAGACTGAGGGTAACCAACAGGCCTCAAACCGGTCAATGAATTAGGGGGATGTCTACTTCAAATGTAGGAAGACTTCACCTCCCCCCCATCATCATTATCATCATCATCATCATCATCATTACCACCATATTCATAACTAACAAGTAGTAAGAGAAGTGCTAAAGCTTAGAATTAACTCATGATGGTAACAGATAGGAAAGATAGCAAAAATTTTATTATCATTCACTATACTAGAAAAAAAGAAAGCTCAAAGAACAGGTGGATAAGATGATAAGTGACAGCAGCAACAAGACAGACTTCTTTTGTTTCTGTTTTCTCTGCAGAGGAGAATGGTCTTTGAACTGGAAATGACAGAACAAAAGTAACTAATAGGGTGTTGATACTTTAGATAAGTATTGAGAGACTAAGAGAACACCTTGTTATTCTTGATGAATTCAAGCCATTTGACTCAGAAGAACTTTATCATGGGGCACTGAAAGAACCAGCAAGTCTTTAAGTTATTCACTGCTTTGCTTTGGAAGAGAAAAAGAATTACAAAAGATATCTGGATAACTGAAAAATCTTATCATTATTACTAAATCATGTCTCTGTGCTGTGATCTGTTTCCCAAACTTATCTATTTCCTTTTTCTGCCCAGGTGGTATGTAAATATAGTGCAGTATCATAATCACTTCTGTATCTTCCTCATTAACCTTTACCCAGGTACTCTCAATCATGCTTCATTAGTTAGGCACCTGTATTACCTCATATAAATATATCTTCTTTTTTGTTTGTTTTTGGTGAGTTTGACCCTCACTTGGAAGCAACAACTTTTTTTAAAAAATTATTATTTATGTTTAACATTCTTTTCTTTTTAAATTTTGATTTCCAAATTCTCATCCATGGAAAAGACAAGGAATTTGATATCAATTACACATATGAAATCATGCAAAATATATTTCTGTATGGGCCATATTACTACTCAAAAGCAAAAAAATAAAATAAATAAATGAGAAAATTATACTTCAATTTGGATTCAGAGTTCATCAGTTCTCTCTCTGGAAGTCGGTAGCATTTTCTCATCATGACTTCTTTGGAATTGTCTTGGATCATTGTATTTAACAGAGAAGTTAAATCTTTGATCACAGTTGATCAATATTACAACATTGCTGTTAACTGTGCACAATGATCTTCTGATTCTGCTCACTTCATTTTGCATCAGTTCATACAGATATTACCATGCAGTATTCCTTGACTGATGAGCATCCCATCAATATCTAATTCTTTGCTGCCACAAAAAGAGGTGCTACAAATATTTCTGCACATATAGGCCCTTTTCCTTTTTCTTTGATCTCTTTAGGAAACAGACCTAGTAAGGGTATTGCTGGGTCTAAGGGTATATATGCACAGTTTTATAGCCCTTTGAGAGCAGTTCCAAACTGTTTTCCAAAATGGTTGGACTAGTTCATAATTCACTCAACGGCACGTGTCACATTTTTTCGATATTTACTCCAATATTTGTCATTTATCTTTTCTGTCATGTTAACCAATCTGATAGGTGTGAGGTAGTATATCAAAACTGTTTTAATTTGCCTTTCTCTGATCACTAGAGATTTCAACATTTTCATTTGACTATAGATAGCTTTAATTTCTTTTTCTGAAAACTTCCTGTTCACTTTCAGTTCTCTATATATTTGAGAAATGAGGCTTTTATCAGAGAAACTTGCTATAAATTTTTTGATATTACTTCTCTCTCTATGGTATCTTTTAGGAAAATGTAGTTTCCCTGATTATCTTTTAAATTAGATCTATTTTTGTTTTTTCCTTTGTCAAAGATCATGATTGCTACTCCTTTTTTTTTTACTTCAGTTGAAGCATAATAGATTCTGTGCCAGCCCTTTATTTTAACTCTATGTGTGTCTTTCTATTTCAAGTGTTTCTTTCAATTTAAAAAAAAATTATTAATTTATTTTGATTTGTCAATAATCACTTCCATATGCTTTTGAGTTTAAAATTTTTCTCCCCCTTCCTCCCCACCACCCTCCCCAGGATGGCACACAATCTGATATAGGCTATACATTTACATTCCTATTAAACATATTTTCACATTAGTGATGTTGTAAGTAAAAATTAAAACCAATAGGAGGAACCATAAAAAAGAGGAAACAAAACTCAACAGAAAAGAAAAAAATAGCAATTCAACTTCCATAGCTCTTTCTTTGGATGTGGATAGCATTTTCTATCATGAGGCCTTTCGAGAGGTCTTAGAACCTTGTATTGCTGGGAAGGGTTAACTTTATCTATATCAGTCATCGCACAATGTGGCTGTTATTGTGTACAACGTTCTCTTGGTTCTGCTCACTTCACTCAGCATCAGACAATACAAGTCTTTCCAAGTTTTTCTGAAGTCAGCGTGTTCATCATTTCTTATAGCACAATAGTATTCCATTGCATTCATATACCACAACTTGCTCAGCCATTCCGCAATTGATGAGCATCCTCTCAATTTCCAATTCTTTGCCACCACAAAAAGAGCTGCTATGAATATTTTTGTACATGTGGGTCCTTTTCCCATTTTTATGATCTCTTTGGGATATAGCCCTAGAAGTGCTATTGCTGGATCAAAAGGTATGCACATTTTATACTCCTTTGGGCATAGTTCCAAATTGTTTTCCAAAATAATTGAATCATTTCACAACTCCACCAACAATGCATTAGGGTACCAGTTTTCCAACATCTTCTCCAACATTAATCATTTTCCTATTTTGTCATGTTGGCCAATCTGACAGGTGTGATGTGGTACCTCAGAGTTGTTTTGATTTGCATTTCTCTAATCAATAATGATTTCTCTAATGAATTTCTCTAATCAATTTTTTCATATAACTATAGATGGCTTTAATTTCTTCATCTGAAAACTGTCCGTTCATATCCTTTGTCCATTTATCAATTGGAGAATGGCTTGTATTCTCATAAATTTGAATTAATTCTCTATATATTTTAGAAATGAGGCCCTTATCAGAGAGACTGGTTGTAAAAATTCTTTCCCAATTTTCTACCTTCCTTCTAATCTTAGTTGCATTGGCTTTGTTTGTGCAAAAACTTTTCAATTTAATGTAATCAAAATTATCCATTTTGCTTTTCATAATGTTCTCTATCTCCTGTTTGGTCATGAATTCTTCTCCATAGATCTGATAGGTAAACTATTCCTTGTTCTCCCAGTTTATTTATGATATCAGCCTTTATATCTAAATCATGAACCCATTTTGACTTTATTTGGTGTGAGATTTTGGTCTATGCCTAGTTTCTGCCATACTCTTTTCCAGTTTTCCCAGCAGTTTTTTTCAAAGAGTGGGTTCTTATCCCAGAAGCTGGGGTCTTTGGGTTTATCAAATAATAGATTACTATAGTCATTGACTACTGTGTCTTGCATATTTAACCTATTCCACTGATCTACCACTCTATTTCTTAGCCAGTACCAAGCAGTTTTGATGATTGATGCTTTATAATACAATTTAAGATCTGGAATTGGTAGGCCACCTTCTCCTGCATTTCTTTTCATTAATTCCCTTCATATTCTGGACCTTTTGTTTTCCAAATGAATCTTGTTATTTTTTTTCTAACTCTATAAAATATTTTTGGTAGTTTGATTGGTATGGACTGAATAAGTAAATTAGCTTAGGTAGGATTGTCATTTTTATTATATTAGCTCAGCCTACCCATGAGCAACCGATGTTTTTTCAATTATTTAGATCTGACTTTATTTGTGTGAAAAGTGTTTTGTAATTGTGTTCATAGAGTTCCTAGATTTATTTAGGGAAGTAGACTCCTAAATATTTTATAATATCTACAGTAAGTTTAAATGGAATTTCTCTGTCTATCTCTTGCTGTTGGGCTTTGTTGGTAATATATAGAAGTGCTGATGATTTATGTGGGTTTATTTTATAGCCTGCAACTTTGCTAAAGTAGTTTATTACCTCAAGTAGTTTTTTACTTGATTCTCTAGGATTCTCTAAGTATATCATCATGTCATTTGCAAAGAGAAATAGCTTTGTTTCTTCTTTGCCTATTCTAATACCTTCAATTTCTTTTTCTTCTCTTATTGCTAAAGCCAATGTTTCCAAATGTTTCTTTTTAAAACAGCATATTGTTGGATTCTGGTTTCTTTCTTTCTTTCTTTCTTTTTTTTTTTAGTGAGGCAGTTGGGGTTAAGTAACTTGCCCAGAGTCACACAGCAACTAAGTGTTATGTATCTGAGGCCAGATTTGAATTCAGGTACCCCTGACTTCAGGGCCGGTGCTCTATCCACTGCACCACCCAGCTGCCCCTGGATTTTGGTTTCTAAACCATTCTGCTATCTGCTTCCATTTCATGGGTTAGCTCATCCCATTCATATTCACACTTATGATTACTGTATGCTTCCCTCTATTCTATTTTCTTCTGTTTATCCTTCCCTCTTTTTATCTTGACCCTCCTTAAAAGTCTGTTTGGTTCTGACCACTTTCTCCCTTAATCCACCCTCCTTTTTATCATGCCCCTCCTCCCATATTTCTTATCCTTTCATATTTCCTGATTGGGTAAGATAGATTTCTGCACCCAACTATATACATAAATACATATGCACACATGCATACACACATATGTGTACATATATTCTCTCTTTGAACCAATTCTGATAAGAGTAAGGTTTAAGCATTTCCTACCATCCCATTTCCTCTCACTATAAAAGCTTATGTGGAAAATTTTTCCCCATGCTAACTCTCCCTCCCCCTTATTTCAGGGCATCCCTCTTTTGTCATCCCTTCATTTTTTTTTAAGACCATCACAATATAATCAACTCACACCCATGTTTTCTGTTTATGTCAACTATCCTAATAACGATGAAGTTCTTAGGAGTTGCATGAATAATCTTCCCAACAGGAATGTTTAATCTTATTGAGTCCCTTATGATTTCTCTACAAGTTTATGTTTTTATGCTTCTCCTGAGTGTTGTGTTTGAATGTCAGATTTTCTATTCAGTTCCGGTCTTTTCATCAGGAATGCTTGAAAGTCCTTTATTTCATTAAATACCTATTTTTCCCCCTGAAGGATCTTACTCAGTTTTACTGGGTTATTCTTGGTTGTAATCTCAGCTCCTTTGCCTTCCAGGATATCATATTCTATGCCCTCCACTCCTTTAATTTGGAAACTGCTAAACCTTGTATGATTCTGACTGTGGTTCCGTGATATTTAAATTGTTTCTTTCTGGCTGCTTGCAATCTCCTTGACTTGGGAGATCTGAAATTTAGCTATCATGTTCCTGGAAATTTTCATTTTGAGATCTCTTTCAAAAGGTGACTGGTGGATTCTTTCAATATCTATTTTATCCTCTGGTTGTAGAATATCAGTGCAGTTTTCCTTAATAATTTCTTCAAAAAGATGTTTAGGCTCTTTTTTGGATCATGGCTGTTAGGTAGTTCAATAATTTTAAAATTATCTCTCCTAGATCTATTTTTTAGGTCAGTTGATTTCTAATGAGCTATTTCACATTTTCTTCTACTTTTTCCTTCTTTTGTATTTGTTGTGTTGTTTCTTGATACCTCATGGAGTCATTAACTTTTACCTGCCCATTTCTAATTTTTAAGGAATTATTTTCCTTAGTGACTATTTGTGCCTCTTTTTCCACTAAGCTAATTCTGTTTTTTAAGGTGTTATTTTCTTCATATTTTTGTACCTCTTTTATCAAATTATGAATTCTCTTCTCATAGTTTTCTTGCATCACTCTCATTATTCTTCCATTTTTATTCTACTACTTTTATCTCTTTCTTTAACTCTTCCAGGAATCCTTGCTGGTCTTTTGTCCAATTATTATTTTTTCTTTGAGGCTTTGCTTATAGATGGTTTTTCATTAATGTCTTCTTCTGAATCTGTGTCTTCCCCACCACCATAGTAGCTTTTTCAGATCAAGTTTTGTTGTTGTTTGTTCATTTTTTTTTCAGCCCATTTCTTGACTTTGAACTTTATGTTGAAGTTGGGCTCTGCTCACCTGGGGGTGGAGAGGTACTGTGCCAAGCTTCAAGCTTTTTCATGCAGCTGTTTTCAGAGCTAGTTCTGGAGGTTACAAGTTTTCAGTGCTTCCAAGGTGGAATCTGATCTATCTCTAGTTTTTACCCAGGAAAGACCCCTTCTCCCCTGTAACTGCAAGCACTAGCACTCCTCCTAACCCTGGAACTGCAATCAGAGCCCTTGTTCCCTTGTGACTGATGACAAGGGCTCCTCTTTCCCCTAGCACTGCAACCCAGAACTGCATATGGGCAATACAGTTACCAATCCCTGCCAGCTGTACCCAGTGCTACAGTGGGTCCCCCATAATCTCTTTCTGATCGGTTTTCTGACTCACATCTCTGCACTGAGAGCTTCTGGACCTGCGGCTGCTGCCACTATTGTAGATGACAGTGCCATATATATGAGCTCTAGATAGGCCATCTCAGAATCACAGAGCTCCCCTGCCAACCTTCTACGTTTTTTTGGGCCAAAAAAAAAAATCTCACTCTGACCTTTTGTTGGCTCTGCCATTTGAAACTTTTGATTTCAGGTATTATTTTAAAGTTGTTTGTAGAAATTAAAGCCACCTATAGTCATGCAAAAAAAGGCTTTAAATCATTATTGATTAGGGAAATGCAAATCAAAACAACTCTGAGGTACCACATCACACCTATCAGATTGGCCAACATGACAAAATAGGAAAATGATAAATGTTGGAGAAGATGTTGGAAAATTGGAACACTAATGCATTGTTGGTGGAGTTGTGAAATGATCCAACCATTTTGGAGAACAATTTGGAATTATGCCCAAAGGGCTATGAAAATGTACATACCCTTTGACCCAGCAATAGCACTTCTAGGGTTATATCCCAAAGAGGTCATAAAAATGGGAAAAGGACCCACATGTACAAAAATATTCATAGCAGCTCTTTTTGTGGTGACAAAGAATTGGAAATTGAAGAGATGTCCCATTAATTGGGGAACGGCTGAGCTAGTTATGGTGTATGAATGTAATGGCATACTATTGTGCTATAAGAAATGATGAGCAGGTGCACTTCAGAAAAACCTGGAGAGACTTATATGAACTGATGCTGAGTGAAGTGAGCAAAACCAGGAGAACATTGTACACAATAACAGCCACTTTGTGCGATGACTAATATAGATACCCTTAACCCTTTCCAGCAGTACAAGGATCTAAGACCTCTCCAGAGGCCTCATGATGGAAAATGCTATCCACATCCAAAGAAAGAACTATGGAAGTTGAATTGCTATTTTTTTCTCTTCTGTTGAGTTTTGTTTCCTTTTTTTTAATGGTTCCTCCTATTGGTTTTAATTTTTACTTACAACATCACTAATGTGAAAATATGTTTAATAGAAATGTAAATGTATAGCCTATATCAGATTGTGTGTTGTCTTGGGGAGGGTGGTGGGGAGGAAGGGGGAGAAAAGTTTTAAACTCAAAAGCATATGGAAGTGATTATTGATAAATCAAAATAAATTAATAAAAAAATAAAGTTGTTTGTAGAGGAATGTTGAGAGAGTGTATCTGGGTTGCTTCCTTTAATGTGTCTTCTCAAGCATATCTTCTAAAAATACAACCCCACCCTCTTTTTACCTTTCGTAGATTTAGATATTTAAAGAATCTAAGAAGCCATCCAGCCAAACCCTTTCACTTTATGGATGGGGAAATTGAGGCCCAGGAAATTTAGATGCCTTTCCTAATATCACACAGGTAATAGCAGAGGCATGATTTAAACCCAGGTCCTTTGAGTCCAGAGTCAGCACTTCTACTGCTGGATCATCACTCTATCCAGGGCTCTAATCCAAGCCTTCAGGATAATGCCATAATGCTAGGGAGTTATTTATAAGTCCCTGGATTGTAGGCAGAATTCATCAGAGAGAGGAGAGACTGGTTCTGATTACTTATGAACTACCATGTTTTGTGTTTTCTTCATTTTCTGTAGAGTGAAAGAAAAGCTGTTTTATGCCTGATAAGCAGTTGGTTTGAGCACTCGAACAAGTGGTAAAAACCAACATGACTGACCTTGACAGCAGGAAGACCTGACACACTTGCTGTGCATGTGACACTTGACAAGTCACTTAACTTCTTATTGCTCTAAACAACTTTCTAAGACTTTATATGTATGTATGTGTGTGTGTGTATATATATATACATATATACACACACAAATATATATGTATACATATACACATATATACACTATATATGTATACACATATATCTACTATATATATGTATGTATGTATGTATTACATACACATATATGTTGCAGAGGAATGCACATCTGTATTAGTAGAGGGAGTTTCTTCACCTGGGAGTTCCATATACCAATGAAATTTCTCATTTTATCTTGAGAAGACCTAAGTATAAATGATATACTCAGATTCTCTGGGTGATATTTTTATAAGTTTTAAAGAAGTTCACCCTGTCCAAGACTGAACTCAATCTGTGTAAACTGGGCCACATCCCTGCTTGTAGATATAAAGAAGTAAGTTTTTAGTGCAGATTTAAAATTGCTGCATTATGCTACATTATGTATCTTGTTAAAGAACTGTTGATTTTACCCATTTGGTCTGAGTTGTAATTTAACTACTCATTAACATAGAGTGACAATATTCTTAAATTTGCTTCTTATTGTGAAGTGCTTATCAGATGGGTAAGAAATTACAATTGTAATTTCTTTGACATATTACAATGACAAAAATACTACTAAACCTTGTCATTCTATTCAAAAGTGAAATATTCAAAGTTCTTATGCCCTTGATATTTCTAATTTCTAACCAAGTTTCCTCCTGTATCTTTAGAGAGGAAAAACAAGATTTATTTGCTGGTAGAGCCTGAAATTACCATCAAATCAGTTATTCTAAAGGAGATGAGAATGAAAGAGAAAGCAAAGGAAGAATCAGTGTGCAGTAACAAATGGAAGATACTAATCTCTTAACCTATTACTTTCCCATTTGGTAACAATATGAAAAAAACTTCTGAGGCTGAAAATAAAACAAATGAATCCTTAAGTGACACTGTATTATTTAAACAGCTCCCAGTACAGTGTATATTTCCAGCCAACAAGCACATCAAATTGTGTTAGGATGACTTCTGAAATCACATATAGCTGCACATGGACAGCTCATATATAAAGATTTGCTCACATATAAAGATATGTATACAAATAGAAGACACATTCTACCATTTAATCTATATATAAAATTGTCTATATTTATTCCTCCCCAGCCTCCCCACACACGTCATATTAAAATGATCATCTTTATTATTTTCTTTAATGCATCATAACTCCATACTGAATCCCTACACTAATCCAGCTTCTCAGAATGGAGTACCATTCATTATTCCTCCTCCCGTAAAGTAGGAGTTAAGTGCTCTCTTCTTCATGCAGTATTTAGAACCAGTTTGCATTGCAAGATCTGTCTATTTAACTCATATTCAAATGTTAGCTAGATAATAAGTACAAAATGTAAGCTAACAGGACAGCACTAATCATTTTTCTATGAAAAAGCCAAGAGGATTAATAAGTTAATGTTTATAAAAGCACTCTGGGAACTCAAAGATAGGTTTCAGCAGTGTACAAGGGTGGATAATGAAGAGAAAGATCTATCAGAGAAAGCAATACAAAGAAAAGCATTTTTTATTTGGAGTTAAGTAATTATAGGTAATTAATGGGAAGAGAAGGATAATTTATGAGTACAAAGTACTTAAGCAATGTTCAGTGAATGCTTTAAAAATAATTAACCCTCCTAATGACCATTTTACACAGAATTAATGTAACTGGGATGAGCAGTAGATGACAACAAAAATTCTGATAGTTCTTTATTTGGAAATTTTCGAAGGAATGGAATGGACAAAATGAATCTATACTATCATTGTTTCTCATTAACACACATCTTTGCTCATGGCATTTTCCCTGAAAATAATAATTTGTCCTCATAAAATTGATCTCTGGTAAGGTGCAAAAGAAAACAAAAACTGTTCTTTAGTCACCTCTAAGCATCATCTCCTTTCAAGATATTTTAAAACTACCCCTGCCAATTTTAAGTCATCTCTTTCCTTACCCCCCCTGCCATGTCCACTTAGTCACAAACTCTTCGTTGTTTTTCCTTCATAATCTCTCTCACGTCTCTCCCTTTTTTTTCCTATGTGGCTCACCCAAGGTTAAGAGTCAGGATATAAATATAGAAATATTTAGTAGGTGGTATGGTAGAAAGAGTACTGGATTTGATCTCAGGAGACCTGGGTTCAGCTTCTAACTCTACTATCTGCTACACAAGTGAACCTTGATAAGTCATTTAACCACTCTGAGATTCAGTTTTTCTCCTCCATAAAATTATGGAATTGAATGAAATGATCTCTAAAGTCTCTTCTAATTCTACATCCAATATCTGATATCCTATGTATGACCATTGCTTCACTTTGGTCTTTGTATTCCCAGTGCTTAGCAGAGGATTTTTCACACAGTAGTTGCCTAATAAGTGTGTGTGGAGAATTAAGTTGAATTACGACAAAGTTATAATCTAGGGTCCCCTTGTGAAAAACTTCTATGATTTCCCATTGTCTATAGATATCCAAACTACTTTGTCATCCTCTATATGTCCCCCCACCAAATTGCTTGAGATTTCATGTTGACACCTGAAGGGCCCCAGCCAGAACCAGTATCCAGCAGGGTCCCCATTTCACCCTCTCCTTGCCAAATTCAACTTCCAATCTTCCTTTGACCATTTCTCCCTTTCACCTTTTGGCTGGACATTGAATATCTGGCTCCTTCTTATGTCAGAGGGAGCCCAGAATTCCTTCACCTCACTAACTCTGAGACATAAAGAACTACCAGGCCTTACCATCATCCTTGATATTTATACCCTGAGGATTTCTGAGTCTCCATAAGCCCTGTCCCTGAACGATCCTACATATATTGTCTTCCTCAATTAGACCGAGAGTGCTTTGAAAGCAGGGACTATATCCTTTTTCTATTTGTATAGTCAGCACTTAGTACAGTGTGTCATATAGCAAGTGGTTCATAAAAGAGTTTCATTCATTCATTTCTTGTCTTATATCATACTATTTGCTTACATGAATTCTATAGCCAATGTGATATGTTTCCTATCCCTTAAATGCACCCTATGTTTTCCCACCTCAGTACCTCTTCAGTTCCTGTTCTCTTCTCTATCTTCCCAGAATGCCTTTCCCCAATTTCCCCAATCCTCCAAAAATCCTGTCTATTCTTCCAGTTCTATGCCCAGTACATACAATGAAAAGATGGCTCACGGAAACTGAAGACCTTAATAAACTTGAAGGCTAGGGTGTTTGAGGGAACATACACACATAGCAGTCAACCCAGTGCATTTCACATTGTGAATACATACTATGTATTTATATAAGGTATTATATATTGCATGCATATGTTATATTTTATTCATTATATTTGTACTGTTTAAGGAGGAAGGGGAAAAAAGGTTATCATATGAAAGAGTTATACAATTTGTTCTACTTGGCCCCAGAAGGCATAGCCAAGAATAATTGGGTAAATTGCAAAGAGGAAAATTTTAAATATACGTAACAAAAATCTTCCTAACAATTAGAGCTATCCCAAAAGTGTCATCCTCAGGGAGTAGTAGGTACTCTGGCATTGGAAATCTTCAAACTAAGTATAATCCTTCGGGGGGGGGGGAAATGAATATTTAATGAAAAGGAGGACTTTCAAACATTTCTAATGAAAAGACCAGAGCTGAATAGAAAATCTGACTTTCAAATACAGGACTCAAGAAAAGCATAAACATAAAAACAGGAAAAAGAAATCATGAGTCAATAAGATTAAAGTGTTTGCATTCCTACCTGGGAAGATAATACTTACAACTCTTAAGAACTTCATCATTATTAGAGAAGTTAGAAGGAGTATACACAGAGGGCATGAGTGTGAGTTGACTGTTGTGAGAAAGAGCTAGCTTTCATTTCGACAAAAGTCACCTGAAACCTAAAATGCAATCTAAGGGTTAGGTGGAAGTTGAACAAAGGAAGCCACAAATTAGAATAAGAAAATACTATTGGTAGGTGAATACTAGCTGATCAAAAACCAGTTCTGAGGTTAGGTATAGACTAACATCTAAAGGGGTGTTCCCAAATAAAGGCAAAAGTGGATGTGGACCTGGATCCCCAAATTTTGGGGAGTGGGAGATGTAATTAGGGGCAGAGACTCATGTGGGGAAATTAGACACTTCGAATAGGCTGTAACCTCTATAGCACCCAGCCAATGGGGAAACATGAAATGGGGAACAGGGAATAAAAAGGTGTATATCTGTCTGACATGTATGTGTTCACATGTAGAACATCCAATCTGGCCAAGTACAATCAGGTCATTAATAAAACTTCTTCCCTGTTCAAACAATGGCTTCATGGAAATTATGGTATGGCTTTTGCTGCTTACACTATGATGGGATGAAATCTACAAAAGTAAAATTAAAGAGTGAGAAAGAAGGTTGCACTGGGGGAAGGGGGAAAGGAGAGGTAGAATGGGGTAAATTATCTGAAATAAAATAGGCACAAAAGAGCTTTTACAGTGGAGGGTGAAGATGAGGAAGTGGTCAACAATGTTTGAACCTTACTCTCATCTGAAATGGCTCAAAGAGGTAACGGATAGAAATCTATCTTACTCTATAAGAAAACAGGAGGTGAAGGAGATAAGAAAAGGAGGGGACTGATAGAAGGAAGGGCAAATGGCAAAGGTAGTGGTCAGCAGCAAAACACTTTTGAGGAGAGACAGGCTGAAAAGAAAGAGAAGGGATAAACCAGGGAAAATAGAATTAAGGAAAATAAACAGTTTGCAATCATAATTGGGAAAAAAATTATAGCAAAGTTCTCTGATAAAGACCTCATTTTTTCAAATCTATAGAGAACAGCATCAAATTTATAAGAATACAAGTCATTCCCCAACTGATAAATGGCCAAAGGATATGAACAGGCAGTTGTCAGATGAAGGAATCAAAGTTACCTATACCATATGAAAAAATGCTCTAAATCTCTATTGATTTTAAAAATACAAATTAAAATAACCATGAGTTACCACCTCACACCTATCAGATTAGCTAATGTGACAGAAAAGGAAAATGACAAATGTTGGAGGGGATGTGGGAAAATTGGGACACTAATACCCTGTTGGTAGAGTTATGAATAATTCTGGAGAGCTGTATGGAGCTATGCCCAAAGGGCTATAAAACCATGCATTCCCTTCTATCGAGTAATAAAGTCATTACGTTTGTATTCCAAAGAGATAAAAAAAAAAAGGAAAAGGATCTATATGTACAAAAATGTTTATAGCAGATCTTTTTTTGATGGCAAAGAACTAAAAATTGTGGGGATTCCCATCAATAGGAGAATGGCTGAACAAGTTGTGGTATATGATTATGGTGGAATGCTATTGTTCTATAAGAAATGACAAGCAAGATGCATTTAGAAAAATGTGGAAAGATTTATATAGACTGAGACAAAGTGAAGTGAGCAGAACTGGAAGAACATTGAACACTGTAACAGCAATATTGCACAATGATCAACTGTGAATGACTTAGCTATTCTTAGCAATACAATGATCTAAGATAATTCCAAAGGACTTATGGTGAAAAATGCTATCCATCCCCAGAGAAAGAGCAGATCAAAGCACGCATTTTTTTTTACATTCTTTATTTTTTTTGTCCTTTTTTTGGTCTTATTTTCTTTCACAAGATGATTAATATAGAAATGTATTTTGGATGCCTGCATATATTTAAGACATTTCAAATTGCTTAACTTCTCAGTGAGGTAGGAAGGAAAGGAAAGAGGATTTGGAACTCAGAAATTAAAAAAGTGAATGTTAAAAATTGTTTTTACATGTAATTAAAAAAATTTTTTTAAGTCTTCAAGCAAAGCTGGATTTTTTTTACAATGAAATGAAACAATGAAAGTGAATATATAGGATGCCCCAAAACTCAAGCTTTAATAGCTCATAACTAAACTAAGATTTTTTGGATACCTTGTATTTTATAAAGTTGACAAATACTGGTGGCAAAAAAGCCCAAAGTTCATATCATAGCTGTATCTCACACCTATGGAATAAAGAGTGGCAATTTTTTAATTTACACTAATGAAAGTACATAAGCAGGAAGCTTCTCTAACTTCACAATCAAAATTTAAAATTTCGATTTCATTAATTTCTCATGTAAAAAATGGAGAACATAAAGCCTCTAAATTTTATATTTTATAACATGAGCTCTATCAACTTCCTCCTTCTTCAAACTCCAGTCCTCAAGGGAAAATATTGCAAGAGGAAAGATTACATATTTAAAGCCCTTAGAAATAATTTAGCCTAACCCTTTCATTTTACTGATAAGGAAGCCAAAACCCAGAGAGTCCAAGTGAGTTTCCTGAGGCCACCCAAGAAGTAAGTAAACAGAAGTGTGATGTGAACCTAGGTCTTCTAAATCCAAGTCTTGTGTCTTTCAACTAAGCCATGTGTTCCCTTTGGAGAGAAACTTGGAAAACAGAGATCATGGCCAATTAAATTAGATTTAAAGTACTATATTTACCACACTGTAGTTTCCTTAGCTTTCTCCCATCCACACCAAATTCTATGATTAATTCACATAAGACATATGGTATTGATGATCAAGATAATACGTACACAGATTCTTCCATGGTGTCTTTTTTCGCCACTAATAAGGACATTCTTAAGTTTTCTCAAAACTCGTCATTCACAAAAGTACAAATTTTTAGTATGTTCCTCTCAATGAATTCTTAATTGTACTCCTTGTGGGAAATATTTTCCCAGACAGAAAATTATATTATCATTGCTAGAGCTTCATATTCATTTTTATGAGTGAATTCAACAATTCATGATAGAATAAAATATTATATTTGTAATACATAATATTTCTATCTTATGACCTTGCATAATTCATTTATCCTCTCTGGCCCTCAGTTTCTTCCTCTGTAAAAGGTGAGGATTAGGTTAGATAACATCTAGGATCCTTTCTTGTTTTAAATCTCTATTCAGTTGCTGTTTGCCTTCTTGCAACTAGGAATATAGGAAAAAGAATCACAGGGTACAGAAGACAGATAAATAAATCTTAAAATTATCTGGAAAAATAATTGTAATTGAAAAAAAATTTGAGGTAAACAGCAGACCTAGCAGCATTCAGATACCTTACAGTATATGTGTAGTTGGTTTAGTTTCAAAATTGTTGAATCTTACAAGTGCTGAATGCAAAATAAGAAACTTACCAATTACACATCTCTACATATCGCCAGGTGACAAAGATTTTTGGCCATATTTACCTATGAAACAAACAAATTGAAACAGGGAATCTTGAGGAAATGAGAAATTGAGCAAGAGATAAACTATATCCTAATTCTTCCTACTATCAATAAAAAGCCTCAAAATCCAAAATCAACAATACAAAAAAGATTAAAAGAACTCCTATGAGTAATTCTTATCCTCCTCTCCCCATTTAAAAAAAAAACTGAAGGCTGGTTTACCAGCTCATGATTCCTTGTTCTTAGTCTCTCAGCTCCTCTCAGTCTCCCATAGCCCAGTGCCACATTGTTTGGAGATGATCTTGGCTGCTATAGTTTCAAGCATCTGATTCTGGAGTCTCCCCATTGGCAATGTCCAAGTGGCAAAACCATTCCTTCTTAAAGTGTGTTGAATCCAAGAATCAGACTATTCAAATAATAACAAAATGAGAGTTAGCATGACACAGTAGAAAGAACACTGGCTCTAGAGCTAGAGTATCTAACTCCAAATATCACCTCATATGCTTACCACCTATATAGTCTTGGGCAAATTATTTAATTTCTTCATTTGTAAAATGAAGGCTTTGCCTTAGATCTTTCTAAGTTCCCTTCCAGCTCTGTATCTATGATCCAGTATAGCATCTTGGAGATAACCTCTCAAGACATATGTAACATTTATTTAAATAAATACTTTACAAAACACAGAAATAAAGAAAGAACAATCATTACAGAAATATTCAGTATGAGTGCATTGCCAATAAGACAAAATTGTGTTACTAAAAGTTAATATATAGATTTAATACCATACCAATCAAATAATCAAGAAGATTCTTTCTAGGATTTTTTGTTTTGTCTAAAAACAACTTTTTAAAATGCATTTGAAAGAACAAAAG
The DNA here is from genome assembly GCF_003287225.1 of Phascolarctos cinereus. NCBI lineage: Eukaryota > Metazoa > Chordata > Mammalia > Diprotodontia > Phascolarctidae > Phascolarctos > Phascolarctos cinereus. The sequence continues at coordinate 197,791,419 of NW_027556180.1, read as the reverse complement.
TTCTAGAATCTTCATAAAAATAATAAGAAAAAAGTATAAATGAAGGAACATAAGAGTCACCAGACTTCAACTGTATCATAAAGCTCTAGTAAATTGAAACATTTTAATACTGTTTAGAACACATAAAAGTAGATAAGTAGAATAGACAACATATGCAATAAAAGAATGTAAACGGGCATAATAACCCAGCACTTGACAAACACAAGAATATACATTACTTAAGGGAGAAGAACTATCTTTTTATAAAACCTCTAGGAAATTTGGAAAGCAATTTGGCAGAAATAAGGTTTAGACCAATATCTTAAAACATGTACTATAATAATGTACAAATGGATATACGCCCTGTATACAAAAAGTTGCAAATAATTTTAAATAAAATAGAAGAGAATGAAAAAGATAAATTTAACAATTTTGGTTATAGGTGAGTGGGTAAGTGCAGGAAATATCAATCAAGCAAGGGACAGAAGTGATGATAAAAACAAAATAGACAATTTCAATTGCATACAATTTAAAAGCTTTTGTGGAAGTAAAATCAATGAAGAAAGAATTTTAATATAAAATTAAAATATATGTTATATAAACTGAAGACTTGGAAAATAGTATCAATACTACTGCAAATCTCTAATAACTAACGTATATAGATAATTGACACACCCATACTGACATGCCTATACCATGCCCCCAAAGATAAATTGTCAAAAGAAAGGAATAATTTTCAAAAAAAATTACAAACTATAAATGACCACATGAAAACATTCTTCAAAATCACTAATTAAAATATAAATTAAAGCAATTCTGTGCTTTCACCTCACACTCTATAATAGATAACAAAAAATGGGAAGTCAGTGTTGAGAGTGTGATAACATAATATGTTGTTGAGGTAGATGCAAAGTGGCTATTTGATGCCTGAATATGTTGAGTATCAATGTGGATTCTGAAAGAAAAATAAGAAAATTGCTCATGCCCTTTGTTTTTCATGATTTTCTTGCATCACTCTCATTTCTCTTCCCAGTTTTTCCTCTACTTCCCTTACTAGCTTCTCAAAATCCCTTTTGAGCTCCTCCAAGGCCTGGGACTGTTTCATATTTTTCTTGGAGGCTTTGGATGTAGGAACTTTGACTTTGTTGTCTTCTTCTGGTTGTATGTTTTGATCTTCTTTGTCACCAAAGTAAGATAATATAGTCTGACTCTTTTTGTGCTGCTTGCTCATGATCCTGGCCAATTACTTGAGCTTTAAACTCTTTGTTAAGGTACAAATCTGCTTCCAATGTGGAGAATGTACTGTCCCAAGCTTTGGGTGTTTGTACAGCTGTTTTCAGAGATACTTGTAGGGACCTGTAAATTTTCAGTTCTTCCAAGGTGGTATGATAAGGGGCGAGGTGTTTACTCCTTTCCTGGCCTGTGACCACAAGTATCCTTTCTGTCCTGTAACTGTAAGGAAGGGTTCCTCTCCACAGCTAGTCCAAGCTCCACCATGCCAGCATCCCTCCTCACCCCAGCAATGCCACCCAGAACTGTGGCCCAGATGCAAGCATGGGCAAAGCAAGAGATTCCTGCCTCAGCACTGGCAAACAGATCCCTGCAATCCCTCACTGATCAGCCACTGGATTCCCCCTCAGTCTGTGGGCCAGAAGCTTGGGAAGCAGCTGCCCCTCTCCCCGCAGGGCCACGCTCTTGGGGAATGGAGCTGAAACCCTGCCTTCCTCTCTGAGCACCAACAGAAACAGACTTTTCCCACTGACCTTCTAAGTTGTCTTTGGCATTCATGGATTGAGGAGTCTGGAAACCTCCACAGCTGCCCGAGATTCAGTCCTCTGAGGCCTGATCCAGGTTTGCTGTGGCTTACGTGCCCACGATGCACTGCGCTGCACTCCCAGGCCGGCGCGATACACCTTTCTGATCAATCATCCAGGTTGTCTTGGCCTGGAAATTTGTTTCACTCTGTCTTTTTGTGGGTTCTGCTGCTTCAGAATTTGTTTAGAGCCATTTTTTATGATTATTTGGAGGGGTTTGGGGGAGAGCTCAAGCAAGTCACTGCTTTCACTCTGCCATCTTGGCTCCACCCCCTGCTCATGCCCTTTGACCTCACTACTAAGTTTATACCAAAAAGAAGTTAATAAATAGTAACAAGTCCAATATATACCAAAATGATAGCAGCACCCTTTATTATAGAAAAGAACTGGAAACAAGGAGGGTATTCATTGATTGCAGAATGTCTATAAGAACTAGTGCTACAGTGGAGAGGACACCAGGCATAGAGTCAGGAAGAGTCATCTTTCTGAGTTCAAATCCAGCTTCAGATACTATGTGACCCTGAATACATCACTTAATACTGTTTGCCTCACTTTCCTCATCTGTAAAATGAATTGGAGAAGAAAATGGCAAACCACTCCACTGTCTTTGCCAAAAAAAAATCCTTCAAATGGAGCCACAAAGAGTCAGACATAACTGAAAACAACTGAACAACAAAATAAAAACTATAATATACAAATGCCATAGAAAAGTATTATGTAGGAAGGAATTATGAATATGAGGAACTCAAAGAAAATTGGGAACTTTTTTTAATGAATTGACCCAAAGCGAAATAAGTAGAATCAAAAGAACAATATACAAAGACTTCAACAACGTAAATGAAGAGGTTATTTAAAAGAAGCCAAATTCTAAGTAAATGGAAAACAAACAAACAAAAAAAACTACTGAAGGTCCTGGAAAACACATAGTACCTTCTTTTTTATAGCAGAAAAATGAGGGACTACTAGAACTACTAGACTGCTTACTAGACTAGCAAAACAGAATATTTTATATATTTTATATATTTTATATATTAACAGTATGGTGATTAGCAGTATCTGGTGATTTTCCTTAATTTTTTTTGTTATAAGGAAACTCAGTGTGGTAGGAGCAAGAGAGGGATTTTTCTTTTCCACAGATGATTTAATATAAAAAAAAGTAAATTAAATGTATTCAAAAAGTAAATTTTCCCTGAAATACTCATACAAGCTTTGGAGACTCCTTCCATTTTCATGGTGAATGTGGCAGAAAGAGAGGCAGACGGTCCTAAGTACCATAAAGTTATTGAATCATCTATAATCACTAATTTAATTATTGGTATCCCTAACATGTAACTTTTGTGCAACAAATAATGAATTGATACAGAGCTTTTGACAAAATTTAACTGAACCACAGTCATTTAAACATTTTTGTAGGCATGAAATGGAAAAAAAAACTTAAGGAAGTTGTAGCTAAATGGATATATAAAAGCAGTAGTTGGGAAGATCTGTAGAATTGGTAGAGTTGGTTTCATCGTATGCCTGAAGGCCACAAGAAATATAATTATTTCTTATGAAACTTGCTCTTCTCATCATGTTCTACTCACAATGAGCAAAATAATGATTCTTATTTACTTTGTATAATTCTTTAAGGCTTACAAAGAATTTGCCTGCTATTTCAATAAGGAGACCAAATAAGTTGCTCATTTGGAAAACACTTAAGGGTATCCAAAAGAGGGTAAACTTGGCATTGAGAATCCTCAAGTTCATACCACATATGGTAAAAAGAAAAGACTTAGGATATATGTTATAGCTGTCTTGAATTATTTGTAAGACTGTCAAACAGAAAAGGGATTCAACTTGTTTGTCTTGGCCCTAGAAGACAGAACAAAGATCAATGGGTGAAAGTTACAGAGAAACGCAATGAAGATTGAAATAAGGACGAAACTTCTTAACAGAGAGAGCTGATGCAAAGTAGAATAGACTTCTCAAGATGGCTCTCTCCCCCCTCTCTTGAGCTTTTTAAGCAAAAGCTTAAAACCCAAGACCTTCATGCTTTATTCATTTATTTATTTTTTGCTAGCAGTGCTGTTAAGTAATTTGCCTATGGTCCCCCAAACCCCTCCAAATACCTATAAAAAAATGGCTCTAAACAAATTCTAAAGCAGCAGAACCCACAAAAAGACAGAGTAACACAATTTTCCAGCCCAAGACAGCCTGGATGGTTTATCAGAAAGGCATATCACTCCAGGTGGGTAGAGGAGTACAGTACAGTGTAGGCGTGCAGGCCACAGTGAACCTAGAGCAGGCCTCAGAGGACTGAATCATGGGCAACTGTGGCAGCTTACAGACTCCAATGAATGTCTATTTATTGGATGAGTTTTAGAGGAAATTATTATTTTGGTATTAAAACTAAACTAAAAATACAATACAACATTGAATTTAATGACTTCTAAGAGCCTTTAGAACTCTTAGATTCTGTGATTATGAATTAATAAAAGTGAAATCTCCATATTAAATGATATTACAGGTAAGGGTATTGCATGAGTGGAGTGCAAGATTATTTGAAAAACACGAAGGACAAGAATTAATTTTTTTTAAATCTATAAGCAATACAACCTCCTAAAAAAGAGAAAAGCATTTAAGAAAAAAAAATTAGCTTATAGGAAGCTTGGTATGATAACCAATCCAAATAATGCCATTGGTGACAGTCTTGGGACCTGTTTTGTTCAGCACTTTTTGTCCATCAACAAAGTCAAGCTCATCAACTTTTCAGATGACCCAACTAACACAGTGAACAAAAGTCAGAACACAAAAAGAACACTGACCAGCTGAAATGACTGATCTAATTAGATTAAATTTAATAGGCATATTAAATGCAAAGTCCTATGTGTGGTCTTTATAAAATCATCTGTACAAGTATATGGTGATAGATTTATAATTGGACAAAAGATCACAATAAAAAAAATAAAGGGGGCAGCTAGGGGGCAGTGGATAGAGTACCAGCCTTGGAGTCAGGAGAACCTGAGTTCAAATCCAGCCTCAGACTCATAACACTCACTAGCTGAGTGACCATAGGCAAATTACTTAACACCATTGCTAGCAATAAATAAATACATGAATAAAGCATGAAGGTCTTAGTGTCCCACAATCTCTAGGACAATAAATAGTTTGATATGGCATCCACAAAACACCTAATATGAATTTATGTCACATAATTAAAGAAAAAATATCCAAAACAAGAAAGGTGGTACTTGCATTGGAGGAAGGAAGGAAAGAAGGAAACATTTCTTAAGCATTTATTATATGCAAAGCACTGTGCTAAGTTCTGAGGATACATATACAAACAAAAAAGATAGCCCAAGCAACTTCAAGCAGCTTACACTCTAATGAAGGAAGATGACATACAAAAGGGAGCTGAAGGTAGAGCAAGGATGGTACCTGTTAAAAAGGTATAGTTTGAAAGTTTGAAAGTCAGAAAAAAAGACAGGTGGGCAGAGACAAGATGGTGGTGTGAAAGCAGTGACTTGCTTGAGCTCTCCCCCAAACCCCTGCAAATACCCATAAAAAAAATGGCTCTAAACAAATTCTAAAGCAGCAGAACCCACAAAAAGACAGAGTAACACAAATTTCCAGCCCAAGACAGCCTGGATGGTTTATCAGAAAGGCATATCGCACCGGGTGGGTAGAGGAGTACAGTACAGTGTGGGCGTGCAGGCCACAGTGAACCTAGAGCAGGCCTCAGAGGACTGAATCAGGGGCAACTGTGGCAGCTTCCAGACTCCTCAATCCACAAACGCCAAAGACAACTTAGAAGGTCAGTGGGGAAATTCTGTTTCTGTCGGTGCTGAGAAAGGAAGGTGGGGTTTCAGCTCCATTCCCCAAGAGCGTGGCCCTGCGGGGAGAGGGGCAGCTGCTTCCCGAGCTTCTGGCCCACAGACTGAGGGGGAATCCAGTGGCTGATCAGTGAGGGATTGCAGGGATCTGTTTGCCAGTGCTGAGGCAGGAATCTCTTGCTTTGCCCACGCTTGGATCTGGGCCACAGTTCTGGGTGGCATTGCTGGGGTGAAGAGGGATGCTGGCATGGTGGAGCTTGTAGTGGTGGTGGAGAGAAAATCCTCCTCACAGTTCCAAGAGAGAAAAAACAGCTTGTGGCTGGTCACTCAAAGACCAGAGTTCAGCCAGGAAAAGAGTAAACACCTCGACCCTTATCATACCACCTTGGAAGAACTGAAAATTTACAGGTCCCTACAAGTATCTCTGAAAACAACTACTCAAACCCCTGAAGCTTGGGACAGTACATTCTCCACATTGGAAGCAGACTCTTACGTTAACAAAGAGTTTAAAACTCAAGTAGTTGGCTGGGATCATGAGCAAACCTTGTAAAAAGAGTCAGACTATATTATCTTACTTTGGTGACAAAGAAGATCAAAACATACAACCAGAAGAAGACAACAAAGTCAAGGTTCCCACATCCAAAGCCTCCAAGAAAAATACGAATCCACCCCAGGCTTTGGAAGAGCTCACAAGGGATTTTGAGAAGCAAGTAAGAGAAGTAGAGGAAAAACTGGGAAGAGAAATGAAAGTGATGCAAGAAAATCATGAAAAACAAGTCAACAGCTTGCTGAAGGAGACCAAAAAAAAAATACTGAAGAAAATAACACCTTAAAAAACAGCCTAACCCAAAAGGCAAAAGAGGTCCAAAAAGCCAATGAGGAGAAGAATGCCCTAAAAAGCAAAATTGGCCAAATGGAAAAGGAAGTCCAAAAGATTACTGAAGAAGATACTTCCTTAAAAATTAGAATAGAACCACTGCTATTCAGTATTGTACTAGAAACCTTAGCTTTAGCAATAAGAGAAGAAAAAGAAATTGAAGGCATTAGAATAGGCAAAGAAGAAACAAAGCTATTACTCTTTGCAGATGAAATGATGATATACTTAGAGAATCCTAGAGAATCAAAAAAGTACTTGAAATAATAAACAACTTTAGCAAAGTTGCAGGCTATAAAATAAACCCACATAAATCATCAGCATTTCTATATATTACCAACAAAGCCCAACAGCAACAGACAAAAAGAGAAATCCCATTTAAACTTACTGTAGACATTATAAAATATTTAGGAGTCTACCTCCCTAAACAAACCCAGGAACTCTATGAACACAATTACAAAACAATTTTCACACAAATAAAATCAGATCTAAATAATTTGAAAAACATCAGTTGCTCATGGGTAGGCTGAGCTAATATAATAAAAATGACAATCCTACCTAAGCTAATTTACTTATTCAGTTCCATACCAATCAAACTACCAAAAAATGATTTTATGGAGTTAGAAAAAAAATAATAATAACAGGATTTATTTGGAAAAACAAAAGGTCCAGAATATCAAAGGAACTAATGAAAAGAAATGCAGGGGAAGGTGGCCTAGCAATTCCATATCTTAAATTGTATTATAAAGTATCATCAAAACTGCTTGGTACTGGCTAAGAAATACGGAGGTGGATCAGTGGAATAGGTTAAATATGCAAGACACAGTAATCAATGACTATAGTAATCTGTTATTTGATAAACCCAAAGACCCCAGCTTCTGTGACAAGTACCCACTCTTTGAAAAAGACTGCTGGGAAAACTGGAAAAGAGTATGGTAGAAACTAGGCGTAGACCAAAATCTCACACCATATACCAAAATAAAGTCAAAATGGGTTCAATGACTTAGATATAAAGGCTGATACCATAAGTAAACTGGGAAAATAAGGAATAGTTTACCTATCAGATCTATGGAAAACAGAAGAATTCATGATCAAAGAGGAGATAGAGAACATTATGAAAAGCAAAATGGATAATTTTGATTACATTAAATTGAAAAGTTTTTGCACAAACAAAGCCAATGCAACTAAGATTAGAAGGAAGGTAGAAAATTGGGAAAGAATTTTTACAATCAGTCTCTGTGATAAAGGCCTCATTTCTAAAATATATAGAGAATTAAGACAAATTTATAAGAACACAAGCTATTCCCCAATTGATAAATGGTCAAAGGATATGAACAGACAGTTTTCAGATGAACAAATTAAAGCCATCTATAGTCATATGAAAAAATGCTCTAAATCATTATTGATTAGAGAAATGCAAATCAACACAACTCTGAGGTACCACATCACACCTATCAGATTGGCCAACATGACAAAGCAGGAAAATGATAAATGTTGGAGAAAATGTAGGAAAATTGGAACACTAATACATTGTTGGTGGAGTTGTGAAATGATCCAACCATTTTGGAGAACAATTTGGAACTATGCCCAAAGGGCTACAAAAATTATGCATACCCTTTGATCCAGCAATAGCACTTCTAGGGCTATATTCCAAAGAGACCAAACAAATGGGAAAAGGACCCACATGTACAAAAATATTCATAGCAGCTCTTTTTGTGGTGGCAAAGAATTGGAAATTGAGAGGATGATCATCAATTGCGGAATGGCTGAGCAAGTTGTGGTATATGAATGTAATGGAATACTATTGTGCTATAAGAAATGATGAACAGGCTGACTTCAGAAAAACCTGGAAAGACTTATATGGTCTGATGCCGAGTGAAGTGAGCAGAACCAAGAGGACTTTGTACACAATAACAGCCACGTTATGCAATGACTAAGATTGTTAAACTGAACCCTTCTCAGTATTACGAGGATCTAAGACATCTCCAGAGGCCTTGGGATGGAAAATTCTGTCCACATCCAAAGAAAGAACTATGGAAATTGAATCACTATCAGTTATTTTTACCTTCTGTTGAGTTTTGTTTCATCTTTCTGATGGTTCCTCCTATTGGTTTTAACTTTTATTTACAACTTCACTAATGTGAAAATATGTTTAAATGGGTGTTAAAACCTATATCAGATTGTGCGCCGTCTTGGGGAGGGTGGTGGGGAGGAAGGGGGAGAAAAATTTTCAACTCAAAAGTGTATGGAAGTGATTGTTAATAAATCAAAATAAATTAATAAGAAAAAATGGGAAAAAAATGATGAGCAGGCAGACTTCAGAAAAACCTGGAAACAGTTGTATGGACTAATATTGAGTGAAGTGAACAGAACCAGGAGAATGTACTACACAGTAACTGCCACATTGTGCCATAGCTAACTTTGATAGAGTTAGCCCATCTCAGCAATGCAAGGATCTAAGACTTCTCCAAAGGCCTCCTGCTGGAAAATGCCACCCACATCCAAGGAAAGAACTATGGAGTTTGAATGCAGATTGCAGCGCCGTATTTGCTATTTTTTTCTTTTGTTGCATTTTATTTCCTCTTTCTGGTGGTTCCTCCTATTAGTTCTAATTCTTCCTTACGATATGACTAATCTGAAAATATGTCAATAGGAATGTATAAGTAAAGCCTATATTAGATTGTGCACTATCTTGGGGAGGGAGGGGGGTAGGGAAGGGGGCAAAAATGGAAAACTATATGGAAGTAATTGTTGATAAATTAAAAGAAATTAATAAAAAAAAAGAAAGAAAAGAAAAAAAGTGTGAACAAAAAAAATTAGAATAGAGCAATTAGAAGCTAGTGACTTTATGAGAAATCAAGACACTGTAAAACAAATCCAAAAGAATGAAAAAATAGAAGACAACAAATATCTCATTGGAAAAACAACTGACCTGGAAAATAGATCTAGGAGAGATAATTTAAAAATTGTTGGACTATCTGAAAGCCATGATCAAAAAAAGAGCCTAGACGTCATCTTTCAAGAAATTATCAAGGAAAACTGCCCTGACATTTTAGAACCAGAGGGCAAAATAGAAATTGAAAGAATCCACCGATCTCCTCCTGAAAGACATTCTCAAAGGAAAACTCCTAGGAATATTGTAGCCAAATTCCAGAGTTCCCAGGTCAAGGAGAAAATATTGCAAGCAGCCAAAAAGAATAATTATGTGTATAGATAGATAGATAGATAGATAGATAGATAGATAGATAGAGGGTTAGATAGATAGATAGATAGACAGACAGACAGACAGACAGACAGACAGACAGACAGACAGATAGATAGATAGATAGATAGATAGATAGATAGATAGATAGAGGGCAAAGGGTGAGTTGAAGATGAAGGAGTCATATCTGGAGAATAAAATTAGGGGGTGAGAGAGGATTATACTATAAGAAGGAGAAAAGGAGAGGTAGAATGGGGTACATTATCTTGCACAAAACAGACAAGAAAAGGTTCTTACAGCGGAGGGGAAACAGGGGAAGGTGAGAGGAAATGAGGGAATCTTATTCTCATAGGATTTGGCTTAAGGAGGGAATAACATACACACTCAATTAGGTATGGAAATCTGTCTTACCCTACAGGAAAATAGGGGAGGAAGGGAACAAGAGAACAGGAGGATGATAGATAGAAGGGCAGATTGGGAGAGGGGTAATCAGAAGGAAGTACTTCTGAGAAGAGACAGGGTCAAAAGAAAGACTAGAATAAATGGGGGGGGCAGGATAGGATTAAGGGAAATAGATTTAGTTTTTCACAACATCTCTACTATGGAAGTGTTTTGCATAACTGCACATGTATGGCCTGTATTGACTTGCCTGCCTTTTCAATGAGGGTGGGTGGGGTGGGAGGAAGGGAGAACATTTGGAACCCAAAGTTTTAAAATCATATGTTCAAAAAAAAAGTTTCCACATGCAACTGGGAAATAAGAAATACAGGAAATGAGGTACAGAAATCTATCCTGCCCTACAAGAAAATAGAAGGGGAAGGGGATAAGAGAAGTGGGGGAGAGATAGAAGGGAGGGCAGACTAGGGGAAGGGGTATTCAGAATGCATGCCATCTTGGGGTAGGGGTAGGGGCAAGATGGGGTGCAAATATGGAATTCAAAATCTTCTGGAAGTAAATGTTGAAAACTAAAAATAAATAAATTTATATATATTTAAAAAAAAAGAGACAGGAAGAGAATGAAGACCAATTTTGTCTCTCCCCTACTCCCATCTCTACCCCAACACATACAAAATGATGGCTCCAGGGAGAATTCACCAGTAGGAGAAAGGTATAGGTCTTACAGAGAGATGTTCCAGGTTGAGAAGGCCACAGGGTGGCTGGATGTTACAGGGTGAGAAGGCCTCAGGCACTGATGCAAGTCCCGAGATAAGATAGTATGACATGGCCTAATGGAGGCCACTGCTCTGAGCTAGTCAAACCATATGTGCAGCATAGCAGCTTGGTGCATCAAATTTTACAAAAGTCATTGACAAACAAGAACACATCCATAAAAGGACAATGAGAATAGCAAGGGTTATTGAAGGAACCATGGAGTTTTAGAATAGATTTAGGAGACAATGTAATAGCTATCTCTATATACCTTAAGGAGTGACCTATAAAGAGGGATTGGATTTTTCTTGCTTATCCCTAGAGGGCAGAAATAGAAGCAGTATAAATGAAAGCCACAGAGACACCATCCCAAAGTGGAATAAGTTGCTGAAGATGGTTGTAGGTGTCCTATTCAAAGTGATATAGAGGAGTCTTATTCAAGTATTGGATGGATTAGATGAGCTATGTAGTTCCTTCCAACTCTGAGTTTCTGGGTGATTTGGTGCTACACTTTCTATTCTGATCTAAACTCACTGGCAGCTGTAGTGGAATAGCTAGCATTTATACAGAACTTTAAGATTTATGAAGAATTTTACAAATATTATCTCATTTTATTCTTATAATAACCCTGGAAGCTTGGTGGTATTATTATCAATCACCATTTTACAGATGAAAAAACTGAGGCCAACAGAAGTTAAGTGACTTGTCCAAGGGTCACATAGTCACTAAGGACTTCTTAATTTCAAGTCCAGGGACCCATCCATTGTACCACTAAGCTGCCTTCTCTTTTTCCACCAAGCTGCCCTATTCTGGACATCATGCCTTATGAACCACTTCTTCCTAAAAGATCACTTCAGGCCTACAACTCACAACTTAGAAATATCCCTGTCCTTGGAGATACCTCTATCTTCTTCCTCTTATTTGAAAGCAGAGGATTCCTCCCAGAATCTGTATTTGTGGGGGGCACTCGGGCCAGCCATTTCTTCATTTTCCATAAAGCTCCCCTCTGGACTCCTCTATCATGCCCCACACTAGGTATTTTCACCTTCCCCCCCCTCCTTTTCAGCTTCCTTTAAATGTATTGTCTTCTCCAAGTAAGCTCCTTGAGAGCAGGATCTATCTTTCTTTTTGCTTATATTTATATCCCTAGCATTTAGCACAGTGCTTGACACATGGCAAACACTTAAAGAAAAATACTAATTATCCGAATGAAGTACCCCTACAGATGGATTTTCCTATGTTGGCACCCATTATTTGATGTGAGGATGTAGTAATAGCACTAAAGAAGCCAAAATCAGCTTTACATTAACAAATGTGTATAGAAAAAAACCAATGTATACTGGAGGCACGTGAATTTTAAAGTCATTCACTGGTGAATTTTCATAATGTCTCAAAAAAGGGAAGATTCCAAAAGAACAGAGAACATTACAGATGGCACTTTTATTAGGAAAAATAAAGGCCATTGAGAACAAAGATATCAGCAACTACCAATCCATATGCCCTTTTTCTTATCTTTATAAAATCTTTATGAGATCAGTTTATATAGGCATCAAAGCTATCCACCATAGATACATGAGAAGGGAACAAGCTGGCTCTCATCAGTGATTTCAAGCAGACTACATCTTTACAATCATGTCAGTAACTCCAAGGTGCAGAAAATACATAAGATACTGCTGCATCTAGTGTTTGTTCCTTTTTTAAAGCAGTTGGCTTGGTAGAACAAAATGCTATTTTAAAGACTCTTCATATATACAGTCTTCTATGACTATGTAAAAATAGTACAGTGTTCTTGGTGAGATTTAACTCTGGAGATAACTTTGTTCAATAACTTACAGAGCTTTAACAGGATGAGGCACAAAACAGAAACATATGGTTACCAAAGGTGTCTGCCACTGTCATGAAGGATGTCTCACACAGTAAGGAAACACTATTGAGTAGGAGGTTTTCCAAATCTTAGCATTTACAGATCACAAGACCCAAAAGCTTTGAACCCTGGAACACCACAGAGCTGCATTTCACAAAATCTACAAATTTTTTTTAACGGAAATTGCTTACCACTCATATTGAAAAACTAAAGTGGATGAAAAATATATATTGTCCAAATTGTAACAAGTAGCTACAGAGAAAATCCACTTGCAAGAGCCCTTAGATAAAATACTGGGCCTAAAACTAAATAAGAAGAGAAGAAATGTCTAGCTACCCCCCAACCTCCCAAGTACAGAAATAGAAGCAGTAATTGGAAGCCACAGAGATATTACTCAAAAATGGAATAGGCTTCTACAGGTGATTGTGGGTTTCCTATTCAAGATGATGCAGGGGAATCTTATTTAAGTATAGGTGCGACCAAATGACCTATGAAGTCCCTTTCAATTCTGCTTCTAGGTGATTTGGTGCTAGACTTTCTATACTGATCTAACCTCATTGGACCTACAGTGTAACAGTGAGCACTTATATAGAACTTTAAAGTTAGCAAATCACTTTACAAGTAGTATCTCTTGTGTAATTTGTACAGTGCTTTCAATCAGTTTTCTAATAAAGTCTTACTACTATAAAAGATATTCTTATCGTCTAATAAGACTTTTAAAAAAATTAGTAGTTTATTTTGTATCAACAATCATTTCCATATGCTTTTTGAGTTTAAAATTTTTCTCCCCCTTCCTCCCCACCACCCTCCCCAGGATGGCACACAATCTGATATAGGCTATACATTTACATTCCTACTAAACATATTTTCACATTAGTGAAGTTGTAAGTAAAAATTAAAACCAAGAGGAGGAACCATCAGAAAGGGGAAACAAAACTCAACAGAAGAAAAAAAAATGATGCGATTCAACTTCCATAGTTCTTCCTTTGGATGTGGATAGCATTTTCCATCACAAGGCCTCTGGAGATGTCTTAGATCCTCATAATGCTGAGAAGGGTTAAGTTTATCAATATTAGCCATTGCACAATGTGGCTGTTATTGTGTACAAAGTTCTCTTGGTTCTGCTCACTTCACTCAGCATCAGACCATACAAGTCTTTCCAGGTTTTTCTGAAGTCAACTAATAAGACTTTGAATCATGATCTTGAGAGGATCAAAATCACATTGACAAAGAATGTTAGGTGTAAATACTTTATAGCATATTAATTACCAATCGTGCACTAAAAATGATGTATGAAATGTCACCGGGGGTATGTGTAAATAGAAAAGGAATTACATAGGTCATCTAGTGAGAATGACAGACAATAGATGGATAGCCAGAATGCTACATCACTATCCAGAGAGATCAAATAAACAGTCAAGTAAGCATAAGGAAAGCCTCTAACATGGTAATAACTAGCATTTATGTAACAATTGAAGGTTTGCAAAAAGTTTTACAAATATCATCTCATTTTATCCTCACAACAACCCTGTGAGGTAGGTGCTATTGTTATCCCCATTTTACAGATGAGGGAATTGTGGCTGACAGAATGCCTGGCTCAGGGTCACATTGCTACTAAGTGCCTAAACTGGATTTTAACTCAAGTCTTCCTGATTTCGTCTCTAGTGCTCTACTATATCACCTATTTGCCTAGGCATAATGAGTAGATTTGTCTATGGAGACATTTATGGAAAGACTTAGACAAGAATCAAACAAGATAAGAAGGCCTGATGTAATCTGCAAGAGTATCCATCCTGATGAGATCCATCATAGCATTCAAATAAAATACAATACAATAGAAAGCCCTCATAATTATTCATTGCCTCCTGAAGGCTTCATCATAATGGGTATGTGTTTGGTCTAAGAACTAGGCAAGATCTCACAGTATTCTTCAGTTACCACATTAGTACTACTAGATTGATCACATTGTCTAATTATAAACCTGAAAGGCAGGGTAAACTTGATCTTGAGGGATGTTGTACCTGACAAGAAGAGGGGTGTGGCAAAGGAAAGGAATTAAAGCAAGCCCTCCCCACCCCCTGCCAACCCTGGTGACAAGAAAATGGAAACAACAGCTATGGAAAGGAAACTAATATGAAGCACTTCAGTGAGAGCTCTGGGCTTTGAACTATATGGGTCTGAGTTCTATTCCCCTCCTAAACATAAATTGTGATAAAATTATATTAAATGTTCGCAATATGTTACAGCATGTCAACATACCGGGACAGACCCAAATGTTTACTTTTGCAAAAAGGGTAGCACATACTTAACTAACAAGACATATGCAGGTGAGTTGCCCATTCACATGTAGGCCCCAGTTTCCAAAAGGATGTGGTTTTGGAAGATCTAGCTATGAGAACTATTTTGAGGTTCATAACTCAATACTCAGACATGTCAAGAATGCCTTTTAAGAAATCCAATTACTTTCCTGAGTACTACTTAATGTGATATTACCAAAATGGCAGAATAAAGAAAAGCTTTTATGCATGAACATTTTCTTTCTCTCTCACTTACTATCACACATTTAGAATAGAAAGGTCTATAATTGGACCCAAAACATTTTGGTAATATTGCAAATCCCCAGCTCCTTTTCCCCATTGTAGTGTCTAGCATAAGTTATTGGAACAAATGGATAGCAATATGAACATGACCAGTGATTTCATATGTAGGGGACTCCAGTGTGAAGAAACTCCCTCTACTAATACAAATTACCATTTTTGCTGCAACTTATAGTCTGGGACACAAAGAAAATAAAAGAGTTGCCTCAAGGTCACACAGATAATATGTGGATCTCACCAGGATGTATACTCCCCCTACCATTGCAGATTACAACCTAATTTCTTCTCATCTTGTTTGATTCTTATTTAAGTCTTTCTATAAATTTTCCATAGACAAATTTATTCATATACTTAGGGAGAACTTAAACCTAGGTCTTCCTGTTTTAGAGGTCAGCTTTCTAGCCACTACATCATGCTGCCTCGTACTACAGAGTACACAGACCAGTACATAGCGGGTGCTGAATAAATGTTATAACTTTATCTTCAACTTTACTGATGTTGCAAAAACAAAGATCCCACAATAACACACACTTAGGAGTGTATAGTATAAAGTCATAAGATCTTATTTTGAATCTTTATTTTGAATATCAATCACTTATTCAGAACCAGAATGACTAGCTCATTCTTAGTCGTGGTTCACTTCACTTTTGGCTGGGCATCAATCATCCCTTCTTACTTCTTGCTTCCTCAGTGTGAAGTCAAAATTTGTGGTGAGGTGGAGATAACACAAATGTCTATACTATACAATTCTCATGGTAGAGGTTGGAACCTGAAGTTTTTATACCAAAAAGTCAGAGTGACCTAAAAGTTGGGTTTACTTATGCCTAACACTGGACTATTAATCCTGGTTTGCCTGATTTTTTTTTTGACCCTAGGGGCTTATGAGTATGGTGGGAACCAGGATCCAGGAGCATCTGTAGCACCAGAAAACCAGATGTGTGGAATAGTTCTTCCTCCAGACCCAGACCAGTCCTGGTCCCAATACTCCAGAGATTTGAGTGAGCTTAATCAGATTGAAGACAGATGAACTCATAGGTAGCAGGCTGGAAATGTGCAGAGAACATAGCCTCTCTGAGCTAGCCTAAATTATGTCCACTCAATGCTCTCAGTAATACATGTTTACCCCAAAATGGAAGTGAGCTTTAGCACCTATGGTGTCATCTCTAGACACAAATCTACTGAGATTAAAAATGTCATATCTGCTCCCCCTAAAAGTCAAAAGACAACTGAATTATTTTTTCATTACCTAAGAATAGTAAAGCAAATTACTGTGGTCTGGACTAGACAGAAAAACAGTCTCTGACCTGGAAGAGAACTCAAAGTTTATCTAGTCTAACCAATACCTCCTATGAAGGAGAAACAACTTACTAGGAAGGCCCATTCCACTTTTAATATCTCTGTAATTATTAGATAGAGTTTTGTTTTGGGGTGTTTTTCCCCCCTCACAGCAGGCATAAATTTCTGTAATTTCCAGTTGTCACTTCTAATTCTAACCTCTAGAGTTAATCAGAACGAATTTTTATTTCTCTTTCATAGGACAGACCCTCTAATATTTGAGTGTAATATGTCCCTCCTAAATCTTCTTTTTTTCTTTTTTTAAAGTTTTATTGAAATTCAGAAACATTTTCAGATTATACCTATGAAAGCTCTCATAAAAACATAAAACAATTAGACAAACCTAACAATACTTTGACCTGAAAATGAATGTAAGTCTACACCTGTAGCACCCTTTAGCTTCTCTATTTTGTGTTGGGTTTTTTTTAATAACAGAAATTTATTTTCTCTTCTTTCCTCCATCCCCCCTGGGGGAAAAAAGAAAAATGAAAAACAAATGTGGACAGTTAAGCGAAACAAATTCCCTCAGTAGCTGCATATATACATACATACATACATACATACATACAAACAAACACAAATAAATAAATAAATAAATGAATATATACACATATATATATACACACACATACATACATACATAAGTATACATTATGTAGATATAATACACATAATAATATGTTTGTGTATCTATCTATCTATCTATCTATCTATCTATCTATCTATCTATATCTCTAGACTCTTTAGATATACTATCATATTCTTCCCCAATTCCAGAGTACTTATGATGAAATTTAGAGATACCATTTGCACACTCAATCTATCACTCTCTGTCAAGAAATGGATTATATATTTCATCATTAGTCCTCTGGAACTGGGGATAAATATGATAGTGTAGCTAAAGAATCTTAAAGAATCAACTAAAAAAATTGAGACAATAGCCAGCAAACTTGCAAGATATAAAATAAATCCACACAAATTATCAGCATTTCTATATGCTACCAGTAAAACTTAGATGGAAGAGATAAGAAGAAAAATTCTATTTGAAGTAATTGTAGATTGTACAAAATATTTGGATGACAGCCTACTATGATATATACAATAAACATGTTAATATAACTATAAATTTCTGTTTATACAAATAAAAATAGACCTAAATAATTGGGAAAATATTAATTGCTCATGGGTAGGATGATCCAGTGTAATAAAAATGACATTACAATCTAATTTATTTATCCAATGTCATATCAAATCTTCTCTTTCTCAGGCAAAACATCTCCATTTCCTTCATCTGATCCTTATTATGGAATGGTTTCCATTATTGTTCAGCCTTCTCTATACACTCCAGCTCATTGATACACTTTATTTTTTACTTTAAATATTATTTTTTTTCTCATAATCACAAATAAGGAAAACGCTTAGCATTCATTTTTACAAGATTTTGAATACCAAATTTTTCTTCTTCCCACCCTTCCTTTCTTCCCTCCCCCTTCTTCTGAAAATGGTAGGCAGTTTGAAATAGTTTATATATATGCTATCATGTAAAACATATTTCCATATTCATTACGATTGTGAAAGAAGAAATAGATCAAAAGTTTAAAAAAATGAGAAAGAATAAAGTAAGTAAAAAAAAACATACTTCAATATGCAGTTGGAGTCCATCAGCTCTTTATTTGGATATGGATAGCATTTTCCTTCCTGAGTCCTTTGTCCTTCTCTCTAGGATCATTGTGCTGCTGGGAAAAGCTGAGTCATTCATAGTTCATCATCACATGATGTTGCTGATACTGTGTATGTACAGTGTTTTCCTGGTTCTGCCCATTTCATTTTGCATCAGTTCATACAAGTTTTTGCAGGTTTTCCTTTACTCTTTGTGCGTCTCTCTGCTTCAAGTGTGTTTTTTGTAAGCAACATATTGTTGGGTGCTGGTTTTTGATCCACTCTGCTATCTGCTTCTGTTTTATGGGAGAATTCATCCCATTCACATTCACTATTATGATTACTACCTATATTTCCCTCCATCCTATTCTTCCTCCTGTTTTTCCTCTCTCTCCTTTCACCCCTTCTCACATCACCAATGTTTTGCTTCTGTCTACCACTTCCCCTAATCTGCCCTCCCTTTTGTCAGTCCCAACCCTTCCTCTTTATTTAATCTGCTCCTTTCCTACTTCCCTGTAAGGTTAGGTAGATTTCTATATTCATCTAATTGTGTATATTATTCCCTCTCTAAGCCAATACTGATGAGAGTAAGGTTCAAGTGATGCCCATCACACCCCACCCTTGCCATCTTCTCCATTGTAATAGGTCTTCCTTGCCTCTTCATGTGGGATAATTTACCCCCATTCTACCTCTCCCTTCCTTCTGAACCCATATTATTTCTCTTTTTCATCCCCCTTTTTTCATTATTCCCTCAAATACACATTATACCCATACCCTCTGTCTATGTTTATTCTTTCTATCTGTACTGTTCATGATACAGTTTTTAAGAGTGACGAGTATCATCTTCCCATGTAGGGATTTAAACACTTTAGCTCTATTGAATCCCTTATGTTTTCTTTTCCGTTTATACATGTATATGCTTTTCTTGGGTCTTGACATTGGAGGTCAAATTTTTGGTTTAGTTCTGGTCTTCTCCTCATAAAGTCTTCAAATCCTTCCATTTTTTAAAATACAAATTCATTTATTTTTAGTTCTCAACATTCACTTCCACAAGTTTTTGAGTTCCAAATTTTCACCCCATCTCCTCCCTCCCCCCACCCCAAGATGGCATGCATTCTGAATATCCCTTCCCCTAGTCTGTCTTCTCTTCTATCTCTTCCCCTTCTCTTATCCCCTTCCCTTTCTATTTTCCTGTAGGGCAAGATAGACTTCTGTACTTCATTTCCTGTATTTCTTATTTCCCAGTAGCATGTGAAAACTTTTTTTTAAACTTATGTTTTTAAAACTTTAAGTTTCAAATTTTCTCTCTTCCTCCTCCCCACCCACCTTCACTGAAAAGGCAAGCAACTCAATATAAGTTGTACATGTGCAGTTATGCAAAACACGTCCATAGTAGACATGTTGTGAACAACTAACTCTATTTCCCTTAATCTTATCCTGCCCTCCTATTTATTCTATTCTTTCTTTTGACCCTGTCCTTCCTCAGAAGTACTTACTTCTGATTACCCCCTTTCCCAATCTGCCCTCCTCTCTATCATCCCCCTGCTCTCTTGTCCCCTTCTCCCCCTATATTTTGTAGGGTAAGACAGATTTCCATATCCAATTGAATGTGTATGGTATTTCCTCTTAAAGCCAAATGCTATGAGGTAAGATTCACTCATTCCCTCTCACCTTTCCCCGTTTCCCCTCCACTGTAAGAGACTTTTCTTTTCTGTTTTTTTTTTGTGAGATAATTTACCCCATTCTACCTCTCCCTTTCTTCTTCTCCGAGTATAATCCTCTCTTAATTTTATTCTCCAGATATGACTCCTTCATCTTCAACTCACCCTGCGCCCTCTATCTATCTACATGTGCATACATATAATTTTTTTCCTCCAACTACCCTAATACTGACAAAGGTCTCATGAGTTATAAATATCATCTTTCCATGCAGGAATGTAAACAGTTCAATCTTAATAAGTCTCTTATGATTTCTCTTTCCTGTTTACCTCTTCATGTTCCACTTGAGTCCTGTATTTGAAAGTCAAATTTTCTGTTCAGCCCTGCTGTTTTCATCAAGAATGCTTGAAAGTCCTCTATTTCACTGAATGACCATTTTCTCCCCTGAAGGATTATACTCAGTTTTGCTGGGTAGGTGATTCTTGGTTGTAATCCTATCTCCTTTGCCCTCCAGAATATTATATTCCATGCCCTGCGGCCTTTAATGTAGAAGCTGCTAAATCTTGTGTTATCCTGATTGTGTTTCCACAGTACTTGAATGTTTCCTTCTGGCAGCTTGTAATATTTTCTCCTTGACCTGGGAACTCTGGAATTTGGCTACAATATTCCTAGGAGTTTTCCTTTGGGGATCTCTTTCAGGAGGAGATCTGTGGATTCTTTCAATTTCTATTTTGCCCTCTGGTTCTAATATATCAGGGCAGTTTTCCTTGATAATTTCTTGAAAGATGATGTCTAGGCTCTTTTTTTTATCATGGCTTTCAGATAGTCCAATAATTTTTAAATTCTCTCTCCTGGATCTATTTTCCAGGTCAGTTGTTTTTCCAATGAGATATTTCACATTGTTTTCTAATTTTTCATTCTTTTGGATTTGTTCTACAGTGTCGTGATTTCTCATAAAGTCACTATCTTCCAATTGCTCTATTCTAATTTTTAAGGAAGTATTTTCTTCAGTAAGCTTTTGGACTTCCTTTTCCATGTGGCCAATTTTTGCTTTTTAGGGCATTCTTCTCCTCATTTGCTTTTTGGACCTCTTTTGCCATTTGGGTTAGGCTATTTTTTAAGGTGTTATTTTCTTCAGTATTTTTTTGGGTCTCCTTTAGCAAGCTGTTGACTTGTTTTTCATGATTTTCTTGCATCACTCTCAGTTTTTCCTCTACTTCCCTTACTTGCTTCTCAAAATCCCTTTTGAGCTCTTGCAAGGCCTGGGACTGATTCATATTTTTCTTGGAGGCTTTGGATGTAGGAGCTTTGACTTTGTTGTCTTCTTCTGGTTGTATATTTTGATCTTCTTTGTCACCAAAGTAAGATAATATAGTCTGACTCTTTTTGCGCTGCTTGCTCATGATCCCGGCCAATTACTTGAGTTTTAAACTCTTTGTTAAGGTACAAATCTGCTTCCAATGTGGAGAATGTACTATCCCAAGCTTTGGGGGCTTGTACAGCTGTTTTCAGAGGTACTTGTAGGGACCTGTAAATTTTCAGTTCTTCCAAGGTGGTATGATAAAGGGTGAGGTGTTTACTCCTTTCCTGGCCTGTGACTACAAATACTACTTTCT
Organism: Phascolarctos cinereus; assembly: GCF_003287225.1. Taxonomy (NCBI): domain Eukaryota; kingdom Metazoa; phylum Chordata; class Mammalia; order Diprotodontia; family Phascolarctidae; genus Phascolarctos; species Phascolarctos cinereus. The sequence continues at coordinate 197,769,859 of NW_027556180.1, read as the reverse complement.
GTCTTGTAACTGTGAGGAGGGGTTCCTCTTCACAGCCACTACAAGCTCCACCATGCTAGTGCTCCTCGTCACCCCAGCACCGCTGCCCAGAACTGTGACCCAGATCCAATCATGGGAAAAACAAGAGATTCCTGCCTCAGCACTGGCAAAGAAATCCCTGCAATCCCTCTCTGATCAGCCACTGGATTCCCCCTCAGTCTGTGGGCCAGAAGCTTGGGAAGCAGCTGCCCCCCACCCAGGGCCACGCTCTTGGGGAATGAAGGTGAGACCCCGCTTTCCTTTCTCAGCACTGACAGAAACAGACTTTTCCCACTGACCTTCTAAGTTGTCTTTGGTATTGGTGGATTGAGGAGTCTGGAAACCTCCACAGCTGCCCGAGATTCAGTCCTCTAAGGCCTGATCCAGGTTCGCTGAGGCCTACGTGCCCATGCCATGCTGGGCTCCCAGCCCTGCGCGATACACCTTTCTGATCAATCATCCAGGTTGTCTTGGGCTAGAAATTTGTTTCGCTCTGTCTTTTCGTGGGTTCTGCTGCTTCAGAATTTGTTTAGAGGCATTTTTTATGAGTATTTGAAGGGGTTTGGAAGAGAGTTCAAGCAAATCACTGCTTTCACTCTGCCATCTTGGCTCCCAAATCCTTCCATTTTGTTGAATGGCCCTTTTTTCTCCTTGATGTGTTAATGCTTAATTTTGTCAGGTAAGTGATTCTTGGTTTAGCTCCTTCGCCTTCTCGAATATCATGTTCCATGACCTCCAATATTTTAATGTTGCAGCTGCCAAGTCCTGTGTGATCTTGATTGTGACTACTTGATGTTTGAATTATTCCATTTGCAGCATTTTTTCCTTGACCTGACAGTTTTGAAATTTGGCTATAATATTCACTGGAGTTTTTATTTTGGAATTTCTTTCCTGAGGTGATCAGTGGATTCTTTCAATGGCTATTTTGCCTTCTGGTTCAAGGACATCAGGGCAGTTTTCCTTGATAATTTCTTGAATGATGCTGATGAATAATCCTTTTGATATTGGCTTTCAAGTAGTCTAATTATTCTGATATTGTCTCTCCTGGATCTATTTTCCAAGTTAGTTGTTTTTGCCATAATGTATTTTAGATTATCTTCCATTTTTTTTCACTCTTTTCAATTTGTTTTATTGATTCATTATGTCTTATAGAGTGATTAGCTTTTACTTGCCCAATACTAACATTTAAGGTATTGTTTTCCTCAATTACTTTTTCTACTTTCTTTTTCATTTGGCCAATTATACTCTTGAAGGAGTTGTTTTCTTCAGTGGATTTTGTATCCCTTTTCCATCTGGCCAATTCTACTTTTTAAGCAGTTTTCCAAGCTGTTGAGTCTTTTCATAATTCTCTTGCATCATTTTCATTTCTTTTGCCTATTTTTCTCCTACTTCTTTTATATGATTTTTAAGCTCCTTTTAAAGCTTTTTCATGAGTTCTTTCTGGGCTTGAGAATACTTCCCACTTTAATTTGAGGTTTTGCCGCTAGGTGTTTTGACATTGTTGTCTTCTTCTGAGTTCGTGTCTTGGTTTTCCTTGTAACCATAATAACTTTCTATGATCAGATTCTTTTTGTTTTCTGCTCATCTCCTCCTATTTTATTTTTTTACATTTTTCTTTTTTCCTTTCTTTTAAATTTGAGCTCTGCTGTCAGGGTGAAAGGGGCACTGTCTTAGGCTTCTGGTGCTAGTGGCTATAGGCTCTGTCTGCTTACCTGGTGCTGTGCTAATCTTGCCCCGAGGACCCTTGAGTCAGGTGCTGTGCTGCAGGGATTGGATGGGAGTTGGCTGGTGCTGCTGGAGGCCATAGGGGTCTGACAGCTTACTTGGTGCTGAGCTGGGGTTCTAGTGGTGGTGTCTGACATATGCTGAGACCCAATGGGGTTTTTCTGTATTTCCCTGGGGCTACACTGAAGCATGTGGAGGTCTGGTCACCAGGGGATACTCATTTGCCCGGGGCTGTGCTGAATCATGTGGTGGTTGAAGCTGGTGCTGAGGCACACATGAGTCCTGGTGTTGGTATTTACCTGCACTGAGGCTCAGGATATGCCACTGGTTTGCTGAGGTGGAGCTTGCTGCTGGCTTGCTGGCATATTTCTTGTCCTATACTGTGCTCCTCTTTTACCCAAGTGAGATAGACCTTTCTTGCCAATCCTCCAAGTCTCCCAGGCTAAAAGGCCATTCTAGCCAGTCCTTCTGCTGGCTCCACTGTTCCAGCATTTGTTCTGAGGTGATATTTTTATGTTTGGTTGGTCATTTGGAGGTGAATATGGGAAGAGCTACAGCAATTTACTGCTTACTCCACCATCTTGGCTCCTGGAAATCTGTTTCACTGATATACTTTTAAAAACTTATCCACATCCTGAAGTGGCTTGAAGATGATAGGTTCCAGAAGGACTGTCACTTCCCTGACCCTGGACACTGTGGTTCTTGGAAGATAACTGTGGAATACATGAAATTAGTTGGCTGCTTTGTCACATTGTTGACCCATATTGACCTCAAAGTCCCCTCACTCTCAGTTCTTTATTTACCTAAACCCCAAGCTAGCCACACTTCCTACCCCCATATGTGCAAAGTTTAATTTTGGAATCCAAGTATAGAATTTTAACCCTTTCCAATTAGATTTAGCCTATTGTTCAAGTCCAAAACTCAAAAGAAGGGTTTTGATGTCCTTATCCCATGTTAGTTATCTCTTCTAACTTCATGTCACTGTCAAATTGGATAGGCATGCCTTTTATGCCTTGATTAATGCCATTAATTTTAAAAAGTTGGAAAAACTAAGACTGTATCCCAGGAGCACTCCCATAAGCACACTGACTCTCAAAGCTGACACTGACCTGTTATCCAAATAGCTATGAATCCACCTAATAGCACAGTGAGCAAGATTTTACCATTATAACTTGTCTAGGGAAATAGAATGAGAGACAGTTCAAATCTGGCCTCAGACACTTAGTAATTATGTGACCCTAGGCAAGTCACTTAACCCTGTTTGCCTCAGTTCCTCATCTATAAAATGAGCAAGAGAAGGAAATGCAAACCATTCTAGTATCCTTGCCAAGAAAAACCCAAAATGAAGTCACAAAGAACAACAGCAATGAAAACATTCCGAACACTGTATTAAACACAGGGGATACAGAGAAAGACAAAAAGTAGTGGGAGGAAAAAAAGGGAAATGAGATTAGTCATGAGATCATAGATTTAGATTTAGAGCTGGTAGCTATGGACCATAGAGACCATCTAGTCTAATCTCACTCCACCCTCATTTCATATATGAGGAAAGTGAATCTCAGAGAGGTTTTATGACTTGCCCAAGGTCCTCTGCCATTAAGGCTAATTCTTTTCACTGCACCACATTGCCTCTGGTCTGGGTGAACCTACTGTTGATGAAGCCAACTGGTTCTTAATGATCATCATTCACTTTTCCAAATGCTCAGAAACTACTTTCTTAATAATATAGCCTATAGTTTTGCCAGAAGTTAAATCAAGTTCACTGGCCTATAGTTCATAGAATTTACACCCTTGAAAAACTAGGATAACATTTGCCCAAATTCAATGTTATGGTAACACTGCTCGGTAATTTTTAAATGATCTCCAGCACTGGATCTCCAATAGCAATCACATCTGACAATTCTTTCAGTACCCTGGGACCTGATTTGTCCATACCTGACAGCCTAAATTCATTGAGTGCATCTAGATGCCTTCTTACTATGTCCTCATATGTCTTGGGTTTCTACTTCCCATTAATTGCTTTTTCCTCAATCTATCCCAGTCTAAAGTTCATTTTCCTTGGCAGAGAAAACAGAAGCAAGGCAAGATTTAATTAATTCTGCTTTGTTTCCATTGTTTCTTATTATTATCTCCTCCATAAGCAGCAGGCCTTCTACTATTTTGATCTCTTCCCTAACATAACTAAAACACCTCTTTTCATTTGCCTTAATATCCATGTTCAGTTTCAGCTCATTTTTATTTTTAGCACTCTCAATACCATTCTTACAAAGCCATACCATTCTTGTATTTGTCAATCATTATTCATCCTTGCTTCCATCTTCTATACATTTCTTTTAAAAATCTAAGTTAATAAAGTTTTTCATCCATTATTCAACCATCTGTTATGCAAAGGGATGTGGCCTAGATCCCTACCAGCTTTCTATCCTGGGTTCACTGTAACAATGCATCAGTCAGAGGGCCCATGCAGCTATTATATATGATCGGGACAATTTTTCACATCACTATACATGAACTGACAAACATGGCAATGAAGAATTATCAATAAGATTGTGGACCTGACCTATCATTTGACCTGCCACTCTTTCTGCATGAAAATTGTCAAAGAAGCTCTCCATTGAAAGCAAAAGGCATTATAATCTGAGATTCATGAGGCATGAAAAAATGAGGAAATTGAACTCATAAATTGCTCCTCTGAAGTACAAAGCTCAGGATAAACTGGATAGTCATTAAACTAGTGTGAAAATTAATCAAGGTGAGGAGTTAGTCATTCTGATTCAAAAGTCTAAGCTATTCTTTATTACAAGACAAAAATCACAAAAGAATAAGTAGCCAGTTCTGGTTTAGATTGTTTTTAGGTATAGGCATGTGTACTATATAGCTAAGGTCAATATTCATAGAAATTCTAAAATTTTATTCACTCTTTATTATAGAATTGTGAAAAGATGTTTGTCTAGAAATATCATTTTATACTGTAAAGAAAACTAGACAAAGGATCAGAAGACCTGGGATCCAAACCTCTCTCTTCTAAGAACTAACTTTGGATGAGTCTTAAACTCTCTGAGTCTGTTTCTTTAATTATAGAATGAACACAGTGCAATGCCAGCCTCAAAGTTCATAAAAGAATCAAATGAGACAATGAAAATATTTTGGAAAATGAGAAGTGATATAAAAACATCATCTACCATTTATATGGGTATTAAGTGTTTTAAAGGTAGTATGAGATAGAGGGTAGAGTTTGACAGGAGTAAAAGAGTTTAAGGCACACCTCTGACATACATTAGCTCTATGGACCATGAACAAGTTGCTTAATCTCTTAGTGCCCAAGGCATACTTTTAAGACCACAGGTGGTTGATCTGCATGGGAAGGGAATTTCCACACTGAGTGTCCCATCAGTAATGAAATCACAGGTTCAGACAAAGGGGAAAAAATTGCCTTACCAAAAGTCACATAGTACTAGAGACAAAACTAAAATCCATATCTGCTGACTCTCAGTCCAATACTTTTTCCATGATGTCAATTAATGAATAATATTATAAAACTTTAGTCTCACTAGTATTTCCATTCATCTTGTTCTTAAAAACTCTAAAGTAGCTCTGCACCTCATCCTGCTCTCTAGAAAACTTCTTTGAATGGAATTTTTCAGCAGTTCCTATTGGATCATCACTTTTTTTCTTCTATTCTTGTTCTCTCTCTGAGAGTAAGAGAAACACTGAATTATTGAGGGGGAAGGGGCATTTGATGTACAATTTTTATATATCACCTTTTTTTGTATATCACCCTTTTTGATATTAGCAAATGTATGATTTCAGCATTTCTGAACTTGTCTTACAAAGAATACTCTGTTCAGATGGAAATTTCATTGCTTAGCCTAATTATAAAGAAAATAAATTGTTTTTCAGAATGATTTGATAAGCACATAAATAAATAATAATATTTAAGCAGAAAGAAGTTTGAAGTTTGATATATAAATGAAAATTTCTGACTCTTCACTTACCTCTTCCTAAAGGACTAGTTTTAATGCAAACACTGGATAATTTTAAATGGGATACATAAATTTTTGGTGAGTGAAAAAAATAAATTATTTCTTGAGGATATGACGTCTTAACAAGGAATGTAGCAAGCTCCTTGAGGGCAAGGACTATTTTTCATATTTGTTTCTGTATTCTTAGTCTTTAAGGACAGTATTGTCTATATATCAGTCAAGTAATCAATAGAAGTTTGACAAGAAGCATATAACAGCCTTACTATGTGCCAGGGGCTGTGCTAACTGGGAATACAAAAACTCATTAGATCGCCCCTTTAGGACAGGGATTGTCTTTTGTCTTTTTTTGTATCCCTAGCACTTAGCATAGTGCCTAGCTCATAACAAGCATTTTATAAATGCTTATTGACTGACTGAAACCCTAAAAATGAAAGAATCTCTACCCTCAAAGAGCTTACATTCCATCAGGGGAGATGACATATATGTATATACAGAATACAAGAATAAATACAGTTAAATATGAGGCAATTAGGCAGAGCATTTGTAATTGGGAGGATCTGGAAAGGCATTTTGTAATAGTCAGTGCTTGAATGTAGAGGTCAAGTTGAAATACATTCTATTCATAGAGGATGCCCAGTGTCAAAGTACAGAGATGCATGAGGCATAAAGAGAAAGGCAGTCTGGCTACACTATAAGGCATGGAAAGGGGAGTAATCCGTAATAAGAAAGATAGCCTGGAGTTAACTTACAAAGGTCTTTGAAGGTTCTAAGGAGTTTACCTTTTATCCTAAAGCCAATAGGAAGCCACTGGAGTTTATTGACTAGGAGAGTAACATGTTCAGATTGGCACTTCAAAAAAAAAATTTGTCAACTGTGTGGAGAAGAGATTAGAGGCTCATAGTAGTAGTAGTAGGCACTTAATAAACACTTGTTTAACTGAATTGATGTAAGCCATTTCAGACTTAAGGAAGGGCATATCAGAATTGTAACTGAACTTGAGTAACTAAAGTCTTCTGCCTTGGTGCATTGGCCCCTGAACCTGAAATTCATTTCTTATATCTGCTTAGTCTTTAAGTCTTTAAATTCTATTCATTCTCTAGAGGCCAGCTGAAATGTCACTTCTTCATATAGTCTTCCCTGATCTTCTAGATGGAAGTATTCTCTCACTTTTGTCAAACCCTGATTTTAAAAAAAGAGTCTGTTCTAAGAAACAAAAAAAATTAGAGTGCATATGTCCACTCTTTAATTTCTCTCATGCTGGCTTGACATGCATCACACTGGCCCCACTAAAAGGGCAGTTCAGAACTGCCTCAACTTGGGATTTGGAGGTGCAGAAACATATACCTTTTTAACAGGGCCAATATCAACCCGCCATCATTTTAGACCACTCACAGCCTTGGTCTATCTAGGCAGAAGAATCTGTCTCCACCCAAGCCTGAGTAGGACAAAATCAATTCAGGCTTGGGTGGGGTTTAATCAGGATTTATTCAATGCAATCTCATTATCAGTAATGTCCTTCAGGAAGAATTTTGGAGCAGAAGGCTGAGAGGTGGAGTTCTGAGTCTCCAAGATAGAAAAAAAATCATTTTTCACATTCCCCCATCTGATTAAAATGAGAGGCATAGCCTTCTCAGTGAACTGATATGGTCAACACTTCATCAAGGGTTTTGGGAATAATATGGAAAGGGGGGAAAAGGGAAGAAATTGATCAATGCATTGACAAAATCAAGAAGGCAGTCACAAAGGGAAAGGATAAAACTCCATTCAAGGCTTGGAAGTCCCATCCCACACAGCCGTCCAGTGCTTGGGACACCATCTGATGAAATCCTTTGGTTGGAGTGCTGTTCAAGCAGGCTTCAGCAGACCACCCTGTCAAGATGCCTCATAGTTTTCCTTTGTTACAATGTCCCACAAAATTGATCTTAACACAATTTTAAATTACTTTGCCAATAACTAGCTCAAATAATGAAAGTTAACTCAACCTTTATGTCTGTATTATTATAAAATCAAAATTGGAACCTTGACTAACTCTCATGTTTAAGAAATTCGAAAAGAAAGAAAAAAGAAACAGAAAAATTAGAACCTAGTTTTTATACTTTGTATTAATTTATTACTCATTCTCCTATCAGGAGAATGAGATTCCACTAAGGAACACTTTTTATAAAAAGATGGACTCCAATACTTACATAATACATTAAGAAACCAATTTTAAAACAGTATATATCAAGTAATAAAACAATTCCAACTTCTGGACATGTTCAAATAAATAACCCCTAATTAAAGTGGATGCTTCTTTTAAGGCATTTAATAGATAGACCACAAGCCGTTCTTTTAACATTAACTAATCGTAACAAAACTAAGGCAGGTATGATAAAAGAATAATATTCTGGTTTCACAAGCCCTTGGCCTAATTATTCCCATACTATTATAAGGAATTAAAGAACCCTAACTTATATAGGAATATATAGTAGTAACAGATGTCAAGGCTAAATAGTTAGTTGTTTGGGCTAAAATTCTAGGCCAAATACCTCAGTCTTATACTTGAATCTTACTATAATAACCTCAGATGTTCCAGCATCCATTTATTATTTAATAGAGTTAATATTGTGCTTACAACACTTTTGATTACAGAAATTTGCCATAAAAAAATAGGGACAGAACTAAAGTAAGGGAACAATGTTTCCCTAACTACATGTCAATTCCAGGCAAAAGTGATGCAGGTGGCCAATAGCATTGCGCAAGGCTTGAAGTCTGCCAGTTGGGATATTCATATTGGGAAACTGAGTCAGAAGAACCCTACCTCAGTTTATCAGAATAGTCATTTTCCCAACCTTTCCCATGAGAATATCCTCTGCCATTCATAGATGTTGTTCATAGGCCCCACAGGGCTGCTGGCATCATGAATCAGTGACTCAATAGCATTCCTTGATAACCATACCTGCAGTCAGACTCAGAATAACATCAGTTAACAGTCCCATAAGGTCTTGAATAGCAAGTTCCAGCAATCAGAGTTTCAGATATGTGAATACAATATCACATTGACTGGGAATATCTTTAAGGTGAGTCTAAAGTAGTTTGCATATATTAATGAATTCAGATCTAAACAGCAAGATCTTTCCCACTTACAGCTCTTCATAGTAATTGCTTTAATATTAATCACTAGCCTTAGACCTCTGATTCTGCTCCCATTGGAATTCTGACTCTGACTCTTTCTCAGAAAGAACCTATTTAAGGCCAGTCCAAGGACACAACAAAGCTAGGAATGAAACTCAATATTCACAGTAGGTTTGGACATAATTGTCATCAATATCAAATTATAGCTGCAACAAATTAACTTGCAAATGGAAATTTAGTAGGCTTTCTAAAAATCACACAAATGGTTTTGTAAAACATTTCTTCATCAAAATACTTCATTCTCTTAAAACAGCTTACAATTTATCCTGAGGTTACTATAACAAACAAAATTAATTACAAGGATATTTTACCAGGTCCTTTCTTTGCATAATTACCAAGTTTCCTTTTACAAAAATACTTTTGTAAATACTTGATTTAAACATTAACTCCACATAGCTTAGTTAATACTCTTAATTTTCATAAGTGAGAGCCAAATAATTTTAGCTGAAACTTCCTTTTAAATACAGACAAAACTTGAAAGTTTATGGTTTCATAAACTACAGTACTTCAAAATATTATAACACATGATTAGATAGAATGACCTAACAGCTTCCTGACCCATCTATTTTTTTATTTTTTTCTAACAGTACAATTCTTAATCTAACAACATACAGATTATAAGGGAAATTGCTTTTCTAACAACATATGTGATACAATTGTTATCAAATTACAATATAAAGAAATTTGGAAATATAATAATACCCTAAACAATTACTATGCATTTAGACTTGAACAAAACCAATTAATTACTAATCAGGCAACCTTAATTTAAACAATTATATTTAAACGGTTAATATTCAGACAGCATTTGTCCTATGCCAAGTAGTGTGCCAAGCACTTTACAATCATGTGATCCTCACAACATCACTGGAAAATGGGTTTCATTATTATCCCCTTATAGAACAGTAAACTGAGGCAAATAGAACTTTTTCGGGGCCATACATTTAATTAATTTCTTAATGCCAAATAACAATTTTTTTTGTACTTAATCCTGATAGGAAGAACACTCAGATGCTGTTCCTATTCATTCAGTACAGATTTTTTATTTAAATCAAATCAAATCTGGATTTATAATCACTGATGATAAACATTTTAAATTTTTAAAAAGTTCAATACTCTTGGCCCTTTGAAATTCATACATTCCTTTAAAAAGACATGTGGACTAGGAAAAACATATAAAGTTTTATAAACAGTTTGAAATCACCTGTTATCATCAGGTTAGCGAAAGGGTTTGGCCCAGGCAAAGACACCTAAGGAATTTGAATTAATGCTGACAATGTGGTCAGTCTCCCCAAGCAGGAATCTTTAGAGCCTCCAGAGCCAAACCAATAATTAATTGAACAGTAGAAGGAAACATTTTAAGATTTTATGTAATAATCTCAAATCACAATAACCAATATCTTTACCATAGCAAATATTAATATAATGTTATATTTAATAAGGCCTTCCTATAGATTTACCTTGAAAGGTAGATGGACATAGTTCCTTCTGATCTTCTATAACTTTATCTATTGGTTTTCAAATCAAGCTACAAAATTTTAATTTTCAATCTTTCTACTTAAAACAAAATTTAACTTCTTTACACCCTCTCAACATGCTTAAACCATCTGAAGCCGGCACAAAGACACCCAGAACAGCCATCCAAGGACGGAGTGGGTAGATCTGCCCACCCCACCCCTATATATCCTCAAGCCAATTTTTTCTACCCTTCAGATTTTCACTCAAATCTTTATTTCTCTTTCCTAATCTTTAAAGCCCATTACTCACACTACCTCCGCTTTCCTTTCCATTCCAAATTAAAATTTATACGCACCCCAATTTTGTCCTGCTTCTCTGCACCTGTTAGAATTTAGAGAGAGTTAATGTTGAACAATTTACAAATCAAGAGAGTTGTATTTCTCCCACACCCTTTACAAACAGCTTTTACAATGTTAATATACATTCTAAGCAAATCACTAAAATCCTAAAGTAATCTCTTAAAAGGAAGAAAAACCCTCATTGTTTTTGCTGCAGTTTTAAACACATGGCTTTGATATCAGATATATTGGCAGGAGGGGTGCAAAGACAGTTCTTTAAATTTGATTTAAACATAAAGTACAAACTTTAGCTTTGGGATCTAATTAAACTTGACTTCAAACTCTCAGCTTTTTTCCCTCTCAGGCCTTGCCTGGTTTAGATTCTTAGCATTCTAAAAGGCTGCTTGCTTTTCTGATTTCACCTTTCACTAACTTCTTGGAGAGTCTCACCCTGCTTTTTAATGCCATTACTGATTTTCAAACTTTATTCTTGTATCCCAATTTGGCCAGTGTTGTGACCCCTCCCCCCCAAAAAAAGAGTCAAACTTTCAGTGAAAGTCTAAGGTGAGAGTTCTTTTCCAATGTTCTCTCTAATTACAGACCTTAGGAGTTCCTTAGAAATTTTTCTGCCTGCATTTTAAATCTTTCACCACAAACATGAAACATTTTACAAACACATAGAGACACAAGCAGTTTACAAGATAAAGTACGCACTAATCTAATTTTCTTGTTGTATTTTAAGCTTAGTTTGTTTTTAAGATGAATCAGTTTAGAATTAGAATTAAGACTGGTCAAAATTCAAAGTCATCCTTTACTCTGATTAACTCATAGCCAAATTACAGAAGATATCCTTTCCTTCCAGGAGACCTGTTTTAAGGTCTACTGACCCTTAAGGTCTCAGAGCCCCTTGGAGAGAAAGAACGACTGCAACAAACTAGTGGAGTCCATTACGCAAGGATCAGAGATTTTCGGGATAAGACTCATTCACCCTTCAGGGCTGGTACTTCAGAAGAAAGTCCTGTGGGCACTCAAACCCAACAGTGTTGAGGGGAAAAGCACCCCCCAAAAAAAGAATCCCAGTCCAAATCCAAGTCAAAGCACTATTTAATGTCAAACCCAAGTTTAAAAAAATGGTCTGTTCTAAGAAAGAGACAAACGAAATTAAGGTGTGTCCACTCTATAATTTCTCTTGAGCTGGCTTGACATGCTTTGCACGGGAGTTCAGTTCAAAACAGGGCCCCACTAAAGGAGCAATTTAGAACTGGCTCAACTTGGGATTTGAGGGTATAGAGATATATACCTTTTTAACAGGGCTGATATCAACCCACCATCATTTTAGACCACTCACAGCCTTGGTCTACCTAGGCAGAAGAAACTGTCTCCACCCAAGCCTAAGTAGGATAAAATCAATTCAGGCTCTGGTTAGGTTTGACCAAGATAAGAAGGTTCAATGAAATCTCTTCAGTAGTGCCCTTCTGAAGAAATTTAGAGCAGAAGGCTGGGAGGTGGAGCTCTGAGTCTCCAAGATAGAAAAAAAATCATTTTTCATACTTTTCAGCTCTTTCTCTCATGGGACTCTGCTTTTTTTATGAGGGGTACATGAAAAGACTAGTAGTTAGCTTTGAATATTCAGAAGAGTTCAAGTCAGCTCTTTTGTTCATTTTCAATAATGACTAATATCAATCACTCTTAGACCTTGTATGTGGTCCCTCCTCCTATGCAGCCAACTGAGCACTGAACTAAATGACCTTACATGGTTTGTGCATACAGTAGTGTATAAATTGCACTTTAGAATTTGCACAGCTGGTTGTATGGTTAACTGTAGTCAATTCCCTAAGTCCTCATTTGATTTTGGAATGTATCTGTTCACTTAAAGCAAACTGTAATATACTTTCTTGGATTATGTATATGTGTCAAGGGAATTTGCTTAGCAAAACTAGGCTCACACAAACAAAACAGTTCCTCCTGGAGAGATTGTAGGAGGCATTTGGGTTTCATTGGACTACAATCTTAAATGCACATGATGTTATAATGGCTATTTTAAAAGTGCAGAAGAGAAACTTAACCTGATGAGCAGAAGAACAGGAAAAATAAAGAAAATATCAGGCTGGCAAAAGGAAGCCCAAAGCTAAAATATTCATTCATGATGAAAAGTGAACTCAATCAGTGTAACTTGAATTGCTCTAAAATTATAATCCAACTAACTCCCTTAAGAGAATTAGGTCACAAAATACAGGAATACACACACATACACATGTGCATAAAGTATAAAATCAAGTAATAAAATAATACATTTGGATAAAAAATGAAGAAAGCTATAAGCAAATGTTTTATAATAGCAATTCAAGTCAAACAAAGGAAATTCATGTTGTTATTATTTATGTTCTTATTATCTTGTTATATTACTTTCACAGACTGCATTCTTCATTTTTACTATTTGGGAATAGTTTTCTGACTACCTTCTTGGAGGTATGTGTCAGGGGTGGAAAGAGTGTGGGAAATCCTTCCTTCCTTTTAAGAAAAGGAAAAGAACCTGTGATTAATGAATAAAATAAATCTATCCAGGATCTCATAGTCCCTGCCTCCAGGAGGACTCAAAGCTACTGCTGCTGTTTTCATAACTCTGTGTTCCAATAGAAAACTATCCATTTTAGCTCATTTTCATCTGTGAGTCTGAGCTCCTCTTACTTCCCTCCAGCTTCCAAGGTTTTGATTTTAAAGAAAGTACTGTGCTTCACTACATTTATTTATTTACTTCTTGGGGCATCCATAACTTGACGAAGCTTAATAGGAAAATAGTTTAGTAGCAAAAATAGACAACATTAAGTGAAGAAATAAATCTCTAATTCAGAAAACACTGACAATCCTTTGTTTAAGCATGGCATGCATAAACCAGGAAAACTTCTTCCAAGAAGAAACAAAATCGACTTCTGAGCCAGACTGACTTATATGTGAAAATTGACTTCTCAATACTTTTTAAAAATAAATACTAATCAAATCTATATCCATGAGCAGGACTGGCCTTTAAAAAAAAAGGCCAAGTCAATATTCTAGGCACTGGAGATTGCTTCCCTAACCTAACCCAAAATATCTAGCTCATTCTCTTATCATAGTTCACATTTTATCATTAGTGATTTATTTCTTTGGGTCTAAAATGAAGGAGACATTTTGGTCTCCTCGTAGAGAGATCTGGGCCTGGACTCAGGCTGATGTAAATTCAAATCTGACCTCAGGCACTTACTAGCTGCATAAGCCTGGGTTGAGACTTTTCTTAACCTGTCAGCCAATTTCCCTTTCTGTTAAATGGGGATACTAATAGCACTTATCTTCCAGGGTTGTTATGAGGATCAAATCAAATTATATTTGTAAAGTACAACTTCATACAGTACCTGGCACATAGTCACTTGGTAAAATGCAAATATTCTTAGGAGGTATTTATTTTGTTAGATTACATATGGATTAAAGTGTAAATCCTAAAAACCTATCACGGTTCAGTGGAAAGATAGCTGGCTTTGGAAAGAGAGAATCTGTGTTCAAATTTCTATTCTATGACCTTGAGCAAGTCATTTAACCCCTTTGAGCCTCTATTTCACCTCTGCAAAATGGGAGCATTGGACAAGATCACCTCTAACATCCTTTTTAGCTCAAAATCTATGATATTATGATAAGAAATTGTAAACAACAAGACAAGAACCTAGGAGAGAGGAAGAAAAAGGAGACAGAAGAGAAGTATGGAAAGAGATAGAAGAGTAACAAAGACAAACCATATGTACTTCACAGTTTTACATTGTCCCATAATCCCTAGACATCTGTGTCACTTTTTGGCTATGTCTCTGTAATTGGTCATGACTTTTTTTTTTTTACACAAGGACTAAATAGAGTTTTAAAAAAGATATTTGGATGGAAACAAGAACACTTATTCTTAGTACAGTCTTCTGCACACAGTAGACATTTAACAAATGTTGGATTAAACTGAGCTATTAGTCTTCCATTAAACAGACTGTCTAGCTCAAAAAAAGGAGATACTATTAGAATAATACAACAAAAAGTCATCCCTTCTATCTATGATAGAGATCACAGTAAGATATGAATAAATGGCAGAATGAAAACCTCTGTGTGCTCTGAATTCTTAAAAGCCACTAGAAAGTCTTAATAGGAAGTGGAGCTGGGATTGGGATAAGATTTTGGCACGGTCCTTGATAGGCCATTGGAAATCAAGCCATAATACACAAAGCAACTGCTGGAATATTCAGTAATTAACAGAGTAGCTTACTAGATAAAGCACTGGATTTGGAGTAAAAAAATGTGGGTTCAACTTCTAGCTCTGCTGCTTACTGCCAATGTAATATTTCTCTTAAGCTTCTCATCTGTAAAATGAAAATATCTGCAAGGCTTACTTAGAGAGTTATTGAAAAGACTAAATGAAATAGTGTATACAAAGTATTGTGGAAACCTTAAAGTACTACATAAAAGGCAATTGTTATGAAGAGGGTGTATTGTTCCATAGAAAGAATGTGAGATCTGAAGTCAGAGGAATTGTGTTCAAATTCTGCTTGCTAAATTATGTGACACCAATAATGTCACTTAATCCTTCTGGGCTTCTGTGTCTTTATTGTTAAATGAAGTGGGTGGATTAAATTAGGTTTCTGCCAATTATAAAGCTACAATCTTATGCATGAAGAAAAAATATCAATGAGATGTTACCAAATAACTAACCTCCTTGATTCTAGAAATGAAGGATATTATTTGTTCATTTTCCCAGGAAGATTCCAGTTTGGTACTAGAGTTTCTCTGCAGAGGTGAAATGAAGACTGCAGGGAAGTGAGAACAGTCACTAAAGGGTTAATGAGGGTGGATGAGATGGAAAGAAGAAATGGCTAGGTAGCTGATACAGCTGGGGATCATTAATAGCAATCAAGGGCCACTATAAACAAGGCAGCAGGAAATAAAGAGGTTCTCTGTTTTTCTGACTTGGTAGGACATCTGGACAGAGAGAATTTGGCTTAAACTCTGATAAAGAAACTTAGCTTCTTTTTTTTTCCTTTCCCCACCTCCAACATAGTCAGTTCCTGCTATGAACAACTTGCATACTAAAGAACTTGGGTCTGTTTATGCTATTGTAGACAATGTTATTATCACTGAATAGCAAGTTCATGAGGAAATTAAAACTGTAACAGAGTATATAACTATTTATAGAGTAAGCAGAATTAAGAGGGGGGAAACAGAAATTTAAAAAAAAACTCTCAATTGCTATACTGGAGAAGGTTTCTTGAAAAATAGAACACCTTTAGAAGAAGTTTCTGAATTCCAAATAAAAGCTGGTGTTTGCCTCATATATTTGAAAGGACATAAAGGAAACTAATTTTGCGCTATAGGCCAGGTACTGGAGAGAGTGAACATAAAGGAATGTCTAAAAATACAGTTTGAATGATTTAGGAAGTCTAATTTGCCTCGTTGCTAGTCAATTTCCCTTATTCTTATATCACTTATCCCTCAAGTAAAAGAATATCAAACAGATCACATTTTTATAGTGGTCAATCTGTTTCTATTTCTAGGAAAATAGTGGCATGGTTGACAGAATGGATCAGGTCATATATTGGAAAGGGGATCAGGGATGAAGAGGGTGTCTCCCTTATCTATAAATCAGTCTGGCTAATTTGATTGTTAATTAGTTAATTAGCTCTTCTAACTTTCTTTCCTTTTTTTCAGTTCTCTAGTTGCAGTCACTCGTAAAGCATCTATTGTTTCTCTAGCCATCTCCCTAGCCTACTGGTTTTGAAACTTAAACACTAAACAAATGTTTTAAAGGGTTTTGTTTTTAAGAACTGAAACAACATCAACTTGCTTTGGGTATTCTCAAACTTTGAGTATTGTAGTAAAGGATTTACATACAGAATAAAAAATGTTCTTATGCGAGAAGCAATGAGGCACTTGGAAGTAGGAAGAACTGAATTCAAATTTGACCTCAGCTACTTACTAACTGTGGGACCCTGGACAAGTCACTTAATATCAGTCTGCTTCAGTTTCCTCATCTGTAAAATAGAGATGAGTAATAACACCTACCAATTACTAGGGGCAGCTAAATAATAATAATAATAATAATAATAATAATAGTAGTGATAGTGATAATAATAGTAATAATGACCAAAAAGGTCTTTTCAAATTCTTAGTTGTGGAATGCCTTCTATAGTGTTCTGAGAAATTAAGTGGTTCAGTGGATAGTGAATTCAAGAAGACCTAACTTCAAATCCAGCCTTAGACAATTACTAGTTATGTGAATCTGAGCAAATCACTTAACCTGTGTTCACCTCAGTTTCCTCATCTGTAAAATGAGCACAATAATAGCACCTATATCTCAGGATTTTGGTGAAGATTCGATGAGATAATAATTATAACACATTTCTTAAACCCTTTCCAACTCTAAACCCATGATCTTGTAAAATAAGGAGAGTGAACTAAATGGTCTCTGAGGCCTCTTTCCAGCTCTGCTTCCTATAAGCTATGAGTCAACAAATTAGAGTCAAGTTTAAATAACCAAAAAGTAGACTTTACTAATCTGAGAAGTCCTAGAGACTACTATGATAGGGGATAATCACCAGGATGTGGTTCTACTGCATGCCTGCCTTTTTCTTTCTGTAAAATCATAAACCTGTTGGTATGACTTGATATAATTCTTAATTCTTTTGTTATTTTTAATCAGGTGCACTATGCACACTCAATTCCTGCAAACAGAGGAGAAAACAATTTCTTCTCTCTCCTGAACAGCAATTATAATTTGCCTGGAATATAGTTTATTATAATTCATCAAATATATTTCCCTATGGTGCTATTGCATAACACCTATCTAAATATTTTATGTGCCATTTTAAAAAAATAATTTTTAAAAAGTTGCATGATGAGATATGTCATCTCATTTGCCCAAGGTCCTTCAAGAAAAGGGGCTCACAACTAAAGTCTTGACCTGCTGTTCTTCATGTTCAAAGTGTCTCTGGGGGAGGTTTAACTGATTCTATGACTGCATTAATTTCCCAAATAACTCCCTAAGAATTAACTGGCCTTAATACACTGAGGGAGGAATGTAAGCTAGTGTAATGTAACTACCCTTGAGAATGGGGGGAAAAAATGAAATTCCAATGCTCTTCTAACATCACTGTTTCTTGAATATTGTATTATCAAAAACAAATATTTGTTAGAAAATTATAGATGAAGCATTATCATGCTATAAACTGTCCATCCCAGATTGAGACGCTTACAGCAGGATATTGTTAAGGGAAAATTGCTTAATATGGATGTATCCTTCAAAAAAAAAAGAAAAGAGAAGAAATGAAAATCCTTTACATGAGGAAAAATCTAAAATAAACTGTGGGTTACATGAGACTGAGGCAACTAGATAGCGCAGTAGATGTTGTTGTTGTTGTTCATCCTTCATTTTCTTTTTTCTTTCTTCCTTTCTTTTTTTTTTTTTTGCTTTTTGGTGAGGCAGTCAGGGTTAAGTGACTTGCCCAGAGTCACACAGCTAGTAAGTATTTAAGTGTCTGAGGCTGGATTTGAACTCAAGTCTTCCTGCCTCCAAGGCCAGAGCTCTATTCACTGCGCCACCTAGCTGCCCCTTCTGCCTTCATTTTCAAAGAAGACCTGAGTTCTAATCCAGCCTCAGATCTTTACTAGCTTTCTGACTTTGGGCAAGTCATCTAACCTTTGTTTGCCTTAATCCATTGGAGAAGGAAATGGCAAACTCACTTCAGCATCTTTGCCAAGAAAACCTCATGGACATAATTGGCATGCTGTGGTGCTGGGGTCATGAAGAGTAAAACACTACTAAATGATTGAATAATAGCAACATGAGAGTAAGGCTGAACTGATGCATCAAAGAAAATGGTTAATGAATCTTCTTTCATGTCCTCAAGTCATCTTCCTCTGCATCTCTTGCACAACCAGAAGTGGAACACATTTTCATTGTGTTCTTTCATTTCTTATTTTTACTATTGGCTTCTTTGAATAGTGGTGTCAAAAGATATACAAAATACATTGATGCTATTTTTACTTCAGAATATGTTACTTTGATCAATATACACACCATCATCATCCTTGCTGATGTTATAGACCATAAATCCATTCTTACAAAGCCCCAACATCACTTCCTATAGCCAGGATCCCATTGCTTCACATATAAGTCCAAAAGAAAACACTATCCTTCAACATAGTATAGTGGAAAATGTAGACATTTGATAAAGATGTTGATATGAAAGTTCATCCAACTAAAACTGCAGTAAAGATTTTAAAAAACATCAGCTAAAACAATGTGATCACCAAGACCATGCTACAAATATTACAAAGGAGAAGAAATATTAGAATAATCTACTCAAAAGGGAAGAGAAACAGGATTACAACAATAAATACAGGTATATACCCTGTTTTATTGCACTTCACTTTATTGTGCTTCACAAATAATTTTTACAAATTGAAGGTTTGTGGCAACTCTGTGTCAAGCAAGATGATCAGCACTGTTTTTCTCTCTTGTCTTTCTTTCTTTTTTTTTTGGTGAGGCAACTGGGGGTTAAGTGACTTTCCCAGGGTCACACAGCTAGTAAGTGTCAAGTGTCTGAGGCCAGATTTAAACTCAGGTCCTCCTGATTCCAAGGACAGAGCTCTATCCACTGAGTCACCTACCTGCTCGCCACTGTTTTTCTAAAAGCATGTGCTCATGTCATGTCTCTGTGTCACATTTTGATAATTCTCACAATATTTCATATTTTTCAGCTTTATCATAATATCTGTTATAGTTATTTGTGATCAGTGATTTTTGATGTTACTGTTATAATTGTCACGGGGTGCCACAAACCATGCATTGGCATAAGACTGTGAACATAAGTACTAAATGTTGTATGTGTTCTAATTGCTGCAGTCATTTTCTGATCTCTCTCTCTCTCTCTCTCCTTGGGCCCCCCATTCCCTGAGATATAATTATATTGAAATTAAGCTAATTAATAATCCTACAATGGCTTCTCAATATTCAAGTGAAAGGAAGAGTCAATTAAGTGAGGGAAACTTCATTAAAGTCTTACTTTAAGAAATTGCTACAGCCACCCTAATCTTCAGCAACCACACCCTGATCAGTTATCAGCCAGTAACATCAAGGCAACCACCAACAAAAAGATTATAACTTACTGAAAGCTCAGAGGATGGTTAGCATTTTTTAGCAATCAAGTTTCTTTTTAATTAAGGCATGTACATTGATTTTTTTTAGACTTAATACACTTAATAGAGTACAGTATAATATAAACATAACTTTTATAAGCACTGGGAAACAAAAAAAATTTGTTTGACCTGCTTTATTGTGATGTTCATTTTATTGTGTGGCCTAGAACCAAACCCCCAATATCTCCAAGGTATGCCCATAATATCTTTAAGAAAAAGTTCTACTGCTTAACCCCATTGCCTAGCCCAAAAAAAACCCAACCAACAAAACAAACAAAAGTTCTACTTTCAAACATTCCAGAGGAAAACATCAAATCTGGGAAGAATCATTTAAATGGAAACAAAATAAACCTAGACAGGTAAATACTTTAGAACAATTGGAAGAGGCCAGAGGATTTGTTGATATTGTTCAGTCGCAGCTAACTCTTCATGTCCCCATAGACCACAGCATCTCAGGGCTTTCTATCCTCCATTATCTCTCCAAATCTGCCCAAGTTCATGTTTGTTGTTTCCATGATGCTATCCATCTCAGTCTCTCCTGTCCCCTTTTCCTTTTGCCTTCAATCTTTCCCAACATCAGGGGCTTTTCCAGTGAGTCCTGTCTTCTCATTAGGTGGCCAAAGTATTTAAGTTTCAGCTTCAGTATTTGACGTTCCAGTGAATAGCTTGAATTAATTTCTCTAAGTATTGACTGATTTAATCTCCTTGTTGTCCTTTGGACTCTCAAAAGTTTTCTCCAGCACCACAATTCAAAAGCATCAATTCTGAAGCACTCAGCTTTCCTTTTAGTCCAACTCTCACAGTCATACATTGCTACTGGAAAAACCATAGCTTTGACTATATGGAGAATGTCAAAGCTGTTTGAAGCTTAGCATCAAAAAAACTAAGATCATAAGTTCTGGTCTGTCACCTCTAGGTAAATAGAGGGAGAAGAAGTGAAAGAAGCGTCAGATTTTATATTCTTGCACTAATGGTTCACTACAGATAGCAGCTACAACCATGAAATTAAAAGACACTTGTTCCTGGACAAGCATACTAAGTCTGGACAGCATACTGAAAAACAGAGATGTCACCTTGCTGACAAAAGTTCATGCAGTCAAATCTAATAATATGTAACAAAACTTGGTTGAAAAGGCAAGGAAAATTCCAGTCTGCATTGGAGAAAGGATTACCCACAAGAAAGACATCATGGATAATTCTAAGTATTCTTCCTATGGGAAACTGATGTAACCTGAAGACTAACTTGCCAATCTCTGTACCCCACAGGACATATAAGCAGAAAGACAAGGCAGGGGGGATGTACATGTGTGTATGTGTTTATGTGTGTATGTACATGTATATATATAGAGGAAAATACACACACACATATATATGTATTATATATATGAAATCACTATGGATTCATTGTGTGTGTGTGTGAATGTGTGTGTGTGTGTGTGTGTGTGTGTGTGTGTGTGTGTGTGTGTGTAAATATATATGTTACCCAGGTAGAAACTTACCCATAGTCACACAACTAATGAGTATCTAAGGGCAAGTTTGAACTCAATTTTTTCTGACTCCAGGCCCAGGGCTTTATCCACAATTCTACTGATCCACCTAATTCCTCAGAACAATACAGAAGTTTTCCCATGTATAACAAGGGAATTAATTGCCTCCTTTCAAGGATGAATATTGCTTCAAACTATCGCCAAAGGATTGTGTTTGTGCATGTTATTCCTTACATACTGAATTGGTCTTAATGGAGGCTTTAGGGCTTGATTTCTGGCATCTAAAATAATCTCTCCACTTTGGGATAACATAAACATTAATTTCATGGAAAACATTTTGCTTTTTTTATAATTAATTTATTTTTAGCTTTCAACATTCACTTCCATAAGATTTTGAGATTTAAATTTTCTCCCCTTCCCTTACTTCCCCCCTCCTCAAGACGACATGCAACCTGATAATATAGCCTCTACTTATATGTTCATATTAAACAAATTTTCACATTAGTCATGATGTGAAGAAGAATTAGAACTAATGCGTGGAACCACGAGAAAGAAGAAACAAAATAAAACGACAAAAGAAAAGGAGATCAAATAGTATGCTTCCATCTGCATCCTGACTCTTAAGTTCTTTCTCTGAATGAGGATAGCATTTTCTATCATGAGTCTTTTGGAGCTGTTTTATATCCTGGCATTGCTAAGAAGAGTTCAATCTATCAAAGTCAGTCATCACACAATGTGGCTGTTACTGTGCACAATATTCTCCTGGTACTTCTCATTTCACTCCGCATCAGTTCATATAAGTCTTTCCCGATTTTTCTGAAGTCTGATTGCTCATCATTTCTTATAGCACAATAGTATTCCATTACATTCATATACAACTTGTTCAGCCATTCCCCAATTGATGATCATGCCCTCAATTTCCAATTCTTTGCCACCACAAAAAGAGCTGCTATAAATATTTTCATACATGTGGGTCTTTTTTCCCTTTTTTATGATCTCTTTGATATATAGAGCTAGAGTGGTATTGCTGGGTCAAAGGGCATGCACAGTTTTATAACCCTTTGGCATCGTTCCAAATTGCTCCTCAGAATGGTTGGATCAGTTCACAACTCTACCAACAATGCATAAGTGTTCCAATTTTCCCACATCTTCTCCAACATTTATCATTTTCCTCTTTTGTCATGTTGGGTAATCTGACAGGTGTGATGTTGTTTTGATTTGCATTTCTCTAATCAATATTGATTTAGAGGATTTTTTCATGACTATAGATAGCTTTAATTTCTTCCTTTGAAAACTGCCTGTTATATCTTTTGACCATTTATCAATTGGGGAACAACTTGTATTCTTATAAATTTGACTGAGTTCTCTACAGATTTTAGAAATGAGGCCCTTATCAGAGACAATGACTGAAAAAATTGTTTCCCAGCTTTCTGCATCCCTTCTAATCTTAGTTACATTGGCTTTGTTTGGGCAAAAACTTTTCAATTTAATGTAATCACAACCACCCATTTTGCATTTCATAATGTTCTCTACCTTTTGTCTGGTCATAAATTCCCTTCTTCATGGATCTGACAGGTAAACTATTCCTTGCTCTCCAAGTTTGCCTATAGTATCAGCCTTTATATCTAAATCTTTGTACCCATCTTGACTTTATCTTGGTACAAGATGTGAGATGTTGGTCTATGGCTAGTTTCTATCATACTCTTTTCCAGTTTTCTGAGCAGTTTTTGTTAAATAGTGAGTTCTTATCCCAGAAGTTGAATTTATCAAACAGTAGATTACTACAGTCATTAACTGTTGTGTCTTGCATACATAACCCATTCCACTCTTCCACCACTCTATTTCTTAGCCAGTATCAGTTATTTTTGAATATTGCTGCTTTATAATACAATCTAATATCTGGTATAGGTAGGCCACCTTGCCTTGCATTTATTTTCATTAGTTTCCATAATATTCTGGAAACTTTTTTCTTCCAGATGAATTTTGTTGTTATTTTTTCTAGCTCTATAAAATAATTTTTGGTAGTTTGATAGGTATGACACTAAATAAGAAAATTAAGCTAGGTAGTAAGTCATTTTTATTATATTAGCGCGGCCTACCCATGAGCAACTGATATTTTTCCAATTATTTATCTGACTTTATTTGTGTGAAAAGTATTTTGTAATTGTGTTCACATAGTTCATATAGTTTGTTTTGGCCGGTAGACTCCCAAATATTTTATAATGTCTCCAGAGATTTTAAATGGAATTTCTCTTTCTATCTCTTGCTGTTGGGCTTTGTTAGTAATATATAGAAATACCAGTGATTTATATAAGTTTATTTTATATCCTGCAACTTTGTTAAATTTGTTTATTATTTCAAGTAACTTTTCACTTAATTCTGCAGAATTCTCTAAGTATACCACAATATCATCTGCAAAGAGTGATAGCTTTGTTTCTTCTTTTTCTATTCTAAGTCCTTTAATTTCTTTTTCTTCTCTTATTGCTAAAGCTAACATTGCTAGTACAATATCAAATAACAGTGGTGTAATGGACATCTTTATTTCACCCTTGATTTCACTGAAAATTCTTCTAGCTTATCCCTATTACATATAATGCTTTCTGATGGTTTTAGACAGATGATAACTTATCATTTTAAGGAAGACTCCAATTATTCCTATGCACTCAAATGTTTTTAATAGGAATGGGTGTTGTCTTTTGTCAAATGATTTTTTTTTGCATCTATTCAGATAATTATATGATTTCCAATAGTTTTGTTGTTGATATGGTCAATTATGCTGATAGTTTTAGTAATATTGAATCAGCCCTGCATTCCTGGTATAAATCCTACCTGGTCATCATGTATTATCCTTGAGATAAGTTGTTGTAATCTCTTTGCTAATATTTTATTTAAAATGTTTGCATCTATATTCATTAGGGAAATTAGTCTATAATTTTCTTTCTCTGTTTTGGCTTTTCTCAGTTTAGGTATCAGCATCATATTTGTACCATAAAAATAATTGGTAAGACTCCTTCTTTGCCTATTTTTCCAAATAATTGATATAATATTGGAATTAATTGTTCTTTAAAGCTAGTAAGTGTGAAGTTTTTGGTCTGAGGCCAGATTTTAACTAAGGTCCTCCTGACTTCAGGGCTGGTGCTCTATCTACTGCGCCACCGAGCTGCCCCAGGACTTGTTTTCTAAGTCCCCCAGGACTTGTTTTCTAAGTCAATTTTTGTTCTTTTCCAAGCTATTGACTCTCTTTTGCATACATCTCATTTCTTTTCCCAATTTTTTTCTACCTCTCTTATTCGACTTTTAAAATCCTTCTTGAGCTCTTCCAAGAAGAAGACTTTTTGGACTTCAGACCAGTTCATATTCCCCTTGGATGTCTTGGATGTGGGCATATTGACAACATTGTCCTCTTCTGCATTAATGCCTTGATCTTTCCTGTCCCCATAATAAGAATTCATGGTCATTATCTGTTTCTGCTTCTCATGGTGTTTGCCTATTTCCTGGCTTTTAAAGTTAAGATCTCCTGGAGTGTAGGGGGCACTGACTCAAGCTTCTTGGGCTGGGAGTCTAGGACCTGGTCACTGACTTCATGTGCTGGAGCCTCAGGCGCTGGCAGCTCAAGGCTGTAAGGGTCTGGCAGCTTACCTGGGGTCAGTAACACTGTAGTTCTCAGGGTAGGCGGGCATGGAGTCTGGCCCCTTGAGGACTCCTGCTCAGTCAGACTCCTTTAAAGTATTCTAATATTTGGCCATTGGAGTATGTCTCCCAGCCTGGAGCTGTGCCTCTTAGAGTTGCACTTCCTAGAGTTGTGCTGAAGCCCTAGGAGATTCTGCTGCAGGAGAACATGGATGCACATGGTAGTTTGCCAAGCTGATGTCTACAGGTTCGCCTGCCTGTGCTGAGGCACTTGGGGCAGGGTGGCGAGATCCTTGTGTTGGCACTTGCCTGCTCTACCACCTTACAGGGTCTTCCCCTGGTGTGCTGAGGTGGGGCTTACTGTTGGCTTGCTGGGACACCTCCTGTCTTGTACTGCTCCTCCTTCTCCTAGAGCAAGAGGGACTTTTCCCGTTAATCCCCCAAGCTTCCTGGGCTACAAGAATGCTACACCCCATCTTTCTACTGGCTTGGCTATTCTAGGTTTTTTCCTGGGTTGATGTCTTCTGGGCTTTCAGAGGTCAATAAGAGAGGATAAGAGTGACTTAGTTTACGGGGCAGCTAGGTGGCACAGTAGATAGAGCTCTGGCTTTGGAGTTAGGAGGACCTGGATTCAAATTCTGCCTCAGACACATGACACTTACTAGTTGTGTGACTCTGGGCAAGTCACTTAACCCCGACTGCCTCATCAAAAAGAAAAAAAAAAAGAGAGTGACTTAGCTCTTAATCCATCATCTTGACTCCCAGAAGTCCTGGAAAACATTTTTCTGTTTCAAATGAAATCTGTTTTCTGAAATGCAATTCAATTCAACAAACATGTATTAAGTGCTTATTAAGTCAAGATAGTGACCTCAAGGAGTTTTCATTAGTTTTAAGGGGGAAAGGAATATAACAAATAGAAAGTTTATACAAAGTACTACAAAATAGCCTCTTGAGGGAGAGAGCACTAATAGAGGAATAAGAAAGAGTCTTGTATAGAAGGTGATTTGTCAAATATGCTTGAAAAGGGAAAAGAGAAGGGAACAAGCATTTATTAAGTTCCTATTATGTGCCAGGTACTATGCTAAGCACTTTAAATAGATAATCTTCTCAACAACCCTGAGAAGTAAGCGCTATTATTTTACCCATTTTACATTTGAGGAAACTAAGGTAGAAAAAGGTTGTGACTTTTCCAGGGTCATACAGCTAACTAGTGTGTAAGGACAAATTTCAACTCTTCTTCCTGACTAGAAGCCCAGGGCTCTATCTCTTGCACAACCTAGCTCTTTGGAACAATACCGAATGTTTTCCATTTCTAAGAATTTTAAAAGACCTCTAAGGTTACAGTTATGAGCATGAAAATCCTGGGTTTACTGCTACTACAACATTATTTGAGCCAGCCAAGAATAAACAGAAGTCTTATTGAGAAAAAAGAGAGTAGGAGGGATTAAAGGTTATGTGGTTTCATGAGCAAAGCAGTAGGTTTTTGGCTCCAGTGAGTTTAGTCTTAAACCCTGGACTTAACTTTATCTCTGCATCTTCTTCCCCCTAAGCTCAACATAAAATGAAATCAATGAGAAAATTTACATCAAGTGCTTTGCAAAACTTTAAAGTTCTATATAAATGTGTTATTTTTATAAAACAGAGATAATGTTAATCATTCATATTTACATAATACTTTAACATTCCACAAGGCAGTTTCCTCATATCTCCCTTTGAGGTATATAAAATCCAAATATTATTTTTTCCAATTTCACAAAGGAAGAAAGTTCAGGAAGTGGCTTATCCATAGTCACAACTGAGCCAGGATTCAAAGCCAGGTTCTCTGACTCACACAATACATAAAGTGCTGGACTTGGAATAAGGAAGTTGTTGTTTGTTGTTGTCCAGCTGTGTCTGACTCTTGGTGACCTCTCTTGAAGTTTTCTTGGTAAAGATACTGGAGTGGTTTGGCATTTCCTGCTCTAGCTCATTTTATAGAGGAGGAAACTGAGGCAAACAGGGTTAAGTGACTTGCTCAGAGTCACACAGCTAGTAAGTATCCAAGGCTGGATTTGAACTCATGAAAAGGAGTCTTCCTAATACCAGGCCCAGTGATCTATCTACTGGGCCATCTACAAATCCAGCTTCAGGTACTTCCTAGCTGTGTCCCAGAACAAGTTATAGAAACACTCTCAGCCTCAGTTGTCTCATATACAAAATGGGGATAATAATAGAATCTGCCCTGTATAGTTGTTTTGAGGATTAAATAAAATAATATATGTAAAAGCACTTTGTAAACTTCAAGGCACTATATGGCATTATATGAATACTATTATTTTTATTAACCCATTTCACCAAACCTTGATAAGTACCACATGATTAAGAACAAACTTTATAAAAAATCATAGAAACAATCAAACTTAGTAACATAGTGCTTGGTAAGCCCAGAAATATAAATTACTTGAGAAGTAACTCATATTTGACAAGGACTGCTGGGAACACTAGACAGCAATCTGCTAGAAAATAGACTTAAGCTGACATCTTGAACCATATGTTACAATAAGCTAAAAACGGATGTGAGACCTGAATGTTGAGGGCCATACCATCTAAAAAAATAGAAGAGAATGAGCAACCATATCAGAGAGAAAATTCCTAACAAAATAAGAGATAGAAGCAAGTGTAAAATATGAACTAGAAAATTTTATTTATATATGATTATATTAATATAATCAATGAATCCAGGTTCAGAAAAGAATTATCAATTGGAAAAAGGTCTTTGTTATCAAATACTTCTGGTAAGGTTCTGATATGAAAGTTATATAGGAAAATAGCACCAAGAACCATTTCCCAATGGAAAAGTGGTCAAAGGATATGAACAACTCAAAGAAGAAGAATTGTAAACTACTAAGAGTGCTCCTAGTCACTAATAACAAATTAAAACAACTTTAAGGTTTTACCTCATACCCAACAAATTGGCAAAAATGACCAAATGGAAGTAGTCAGCCTTATAGGGGCTGTAAAAGGTGAAAAGATGATATACTAATAATGCTCTTTGTGGTGATATTATCTGGCATAATAGTTGTGGAAAGCAATTTAGAATGCAAAAAAAAAAATTACTGACATGTCCATACCCTTTAATACAAAGGTCCTACTACTACCATGTCACATAGAGACACACCAAAAAAGGCCCCACATGCACCAAAATATTCAAGGCAACAGTTTTTGTAAGAGCAAGAACAAAACAAAACAAAACAAAAACTGTTATTTAAAAAATAGTAATTGTCAACTTACTGGGAAATGACTAAACAAATTGAATAATGTAATATTACTATGCTGTATTGAAATGATACATATGAAAATTATACAGAAGAATGTGAAGACTTACATGAACTGATATAGAAGGAAGTAAGCAGAACCAAGAAAACTGTAAGCAGGTAGGTAGGTAAGGAGAGAGAGAGAGAGAGAGAGAGAGAGAGAGAGAGAGAGAGAGAGAGAGAGATATGATGGTTCTCTCTTTACATAAATTCACATTATGTAAATAATTCTGAAAAAAATCCTTATTCAAAAAAAAAACCTATGTTAACTTTACAGAGTACAATACTACATTCTCTCTCTACTCCTGCCCCTCACTCAGCACTCTGCTACCTCCTGTGTGTCTGTCATCTGTGTGACCATGTTCTGCTACTGGCCATCTGTGCAGGTTGCTCATTCTCTCTTGTCTGTGTCTGAGTCTGGCCCCCATGGTTCTGCACCTCCCTTCCCCAACTTCTTCCATTCAGCTCTGGCCAGGCCCCAACATGGCTCCCCTCCACCCCACCCTTCACCCAGTTCCTCCTGTCCTTGTTTCTCTATCCCCAGCCCCTAAGTGTTCTTGAACTGACCCCCATCCTCCACTAGGGCACAAACCCCTTCCTTCCTCCCTCTCTCCCTTCCCCCCATCCACTGAAATTATGTAAAAATCACTTTACACAGAAGTCTGCAAAAGGTTCTACTTACATAAAGCCAGAATTGCCTGTCTGTGTGCATATCTGAGTGTGTGTATGTGAGTGTCTGTATAACTATACACACACATATAATGACTACATAAACATAAGTGGAAAAACAAAAACAAATCAAAATTAAACCAAACTCTATGCAATTATGATGACCAAGAAGTTTGGGCCTGGAGACAAATTCAGAAAATGCACTTTCCTCCCTTCTTTGCAGAAGTGGAGACACAAAAGTTGTACATCATATATGTGAGAGGATTGTCTGGGCACACTCAGATTGCCCACAACGGAGGTGCTCTATGTGCCCTACCACATGGATAGAGTTGGTCTCCTTTGCTTTCCTGCATAGCCAGAATAGGATACATCTTTTAAAATGGCCAGACTGAAGTAGTCTCTCTCCTTCCTCCACTGTCTCACCATCATCAACCAGCATTTCATTGATATGGTTTCTAAGATCTTTCATCACAGACAGAGGAATACTCTTTGATCTTTCTCTGAAGAATGGTCAAGAATTGGTGAGTTGAATTCTGTGGGTTATTCTTGAATCTCATCTATCTCCCATCTCAATCTACACCAATGAGAAAGCAATCCCACTACATTTGGCTTTGAGGTTCAGGTTACACATGAATGGTAGGACTATATGGGTGTGTTGGTTAATTTTGCTGAAGTGCTTTTTTTTCTCTGTAAAAAAAACCTTTATATAAAAAAAACAAAGGAAGATGGTCTATTTGTACAAAAATATTTATAGCAGCACTTTTTGTGGTGGCTAAGAGTTGGAAATCAACGGGATGTCCATCAGTTGGGGAATGACTAAATAAGCTGCTAAATAAGCTGATAGTAATGAAATATTATTGTGCTATATATGAGAAATGACAAGCAGGATGATAACAGAAAAGCTTGGAGAGATTTGCATGAACTGACACAAAGTGAAGTGAAAAATGTTAAATTAAAAATATCTTTATCACAAGGAATGGTTTTCTAGGTAGGGGATACAGAATGGATATTTTCAGAAAGGAAGGTAATGTAAATATAAAAGAAGTCAATAAAACCTATTTTTAAAAGAAACTTAACACAAAAAAATAAAAGATGTGCTTGAGCTCATTATCAAGTGCTTTAAAAATGTAAAGCTCTGAATACCTAAAAATCTCAATTTGGAAGATCTTCTTACACCTGATACTATTCACTTTCTATTTGTAAACAATGTCTGCTGCTTTACAATTACAGATGAATTAATAGGGAGACTACATTTCTTTCTTGGGTAGAGGGAATTTTTCTATATGACAGCATTTATTTATTTTGGGAAAGCCAAGCATTTAGTACAGTATAAAGCATTGTTCTAGCTATATCGATAGCATTATTTATAGTCTCAATTGGTCAAAGAACTACATTTAGTCACTCTAAGTACTCAAGATAAACAACACAGTTTTTCGTATTCCAGCCAATCATTTTTCAGTTAAGAGGAAATATGCCACTTACTATTCAGGTAGAAACTATTTGATAAGCCTCATCATATGATATGATTGCCAAGAAGAGATTTATAATGGTGCTTAATATACACTGGGATAATAATATTTTTATAATGTCAACTAATCTAGATTTTCCATTAGTGATTTTTGTGATGTACTGATGACAATGATGATGATGATATCAAGTATTCCAAAGGCTCTGAAAAGCTTGAAGCATGATTTAAAGAGTAAATTTAACAACTGTAATCAACCTAGGACAATGAGAAACCTTAATTCCATTCCACAAACTGAGAGTTCACTGGACCATAGATTTAAAGCTGAAGGGAACCTTTAACACCCTTCATTTTAGAAATTATGTAGCTAAGGCACAGAGAGGTTAAATGACTTTCCCATTGTCACTCAGAGGGCTGATGCTACTTCTCAGAGGCAGAGGCTAATCTACAATGTGATTAGCCTGCTACATTTTCAGTACTCCTTCCTTTGCATTTACTGCCTTATTTTTTTTCTTCCTCCAAAACCAAACCTTGATCAACTGCTTAGTTGAACTGAAAACCTATTCTAGAGCTACCCATAAATGATAAGGTTACCAATAACATGGCATGACCCTGTGTTTAGCTATGTGAAAAAAAAATTATAAACAAAATATAAAAAGTTCTTCCTAACAATTTAAATGGAGAACACTGGAGACCATATATGACATATTTAGTAATTGCCATAATTCAACAGATACATCATACAAATGTGGCATTTTCTTTGCTTTATACACAGCACCATTCATGAACTAAAGCATGCAACAACTGATTTGAAATCTTACTGAAACTGTGGGTGGTTTTTGCTCCAGACAGACACACCATTCAAGACGATTACATGGTTCTTTTATTAAAGAGGCATATGGTACAGTGGTATGAATGGAAAGTAAATGTCCTCGTCACCGGCCAGAGGCCTTCTTTTTTGATCTTCTGAGGATCAACACAAAAACTTTTCCTTATCTTTCAGCTTTTTTTTTCTTGAGACTTTTGCCAGGAGCCTGTTCTTTTCAAAGTGCACCAGAGATGGTGTTTAACAATTTTTTGATTGTGAAAAGTATTGTCTTTCACTGGTAGTTACCAGAAAATGAGACTGAATTATCAAAGATAGCTGCTTTTAAAAGTTGTGTGTAGCCTTTTTGCTTCACAAATTATTGTAAAATTATTGATCTATTGCTGAAAGGAACTTCCCAAGGCCATCTAATCCAACCCTCTCATTTTACAAGTGAAGAATATGACGGACAGGATATTAAGCTCAAGGATATTAAGTGATTTGCCTGAAGTCACACAAGCATGAAGAATCAGAGAAGGGATTTGAATCCGCATCTTTTGACACCTAAGCCAACACTCTTATCATTGTAAAATTAGAACTATGCTCAGGTCACTTTGAACCCATGACATTGGCACCCCCCATTTATGGCTGAACAAATTTGCTCCTTTCTCTGACCTTTTCTACAACTTATAGTCATTTGTTATTGTTATTCAGTCGTTTCAGTTATGTCTGACTCTTCTTGACCCCGTTTGGGGTTTTCTTGGTAAAGATACTGGAGTGGTTTGGCATTTCCTTCTCCACCTCATTTTATAGACAAGTAAACTGAAGCAAACAAGCTTAAGTGATTTATCCAGTCACACAGCTAGTGTCTGAGGCCAGATTTGAACACAGGATGATGAGTCTTCCTGATTACAAATGCAGTGCTCTATCCTCTATGCCACCAACTTTTAATCCAGCATTTGTTAAAAACAGTGAAGTAAGAAGGTATGTGGTAGCATTATTTCCCAAAGTGACTTGAATCCTGGGCAATTTCAGAACCACCAGCATGAATATGGTGAGAGGACAGATTCAGTTAAAAAAAAAGTACTAGTAGAATATAAACCTTTTTCTTCATGTGATTTTAGAGAGTATAAGACTTGCAAGGGTGGGGAACCTGTGCCTTTGAGGCTACATGTCACCTTCTATGTCCTTGGGTGAGGCCTTTTGACTGAGTCCAAATTTTACAGAACAAATCCTTTTATTAAGGGGATTTGTTCTGTGAAGTTTGGATTCAGTCAAAGAACAGCACTTGAGGACCTAGAGGGACACATGCGGTCTCCAGGCTGCAGGTTCCACACACCTGGATAGAGAGTTGTCTTGGTGGTGTAATTATTACAATATTTCATTCTTGGTTCTCCATGTATTCTCTCCCTCCTCATCCCTTGTCTCCTAACTTCCCTGTTTTCCTTCCAAGTCTCAGCTAAAATTTTACTTTGTGAAAGAATCGGTTCCTGGTTTTTTGTTTAATGTCAGTGCCTTTCCTCTGAGATTGGTCTGGATACTCTCACTTTGCTTAAAATGGAGGTGCTCTAAAAAAGTAAAATAAAATAAAATAAAATGGAGGCTCCCTGAGGGACTTTTGGAACATGTCCAGATTGCCTAATATGGAGGCCTCTGCATCCTGCACCACTCAGGTTGGGAAGCCTCCTTTGATTTGCTGCCTTTTGCAAGCCAATTGGCAAGAATGAGTTTGTTGCACTATTGAGCACAGAAACAAACATGTCCCACCACCCCAGACACATTTCTTGAAGCCAAGGTAAAACAGGGAGCAGGGGAAGGTAATCCTTCTCCTCTTGCCAGTTCAATTCACGGCACTCATGGTTTGGCTGAACAGTAACCTTTCACCCTCTGGACAAGACAGATAAATGGACAAAAAAACAGCAGAAAAAGAGCAATCAATT
The DNA here is from genome assembly GCF_003287225.1 of Phascolarctos cinereus. Lineage (NCBI taxonomy): Eukaryota > Metazoa > Chordata > Mammalia > Diprotodontia > Phascolarctidae > Phascolarctos > Phascolarctos cinereus. The sequence goes on along the minus strand of NW_027556180.1, from coordinate 197,736,676 downwards.
CAGTCTTGTCAATTTTAAAGATGCACTCAGCCAATCAAATGAGGCTATCCTACCCCAGTGGTAGGGAATGCAGAGGCCTCCATGTTAAACAATATGGTTATGCTCTAAAGGCCCCAAAAGGTATCTCCATTTTAGGTAAACTGGACATTCCCAGACAAGCCCAAGTGACATGTATATGTATATGTATATGTATATGCATATGTATATGTATATGTGTATGTATATGCATATGTATATGTATATGTATATGTGTATGTATATGTATATGTATATGCATATGCATATGTATATGTATATGCATATGTATATGTATATGTATATGCATATGCATACGCATATGCATATGTATATGTATATGTATATGCATATGTATATGTATATGTATATGTATATGCATATGTATATGTATATGTATATGTATATGCACATGTATATGCACATGTATATGTATATGCATATGCATATGTATATGCATATGCATATGTATATGTATATGTATATGCATATGTATATGTATATGTATATGTATATGTAGGTAGGTGTATATACGTATACACATAAATACACATATATTGTGTGTACATATATGTGTACGTATATATACATACAATGAATGTATGTGTGGTTGTGTATGTATTGTCAAGATCTCCATACCAAGACCACCACTCTTTTTTACTCCTCTCTTTTTACTATTAGGAGACACCCTGTTTTCTATAGCTAAGGCCCATCCAGTAAGCTATGTCCTGAGCTTGGTTAACAACAATCTTTTGCAGTCGCCCTCTAGATGAATTCAGCTACAGCAAAATCCCAGAATTGTTTCACACCAGCACCAAGTGGTCCCTGAGCTCTGACAAGCACCTATACTACCCATGTTCCAAGCATGAAGTCCTGCTATGAATCAAACTTGTTTGTTAACCCACATTGTCAGGGCTACAGCTCACTGTGTAGCCACTGGTATATGTATTGAGATTTGCCCACACTAAAGCAGGTCTCCCACTAACATGGGACACGTTTCTAGTTTCCCTCCTCTAACAGAATAAAGCAAGCTTTTTGCTTATCACTGTTAGTTCTTTGTTTTTTATTTTTTCAGAGCTAATTGTGGTTGTAATAACTTGAGCGCCCTCTTTGTATTTTCAGAGTTAAAGCAGTTACATAACTTCTGTGACTCTTGGGTCATTTGTTTTCAGGGTTGACAGTATTCACCTAGTCTCTCTGCTGAACTCCAATGTCACATCTCCAAAACAGACATCTTGAAACTAGATATCCAGTAGATATAAAACTAAACTTGTCCAAAACAGAACTCATTATTTTTCCCTCTAAACTTTCCTCCCTCCTAACTTCCCTATTACTGTACAGGGAAAAACCATCCTCCCAGTCCCTCAGGCTCACAACCTAGTCATCCTGGATTTCTCACTATGTTTCATCCCCCATAACCAGCAGGTTGCCAAGGCCTACCAATTTCACCTTTGCAACTTATCACCTCCTACCTGGACTATCTTAATGGCCTACTGGTGGATCTATCTGCCTCATCTCTCCCCATTGTAATCCATCCTCCATTCAGTCACCAAAATGATCTTACTAAAGCCCAGGTCCCACTATATTGCGCGCACACACACACACACACACACACACACACACACACACACTCAACAAACTCCAGTGGCTCTCTGTTGCATCCAAGATTAAATACAAAATGTTCTGTTTGGCATTCAGAACCCTTCATTACCTACCCCTCTCCTGTCTTTCTAGTCTTCTTATACCTTACTTGCTGCCATGTACTCTGTTCTGAAGACACTCACTTCCTGGCTATTCCATAAACAAGACCCTTCATCTTTCAGCTCCAAGTGGATTCTTTTTCTTTTCTTCTTGACTGGAATGCTCTCCCTTTTGCACTCTAACTATTGATCTCCTTAGCTTCCCTTCAGTCCCAACTTGAATCCCATCTTACACAGGAAACTTTCCCAAACCCCTCTTAATTCCAATGTCTTCCCCCTGTTAATTATTTTCTATTTATCCTATATGTAGTTTGCTTTATATAACTTCTTTTCATATTGTCTCTCCCACTCAATTTTTAAGCTCCTTGAGGGCAAAAACTGTCTTTTACTTCTTTTTGATTCCCAGTGCATAACATAGTCCTTGTCACAAAGTAGGCACTTAATAAATGTTTATTGACTGACTAATATATATGTGTGTATGGATTGCATATTGATGTGTACATATGTATGTATATATGTGCATACATATACTACATTATATGTGTATATGGATTGTGTATTTATATATATACACATACATACCTTGTTTGTGCATGATTAGCTTCATGTTATCTTCCCCATTGGACTGAAAGTTTGTGAAAACTGAGGCTGTTTTTTGTCTCTCTTTGTGTCTCCAGTGCTTAATACATTACCTGGTACATAATAGGTGCAATGAATACTTGTTGACTTGACTTGGTTGAAATTTTCTTTTGAGTTAGTATCTAAGATTGTTATGAGGAAGAAAAGCAGAGGAAAAAAATGTTTGAGAAACCATGGATGGTGGGGGAAGTGGTGACAGCATAAGATTTGGAACTAGAAGGAATTTAGAGATCATTTAAATCCAACCCCCTTCTTTTACAAAGGAATAAAAAAAATAAATTGTCTGTTCTGGTGAATGTACTGTGTAGTAAACAGTTCAGCTGTAATTCAAACTGATGACCTCTGACTCTAGATACAATATTCTTTTCACTAAGTCACAAGCAGGGACCATATATTCCTTATAATTGTTTAATTCTCTATAATATTAGTACAAAATGGGTGAGTAATAAATATTTTAATCTATTTGTTAATCAGTAATCAATCAAGTATTTATTGAGCAATTTCTATGTACCAGGGGCAGCTAGGTGGTACATTGGTTAGAGTGCTGGGTCTGGAGTCAGGGAAAATTGACTTTAAATTTGCCCTCACACATTTGCCAGCTGCATGACACAGGGCAACTGACTTATAGCTGTTTGCATCAGTTTCCTCTTCTATAAAATGAGGTGGAGAAGGAAATGGCAAATCACTACAGTGTCTTTGCCAAGAAAACCCCAAATTGGGTCACAAAGAGTCAGACACGACTGAAAACAATTGACCAAGGTAGTACCAGGTATTATGCATGCTAGGTTCTAAGGATAAAAGTGATGAAATAATCCTTAGTCATAATGAGCTTACATTCTAGTTTATTTTCACTTTTTTTACTTTCATTTTTATCTATAAACAAATACAGATATTTTTCTTTAAAATAATAAATATAGGTATACATTTATATTTCATCAGAAAATGCTGTAAATTACATTTTAAAAAATCTTTAGAAAAATTATATTCGATTCAACAAGCATTAAGTGCCTAATCTCAATCAGAGACTATTGTAGAAACTGGGCACTATGCTAGGTAATAGATGTTCAAAAGTAGGTTTTAATTTTTTGGTTAAGTTTACAAATGGAGTAATTAAAAGCTGTTGGTGTATGGGGAAATATGTCAATATTTAAACCTTTGGTTTAAAAAATGAATATTTTAATCACAGAAAAATAAATTTACAGACAACTTTCATATAGTGGATGAATGGATGTATGGATAGATGGGAGGGGAAGAGATATAGAGATGGAAAGATAGAGGCAGACAGAAAGACACAGAAAGAGAGAAAAACATTTATAAAGTGTTTGTTATGCATTAGTCACTGTCCTAAGATAATTATACTTGTACTGATTCTTTTACAGGATTGTTGTAGAAATGAAACAAGATGTTCCCTTTTGTAGATCTTGGGGTATTACATATATTCCAATCTGTAGTCATTTATCAGTCATGTCCAACTCTTTGTGAACTAATTTTGGAGTTTTCTTGATAAAGATGCTGGAGTGGTTTGTCATTTCCTTCTCCAGCTCATTTTACAGATAAGGAAATAAGGCAAACAGGGTTAAGTTACTTGCCCAGCATCACACAGCTAGTAAGAGAGACACAATTTTAACTCAAGAAGATGAGTCTTCCTGATTCAAAGCCCAGTGCTCTATCAACTGTGCTACCTAACTGCCCAAATATTCCATTACTTTGATGCATACATGCTCTCACTGAAGTAGGTAATCCCTCCATCAGTAAAGACTGAAGCTCATGTATTCTGATCCTATGCAACTCTGGTCTATGTCTTTTATATATCCACAAAACATACTTGGCAGCTTTCTCTAGATCTCTCGACAGTAAAGCAAGTGTGTTGCCCATTACTTTATCTGTCATTCTCACATGACCACACCACTTTTTTTCTGGCCACACATCTTTCCAATGCCATCCTTTATACTGATTCTCCCATGGAATTTCTCTTTGGCTATGTTTAACAACTAACTTCCATACACTACATGCCCTTCAACTGCCTTTGAGTGACAGTGAACCTTAATTCTTCTGAGATGGTAGTATTCTATGATGCCTTGTTGCATTATCTGAAAAATCTTGATGTTAAAAAGATGGGTCTGTGGGAGAAGTGTCATGACAGAGGGCTAGTCTTGGAGTCAGGAAAACCCATTTGAAGTTGATCTGAAGTATATCATAGCTGTATTATCCTGGGAAAATCATTTAACAGCTTTGAGATTCAGATTCTGCCTCTCTGCTTCACAGAATTCTTGCATCAAATGAAATAAAATGAATAAAGCACTTGCAAACTTTAAAGAGCAATGAACAAATGTGAATTGTTGTTATTGTCAAAATATTATCAAAAGCACTGTGTAGCTTCCTGCTTGCCTGTTCTCGTCTTATACCTTCATCAAGTTTGCCCTCAATATTTTCTGTTTGTGTGTGTGTGTGTAGATTAGTCTCAGAAAAGCTTTGTAGAAAGGAGAAAATAAGTATATGGTAATTATTTGATATATTCTTAGATATGTTGTTTAATAATAAGAAAAGGGTTTTTTTTTTGCAAGCTTTGATATCCTCTTTCTTTCAGCTAACTCAAGAATTGATCCCTCAGTAACAATTTTGTTACCTCTATCATAGATAGAGGTATATATTTGTCCACCTGTTTTTTTTATTTTTATTTTCTTTATTGTCATTTTTCCTTCCTCATAAAACAGGCACATAAGAAACTATAATATTGGAGATCAAATATCATGGCTTCACTGCCATTGACAGAGAAAATACATCTATAATAAATAGAAATCTTCAGAGATATTTTCCTTTTTGTTTGTTATTCTTCCAATTCTATTTCTTAAAAACCCTCAAGAAGATTTCATTTACTAGAGTCTCTTGGCAAGCATTTTGTAAACTATTTTTCCCTCCATTGTTTTATGAGGCATGCAGATTTTACTGGTTTTAATTCAAGTCAGTTTTAGCCTTTCATTCATTAATAAGTGAATTCCATTTTATTTGTAAAAAGTATATATAGTCATATTTATAAAGTTTGACAATGTTGTTAGTAAAAAAAAATTAATAGCCAATGTGTTCAAATTGTGATAGTTTCATTAAAATAGATTTGTTAAATGATTTTTGAATAGGTCAGATTGTTAAAAAAAAAAAAGGCTGACATTTCCTTGGTATAAGGAACTCCTGGACTCCACTGATAATGAAGAACAGAACTAACAGAGCTGCTTGAGGCACAAAAAGGTTGAATGACTTCCCCAGGGTCACATAGCCATTATGAGTCAAAAGCAAGATTTGAATCCAGTTCTTCCTTACTCCAGTATCAGCTGTGTCCACAAGGCTAGCTAGTGCAGTGGATAAACCATAAACCTGAAATCTAGTTTCAGACATTTACTAGCTATCTGACTTTCAGCAAGTCACTTAACTCCTGTTTGCCTCAGTTTCCTCATGGTAAATTAGGAATAATAACAGCATCTGCATCCCAGGGTTATTGTGAAGATCAAATGAGATAATATTTGCAAAGCACTTTCCAAACCTTAAAGCAATATATAAATGCTAGCTTTTGTAATTATTTGATATTGTTGCAACACTGCCTCCCATTTGTTGGATATGATTGTTTATATGACAATGCTACTCCTATGATTTTACAATATATTTTTATTTTTAAAGTAAGTGGTTCTATAGTAAACTTTTAATGAAAACAAGAAGTCAGCATGCATCATTAAGAAGTAAAGATGAACACTTCATTACATAATCTGACAGAACAAAGGAGATGGGATCAGGAAGACCTGAGTTCAAAATCAGATGACATTTATTGACTGTGGGAACCTGGGCAAGTCAGTTAACTTCTCTGTGTCTCTTTCCTCATCTATAAAAAATGGACAATAATAGCACCCACTTCCTAGAGTTGTTGTGAGGATAAAATGAGATATTTGTAAAGCACTTAGCACATCTTCAAGCACTATAAAAATGTTAATTATTGCTGTTGTTGTTGTTGTGCCTTACTGCCTCTCATTTATCTGATATGAACGTTCAGATACTAATGCTAACCCTTCTATAATTTTTTGATATATTTTTATTTTAGAAGTGAATAGATGATTCTACAGTAAGTTTTAAATCAAAACAGGTAGCATACATCCCTAAGAAATAAAGATGAACATTTTATTTACATAATTTGAATATATTTGATGATGATGGATAGAACATTAAATAGCATGGGGTAATAAAAGAATTAACTTGTTAGTCTCCCAAATTCTTAAAAAAAATAGTTTTAGATCACCCAAAGAGTAATGGAAAGGTGATGCTAGATATAATCTCCACATTTCACATACATACATATGCATATAGGTATGAATATGTGTGTATGTATATTCAAATATATATCTATAGTATTACATTATCCTATGTAGCCAATCCTATATATAAAAATTATATTTATATGTATACACATATATGTATGTGTGTTGTCAACCTTTCACAGAGTTCATTCTAAGAAAAGAGACAAATGAATTAAGCTGTGTCCAAGTTTTAATTTTTCTCAAGCTAGCGACATGCATTACATGGGAGTTACAATCCAGAACTGGGCCCTCTTAAGAGGGTCGGTCCAGAACTGGTTTGATTTGGGAGTTGAGGTGCCCAGTTTATATACCTTTTCAACAGGGGCTGATATCACCCTGACATCATCTACTTCCAGAAAGAGGAAATACCTGTTCTATCACACCACCCTCCAACCATATCAGACTACTCCCAACCTTGGGCTATATAGTATATAGGCAGAAGAATCTGTCTCTACCCAAGCCCACGAAGCTTCCAATGCAATCTCATTATCAGTAATGTCCTTCTGAAGAAGTTTGGAGAAAGGGGTTGGGGGGTGGAACTCTGAGTCTCCAAGATAAAAATAATTTTTCACATTCCCCCATCTGATTCTAATGAGAGGCATAGCCTTCCCAATGAATCACTAACTAATATGGTCGACACATCTAGGGCTTTGGGACTTACAATGGGTAACAATATTGGGGAGGAGGAGAAAGGAAGGGGAGAAATTGATCTGCGCACTGACAAATAAAAGGAGCAGTCCATACAGATAAAAAGAAGAAAGGGAAAGGGTAAAGAATGAATAAAATTGTTCATTTAAAGCTCAGAAGTCTCTTCTCATACAGCTGTCTGGTGTTCAAAACATCTGATTAAGTTTTCTGGTCAGAGTGTGGTTTAAGCAGTCTCCAGCAGACTGCCTTCTTTGAGATTTCTTGTAGACATCCTCTTTCTGTTAAAATCTCTTACAAAATTGATCTTAACATGATTTTAAACTACCTTGCCAAATAATCAGGTCAAATAATGAAAGTTAACTCAACTCTTATGTCTCTATTATAAAATCAAAATTGGAAACTTGAGCAATTGTCATGCTGATGTATCTAAGAAACTCAAATTAAAAAAAAGAAACAAAAATTAGAACCCAGTTTTTATACCTTCCATTAATTCATTATTCATTTCCCCTTCAGGAGGAACTAAAGAATTAATAACAGACTCCAATTCATACATAATATATTGAATGATCAATTTTAAAACAGTACATATCAAGTAATAAAACAATTCCAATTTCTGGCCATTTTCAAATAAATAACCTTTAATTAAAGTGGATACTTCTTTTAAGGCATTTACAGGACAGACCACAAACAAGCTATTCTTCTTTTAAAATTAACTAATTGTACTAAATACAGAATCATATCTTAGTTTCACAAATCTTTGACCTAATTATCTTCATATCATTATGAGGAACTGAAGGACCCTAACTTATATAGGAATATATACTAGTAACAGATGTCAAAGCTAAATACTTAACTAGGTTGTTGTTTGGGCTGAAATTCTAGGTCAAATAGCTCAATGCTACAATTGCATCTAGTATAATAACTCAGATGTTCCAGTATCAATTATTTAATAGATTTAAAAGTTTACAAAACTTTTTGATTCTAGAAAATTGCCATAAAAGAATAGGGGCATCACTATAGTAAGGGAACAATGTTTCCCTAACTTCATGTCAATTCCAAGCAGAAATTATGTAGACAGCCAATAGCATTGAGCCAGGCTTAAAGTCTTCCCAGTGTCATAATAGGGAAATTGAGTCAGGAGAATCCTACCTCACCTCATGTGGAATAGTCATTCTCCCAACTTTTCCCTCAAGAACACCCTCTGCAGTTCATAGATGCAATTCATGGACCCCACAGGGTTGCTGGCATCAAGTATTAGTGGCTTAGTAGCTTTCCTTAATAACCATACCTGGAGTCAGACTCAGAATAACAGTCAGTTAACAGTCCCATGTGGTCTTGAATAGCAAGTTCAATATTCAGAGGTTCAGGTATGTGACTATCATCACAGAAAAATACTACTGCTCTCAGAATCCCTTAAATAATGGGAACATCTTTAAGGTGAGTCTTAAGTAGTTTGCATACATATTCTTAGACATGTACTAATTCCTGATTAAATAACAAACAAGTAAAATCAAATTTCCCATTAAGATAACTTTAATGCTTTAGTATTAATCACTAGCCTTAGATCTTTGATGCTGTTTTCATTGAGCTGCTGACTCTGACTCTGTTTCTCTGAAAGCACGCATTTAAGGCCAGTCCAAGGACACAAAAAAACCTAGTGATGAAACTCGAAATTCACATCATTGCTATGAATATCAAATTATTACTGCAGCAAATTAGTTTGCAAATGGAAATTTAGTACGCCTTCTAAAAATTACACAAAAGATTTTACAAACATTTCTTCATAAAAGTATTTCCTTTCCTTAGAAACAGATTACAATTTATCCCTGATGTTACTATAACAAACTAAATTCTCCAAATAGCTTAGTTAGTCTTAATTTTCATAAGTTAGAGCCAAATAATTTTAGCTGAAACTTCCTTTTTAAAATATAGACAAAACTTGGAAGTTTATGATTTCTCAAATTTCAGAACTTCAAATATAACACAGGGTCAGATAAAATGACCTAACAGCTTCCTAACCCATTCCTTTTTTTTTTCTAACAGTATAATTCTTAATCTAACAACATCTGGATTATGAGAGAAACTGCTTTTCTACCAAATTACACAATATAAAGAAATTTAGAAATATGACAATACTATAAACAATTCTCATGTATTTAAAACTTGAAACAAAACCACTTAATTACCAACGACCTTAATTTAGTTGAATTTGCTTCCAAATTGCTTTACACAGAAAATCATTCATCTCATCACCACTGGCATACTGATCACATCTAAAAACTCATATAAAGTTACCAAGTATGAAGCAATTACATTTAATTTAAACAGTTAACATTCAGATCACATTTGTCCTATGCCAAGGAGTGTGCAAAACACTTTACAATCATGTAATCCTCACAACATCCTTGGGAAGTGGGTTCCATTATTATCCCCATCAGAACAATAAACTGAATTACCTTTTAAATAGGGGCTGATATCTGGCACTATCAATCTACCTCCTCAGAGAGGAAATACCTATTCTATCACACCACTCTCAACCGATACCACAACAGTCCCACCCTTGGGCTATCTAGGAGGAAGAACTTGTTTCCACCCAAGCCTGAGCAGCTTTCAGTGCAATCTCTTTATCAGTAATATCCTTCTGAAGAACTTCAGAGCAGGGACCTGGGGATGGAGGTCTGAGTTCTCCAAGATAAAAATAATTTTTCACAGTGTATATATGTGTGTGTGTGTGTGTGTGTGTGTGTGTGTGTGTGTGTGTGTGTGTGTTGTTGCTGCTCAGTTGTTTCAGTCATCTCCAACACTTCATGATCCCATTTGGAGTTTTCTTGCAAAGATACTAGAGTAGTTTCTTTTTTACAGATGAAGAAACTGAGGCAAATAGTGTTAAGTGACTTGTTCAGGGTCATATAAGCTAGTAAGTATCTCAGGCTACATTTGAACTCAGGTCTTCCAGACTCTAGGGTCAGTATTCAATCTACTAAACCACCTAGCCACTATATATAGTTTAGATAGATAGATAGATAGATAGATAGATAGATAGATAGATAGATAGATAGATAGATATAGACAGGTAGGCAGCAGAGTGGATAGAGTGTTACTTCCTTACTTCCTAGAATAAGGGTTAGGGTTAGGGTTAGGGTACAACCTTAGATACTCACTAGCTATGTGACTTTGGTTAAGTCACTGAGATAATACTTAGCACAGTACTTAATAAAGTGCTTAGCACAGTGTCTAGGACATGATAGATACTATATAAATGTTAATTATTATTGTTATATAACATAATACCATATATAACATGTATTACCTTTGAAAATGAAATTGAAAATAATTAGGAAATATGAAGGACAAAAATTGTCATCAATAGCATGTGAACTTAGTCTTCTGGTGTTGATTCTAAACATCATAGTGAAGGATGATGCCCAAATAAAGGAGCATGCAGAAAGCAGCACTTCTATGGAGTGGATTTATCTGTTGAACCAAAGAGAAGATGCTATTCTAGAGATAGAGAAACTATTAACAATGTGGACAGATCAGACTCAGAAGGATATTCCTTTAAGCTTGATGGCAATTCAAGTAAAGGCTCAAAGCCTCTTTGAAGATTTAAAGGTAAAGTATACTGAAAGAACACAGGCATTTTACATCAAGCAGAGGTGGGTTTGCAAGATTTAAAAATCATGCAGGATTTCATAATGTGCAAATGTTGGGAGAGGTTGCTAGTGCAGATATTGAAGGAGCAAAGAAGTTTCCAGAGTTCCTGCAAAAAATATTAGATGAAGGTCACTATTTGCTGAGGCAAATCTTTAATGTAGATGAAACTGGCCTATTCTGTCATCTCAAACATACATCTTGGTGGAAGACAAAACTATGCCAGGGCATAAAACTTAGAAAAATAAAGTTATTCTTCTGCTTGGATCTGGGACTTGCACATTAAAATCTGTTCGTGTGTCCCACTCAGAAAATCCCAGAGCATTGAAAGGAGTCAGCAAGACAACACTATTTGTGCATTATTTTGTTAACCAGAAGGCCTGGATAACTCTCATCTTTGAACAATGGTTTATGCACTGCTTAATTCCTGGAGTTTTGTAATGATAATGATATTTATTTCAATGTGCTAGGTCACCTTACCCATCCAGGAAATGCCTTCTACCTAATACCACCTCATCATTACAAACTACAGATGAGGAGGTGATTGCAAATTCCAAGGCCTATTATTTGCATTTGCTCAGGCAAGTGCAGCTTTGGATGCAGATAAGGACTTGACAATGACAGATTTCAGGAAATCCTAGAATGTTTACCATGCAATCCAGAATACTGGTAAGGCATGTGAAAACATAACAGATATACTCATCAAGAAAGTTTTGGGAAAAGTGTGCCTGCAGTTTCTGATTGTTCTGGATTTCACAAAGATAAAATGTTCAAAGAAGTGAGTAACAAGATTATAAAATTAGCATAAGAATTGGAGCTAGAAGTGGATGAGAATGAGGTGGTAGAGATGATTGAGTCCCATGGAGAACAACTGACAAATGAGGATCTGATTGAGCTTCTAGATGCAAAGATTGCAGAAGAAGAAACAGGAAGCTTCAGAAACTGAAGTAAAGCCAAAAAGGTTTACAACAAAACAACTAGTAGAAGCATTTCATCCTTTGAGTGAATTTTTTTCCTTGTATTAAAAAGATAGATTCAAATACTTACTTCAAATAATAGTTTTAAAAGTTCAAAGATTTAATTGAGGATAATATTGCTTTTTATTAACAGATATACAAAGCAAAAAAAGAGAATACCACTGCCCAAGTGTCTCTTTATAGTTTCATTAAGAAAAAAAAAAGTTTTATTCTCATTGAATTTGGCTTAAGGAGGGAATAACATATACACTCAATTGGGTATGGACAGCTATCTTACCCTACAGGAAAATAGGGGGGAAGAGGATAAGAGAGGAGGGGGGGAATGATAGAGGGAAGGGCAGATTGGGGGAGGGGGTAATCAGAAGCAAACACTCCTGAGGAGGGACAGGGTCAAAAGAGAGAATAGAATAAAAAGGGGGCAGGATAGGATGAAGAGAAATATAGTTAGCTTTTCACAGCATGACTACTACGGAAGTGTTTTGCATGACTACACAAGTATAACCTGTACCTAGTTGCTTGCCTTCTCAATGAGGGTGGGTGTGATGGGGTGTGGCCTAAGCTGAGGTCTTTGCCCCTTGCCCCAAGGGGAATCTGGCTCCCCTTTATCTACAGGCCCCAGCCCCTCATCTCCCTTTGAAAGCCTTAGCCTACCTTTTAAAATCATTCAGATACCTTTCAGTTCATTCATTATCTATTCCCATTGTCTATTCAATCTCTTAGACGTTCCAATCTCTGGGGAATTCTCACCCAGACCATTTTCCCAGACCCTTTCCCCAGACCCTTTTCCCACACCATTTTCCGATACCCTTCCCTGGTAACCCAAAAGTATATAAGATCTACACTGGCACTCATTCAGGGCTGAGAATCTCAGGCCCACAAGGCTGAGAACCTCTCCTGCCCACTTGTCTTTACAGGCGTCACCCAGCTGAGAAACTCAGTCCTTATGGGCATCACCTGGACTATATGTTTTATCACTAATAAACTTTTCCTTTGGCTGAAGAAGATTTGAGTTGAATTCTTTCAGACAGGGCCTGGTACCACAAACTTGGGGTTCCAGCAGCACCCCAAAACCTCTAGGCCTCTTCAGGTGGGGAGGGAAGAAGTGAGAAAATGTGGAACTAAAAGTTTTAAAAACTGTTTTCACATGCAACTGGGAAATAAGATATACAGGCATGGGGTATAGAGATCTATCCTGCCCTACAGGAAAATAGAAGAGGAAGAGGATAAGAGGAGGGAAAGATAGAAGGGAGGGCAGATTAGGAGAAAGGGTATTCAGAATGTACACTGTCTTGGGGTTGGGGGAGGGACAAGATGGGGAGAAAATTTGGAACTTAAAATCTTGTGGAAGTGAATGTTGAAAACAAAAAGTAAATAAATTAATGAATCTTAAAAAAAAAAGAATTTTGAGCCACCCCATGTAAGTATGTAGACACCACAGTCTTTCTCCTGATAGAATGTGAGCTCCTTGAAAATAGGGATTATTTCATATTTGTCTTTGTACCTCTAGCAACAAGTACATTATGGCCCATAACATTTAATAAATGCTAGTTGATTGATTAAAAAAAAAGTTAGATAGCCAACCATGAGTGACAAAGGCTAAGTGCAGTGGGTGGGAAAGTGGCAACATACTGCACACCTATGTTAACTTTACTGTGTAGTACTGTGCATACTTTATCACTAACTTTATCTTTCATTTCATAATTCTGCTTATTATCATAATACAGTATTTAGTATATGTGCATTTTAGTACATATTATGTCTTGTGTAAAGTTATTACTTTGTGTATGCCTTTGTTATATTGGCTAGGTGAAGTGGGTAGGTAGGGGCAAATTCACATTATGTAAAAATTGCTTTACAAAGAGGTCTGAGGAATGGTCCACTTATATAAAGCGAGAGCTATTTCTGCATTTGCATATATATATTTAAAAGACTTCCTCAAATTAGGTAAGTCTATTGCCAACCTTGGAGAGTTTGATCTAATAAAATAGGCCAGTTTCATCTACATTAAAGATTTGCCTCAGCAAATAGTGACCTTCAGCTAACATTTTTTTGCAGGAACTCTGGAAACTTCTTTGCTCCTTCAATATCTGCACTAGCAGCCTCTCCCGACATTTGCACATTATGAAATCCTGCATGATTTTTAGATCTTTCAAACCCACCTCTGCTTGATGTAAATGCCTGTGTTCTTTCAGTATACTTTACCTTTAAATCTTCAAAGAGGCTTTGAGCCTTTACTTGAATTGCCATCAAGCTTAAAGGAATATTCTTCTGAGTCTGATATTCTATCCAGATTGTCAAGTTAAATTATGATTAGATTGTGTCCATCTACACATTTATTTCTCTTCAGGCAGGCAGACATCCATGGGGGCCTGCAGTGTTGGAATTAAAATCATTTTGAGGTTGGGGTACACAGTTTATATATCTTTTCAACAAGAGGCTGAGGTCACTCCATTATCACCTTATCTCAGGACACAGAAAATACCCCTTCTATCAGACCACCCTTCAACCATACCAAACCACTCCCAGCCTTGGGCTATCTAGTTTCCACTCAAGCCTGAGTAGAACACAATGGAGCTTGGGACCTTTGATTAAATTACGTCAGAGCTTGGGTTCTGGTTTGACGGATGATAAGGAGACTCCATGTAATCTCATTATCAGCAATGTCTTTCTGAAAAAGAAACTGAACTTTGGAAGAAGGGTACTGGAGGAAGAAGATATTCCCAGAAAAAAATGACAAAAAGGATATCTGCAGAGAGATGTATGACCAAAAGATGACTTCATCATACAGTAAGAGTGATAAAATATGTCCTCAACTAATATGAAGGAAAAATTAAAAGATGGAAAGGAAAGCCCTCAGCATGATGAGAGGAGTCCCTGTAGAAGACTTAGGATAAGAGGAGTGACACGAATCAGACAGAATGACAAAATATGAAATGAATTATGATATGTGCCAGTGTAGGGAATATCCTCATTCATGAGATTACAGATCCATCTAAGTATGGATGTGAAATAGTGGAAAGATTCTTGGATTTGGAGATATGACCTCATTCAAGTTCAAGCTCTGCCACTTAACTAACTTGAAGTCACTTAAATACTTTGGGGTTTTTGCTGAAATGTGTGCTACCCTTATTACTTCTCTAACAGGGACAAATACTCTTATCTCCCTAGCCAAGCAGAAATGTACCTGAGGATGAAGCCTGTAAGTTGAGTCAGAATTCTTTAGTTTGCTACATGAACAAAAGAGCAGGTAAGTCTTTAGAGAACAGGTTCCTTTTCTTCCTATTGTGGAAAAAGACTGAGAGGCCCCAAGACCTACTTACGTGAATTCTGGAAATTGCAGTCCTAGTTTTCTTCTCATTCTGGGCAAGACAGTAAGTCTCATGGGAAAGTGTACATGAACACTGAGTTTTGTGAAAAGACTTTGGCATGACAGAAGACACTGGCATGACAGATTTAAAAGGGTACATGCAATGACTTCATGACAACAGAGGTCAATCTAGGAGTTTAGAATAGCCAGACATGCTTCAACAAGAACTTTGAGCAAGAGTGAAACAATGAAGTGACTTGATATCTCTCTGTCTGTCTCTCTTTCTTTTTCTCTTTCTCCTTCCTAAAAAGGGGATGTAGCAGGAATAGATTGGTCAAGCATTTAATTACTCCCCCTCACAACATGCAGACTATGGATACTTAATATGAGCCTTTTCTATTCTTCAAGTTGTTTCTAATTTCTGGTTTTTCATAGTGCCTTAGAAGTGGCTTCTTACATGATATAAAATTGTGACCAGGCATAACTTTTATAGTGTGTGTGTCTGTTAATTTGTGAACAAGAAAGCTGAAATGGAGCAAGCTAGAACTTGATACAGAAGAGATGAAAACAGAGGTCTGATCTCTTTGTTTAAAATGCCTATGGTTTTTAATTCTAACTTAGAGATTCTGAGCTATGATAAAGAATTTTATGATTTTGAATATTAATAACCTATCACAGATTTCCTTGAATCAAAATTTAAAGTACATTTGAAATTTTTTCTTCTGCCCTTCATTCTAAAACCAGAAGCCAAGTAGCCACAATGATCTGGTGGAATGATATATAAATGAGAACCACACTGTCTTTCTCCATTGTGTCTCCTTAAGAACATTCTGAGGGTAGTGACTAAAGAGTAGTTCCACTTCATGTGAGGAGAAAGGAATTGACTGAGAAGAGTAACCAAGACCCAAAATTTCAAAGGAATTCCTCTTCTAGAGAAAGAGCAAGTATTTCTCCCCTTTCATTTTTGTTTTCCAATTTAAACGTGCAAGCCTTGCTGGACAGCAACACTTGATAATTATATATAAAATGGGGAGGTTGGCTCAGATAATGTATATCTTCTAATGGTATAATTTAAAATATAATTTTAAAAATAGCTTGCAAAATTATTTTTTGAAGATAAAATAAATGCAAGACATTGGTAAAATTGACCTTTTATTGGGCAAATGAAGCTTTCTATTTTAAAAGTATCTAATATTATTTTAGCAGCTTAAATAGGAAGTTTTCTAAAGCTATAATTTCTGACTCTAGTTTGTTTTAATTACAAACTTCCAAGCCAGTTTTGTCAAGCCATATCTTCCTCTATTTAACTGATTCTCAGTTATCACCCCCCCATGATAATATAGTACAATACCAAATTAGTATTTGCAATTCAGCAAGTACTTTTATTAGCATACCATATGCTCAGCACTTCTAATCTCAGTGGGTGGGTGCCAAAACATAAGACATAGTCTTTGTTTCTTAAGGAGACATAGGCTATATACTCATGTAGAACAAGTAGGTAACAATATGATTAAGTGGCATAATAAATTCATATAGACAATACAGTATTACAGAAATCAGAAAAAGGAGGTGTTGACAATAACTGGAGCAGATGGGAAAGGCTCTGTGGGCTTGAGGTGAAACTTAAAAAGTGGGTAGAATCTGAAAAGGCAGAAAGAAGCAGAGAGATAAAGTAATAACATGAACAAACTTGCAAAGCTGGAAATAAGCATGATATAAGAAATAATTTTAAAGAACATATGGACTTAGTGACTGATTCCTAAAAGAAATAACTGTGTCCTAGGAATCAAGAGACCTGGGTTTGAATCCTAACTCTGTAACAACAGAGCACTTAGGACAGTTCAAATAACTCCCCTTCTTCACTGGCCTAATCTATAAAATGAGGTGTGGCACAAGATGATAGATAAGGATGCTTCCAGTTCTAGCTACTTAATCTGTGACTAGATATGTGGTACAAAATAGAGAAATGAGTCAGAGATAAATGCAAGATTATAGATCTGAGTGACTCAGAGAATCACAGTTTGACAAAAATAGGAAAATCAGGGACAGAGATCAATAAAGATCTCTAGTAAAGATGATGAGTTTAGTTAGGGGCAATAGAATTATGCATGATGATGAGATGATACAGTAGGATTATTACCTAGGTTCTTAGAGATGGAGATTAATCTGGCAGTTTGGATTAATTTTATGAGATTAGGACTTGAGGGGGCAGATCCAAGATGGTGGATTAGAGGAGCCAAAGAAAAGAAAGAAAAATGCTAATTGGACCCAAGGCCAGCAACAATTACTGGAAGAGTGAAAGAGATAAGAGTGGTAGAGGAAAAATTGGGAAAGGAAGTGAGAGTAATGCAAGAAAGCTATGAAAAGAAAACCAAAAGGTTGGTAAAAGAGGCACAAAAAAATACTGAAGAAAATTATACCTTAAAAAAATAGAATAAGTGGCCTAATGATAAATGAGGCACAAAAATTCACTGAAGAAAAGACCTCATTGAAAAGCAAAATAGGCCAAACTGGGGGGGAGGGGGGGCAGTTGTGATACAAAAACACACTGAAGAAAATAATTCCTTAAAAATTATAATTGTGCAAGTAGAAATTAATGACTCTGTGAGACATCAAAAAATAATAAAATAAAGTCAAAAGAATGGAAAAATAGAAGAAAAGATGAAATATCTCACTGGAAAAATAACTGACCTGGAAAACAAACTGAGGAGAAATAATTTAAGAATTGTTAGACCATCTAAAAGCCATGATTAAAAAAAAGAGCCCAGATATACTATTTCAAGAAATTATAAAGGAAAACTGCTCCAATATCTTAGATCCAGAGGGTAAAATAGAAATTGAAGGAATTCACCTAGATCCCAAAGTGAAAACTCCCAAGAATATCATAGCCAAATTCCAGAGCTCCCAGGACAAGGAGAAAATATTTGCAAGCATCCCACCACAGTCAGGATCACACAAGATTTAGCAGCTTCCACATTAAAAAAGTGGAGTGCTTAGAATATGACATTCTGCAAGGCAAAGGAGCTAAGATTACAACCAAGAATAACTTACCCAGCAAAACTGAGTATAACTGTTCAGCGGAAAAATAGATATCTAATGAAATAGACTTTTTTCCTGATGAAATGACCAGGGCTGAATAGAAAACTTGACTTTCAAACATAGGACTCAAGAGAAAAGCAAAAGGTAAACATGAAAGAGTATTCTTAACTATTCAATAAAGTTAAACTGTTTGCATTCTTATATGGGAAGACGATACATGTAACTCCAAAGAACTTGCTCATTAGTAGGGAAGTTAGAAAGAATCTACATATACAAAGGGCATGGGTGTGAGTCAATTATGTTGGGATGATCTAAAAAAAGTGAAAAGGTAAGGATACACAGGAAAAAGGGGGAAAAGAGAGGCAGGATAGTGAAAATTTTTCTCATATAAAAGTGCACAAGGAATAGCTATTATAATGGGGAGAGGAACAAATGCATTTGGGGTAATGATTGAATATTATTCTTATCAGAATTGGTTCAAAGAGGAGGGAAGACTGTGTGTGTGTGTGCATGTGTATGCATGTATGTATATACATATACACACACACATACACACATATTCTCCAGTGGGTATATCCATATGTGTGTATGTACACACACACACACACACACACACACACACACACACACACATATATATATATGTACACACACCTACATATATTCTCCATATATGTATACATAGATACACACACACATATTCTCCTCTGTGTGTGTGTGTATGTGTGTGTATTCTCCATTGGGTATAGAAATCTACTTACCCAATAGGGAAACAGGAAGAGAAGAGGATAAGAGATATGGGGGGGAGGGGGAGATGATGATAAAAGGGGATGGCAGAACCAAAACAGACTTTTGAGAATGGACATGATAAAAAGAGAGAGAAGGATAAACAGAAGAAAATAGGATAGAGGGAAATACACAGTAATCATAAGCGAATGTGAATGGGATGAGTTCATCTATAAAAGGGAAACAGATAGCAGAACGGATTAGAAAACAGAATCCAGCTTTGTGTTGTTTGGAAAAGACACCTTTGAAACAGCAAGACACACACATAGAGTTAAAATAAATAACTGGAACAGACTCAATTATACTTCAGCTAAAGTAAAAGAGGCAGAGGTAGCAATCATAATCTCAGACAAAGAAAAAAATAGACCTAATTAAAAAAGATAAGCAGGGAAACTACATTTTCCTTTTTTTTTTTTGGCTAGGCAATGGGGTTAAGTGACTTGCCCAGACTCACACAGCTAGTAATTGTCAAATGTTTGGTCTGAGGCAAGATCTGAACTCAAGTGCTCCTGACTTCAGGGCCAGTGCTCTATTCACTGCACCACTTAGCTGCCCCTCATCCCTCTCTTTCTTTCTGTCACCTGGGAATAAGAGTATGCTTCAAGACTGGGAAAAGGAACTGGGACCCCAACCAGAAGCATGGGGTGGCAGTGTCAGTTAGATAAGGCTGAACCAGGACCTCTCTTTGACTCTTCCACTTTGCATTTCTTTAACTGATCATAAATGCCAAACATCAGTCTCAAGATGGTCATGCCCAAGTTTACTGGTAACCATTTGAGTTCAAGAGTTCCAGAGATGCTTGGCCCTCATTTGGTTCCAGTTACAGCAGTGCTTCTTAGAGAAGATGACCACAATCACCAATCCGTATTTTGGCTTACCAGATGACAATGAATTTAGAGGGACTTGTTTGTTCATTGCAGAGCTAAGTTGAAATATACTAATACCTGTTTTGCAGCCCTTCAACCTGACTTTGTCCGTCCTCTCCGAGTGAAAAAAACGCTCTTGACTCTCTGGACTTCTTTCTCTACAATTCACCCTTCCCAACCTCCTTTTAGCTTCCTTTTGTGTTATCTTCCTTCCTTAAAATATAAGCTCCTCAAGGACAGGGACTAGCTTTATTATTGACTCTCTTTTTATCTCCCAGTGCTTAATACAGTACCTGGAAACTAGTAAACATTTAATAACATTTCTTGATTGACTAAAAGTACAGAGAACAGGAAGTAAGAGCTAGAGAGACATCCCCAGGCTGGGCATCTGAAAAGAAAGGATTGGTGATGAATATGTTTTTAACAAGGACACCACAGGAAAAAAAAATCAGCAGAACAATTGGCTGACACAAACAAAAGCTGATTGAGGAAGACAAATAAATCATATAATTCAAAGAAAAGAAAAATCTCAATCTCACTGGACAAGTACTTTTCAACAAAGGAATCTGAGTTAGAATCCTTTGAAAAAAGGTGATGCTATCACAACAGGAAATGAGACCTCCCAAAATGACGATGGAGTAACTCTACTAAGTACCATTGAAGACTAGAACAATCAAAGAATTAAGTGGAAAATCAAAGGACAGAAATTCAAGTTTTTTGAGGAAGAAGTCAATAAGTCTAGCCAGAAATGAATGAATTTAGAATAACAACAAAAAATACACTTTGTGTAACAATTAATTCTCTAAAAGAGAAAATGACAGAACTGGAATGCAAAAAAATTCAGAGGCAGAAGGAAAATAATAAATCAAAGGCAAAAATCAAACATATTGGAAGAACACATGAGACCTCTACAAAACAAGAATTCTGAACTTGATGATAGGATGTTGAGATGAGCTGGATATTATATATGTTTTAGGAAAACACCGTAAAGAAGAAAACTTGAATGTTATGAAATCAAAGAGAAAACAATGCCAGGGAATATCAGGAGCATATGGCAAATTTCAAATCAAAAGAATCTACAGAATAAATATCAACAGAACAAAATCTCAAATATAAGTCACGAAGAAACATTAAAGCCAAATTTCAGAACTACAACATTAAAGAACAAGCTTTTTTAGGCAGCAAACAATTTATCAGATTACAAGGAAAATAACACATCATTATTATATGGTTACCAAAAAAAATCAAAGGAAAAATTTAAATATTATTCCAAAGGAGAAAAAAATAATATTGTTTAGTTCCAAAAAATAGCATGTCCTGCAAAACTGAGCATAAATATCAGATAAAATATTTGAACGGACAATGAAAGAGAAGGCTTTGAACCCTAGAGGTGAGCTGAAAAATCAATATGCAAATTCACCAAACTAAAAGAAGTTGAATTATTTTAGCTAATAAGGAAAGACAAAAAAAAAAAGAAAAAAGGCGGAAATGTTGGCTTTTACGTGACTAAGGATCAACAAAGCATGAATGTGGGGTAGGAGTGTTTTTTATGTTTGTTGTCTGATGATATTTTTAAATCTCACATTGGGTGAAGGTAAGGAGACAAGAAGAACATCAATGGACTAAAGAATCTAAGGAGAAAATAGTATTATAGGAAAAACAAGAAGTTTGGGGAGAAGAGGTAAATTAATATTTGAGGGAAAAAAATCTGATTCCCTCAATAGTAAAATCAACATAATTTATGTTGGGAAAGGCTACACATAAGAGTGAGCTGAAAAAGAGAGGTAGGGAAGAAAGGAAATATAGCTTAGTCAGGAGAAGGAAAAGAAGTCTAGAAAAGTAGAATTGCAAATGAGTTTAGGTCTCTTCTGAAATAGTGGTCAATTAAGGTAGTCACCGATCAGGAGAGTGGGGCCTCAGAGAGAAGAGAAGATGGTATAGGGAGATTCAAGGCATTTTCAATCCCCTTCTCCCCTCTTCTGACTTTGGAGTAATGAGAATAAAATCAAGAACACTACACAGAGGAGAAATGCTGATTACAGAGGGAGGAATAGGAGAGGGGTACACCAGCAGAAAGGGATGATCAAACAGCATCTTGAAGCTTACACAATGTAGTTAGGAAACGGCTTGCAATAAACTCTGTTGCAGATGGAGGGAAGAGGTAGACATTTTAGTAGATCAGCCTACATAAAACTGGGTTGAACATCTCATTACTAATTATCAAAAGGAAGGAACAAACACTCTATACCCTTCGAAAAAGAGCAGGGTAGATCAATATCCTTCTTGTAATCCTCTGAGTCACCAATTTTTCCAGTTTAGCAGCTAATGTAGGGATCCTTCATCGTCTCACAGTGTAAATCCATCAGTAATAAATCATACACATCCAGAAAATAGCACCTCAACTGCCAACTTCTAAATAGGGGCTGTAGTGCTACCCTACTCCATTTGTACCCAGTTGTACAATTTGGATCAGGTTCAATCCTGGGGATCCTGTTTTCTATTTAGGGAATGACAGGGGAACAGCCTTATCATTTGTAATAATGTATGTATATACCCATAAACACTTATAAGGTATATTTGTGTATATATATATATATATATATATATATATAATATATATATATATATATATGCATACATTATATATTATGTACAAAAGTTAATGTAGGGAAGATCTGGTCTGGAAAAGACACAAATGTCAGGACCATGAAAGATGAATATGCAAGAAAGATGAAGGAAGGGAAAATGCCAAAGGAAAGGAATAAATTCAGACCTTTTTAATAACCCCAAAAAGACAACTGAGAAAATCATAGATATAGACCTAGGAGAAAAATCAAGGGACATCTAATCTAACCTCCTCATTTTACTGATGAAAAAACTAAAGACTAGGGAGGTTAAGTAAAAGGCTAAAGTCATACAGGTAGTAAGTGTCAAAATTGTGACTTGAACCTAGGTCCTTTTCCTAAGAGGCCAGTGCACCTTCCACTGTACTACATTGCCTCTAGCATCAGCAATAACTAGGGACCAGTATGCCAAAATCATAATGAAATAAAATCGTTATGTGAACCAGCTGGAACAAGAGCATTGTTTTTGAGGTGAAGAAAATTAATGTTATACTGTATCATTTGATAATTAATAATAATTAATATTACTCTGTAATCCATCCTTTTCCTCTTTTTGTCAAAAAACCCTCTCTTAGCCTACCTCAAAAGGAGACCTTTCCCAGATGAATGTGATCATTCCTAGCATATAGGGCATCGGCTCCTTAACTACTTTTTTAAATTACTTTATTTTGATTTATCAACAATCACTTCCAAAAGCTTTTCAGCTTTAAATTTTTCTCTCTCTCCCTCTTCTTCTCCTCCTCCCTCCCCAAGAAGGCTTGAAATCTGATACAGGTTATACATATATATTCCTATTAAACATATATTCTTTTTTTTTTAGCATATTTTCACATTAGTGATGTTGTAAGGAAGAATTAGAACCAACAGGAGGAACCATCAGAAAGAAGGAAAAAAAACAGAAGAAAAAAATAGCCAATAGTATGCTTTGATCAGCAATCAAACTCCATAGTCTTTTCTTTGGATGTAGATAGCATTTTCCACCATGAGACCTTTGGATATGTTTTAGATCTTTGCATTGGTGAGAAGAGCTCAGTCTATCAAAGTTAGTCATTCCACAATGTGGCTTTTACTGTGTACAGCATTCTGCTGGTTCTGCTCACTTCACTAAGCATCAGTCCATGCAACTCTTTCCAGGTTTTTCTTAAGTCGACTTGCTCATCATTTCTTAAAGCCCAATAGTATTCCATTACATTTATATAGCACAATGTGTTCAGCCATTCCCCAGTTGATGTGCATTCCCTCAATTTCCAATTCTTTGCCACTACAAAAAGAGCTGCTATAAATATCTTTGTACATGTGGGTCCTTTTCCCATTTGTATGATTTCTTTGGGATACAGCCCTAGAAGTGCTATTGTTAGGTCAAAGGGTATGCACATTTTATAGCCCTTTGGGCATAGTTCCAAATTGCTCTCCAAAATGGTTGGATCATTTCACAACTCCATCAACAATGCATTAGTGTTCCAATTTTCCCACATCTTCTCCAACATTTATCATTTTCCTGTTTTGTCATGTTGGCCAATCTGATAGGTGTGATGTGGTACCTCAGAGAATGAAATATAAATGCATACTTGCTCCACTGTGATGGAGGCAATCCAGCAAAGAACCAAAGTTGAAGAGGGATTCTCTGTGGATGGTGAAGTACTCCAGGTACCCCTGTCTATATATAACATTAGGTTGCTTAAATCACAACCAGAACATTACAGTCTCTGGAAGAGATTAATGGTTACCCAAAAGACCAAGCATATAGGAAATATGTTCGAAGAATGACTATGGCCCACATTATAACATGCATTTGAATGTATAGCCTATAGTACCCATCCATCAGTATGTGTATCTGAGAAATATAGTAGAGATGGATGATGAATTAGATCCAAAATAGAACAGGAAGATGAAAATGGACTGGATGTACTTCTGGGAAATTGCAAAACTCCTTTAATGATCCCAGGTTTTTTCATAAAACAAAAATGCATTTTTCATACGAACATTCTACCAGAGTTGCTGTTTGAACACCAGAAATGTGTGGAAGCTTGTTATAAACTTCCTTTTTATTTCAACTGAGAATATTAAGAAATATTATTTTATCAAGTATAAAAACCCTTTCTAAGCTTTTCCCTATTTATAAATGTCTAAGAATTAGAGAACAAAGGCTAAGGTCTCTTACGCCATTCTTTATCCCCTGAAGCAATTGGACTATGAGATATTCAAGGGAAACGGCTTCTTCTCTTCTTTTTTCTTTTTTTTGTTTTTCTTTTAGGCATTTGGGGTTAAGTGACTTTCCCAGGGTCTTCTCTTTGCATAATTAGAAAGGATAGCAATATGAATGACAAGAAATTTCCTTTCAAGAAGGTACTGAGTAGTTATTACTGTTCTGGAATGTTAACTCAAAGCTACATTTTAACATATGACTTCTTCCTAGTTCAAGATTGTATGAATATTACCTGTAATTGTCTTAGGGTAGAAAGATGTCAGAAGACATGAAAGAGCCAAGCCAAAACTCAAAAAGGTTTGGATATAGAATAACCAATTAAATTATTTCAGGCAAAGTTGTGCTTAAAATATACGTATATAATTTTTTTTCATTGACACATGGGATAGAAGAATCTCCAAAGAATCAAAAATTAATATCATAAAGTATAATGGCAAGGCCCATGGTAAGTAAGGGCAAGCTAAAGCATATAACCAATATAAAACTCTGAGGAAGAAAAGAAAAAAGGAAACAAGCATTTATTAAGCATTTACTATGATCTCCTAGGCATTGTACTAAGTGCTTTACAACTATTTCATTTGATTCTCACAACTTTAGCTGATAGATATTATTGCCATTATTCTCATTTTATAGATGAGGAAACTGAGGCAAATAGGGGTTACATGACTTGTCCAGAGTCAGAAAGCTAGAAAGTATATGAGGACACATTTGAACTCAGGTCTTCCTGACTCCAGGTCCCTTGGTCTATCCACTGTACCATCTAGCTGCCTCCAAAAGTAAATGCTATCAAGCATGACTGAGAAATAGAAAAAGAAGATATGAGAAGGGTAAGTTATATCAGATGCATATCCAGACACCACACTGGTACCACTCAGATGTGAATCTAAAGTGAAGAAGACTTCTAAAGTGTTGGGTATAGTGTCATGGAAAACTTGCAGCAGAACATGAATAAAAATTGCGAAGAAGAGAAAGGGCATGAATGGGTAGAAATCTCTGTAATTGGGGAAACTCCCAAATTGATGAGATCACAGATCTATTTGAGTATAAAATATCACTTTCAAGACACATAGGTATATATATAAACTATACATTCTTAGGTCACAAAGTTATGATACATATATATCAAGTCAGCTTATTTAACTGTCTTGGCAAGTGTTGCCAACCTGAAATATAAAACAGGGAGGGAAATAAAACTTTAACAAGCAGCAATAAAACTAATGAAATATAATTTCAAATATACTACTCCAATTCATTCAGAAAGGAAACACAATCATCCAGTCCAAAAGATCAGGAAATGGAGCCAGTTCCATGAAAACACATATTCATCATGGTAATGTGGATCATTTCAGAATCAGAACTGAAAAATAACTTGTACCATATTACAGTAGTGCAATTAGTAGTCCTAAGCAGATGAGAATGACAAGCTAAAACAACAGTTCACTTGTGATTATTTTGGCTCCATTTTGAAAGCCACAGAAATATATCTTATTGTTTAATAGAAGTAATCTTTAAAGTGTAGGTTCAAGAAGTTACATGATGTTCATTCCCCAGTAAAGAAGAGCTTGGGGAGAGTTACTAATGACTTCTAGGAAAAATTTGTCAGTGGCCATGTGCTTATTTGAATATAATTTGCATGTGTTTTTATTTAGCCCAATCCCCAGCAATTTCAAGTTGATTTTTAAAAAATTGTCAACTGTTTATGTTGTTGTTTGTTTTTTGTATTTATTTTTGTCCTTCAATCCCTTTTTGCCAACTTTCACTGACTCAGATCCAAAGTAGAATTATGGAAGTAGAATTGTGCAGTACAAATGATATAAGGAAGTAATGAAAGCCCTGAGAAGCCTTTGTTAGGACAAAATCTGGTTTAAAAAAAAGAAGTAGAAGAATTAACTGGATTTACTACCTATGTCTCCTTTGTCTACCTTCAATTTCCTCCAAACACAAGTGAAAAAAGCAATACACTTAATAGATAATGCTATAATGCAAAGAGCAAAATGTTTTCCAAATTAGAATTCTGAACAAGTTAAGACTTTTTTTTTCCTTAATGGACAACTACTGTCAGTTGCCCTAATCTAATTGCTACACATGAGGTTTAAATCTTTGAAAATTAGGAGGAAGGGGTTGAGCCAAGATGGCAGAGTAAAAGCACTGACTTGGGGCAGCTAGGTTGTATAGTGGATAGAGCACTGGCCCTGGAGTCAAAAGGACCTGAGTTCAAATCCTGCCTCAGACACATAATATTTCCTAGCTGTATGACTCTGGGGAAGTCACTTAACCCTAACTGCCTCACCAAAAAAAAAAAAAGCAGTGACTTGCTTGAGCTCTCCCCCAAACCCCTCCAAATACTGTAAAAAAAAAAAGGATGACTCAAAACAAATTCTAGAGTAGCAGAACCCACAAAAAGACAGAGTGAAACAAATTTCCAGGCCACAACAACCTGGAAGGTCAACAGGAAAGGTCTGTTGCACCAGGCTGGGAGAGGAGCACAGCTCAGTGTGGCCACGCCAGATGGTGGGGGAATCCAGTAAATGATCAGAAGGAGATTGCAGGGATCTTTTTGCTGGTGCTAGGATTCTCCTTCTTTGCCTGTGCTTGGACCTGGGTCACAGTTCTGGGTGGTGATCCTGGAGTGAGGAAGAACTTTGGTGTGGTGGAGCTTATAGCGGCAGTGGATAGGGAATCCTCTTCACAATTCCAAGGCAGAAAAGAGTGTTTGTGGTCACTCATAGACCAGAGGACAGGCAAGGAAAAGAGTAAACACCTCGCCTTTGATCATACCATCTTGGAAGAACTGAAAATTTACAGGTCCCTAGAAGTATCTCTAAAAACAGCTACACAAAACCCCCAAAGCTTGGGACATTACACCCTCCACACTGAAAGCAGAGCCCTACTTTAACAAAGAGTTAAAAAGTCCAGTAATTGTCTGGAAACATGAACCAACGGCAGAAAAAAATTCAGACTATAGAATCTTACTTTGGTGACAAAGAAGATAAAAACATACAACCAGAAGACAACAAAGACAAAGCTGTTACATCCAAAGCCTCCAAGAAAAATACGAATCGGTCTCAGTCCATGGAAGAGCTCAAAAAGGATTTTGAAAAGTAAGTAAGAGAAGTAGAGGAAAAATTGGGAAGAGAAATGAGATTAATGCAAGAAAATCATGAAAAATGAGCCAACAGCTTGCTAAAGGAGAACCCACCCCAAAAAAAATACTGAAGAAAATAACACCTTAAAAAATCGACTAACTCAAATGGCAAAAGAAGTCCAAAAATCCAGTGAGGAGAAGAATGCCTTCAAAAGCAGAATTGGCCAAATGGAAAAGGAGGTCCAGAAGCTCACTGAAGAAAATAATTCCTTAAAAATTAGAATGGAGCGAATGGAAGCTAATGACTCTATGAGAAACCAAGAAACTATAAAATAAAACCAGAAGAATAAAAAAAAATAGAAGACAATGTCAAATATCTCATTGGAAAAACAACTGACCTGGAAAACAGATCCAGGACAGATAATTTTTAAATTATTGGACTACCTGAAAGCCATGATCAAAAAAGGAGCCTAGACATGATCTTTCCAAAAATTATCAAGGAAAACTGCCCTGATATTCTAGAACCAGAAGGTAAAATAGAAATTGAAAGAATCCACTGATCACCTCCTGAAAGAGATCCCCAAAGGAAAAGTCCTAGGAATATTATAGCCAAATTCCAGAATTCCCAAGTCAAGGAGAAAATATTATAAGCAGCCAGAAAGAAACAATTCAAGTATTGTGGAAATACAATCAGGATAACAGAAGATTTAGCACCTTTATATTAAAAGATCTGAGGGATTGGAATGTGATATTGGGCAGGTCAAAAGAGCTAGGATTAAAACTAAGAATCACCTACCCAACAAAACTGAGTATAATCTTTCAGGGGGAAAAATGGATATTCAATGAAATAGAGGACTTTCAAGCATTCTTGATGAAAAGACCAGAGCTCCATAGAAAATTTGACTTTCAAATACAAGACTCAAGAAAAGCATGAAAAGGTAAACAGGAAAAAGAAATCTTAAGGGACTTATTAAAGTTGAATGTTTCCATTCTTACATGGAAAGTTGATATTTGTAACTCATGAGACCTTCTGAGTATATTAGGGTAGTTGGAGAGAATATAGACAGAGGGCACAGGGTGAGTTGAATATGAAGGGATGATATGTAAAAAATAAAATTAAGGGGTGACAGAGAATTGTACTGGAAGGAGGAAAAAGGGAGAGGAAGAATGGGGTAAATGATCTCACATCAAAGATGCAAGAAAAAGTTTTTACAGTAGAGAGGAAGAGGAGAGAGGTGAGAGGGAATAAATGAATCTTACTCTCATCAGATTTGGTTTAAGAAGGGAATAGCATACACACTGTATCTTACCCTACCAGAAAATAGGGGGAAAAGGGATAAGAGAGGGGGGACCACAGAAGGGAGGCCAGATTGGGGTAGGGGGTAATCAGAAGTAAACACTTTTGAGGAGGGACAGGATCAAAAGAGAGAACAGAATAAACAGAAGAGCAGAATAAGATGGAGGGAAATATAGTTATTCTTTCACAACATGACTATTATGGAAGTGTTTTGCATGACTACACATGTATAACCTACATCGAGTTGCTTGCCTTCTCCATGAGGGTGGGGGAGGAGGGAGGAAGGGAGATAATTTGAAATTCAAAGTTTTTAAAACAAATGTTAAAAATTGTTTTTGAATGCAACTGAGAAATAACATATACAGGCAATGGGGTATAGAATTCTATCATGTCCTACAGGAAAATAGAAGGTGAAAGGGATAAGAGAATGGTGGGGGGAGGGTTGATAGAAGGGAGGTCATATTGGGAGAAAGGGTATTCAGAATGCATGCTATCTTTGGGTGGGGGAAGGGGAGAGATGGGGAGAAAATTTGGTACTCAAAATCTTGTGAAAGTGAATGTTGAAAACAAAAAATAAATTAATTTTTAAAAAATGTATCATGGATAGAAAAGGAAAAAGAGAAAGAAACTACGGGGTAATTTAGGATATTGTTGTTGGGAAAATGTTCTAACCCAATGATATCTTTTAGGTGAAAAAAAAGACTAGGAAAGAGGAATATAAATGTGTTTTTATTCTGTGCAACACTCACTGACAAATTTTTTTCCAAGCATGCCTTCTCTTCATACTTTCTGCCACTTTAAAATAAAATGTTGACATAAAAAAAGAAAAAGGAGGAAACAAATACATAGAGACACTTTCTCTGAAGCATTAAGAAGACCACCAGACATCTGATACCTAGTGCTAAGCCTGTCTATTCTAGAAATAATAGGAAAATTGAAAACAATTCAAGGAAATGGTTGTCTTCTCTAATCCAACAAGGCTGAGGAAACAAACAGTAAATAAGGAAACAAACAATGAGTAAGACTTGAGGTGGCATTTTGTTCCATAATTTGTATGATAAGCAGCAAAATGAATAACAGTGAGATGATATAATGGAGTTTCAGCTAGACGTTTGAAGAGGGTTTTTTAAAAAAATTTTAATTAAAAAGAAACTGAAATGGATTAGCTGAAATACTTCTAGACTGATTTCTTAGATAGTGGAATTACCTCCCCAGTGAAATGCTTTAAGATTTTATTTCCTGAATCATTTAAAAAACATAAGCATGAAAATGTAGTAACAGAGAACAATAATACACCTGGTGACAAATGTTTATCTCTTTTACATTGCTTATCCCTCTACTTATATAATATGAACAGAAAGCAGGATAAGGTTTAACTCTATAGTAAACAATGAAATTTGACTAATTTGGTCTCTGTTGAGTCATTTATTAACAGAGTCTTCCCAACAATATTTCAACTGTAGGCAAAGAAGTACATATATATATATATATATATATATATATATATATACATATATATATATATGACGATTTACAATTGCTGACCTAGAAAGTCAGAAATAAACATTGCCCAACTGTATATAAATTAAATTAATTCCTTTATCAGTAAAATGAGGTTGTTAGAGCCTCAGAACGAACAAAAATGGAGAGGAAAAAATTCTACAAATCTAATGGGCTGCACTAGACCTCGATAATAACTTCTGAAGGTACTTAAAAGAGGGAAGAATTTAATTTTTCAATTGTGTAGGAATTTCATATTCCTTCCACTAAAAACAAATTTTATATAGAAGATGACTGAACATTTAAATAAAATGTATATTTCACTTAAAGGCAGAGAAGGGAAATGAGTCCCACCTATGTTTCAGACTTGAAATAAAGAGAAGAGTTCTGACAATACAATGCAGGGGCATACTGTGTATGACACAACACTTTCATTTAGCCACATTCATATCGGATCTGCAAATTTCTCTCACGTTATTCTGTTTATTTAGTTTGTTGAAGTGGTCAGCCTGAAATGTTCAATGGCTCTGTAGGATATGTTTCTATTGTCAAGGTATTCATTTAGTGCCATCTAGTGATCTCCAATAGCAAAGCACAACATTTAAAATGCAAATCAGATGAAACGGATTCAGATGATCAAGAGCTACAAATGAAATGTGTGACATTTGATTTGGGTGATGGTTGTGATTGACAGCATGTCAAAAGTAGCTTAAAGAAAGGATTGGATACAGTGGTCATGAACCATTTATAAAGGGCCAAAAACAGCACAGTGGGGGCTTGGGTGTTTTCATGTGAACTGAGGTGAAGACAACATAGTTAGTTTAGGGTCTTAGCCTGGTTCTATAACCTAGAGCAGTTCATTTTCCATACTTCACTCTCCCCCTTTCAGAGCTTATTAATGCTTTATGCCCCCTAACTTATTTCTAACGTTTGATTTTGGGATTTGATTATGGCATTTAAGTGGAGAGGGCTGATCCAGGGAGGTCTGTTAAATCTGATAAGCTATTGAAGTATAAACCTTTATTTGGTACTTTGAAAGTCTTTCCTGATGAAGGGTATGGACATACCCAATTGCACCTCCTCAAGAGGACTAAGGACATAGCCAGACTATTTGTCATGGACTGAGGATAAATTGGTTGGATTTCTGTTGGAGGCACCACCCCTTGATATTTTCCCTTGTCTCCAAGGGAAACACACTTTCTTAGGGGCAGACACCCTTTATGCTAAACTCTAAAAAAGAGTATTCCTCAGTCCTTTTCCCCTTTTGTTTCCCTACCCCACCTCCATATACTTTGTGAGATGCTGAGAGAGCAGTAGAGCTAAGAGTAGAATGAGGAGGGTTGTCCCCACCCAGACATAGCACAATGCTGGGCTTGAAATAAAAAATGCAGACTCAGATATCAGTTGGCTAGAGGAAGAGGGGGAGGATTTCTTGGTCAATGCAGTCTCAGAACATAACTTTTTAGTGAGAGAAAGGTTTTCCAAAGACACCACCCTTCTTGGGGATTGCCCCATTAGAACTCTATGTTCCAGAATTAAGCTTTCTTTCAGAGTGGTTAAAAGGTCTCTGAATCTCATATAAGTATTCAAGATAGAGAGATCACTTCCAGATAAGGAGATAGGAAGAAATATTTCTTCAAGAAAATTGGTATTTGAATTGAAAAAAACATAAGGGACAGTCAGTAAAATGCATAGAGTTGGGAGACGGAATGTTCATGGATGCATAGAATTAAATGGAAAAGGGAGAGATTGGCTTTAGTGAGGGAAAATGCTTCACCCTATTTCAAAAACACATAAAATAAAATCTAAGTAACAAAAATTCCCAGTTAACAACACTTTTATCCTTTCTAGCAAAAAAGAAAATCAGATTTAATAAATTTCATTTAATCTTAATCTTTTTATTGCAATATTAATAGAGATGGTATTGTCACCAATGAGAAAATGAAATTTTCTCTCAAAATCAAGCATTAGAAATCAAAATGCTAGTTCTGAAAAGGAGTTTCCTTTAACTACAAAGACAAATATAGTCTTTTTCATCTTGAGAGTTGTTTCCCAAAAAAAGACTTCAAAAATATAGCAGGTTACCAAGGTTAAAATATGGCAGATTCTCCACTGGAATATCATTTCTTTCAAGTTTTTCTTGTGCTCACTGCAAGGAAGACCTGGAAAGTGTACCCTTAATTGGCAAAGTGGATGGAAAAGAACATTTTCTTTTTTTTCCCTGTGTCACTGAAACCTTATCAATTGACTGAAACAGAATTAAGTTGATCTTTTCTCTTTTTTCCCCATTAAGAACAATGGCAGATTCTTTTCAGTATTTATGCAGAGTTATTTATGAATTTGGAAACCTCATCTCACTTCTGGGGGGAGAAAGAATCAACTCACTTTCCTCTCTCATCTCCCAACCAGACAGCATCTATCAATTCCCAACTGCATTTATATATATATATATATATATATATATATATACATAAAATCCACTATTATACTCTTACCCTTCTAACATGACCTACTCATCAAATCTGACATCTTTGTCTCCAACATGTACTTAGGCTGAAGCTTCCTTGCATTACATATGGTAGCTTTCCATGGACTATTCATGAATTTTAAAATAATTCAGAGCAAAAAAGGCTCTTACTTATGCCATTTAGCAGAGAAGGCATACATTGAGGGTTAAGAGAAATTAAAATAATTTCAGGTAAATAAGAAAATGCAGGGCGGGGAAAGATATCAGAAAGATTAGCATTAGTATTAGAAGGATGAGAATTTTTTACTTTTGATAAATTATTAGAGAAGTATTATTATTATCAAATATATGTTACTAATACTAATAATCAAGGACCTATGAATCTGAAGCTTCAATTTCTTTTACCAATACTATCACTTGCTACTTTATTTAAACTTTTGTGTATTCAGATAAAATGTGTACAGTCATGCTTAAGCTTCACCTGGACAAATGTTAATAGTCAATTGAGTATATGAATCCTAAGATCATTATAACAAGGGGTAAGTAAAATATCTCCCAAGATTAAGCCCAAAGGTGGCAGAAAGATACAACTGAGGATAAAAAAAAGCCTCCCTTATTATATTGCCTTGGTACTACACAGCTAACCAAAATTCTGCACCTCTGTATAAAACTTTATTTTGTTTACTCATCCTTGAAAAGATAGGATCTGTAATTGTTCAGTCACTTTAGTCATGTCTGACTCTTCATGACCCCATTTGGGGTATTCCTGACAAAGACACTGGAGTGGTTTGCCATTTCTTTCTACAGCTAGTTTTACAGATGAAGAAACTGAGACAAACAGGGTTAATTGACACACAGCTATTAAGTATCTGAGGCCAGATTTAAACTCAGGAAGATGAGTCTTACTGACTCTAAGCCCAGCACTGTACCCACTGTGCCATCTAGAGACCCCAGAAATGCAGTAAGTGATTATTCTTCATGAACTTAAATGTCTTGTTTCTTTGTCCTTCCCTGTGCCTTCTAGATGAATTGATATAGGCTGCTCCAGTAAGAAAGCAAGGTAAAGATTAGGATCTTCAGCATGTCAGTGAGATGTCGATGAGAATAATGAGAAACCCAGAGGGAAAGAGTGAATCCCCAAAGCAGAAAGAACTCTGGAGGCAAAATGCTGTTTGAGTAGTCAGGGCCCCTAGCAGAAGCAGGGCACACTGCACAACTCTACATCCTGTTAGTTCAGAAGAGGACAGGATCCCATGGAGTTTAAGGAGTCTTCACCCAGATCAAGCCATAAGGAAATCTAGGAATGGTGGAGAACGGTGTCTAAGAAGTGAAATGCACTATCCCGATAAGATAATGGGGTAGCTGCCACGCCACTCTACTCTCTCTTTAGATCTCTAGTCAGAATCCAAAACTAGAGTGGGGTGACCAGGGTAGGGGTCCTGAGACTTAGAAGCTGCAAAAATTTAAACAAATCAGAAGCAGAATGGAATAGTAATAGGAAAGTTAGTCTAGAAGTTATGAAGACCTGGTTTTGAGTTCTGCCTCTGACACAAAGAAGTTGTACAACATAACCATTCATTGCTCTAGGCTAGGGGTGATAAACTCAAATAGAAAGAAAGGCCGCCAAACCATATAGAAGTTTCCTTTCACAGCTTAGACATTGTCTATGTCCTATGTATTTTTATTTATTTTGTTAAATATTTCCTAATTAATTATAAGCTGGTCTGGCCAAAACTCAGGAATGCTGCAATGCCTTGTGTGTTCTACTTCTCTGCTCTAGGGAACTGCAAAATTCCGAGTGGCAGAGAACTGCAACTCGGTATGGAGTTTGGTAGGGAGTTTGCTCACCTAGTAAATCTCTATATGGCTTAAATCACAGATCTAGTTCCTTTTCCACTAGCAGCTTTTGAAACACCTAGTAGCTGACTAAGTAGAAGCCTGGCAAATAGCTAGCAAAAATAAATATTAAAAGAGAAAAGATCCCCTGAATTGTTCAGAATGATTTCTGCCTGTTCAACTATTTTTTTTTCTGAATGGCTCCATTTTCATATTATGAATAAGAAACTTGTCTCGGGTGATGTAATTGCTTGTTACTACATCCATTGTTCCTAGACAGCAACTTAAATGTACCTATCATTTTTAAAAATTATTTTGTCATTTATTTTTAACATCCTTTTCTTTTTAAATTTTGAGTTCCAGATTCTCTACCTCTCTCGCTCCAACCCCTCCCTCACCCACTGAGAAGGCAAACAATATGATATCAATTATATGGGTAAAATCATGCAAAACTTATTTTTATGTTAGCTATATCACAAAACAAAGCAAAAAAAAAAAAAGGAAAGAAAGTGGGCAAGAAAATTATACTTCAATTTGTACTCAGAGTTCATCAGTTCTTTCTCTGGAGGCAGATAGCATTTTCTCATCATGACTCCCTTTGGAATGTCTTGGATCAGCAGCCAAGTCTTCCACAGCTATTCAGCATTACAACATTGCTGTTACTATGCACAATGATTTCCCAGTTCTTACTTCATTTTGCATCAGTTCATATAGATCTTACCATGTTTCTCTGAAACCACACCCCTCATCATTTATAGCATCATTGTACTCCATCAAAATCACATACCACAACTTGTTTAGCTGTTCCCCAATTGATGTGAATCCCCTAATTTTCCAATCATTTGCTACCACAATAAGAGCTGCTATAAGTACTTTTGTACATGTGGCCCTTTCCTTTTTCCTTTGATATCTTTGGGGTACAACCAAGTAGTGGTATTGACAGATCAAAAAGTATGCAGTTTTACAGCCTTTTGGGCATAGTTCCAAACAGTTCTCCAGAATGGTTGGACCAATTCACTAATAGTTCATTAATATACCTATTTTTCCTCATCCCATCCAGCATTTGTCATTTCTCAGTGGTGTGAGGTGGTAGTTCAGAATTGTTTTAATTTGCATTTCTCTAGTCAATGTGATTTAGAGCATTTTTATATGACTATACATAGCTTTGATTTCTTCTTTTGAAAGCTGCCTGTTCATATGTTTTGACCTTTTATCAACTGGGGAATGGCTTTTATTTTCATAAATTTACTCAGTTCCCTGTATATTTTAGAAATGAGGTCTTTATCAGAAAAAAAATCTGCTGTAATTTTTAAAAAATATTACTTCATTGTCTTTGGTGTCTTTTAGTAAAACATAGTTTCCTAGATTATCACTTTTAATTATGTCTATTTTTGCTTTTGTTTTGTCTGAGATGATGATTGCTACCTCTGCCTTTTTTTACCTTGGCTGAAGCATAATAGAGTCTGTTCCAGTCCTTTATTTTAACTCTGTGTGTCTTTCTATTTTAAGTGTTTCTCTTATAAACAATATATTGTTGGATTATGGTAATTCTTTCTTGTAATTCTAGTAATTCCATTCTGCTAATTGCTTTTGTTTTATGAGTTAGCTCATCAGCTTTATATTCACAGTTATAATTACTGTGCATTTCCCTCCATCCTATTTTCTTCTGTTCATCCTTCTCATCTCTTTTTATCCTGTCCTTCCTCAAAAACCTGTTTTGGCTCTGGCCACTGCCTTCTTTAATCTGGTCTCCTTTTTATCATCTCCCTAACCCCATATGTCATAGATTTCTATGAGTGTGTATATAGTCTTCCCTCTTTGAACCAACTGTGATGAGAATAAGATTCCAGCATTGCCCACCATCACACCATTTCCCCCTCCAGTATAAAAGTTCTTTCATCATGATTTTCAGGTAGTCCAGTGATTTTTAAATTGTCTCTCCTGGATCGATTTTCCAGGTTGGTTGTTTTACCGATGAGGTATTTTAAGTTTTCATCCATTTTTTCATTTTTTTTGTTTCTGTTTGACTGATTCTTGCACTCTTATAGAGTCATTAGTTTCCATTTGTCCAATTCTAGTTTTTAACAGATTGTTTTCTTCTGTTAGTTTTTGTACTTCCTTCTTCAATTGGCCAATTGTATTTTTAAGGGATTTGTTTTCTTCAGTGTACTTTTTTTCCAATTGGCCAATTGTATTTTTGAAGGACTCTTCTACCTCTCTCCTTAGACTTTAAAAATTCTTCTTGAGTTCTTCTAAGAAGGCTTTTTGGGCTTCAGACCAGTTCATATTCCTTTCTGATGTTGCACATGTGGTTTGTTGACAATGCTGTCCTCTTCAGAATTTCTGTCTTGATCTCCACTCTTCTCATAATATGAATCTATGGTACATTTCTTCTTACTCATGGTGTTTCTTTATTCCCTGGCCTTTAAAGAGATTGAGCTCTCCTGCTGGGGAACAGAGGGCACTGACCCAAGCTTCTTGTGTTGGGAGCCTAGCTCTTGATCACCGGCTTTGTGTGCTGGGGACTCTTATGTTGGCAATTGGAGGCTACAGGGTTTTGGCAGCTTACCTCGTGTTATACTGGAATCAGCAAGGCTAGAACTTTCAGGCAATT
Organism: Phascolarctos cinereus; assembly: GCF_003287225.1. Taxonomy (NCBI): domain Eukaryota; kingdom Metazoa; phylum Chordata; class Mammalia; order Diprotodontia; family Phascolarctidae; genus Phascolarctos; species Phascolarctos cinereus. The sequence continues at coordinate 197,699,082 of NW_027556180.1, read as the reverse complement.
CTAGGTTGCCTGCTTTTCTTTTCCTCTAGCTTTCTTCAGCTCCTTTTAGATAGGTGGTGCAGGGTGTTTATCTGCCTGTGGCCCCTTGCAATGTTGCCTCCCTCGTTTCTGTTAATGCACTGGGAGATTCCTTTGTGGTAGAGTGCCGAGATACCTGGTGTTTTTTCTGAGCTGGTTTCCACAGGTTCCCCCACCCTTACTGAGGCACTTGGAGGTCCAGGTGTTGGTGTTTGCCTGCTCTACCATCTGGGCTTCAGGATCTCCTCCTGGCTGACAGTTGGAGGTGTTGAGTTGGAATCAGCAAGACTGGGACTTCAGGAAGGTTGTTTTCTTCAGCTCCTTTCAGATGAATGTTGCAGGGTGCTTATTCACCTGGGGCCCTTTGTAGTGCTGCTTCCCTTATTTTTGCTGAGGCACTGGGAGACCAGTTTGCTGGGTTGCTGCACTGCTGTTCCCCATCTTTCTTCTAGTTCAGCTGTTCCAGGGTTGTTTTTTTTTTCCTAGGGTGACATTTTCTGTGTTTTTAGGGGTTGATAGAGGAGGGTGAGAGCCTTTTTCACTCGGCCCTCTTGGCTACCAGAAGCAGAAGTGACTAAAAGTTCTTTCTATCATGTCTCCTTATGTAAGAAAATTTCCCCCATTCTATCTCTCCCTTCCCCCTTCTCCCATCTCTCTTTCTTACTACTATTTTTTTTAGAACATCCCAACATAATCAACTCACACCTTTGTCTATGTACACTGCTTTTAACTGCCCTAATAATGATAAAATTCTTAGGGGTTACATGTATCATCTTTCCATATAGAAATGTAAATATTTTACCTTTATTGAGTCGTTTATGATTACTCTTGTATGTTCACCTTTTTATGCTTCTCTTGAGTCTTCTGTTTGAATATCAGATTTTCTATTCAGCTCTGGTCTTTTCATCAGGAATGTTTGAAAGTCTTCTATTTAATTAAATATTTATTTTAACCCTCAAGGATTATATTCAGTTTTGTTGTGTTATTCTTGATTGTAACCCTAGCTCCTATGCATTCCAGAATATCATATTCCAAGCCCACTGCTCCTTTAATATGAAAGCTGCCACACCCTGTGTGATCCTGACTACAGTTCCATGATACACGAATTGTTTCTTTCTGGTTGCCTGCAGTATTTTCTTGACCTGGGAGCTCTGGAATTTGGGTATAATATTCCTGGGAGTTTTCATTTGGAGATCTCTTTCAGGAGGCAACTAACAGATTCTTTCAATTTCTATTTTATCCTCTGGATCTAAAATACTGGGGCCATTTTTCTTTATAGTTTCTTGAAATATGATTACAGGATCTTTTTTTTTTTAATCATGACTTTCAGTTACTCCAATAATTTTTTAAATTATCTCTCTTTGATCTATTTTCCAGATCAGTTTTTTCCCCTCAATGAGATACTTTACATTTTTCTCCATTTTTTTTCATTCTTTTGACTTTATTTTATTATTTTTTGATGTCTCATGGAGTCATTAGCTTCCACTTGCCCAATTCCAGTTTTAAGGAGTTCTTTTCTTCAATGAATTTTTGTGCCTCTTTTACCAAGCCGTTAGTTCTTTTTCCATAATTTTCTTGCATTTCTCTCACTACTTTTCCCAATTTCTTCTCTACCACTCACCTCCTTCTTTAGCTTTTCAGGAATTCTTGTTGAGCTTGTGTCTAATTTGCATTTTTTCTTTGAGGTTTTGCTTCTAGCTATTTTCATGTTGTCCTCTTCTGAGTTTGGGTCTTGATCTTCCCTGTCACCATAATAGCTTTTTATGATCTCTTTTGCTGTTGTTATTGTTTGCTTCTTTTTTCAACCTATTTCTTGACATAGAAATGTTAAAGTTGGGCTTCTGCTTACCTGAGGAGGACTTGACTTGTCCCAAACCTTAGGCTTTTTTGTGCTGCTATTTTCAGAGGTAGTTCTGGGGGTCTAAAAGTTCTTCATGTTTCTGAGGCAGTATGAATAAGGGAGAGGAGTGGTCACTTCTCTCTTGTTCTGTACTGTGGTCTTTACCCAACAAGGATCCCTAATCCCCTGTAGCCACAAGTGCCAGCATTCCTCTTGGCCTTTAAAAAGTGACCATGTCTCCTGCTCCTCTGCAGCCACAAGCACTTGTCTTCCTCTCCACCCTGGAATGTTTCTGGATTGAGAGTTCTGAAATCAATAACTGCTACTGCTGTTGCTGTTACAGCCACCCCCAAAGCACACTGATAGTGAGGCCAGCACCTGTGCCAGTGGCACAGACCTCTCCTCTCAACCTTTTAATTTGTCTTGTGCTGGAAAAATGTCTCTTCCCAATGTTTTCTTGGCTATGCCACTCCAGAATTTGATTTGACATGTTATTTTAAAATTGTTTGGAGTGGAACGTTGAGAGAATTAATTTGGGTTGCTGCCACTTCTCTGCCATATTGGCTTCTCCCCATATTGGTCTTAGTATTAACTCAGTTATTACTTACACTGTGTCCAGGCTACTCTACTCTGGAATCAGCTTCTTTGGCCTTCAGTGAAGGTGTCAAAGTCTGGGACTGCCACCTAGGAATAAATATTTCTTCATATGTCCTCACTTAGTCATTCTCAAAATATCTCCTCATAACTCATAGCCACTAAATCTGCACTAACTCTTATGCCAGGTTCTTAGTAAGAAAGTATTCTTCTAGGGGTCTCCATGATGTGATCCCTGGAACTGTTTCTTCTTCAACCTATCCTTCTGTTCTGATCTGCCTAAAACAATTTCCATTTCCAATGTTCCCTACCTAATTTTGCATTAAATATTCAAAAAATTTCCCCCACTGAGGCTACAACTCACCTCCCTGTCTCAGCCTGGGTCCACATACAATAATGTCCACACTATATTACTATCTTCTGAATCTGCATTCTCTTGTGATTCTGTCCCTAACTCCCCACTTACTGACAGAACAAAGTTGACCCTTTCTAAAGCTGAAAAACTAGTGGATACTTTTTTTTTTCACATTATCAGCTGCATACTCTGATCACTTCTGCATTTCAGGGCTCTGAGTCATCGAGTCCAGTTCAGATGCAATTTGGGTTAAACGACCTCCTTTGCTTCCCAACAAAGTTCATCTTACAGGCTTCATGCTTTTTTGTCATAGTTATAAATAAGATGTCACAGCACATTAATGTCCCAGATTTTTATTGTTAGTGCTCCCTGTCCTCTGATGCAGACATGACCAAAGGAAGAACTGTCAATGATACAGTTGTTCTTTTTTTTTTCAATTTTTATGTCAGGTATTTCCTCTCCATGCCTGATGCCCAAAATTCGCCTAGTCAATGGCAAAGTCCATGACTCATATCTCATCTTACCAGGCCTTCGTCAAACCCTTTTCTCTTCTCTCCCAATTATACTACAACAGTTGCAGAATTATCAGACTTCTTTCCAGATCAAAGGAATCAAATATCAACAATGGTAATTGCTTCATACAGCTTAGCTATGATAGCTAATTATAGCTATAACTCTAATCATAAACATGAGGAAAACACTTCCTTTGCAAACACATCTCTTTGTGTCTGTTTTTTTCTGTTATGCTAGCAGGCTCACTGAAATATCAATGTATTTCTAATACCATAACATATAATAAAGATAAAATTACACATGTCATCAAGGAACACTATCAATAAATTTTTATTAAATGAAGAATATGTTGCAAGTACATATTTTATGGTAAAGTTTTATTTCATTTGAATGCCATTTTCTCAGTATGCATACATACATGTGACCATATAGACATGCACATATGTACACACAGATACGTGCTTCTTGCCAAGTTTTAGATACTAATATAGGAGGAAGATTGTGGAATATCATCAGCAGTCTTTAAAAATAATATAATAAGATATTTCTTTTGCTTTTTTTTTTCTTTGAGAGGCAGTGGGGTGAAGTGACTTGCCCAAGGTCACACAACTAGTAAGTTCTGAGGCCAGATTTGCACTCAGGTCTTCCTGAATCCAGGGCCACTCCTCTCTCCACTGAGCCATCTAGCTGCCTCCAGTAAGATTCTTAACTGAATTAATTAAACATAATTCCACTGAAGGCAGAAAATATAATACCAATTTATCTTTCCAATGATTCTGTTAAGTAGAATAGCACAAATTAAAATGTTATATAACTGAAAAAAAAAAGGAAAACTAAATCACACTGAAGTTGAGGAAAGTGCATCCATTTGCATCATTGACATTGTGGAAAAATTGTTAAATATATTTAGCTGCCAATAAAACTTTTCCACTAGATTTTCTGAATATGCCAAGAAAATAAAGACGATAACTGACCCCTTGTGGGTACTTTAAGAAATTACACCATTATGTTTTAGATAATTAAAGACAATGTAAAGAACATTCTAAATGAGCAGGGATTGTATAAAAATAAGAGGACAAATTTAATTTAAACCTCATAATGAAAGAGGGTAAATGTTTGACATAAATATTGTAATTCAGTGTTAATTCTAATATCTCTAATTAACCCACTTCTGATATCCACTCCTTTTGTATGTTCTGTTATGCAAACCAAAATGAATTAAGTAAGGCATTAGCAATGGAAGCTAGGGTCTCACTTTTAAGTTGCCTCTGTCCTCTCAAAGACCTAGTTCTACAGTTACCTCACTCATTGGCATTACTAATTATTATTAATTCTTCTGATGTTCACAGTGACATTGGATCCCTGACAACAAAGAGAAGTAAATGTATGTAAGTTCCAAAATGGACAGTGAGAAGAACCAGTCCAAGTATGAGCTTTGAAAAAAGAGAAGGAAAAAGAAAAACTTGGTTGAGTTATAAGGTCTTGAAAGAGGAAGAAAATGGGATTGTAACATGGAAATAATTTATTTTGGTTCTTTGTTACCAACTTCATTTCCACAATTCCCAATATTATCAAAGCATTTATCAAAGACAAGTTATTTCCTATTTTTGCGTTTGACTACGTGGGAAACAACAAAACATTAAGTAGATGCAAAGGTTCAAGATTTCCTCTGAGACATCTTAGGCAAGATTTGCTGGTGGGGGATGTTTTAAAATGAATGAGTATAATCTGTTTTGCTTGTAAGATGAAATTCCAAGACTTAAGGAAAAGACAGAGGGTATCTTTGCTTTATAATCCTTCCCACACATGATAATGTGTCTTAAGGATATGATGTATTTTGCCTTAAATCATTATTTTGTGGCTTCAAGCAGGACTAGTTTGTACTCACCTAGGGTTAGGGAAAACCACAAGCATAGAGTCTCTGAATGCTTCCTTTTATCCCAGATTAATACTCTACTGTAAACCCCGAGACCTGAAATCATTTCAATTTCCAGGCATCCTTTCCCTTAGACAGAGTATGACATATTAGGTGGAGGAGAGATAGACTTGCATTTTATCTCAGTCTCCTGTCAGATTTGCTCTCTACATCCTAACTCTGGTTTCCTTCTTTACATTATCCCCTGCCCTTGGCCTCCAACTTCTAAGAATCTAATCAATACATCAAATATCGATTGAGTTATTGTGTGTCCACTATTGTGCTGGATTCTGTGGAGGAGGGGAGGACACAAAAGAAATATAAACTCCCTTACCACAAAGTGCTTTTAGTGTAACTGGGGAGAATTTTCATGAGAAGAAACTGAAAGAAAAAATAAAGAAGAAAGAAAGCATCTTGCCGTGGAAAAAGCAATGGCATTTGGAGCTAGATGTGCTGAATTTATATTCAAACTCTGCTACTGGCTATCTTCTCACATGGTAACATTTACCACACAAGGTTATTGTGAGGAGCAAATGAGATAAGATATATAAAATGCTTTGTAAAACCTTACAGCTGGGGTTATGCTGTTAAATGTTCAGCAACTGCCTTTCTGAAAATAAAAATGTGCTCATGACACAACTTTAGTTTAGTCAACATAATTAATATTTTTTTACATCATTTTCTTTCATCTAGAAAATCAACAAAACAATAAGTAAAGCCCTGATTTGCAGCTCTTGCAGATTTCTGAGGTGGAAATGCTCACAATGAAAATTTTAATATTCAGCTCTTTAGAGCTGGTTAGAGTTGACTCCAGTACAACCCTCCTTATAACACTATATAAATATCAGACATTATGCTTATTACTTGTGTATCTTTGGAATGGTCACTTAGCATCTCTGGGCTTCACTTTCTTAAACCGTAAAATAAGATGATTAGATGGAGAGACTTTGCCAGTCAAATACTATGATCCAATATAAAACATACAATAATTGCTTGAAGGTACTGGAAAAGTTGAGCCTGAGGAAAAACTAAAGGATCATGATATCCATCTTCATGCATTTGAATTACTCTTATATAGAAGAATGTCTTTTCTTTTCTTTTTTTTTATTTTTCATTTTTACATTCACTTTTATAAGATTTTGACTTCTAAATTCCCCCCTGTCCTTCACGTCCCCCAATCCCGAAGATGGCGAGCAATCTCATATAGGCTATACGTGTACAATCATATTAAAATATTTCCACATTATTATTATTTTTCTAGCAGTATAAATTAATTTTTGGTAGTTTGATTGGTATGGTACTGAATAAGTAAATTAATTTAGGTAGAATTGCCATTTTTATTATATTAGCTCATAAGCAACTGATATTTTTTCAGATTTTTTTAAATATGACTTTATTTGTCTGAAAAGTGTTTTGTAATTGTGTTCATATAGTTCCTAGATTTGTCTTGGCAGGTAGACTCCCAAATACTTTATATTGTTTACAGTTATTTAAATGGAATTTCTCTTTCTCTCTCTTGCTGATGGGCTTTGTTAGTAATATAAAGAAATGCTGATGATTTATGTGAGTTTATTTTATATCCTACAACTTTGCTAAAGTTATTAATTATTTCAACTAGTTTTTTAGTTGATTCTCCAGCATTCTCTAAGAGTACCATAATATCATCTGCAAATAGTGAGTTTGTTTTTTTTTCTTTGCTTATATTAATTCCTTCAGTTTCTTTTTCTTCTCTTATTGTTACAGTTAACATGTCAAGTACAATATTGAATACTAGTGGTGATAATGGGCATCCTTATTTCACCCCTGATCTTATTGGAAATATTTCTAGTTTATCCCCATTATATATAATGCTTGCTGATGGTTTTAGATGGATGCTATTTATCATTTTAAGGAAAATTTTTGCTCTCTAGTATTTTTAATAGGAATGAGTATTGTATTTTGTCAAAAGCTTTTTCTGCATCTATTGAGATAATTGTGTTTTTTGTTAGTTTTGCTGTTGATATAATCAATTATGCTGATAGTTTTTCTAATATTAAACCAGCCCTGCATTTTAAAGTTACTTATGTTAAGTTGGGGAAAAAGTCCCATAGTCAAACTATCTCAAGATATATTTGATGTTCCTGATTACTATCATGTTGAAAAGAAAGCTTCAGAAGACTTAAAAAGTGAAACTAAGGAACTAAAATTAAGCTGCAGAAGAACAGTTCCAATGACTGGTAAAAGAATCTGGCCTTGTTATTCATGTGCTAGGACATCTGTTTGCTCTATAAAAAGGGTATTTTAATTGAGCTGAATGCCTTACTTTCTGGGTTTCAAGAAAGTTTATGTTGAGATAATTCTGATAAGTTGAACCTACGTAATAAACTCTTCACTGATAACTCCAAATTAACATTACAGAAGCAAAGAAAGTACCTTCAAGTAAAGAAAAAGTGGACATAAAAGCAGGGTTTTTTTTTTGTCTTCTGTTACTACACTATTATGTCCTTTAATGGATATAGAGGAGCCCATAAACAGCAGTAACAAAGAAGGAAGTCAGAAGATCTGAGTAGAATTGAATCAAAGGTGACTTCTAATGGCAGTGAAAATTCTCATTTAATTAATATGACCCTGCATTTGGCAGTGAAAAAGATAAAGGAATTTCAGCAAAACTTAATCTATCTACTTCTCAAGATAATCAGGATGTAAACAACATTGCAGGCAAAATTATGAGTAGGAAAGCTGCTCTTGCCCAACTGACACCTGCAGTGCCAAATTCAGTGAAAATGCTGAACACTAGCTGGCTAACAACTTTAAAATTCCTTTACTCAAGAATAAAACGGAATTCAAAAAGGAAGTAAATGTTAAATCAGAAAAGGAAGTCTATAGTCCCCTACAGCTCTTTGACAATTTCTCTACAGCAGAGATTAGGCAGAATAGGGTGAAAGAAATTGACAGTACAGTAAATCCAAATCTGCAGTCTCTGTGCATCCTGGCTGGTATCCCACTAATACAAGCCAACCCTGATAAGATCTGCAGTAAAAACTCTAGTACTGTTTCTCAGAGCTTCTTGAAACAAGCTAAAACCAACCCACCTGACCAGCTTTCTGAGGCTATCACAGAAGCTATACCTCCTACCTGTAAAAGGAATGATTTTTCTTCTTATTCTGGGTATACAAAGAGAAGCCCTACATGCTCACCTTCCAGGGAACCTCACTTGTTTGATTATTTTATTTCATCTGGAGAACTTGGTGAGGAAGCATACAGCAAAGCTTTGCAGAAATTAAAGTTGCATTTCCAGATATACTTCCAGCTTATAAAGATGATGTCCTTGTAACTGATATAATTCAGGATGATCCAGACCTCCTAATAGTTGAAGGGGAACTTTTATTTACTTCAGATGATGCTTTTTTTTAACAAGCAGGAACTTAATGCTGCTAAAGACTGCCAAGAAACCTATTTAAAGCTTATGAAACTGCCAGAGAAGACAGACAAACAATGACTCTAGATATGCCTGTCAGCATACAAAGAGGTGCCTTTTTAGATGCAAAATATTACAGAAGTTCAGGTTTTTTCTTTCTACTTTTTAGGTCATGCTAATGTTTTTCATACAATGAGCTGGGTGGTGTGTTTTGTTTTGTTTTCTTTTTATCCCCAGACCTTTAATGTAATTTCAGATTACAGTACTGAGACTAGGAAAGAATTGTGATAAAATCAAAGTAGAAATAAAGGCGTATCTGAATCTTAGGAATCAGGTTAAACGCATCAAGTATACATATATGATAGAAAACCATTTTTTGATCACGCAGCTGCTGCATTTTGATAAGTTTTACAAATCAATAGTGAATATTAAAATTGCTTATGTGGTTAATGGAAAAACATGTTAAGCACTAATAACAACTAGGGTTCCCAATAGACTTCAGATTCCTGTTCTTTTTGATGCCTCTGGATTAATACATTTCCCTTCCTGAAAGGTGCCTTCTCCCTTGATGTTTAACTTTTGGTCATAGTGTATTATCTTCATGATAAGCTGTTGTAATCTCTTTGCTAATATTTTATTTAAAATTTTTGCATCTATATTCATTAGGGAAATTGGTCTATAACTTTTTTTTCTCTGTTTTGGCTCTTCCTGATTTAGGTATCAGCACCCTATTTGTACCATAAAAAGAATTTGTTAGGACTCCTTGTTTGCCCATTTTTCCAAATAGTTCATATAGTATTGAAATAATTGTTCTTTAAATATTTGGTAGAATTCACTTGTGGCCCTGGAGATTTTTTTCTTAAGGAGTTTATTGATGGCTTGTCTAATTTCTTTTTCTGAAATGGGATCATTTAAGTATTTTATTTCTTTTTATATTTTTTGTTAATATTCACCCATTTCACTTAGATTGTCAGATTTATTGACATACAGTTAGACAAAATAGCTCCTAATTATTGCTTTAATTTCCTCTTCATTGGTGGTGAATTCATCCTTTTCATTTTTGATACTTATAATTTGGTTTTCTTCTTTCTTTTTTTAAACAAATTAATCAAAGGTTTATCTATTTTCTTGGTTTTTTAAAAAATAAAACTAGCTCTTATTTTTATTTATTAGTTCAATAGTTTTCTTAATTTCAATTTTATTAATCTTTCCTTTGGTTTTCAGAATTTCTAATTTGGTATTTAATAAGAGATTTTTAATTTATTCTTTTTCTAGCTTTTTTTCTCCTCTTTCTCCATTTTATTCATATAAACATTGAGAGATATAACATTTCCCTTATGAACTGCTTTGACTGCATCCCATTAGTTTTGGTATGTTGTCTCATTATTGTCATTCTCTTGAATGAAGTTATTGATTGTTTCTGTGATTTGTTGTTTGACCCACTCATTCTTTAGGATTAGATTATTTAGTTTCCAATTAATTTTTAGTCCATCTTTCCATGGCCCTTTATTACATGTAATTTTTATTGTATCATGATCTGAAAAGCATTTAAAATTTCTGCCTTTCTGTAATGGTTTATGAGGTTTTTATGCTGTAGTACATGATCGAATTTTGTGTATGTATGATATATTCCTTTCTATACCCATTCAATTTTCTCCAGAGACCTACCATATCTAACTATTCTAAAATTCTATTCACCTCCTTAACTTCTTTATTCTTTATTTTGTGGTTAGATTTATCTAGTTCTGAGAAGGGGAAGTTGAGGTGCCTCACTAGTATAGTTTTGCTGTCTCTTTCTTCTTGTAACTCACTTAAACACTCTAAGAACTTGAATGTTAAACCACTTGGTACATATATGTTTAGTATTGATATTACTTCACTGTCTATGGTACATTTTAGCAGGATGGAAGTTTTTTCCTTATCTCTTTTAACTAGATGTATTTTTGCTTTTGCTTTGTCTGAGATCAGGATTGCTATTCCTGATTTTTTTAACTTCAGTTGAAACTTAATATATTGTTCTCTAGCCTTTTACCTTTCCTCTTTGTGTATCTCTCTGTTTCAAATGTGTTTCTTGTCTTTTCTTTTCTTTTTTCTTTGTGAGGCATTTGGGGTTAAGTGACTTGCCCAGAGTCACACAGCTAGTGAGTGTTACGTGTCAGAGGCTGGATTTGAACTTAGGTCCTCCTGACTCCAGGGCTGATGCTCTATGCACTGTGCCACCTAGCTGCCCTCAAATGTATTTCTTATAAACAACATATTGTAGGATTCTGGTTTTCAATCCACTTTACTATCCACTTGTGTTTTATGGGAGAGTTCATACATTCACTATGATTACTAACAGTGTCCTTCTCTCCACCCTGTTTTCTCTCTGTTTGTGCCTTACTCTCTCCTTTCTCCCTTTCTCTCCTCACCAGTGTTTTGCTTCTGACTACTGACTCCCTCAATCTGCCCTGCCTTCTATCATCCCCCTTCCTTTTCTTTCCCCTTTCCTCTCCTGCTTCCTATAGGGTGAAATAGATTTCTATCCCCAATTGAGTAAGTGTGTTATTCCCTCTTTGAGCCAAATCCAATGACAGTAAGATTCAAACAAGACTTGCCTCCCTCCTCTCTTTCCCTCTACTATAATAAGTATCTCTTCATGTGATGTAATTTACCTTTTTCTGCCTCCTCCTTTCCTCTTCTCCCAATACAATACTTTTTTCACCCTTTAATTAATTAGTTTTTTTATCATTACATCAAAATCAACATATACGCACACCCTCTGTCTATATATACTGCTTCTAAATGTTGTAACAAAGATACCGTTTTCAAGAGTTACAAGAATCATTCCGAATGTGGATGTAAACAGTTTAACCTTACTGAAAAACATTTTTTTTCTTTCCTGTTTACTTTTTTATGTTTCTCTTGAGTCTTGCATTTGAAGATCAAATTTTATTTTCAGCTCCGGTTTTTTCATCAAGAAAGTTTGAAAGTCCTCTATTTAACTGAATGTTGTCCTCCTCTGAAAGATTATGCTCAATTTTGTTGGGTAGTTGATTTTTCATTGTAATCCAAGCCCCTTTGATGTCCAAAATATCATGTTCTAAGCCCTCTGATCTTTTAATGTAGAGGCTGCTAGGTCCTGCGTAATCCTGACTATTGTTCATATTTTTTAAATTGTTTCTTTATGGCTGTTTAAAGTATGCCCTCCTTGACCTGAAAATTCTGGAATTTGGCTACAATATTCCTTGGAGTTTTCATTTTGGGATCTCTTTCAGGAGTTGGTCAGTGGATTCCTGCAATGACAATTTTAACCTATGGTTCTAAGATTTTAGGATCATTTTCCTTGACGATTTCTTGAAAGATGCTGGCCAGGTTCTTTTTTTTTTTAATCATTACTTAATATGGGAACAGGGGAACAGACATGGGGAACCTGTGGCCTCAAGGCAAAGGGCCACACAAGACCTATAGGGCCACATGTGGCCTCAAGGCCACATATTCCCCACCCCTGAGACAGGCCAATAATTTTAAAATAATCTCTCAGGGACCTATTTTCCAGGTCAGTTGTTTTTCCAATGAGGTATTCTACATTTTCATCTATTTTTTTCATTCTTTTGATTTTGTTTGATTGATTCTGGATGTCTCAGTCACTAGCTTCCACTTGCCCAATTCTAATTTCTAAGGAATTGTTTTCTCCAGTTAGGTTTTATGCCACTTTTTCCATTTGGCCACTTCTATTTTTTAAGAAGTTCTCTTCAGTGAATTTTGGTACCTCCTTTTCTATTTGGCCAATTCTACTTTTTAAAGAGTTGTTTTCTTCATTGGATTTTTTCCCCCCGGTTTGGCCGGTGGTATTTTTTAAGGAATTGCTTTCTTCAGTCAATTTTTGTCCTTTTTTCCCAGCTGTTGACTCTCTCTGGCACACCTCTCACTTCTTTCCTGATTCTTCTTCAACTTCTCTTGTTAGACTTTTTAAATCCTCCTTGAAGATAGAAAGAGAAATCCCATTTAAACTCACTGTAGACATTATAAAATATTTAGGAGTCTACCTCCCGAAACAAACCCAGGAACTCTATGAACACAATTACAAAACACTTTTCACACAAATAAAATCAGATTTAAATAATTGGAAAAACATCAGCTGCTCATAGGTAGGCTGAGCTAATATAATAAAAATGACAATCCTACCTAAGCTAATTTATTTATTCAGTGCCATACTAATCAAATCACCAAGAAATTATTTTATAGAGTTAGAAAAAATAATAACAAGATTCATTTGGAAAAACAAAAGGTCCAGAATATCAAAGGAACTAATGAAAAGAAATGCAGGGGAAGGTGGTCTAGCAATTCCAGATCTTATATTGTAGTATAAAGCAGCAATCATCAAAACTGCTTGGTACTGGCTAAGAAATAGGGAGGTGGATCAGTGGAATAGGTTAAATATGCAAGACACAGTAGTCAATGACTATAATAATCTATTATTTGATAAACCCAAAGACCCCAGCTTCTGGGATAAGAACTCACTCTTTGAAAAAAAATGCTGGGGTGGAGCCAAGATGGCAAAGTGAAAGCAGTGACTTGCTTGAGCTCTCTCCCAAACCCCTGCAAATACTCATAAAAAATGGCTCTAAACAAATTCTGAAGCAGCAGAACCCACAAAAAGACAGAGTGAAACAAATTTAAAGCCCAAGACAACCTGAATGATTGATCAGAAAGGTGTATCACACAGGGCTGAGAGAGCAGCACAGCGCAGCGTGGGCGCGCAAGCCACAGTGAATCTGAAGCAGGCCTCAGAGGACTGAATCGTGGGCAGCTGTCGAGGTTTCCAGACTCCTCAATCCACTAATGCCAAAGACAACTTAGAAGGTCAGTGGGAAAAGTCTGTTTCTGCGGTGCTGAGACAGGAAGGTGGGGTTTCAGCTCCATTCCCCAAGAGCGTGGCGGGGGGGCAGCTGCTTCCCAAGCTTCTGGCCCACAGACTGAGGGGGAATCCAGTGGCTGATCAGGGAGGGATTGCAGGGATCTGTTTGCCAGTGCTGAGGCAGGAATCTCTTGCTTTGCCCGTTTGGATCTGGGTCACAGTTCTGGGGCATGCTGGGGTGAGGAGGAAGCTGGCATGGTAGAGCTTGATAGCTGTGGAGAGGAACCCTCCTCACAGTTACAGGACAGAAAGGATACTTGTGGTCACAGGCCAGGAAAGGAGTAAACACCTCGCCCCTTATCATACCACCTTGGAAGAACTGAAAATTTACAGGTCCCTACAAGTGTCTCTGAAAACAGCTGTACAAACCCCTGAAGCTTGGGACAGTACATTCTCCACATTGGAAGCAGACTCTTACCTTAACAAAGAGTTTAAAACTCAAGTAATTGGCTGGGATCATGAGCAAGCAGCGCAAAAAGAGTCAGACTAAATCTTACTTTGGTGAAAAAGAAGATCAAAATATACAACCAGAAGAAAAACAAAGTCAAAGCTCCTACATCCAAAGCCTCCAAGAAAAATATGAATCAGTCCCAGGCCTTGGAAGAGCTCAAAAGGGATTTTGAGAAGCAAGTAAGGGAAGTAGAGGAAAAACTGAGAGTGATGCAAGAAAATCATGAAAAACAAGTCAACAGCTTGCTAAAGGAGACCCAAAAAAATACTGAAGAAAATAACACCTTAAAAAATAGCCTAACCCAAATGGCAAAAGAGGTCCAAAAAGCCAATGAGGAGAAAATGCCCTAAAAAAAAATTGGCCAAATGGAAAAGGAAGTCCAAAAGCTTACTGAAGAAAATACTTCCTTAAAAATTAGAATAGAGCAATTGGAAGATAGTGACTTTATGAGAAATCAGACACAGTAAACAAATCCAAAAGAATGAAAAATTAGAAAACAATGTGAAATATCTCATTGGAAAAACAACTGACCTGGAAAATAGATCCAGGAGAGAGAATTTAAAAATTATTGGACTATCTGAAAGCCATGATAAAGAAAGAGCCTAGACATCATCTTTCAAGAAATTCTCAAGGAAAACTGCCCTGATATATTAGAACCAGAGGGCAAAATAGAAATTGAAAGAATCCACAGATCTCCTCCTGAAAGAGATCCCCAAAGGAAAACTCCTAGGAATATTGTAGCCAAATTCCAGAGTTCCCAGGTCAAGGAGAAAATCTTACAAGCTGCCAGAAGGAAACAATTCAAGTTCTGTGGAAATACAATCAGGATAACACAAGATTTAGCAGCTTCTACATTGAAGGACCGCAGGGCATGGAATATAATATTCCGGAAGGCAAAGGAGATAGGATTATAACCAAGAATCACCTACCCAGCAAAACTGAGTATAATCCTTCAGGGGAAAAAATGGTCATTCAGTGAAATAGAGGACTTTCAAGCATTCTGATGAAAAGACCAGAGCTGAATAGAAAATTTGACTTTCAAATACAGGACTCAAGTGGAACATGAAGAGGTAAACAGGAAAGAGAAATCATAAGAGACTTATTAAGATTGAACTGTTTACATTCCTGCATGGAAAGATATATTCATGAGACCTTTGTCAGTATTAGGGTAGTTGGAGGAAAAAAATTATATGTATGTATATAGATAGATAGAGGGCACAGGGTGAGTTGAAGATTAAGGGTCATATCTGGAGAATAAAATTATGAGAGAGGATTATACTCAGAGAAGAAGAAAGGGAGAGGTAGAATGGGGTAAATTATCTCACAAAAAAAAACAAAAGTTCTTACAGTGGAGGGAAAGGGGAAGGTGAGAGGAATGAGTGAATCTTATTCTCATAGGATTTGGCTTAAGGAGGAATAACATACACATTCAATTGGGTATGGAAATCTGTCTTACCCTACAGGAAAATAGGGGAGAAGGGGACAAGAGAGCAGGGGATGATAGAGAGGAGGGCAGATTGGGAAAGGAGTAATCAGAAGTAAATACTTCTGAGGAGGGACAGGGTCAAAAGAAAGAATAGAATAAATGGGAGGGCAGGATAGGATTAAGGGAAATAGAGTTAGTTTTTCACAACATGTCTACTATGGAGTGTTTTGCATAACTGCACATGTACAACCTATATTGAGTTGCTTGCCTTTTCAATGAGGGTGGGTGGGGAGGGAGGAAGAGAAAATTTGAAACCTAAAGTTTTAAAAACATATTAAAAAAATGTTTTCACATGCTACTGGGAAATAAGAAATACCGGAAATGGGGAACAGAAGTCTATCCTGCCCTACAGGAAAATAGAAAGGGAAGGGGATAAGAGAAGGGGAGAGAGATAGAAGAGAGGACAGACTAGGGGAAGGGATATTCAGAATGCATGCCATGTTGGGGTGGGAGGAGGGGGGAGACAAATTTGGAATTCAAAAACTTCTGGGAGAGAATGTGAAAGCTAAAAATAAATAAATTTATATTTAAAAAATAAAATCATGATCAAAACCTTACATTTAAGAAACCCAAAAGATATTAAGATTAAAATATTAAGAACTTCAAAAAAAAAAAGAAAAAGAAAATGAGCAAACTGAGGTCCTAGAAGATGATGTGATAGCTAAGGTCACCCTGCTGAGCCAGGATTTTAACTCAGCTCTTCTAACTCAAAATCCAGTGTTCTTTGTATTCTCCCTAAAGAGGAAAAACAAAGCAAAGAAGACTCAAGATAAATCATGAATGTATGAGAAAGCAAAATGGAGAAAAGGCACAGTCAGGAATGAAGCACATGATGGCCAGAAGCAGAAATGGACAAATGTCGAGAAGCTGAAGTACAACCTGCCTTCTGATTCTCTGGATCTCCATTTTCTCTTCTGTAAAACGGCAGAAGATGGGGTGGACAGGCATGGATTTGATCTCTAAGGTCCCTTTTCGGTTCCCAAAACTCTTTGATTCTTGAAAGGAAGTTTAGTTTTTATAAGGAAGAAACCATTGATCTTAAAGATCAAGATGATGGGAAATGTATTGGGATGAAGCTATGTTGGCAAGATATTTTGCCTGAATTAGAAATGAATGAGTTGGGAAGAAAGAGATTTTGACATAGAATAAATTTTTTTCATTAGGTTTTATGGTGCATAAATAGTCTCTTATCAACTCTGAAAAGTATCCACTAAAAAGTCACTTCACTAATGGATATTTATTTCAGTGCCACAAACAATAATACATAAAAAGGTAATATAAATGTTATCATGGGTACTCCATTTCCTTCCTCTGATCCCTGACGTGTACCCATTTATTGCTGAAGGATATTTATTTCAATACTCCATACGGTGATGCATGAAAATTTAATTGTGAATATTCATTTCCTTCCTCTTGCCCCTCGCACATAAAATCCCACCTCCAAGTCCACTGAATAAAAGATAGCACTCAAAAAAAAAAAACCTGCTGGGAAAAGTGGAAAAGAGCATGGCAGAAACTAGGCATAGACCTACATCTCACACCATATACCAAAATAAAGTCAAAATGGTTTCACGATCTAGATATAAAGGCTGATACCATAAGTAAACTGGGAGAACAAGGAATAGTTTACCTATCAGATCTATGGAGAACAGAAGAATTCATGACCAAACAGGAGACAGAGAACATTATGAAAAGCAAAATGGATAATTTTGATTGTATTAAATTGAAAAGTTTTTGCACAAACAAAGCCAATGCAACTAAGATTAGAAGGAAGGTAGAATATTGGGAAAGAATTTTTACAACCAGTGTCTCTGATAAGAGTCTCATTTATAAAATATATAAATAATTAAGTCAAATTTATAAGAATACAAACCATTCCTCAATTGATAAGTGGTCAAAGGATGTGAACAGACAGTTGTCAGATGAAGAAATTAAAGCCATCTATAGTCATATGAAAAAATGCTCTAAATCATTATTGGATAGAGAAATGCAAATCAACACAACTCTGAGGTACCACATCACACCTATCAGATTGGCCAACATGACAAAACAGGAAAATGATAAATGTTGGAGAAGATGTAGGAAAATTGGAACACTAATACATTGTTGGTGGTGTTGTGAAATGATCCAACCATTTTGGAGAACAATTTGGAACTATGCCCAAAGGGCTACAAAAATGTGCATACCCTTTGATCCAGCAATAGCACTTCTAGGGCTACATCCCAAAGAGATCCAACAAATGGCAAAAGGACCCACATGTACAAAAATATTCATAGCAAAGAGTTGGAAATTCAGAGGATGCCCATCAATTGGGGAATGGCTGAGCAAGGTGTGGTATATGAATGTAATGGAATACTATTGTGCTATAAGAAATGATGGACAGGCTGACTTCAGAAAAACCTGGAAAGACTTATATGGCCTGATGCTGAGTGAAGTGAGCAGAACCAGGAGGACTTTGTACACAATAATAGCCACGTTATGCAATGACTAATATCGTTAAACTGAACCCTTCTCAGCATTACAAGGATCTAAGACATCTCCAGGGGCATCAGGATGGAAAATGCTGTCCACATCCAAAGAAAGAACTATGGAATTTGGATCACTATCACTTATTTTTACCTTCTATTGAGTTTTGTTTCATCTTTCTGATGGTTCCTCCTATTCATTTTAATTTTTACTTACAACTCCACTAATGTGAAAATATGTTTAATGGGTAGGTAAATGTAAAGCCTATATCAGATTATGTGCCATCTCGGGGAGGGTGGGGGGGAGGAAGGGGGAGAAAAATTTTCAACTCAAAAGCATATGGAAGTGATTGTTGATAAATCAAAATAAATTAATAATAAAATAAAATAAAATAAAATAAAATCCTTCTTGAGCTCTTCCAAGAAGGCTTTTTGAGCTTGAGACCAATTCATACTCCCCTTTGAGGTTTTGGATGTAGGGATATTAACAATGTTGTCCTCTTCTAAGTTTGTGTTTTGATCTTCCCTGACCCCATTGACACTGTCTATGGTCAGTATTCATTTTTGCTTTTTGCTCATCTTGTTTGCCTATTTCCTAGCTTTTAAAGTTGAGCTCTCCTGCTGGAGCACAGGAGGCACTGTCTCAAGCTTCTTGTGCTGGAGGCCAATGGCCTGGTCACTGACTTTGTGTATTGTGGTCTCAGGAGCTAGCAGCTGGAAGCTGTAGGGGTCTGGTAGCTTACCTGGTGCTGAGCTGGGCTCCTATTGGTGATGTCTTGTGTGTGCTGAGGCCAGGTGGATTTTTTCTGAATTTCCTTGGGGCTACACTGAAGCACATGGAGGTCTAAACACTGGAGGATGCCTGCCCACCTTGGGTTGTACTGAAGCATGTGGAGGTCTGGCTACTGGAGGATGCCTGACTGCCCAGGCAAGCAGTAAATCACCATAACTTTCCCATATTCACCTCCAAACAACCATAAAATAGTGCTCCAAAACAAATCCTGGAACAGCATAACCTGCAAAAAGACAGGGTGAAACAATCTTTTAGCCCAAGAAACTTGGCAGATCAGCAAGAAACATCCATCTCACTCCAGTAAAAGGGGAGTACATTCCAGCACAAGAAGCATGCCAGTAAGCCAGCAGCAAGCCACCTTAGCAAAACAACAAGAGATCCTGAGCCTCAGCATGGTGGAAGAAGCTAATGCCAACAACAGGACACACACCACACCCCCCACCATGTACCTTAGCATAGCCAGTGGAACCAGCGGACTCCAGCCCTAATAACTACCACATGCTTCAGCACAGGTCCAGGCAAACAGACAGCCTCCAGTGGCCAGACTTCCACATGCTTCAGTGTAGCCCTGGGGAAATGCACAAACACCCCCATTGCACCTCAGCACATACCAGATACCACCACTGGAACCCCAGCTTAGCACCAGGTAAGCTGCCAGATCCCTATGGATTTCAGTAGCACCAGCCACCCTCCCCCACCCCAACCCCTCATCACAGCACTAGATATGGGTTCCCCAGGGGCTTCACGGCAACATCGGTGCAGCACCAGGTAAACAACCAGGGCTTGTAGTCTGACAAGAAGAAGAAGCCTGACACAGTGCCCTTTATATGGGTGCAGGGCTCAAATTTAAAAGAAAGGAAAAAGACAAAAAATAATAATAATAATAATCTGAGCATAAAAAGTTATTATGATGACGGGAAGACCAAGACACAAACTCAGACAAGGACAACAATGTCAAAACACTTATGGGCAAAACCCCAAAGAAAAATAGGAAGTGGTCTCAAGTCCAGAAAGAATTCATGGAAGAGCTCAAAAAGGAGCTTAAAAATCATATAAGAGAGGTAGAAGAAAACAGGAAAAGAAACAAGAGTGATGCAAGAGAATTATTTAAAAAAAAAAGAGCCAACACTTGGAAAACTGCATAAAAAGTAGAATTGGCAAAATGGAAAAGGAGATACAAAAATCCACTGAAGAAAAAAACTCCTTAAAGAGTCTAATCAACCAACTGGAAAAGGAAGTACAAAAGCTAATTGAGGAAAACAACACTTTAAAAGTCATAAGTGATTAAGTGGAAGCTAACAACTCTGTGAGACACCAAGAATCAATCAAAAAAATTCAAAAGAATAAAAAATAGAAGAAAATGTAAAATTCTTAATAGGAAAAACAACTGACCTGGAAAACATGTCCAAGAGAGACAATATTAGAATCACTGTACTACCTGAAAGCCATAATCACAAGCAGGACTTGGATAGCATCTTTTGAGAAATTATCAAGGAAAGCTGTCCTGATATCCTGGAACAAGGGCAAAATAGGCATTAAAGAATCCACTGATCACCCAAGGAAAGAGATCCAAAAATAAAAGCTTCAAGGAACATTACAGTCAAATTTCAGAACTATCAGGTCAAAGGGGAAGAAAAGCAAGTGGCCAGAAAGAAATAATTCAAATATTGGGAAATCACAATCAGGATTACACAGGACTTGGCAGCTTCAACATTAAAGGATTGAACATCAATGAATATTCCAGAAGGCAAAGGAGCTAGAACTACAACCCAGAATCACTTATCTGGTAAAATTAAGCATAATACATCAAGGGGGAAAATGGTCATTCAATGAAATAGAAGGATTTCAAACTTCTCTACGAAGACTAGAACTAAACCAAAAATTTGACCTCCAATATCAAGACCCAAGAGAAGCATAAACACGTAAACAGGGAAAAGAAAACATAAGGGATTCAATAGAGCTAAACTATTTACATTCATACACAGGAAGATGATATTTGTAATTCTTAAAAATTATATCACTAATAGTACAACTAGAAGGAATACACATAGACAGAGGGTATGGGTATAAGGTGAATTTGAGGGAATGACATTTAAGAAATTAAGAGATGAAAAACAGGAGTACAATGGGGGAAGAAGGAAGGGAGAGATAGAATGGGGTAAGTTATTTCATATGAAGAAGCGAGAAAGATCTATTACAGGGAGGGGTGAATGTGAAGCTGGGTGATGAGCATTGCTTGATCCTTACTCTCATCAGTATTGGTTCAAAGAGGGAATCATATACACAACCAGTTGAACATAGAAATCTATCTTACCCAACAGGGAAGCAGGAGCAGAGGGGGGAAGTAAAGGGAAGGGGAGGAGACTGACAGAAGGGAGGGCAGATCAGGGGAGGTGGTAGACAGAAGCAAAACACTAGTGAGGAGGAAAGGGTAAAAGAAGAGATAGGACAGACATGAAGATGAATAGGATGGAGGGAAATATACAGGTAGTAATCACAACTGTAATGTAAATGGGATGAACTCTCCATAAAATAGAAATGGATAGCACAGTGGCTCAAAAATCAGAATCCTACAATATATTGTTTACAAGAAACGCAGTCGAAGCAGAGAGATACATACAGAGTAAAGCTAAGGGGCAGAATCTATTATGCTTCAACTGAAGTAAAAAAAAAAGGGGGTGGGTGGGACAGTGATCTCAGACAAAATAAAAGCAAAAATAGGCCTAATTAAAAGAGATAAGGAAGGAAACCACATCTTGCCAAAAGGTACCATAGACAATGAGGCAATATCAATAAGAAACATATGTGCGGCAGGTGGTATAGCATTCAGAGTCTTAGGGGAGAAGTTAAGTGAGTTACAGGAAGAAATAGACGGCAAAATTATACTAGTGGGGGACCTCAACTATCCCTTCTCAGAACTCAATAAATCCAACTAACAACAAACAAGAAACAAGCTAGGAGGTAAATAAAACATGACAAAAGTTAGATATGACAGATCTTTGGCATGATGTAGACATAAAAGATGACACCATAAACAAATTATAAGAGCGAGGAAGAGTTTACCTATCAGATCTATGGGGAAGGGAAGAATTCATGGCCAAACAAGAGGTAGAGAACATTACAAAATGTAAAATAGATAATTTTGATTATATTAAATTAAAAAGCTTTTGTACAAACAAAAGAAATGCAACCAAGATTAGAAAGCAAGCAGAAAGATAAGAAACAATTTTTACAGCAAATGTCTCTGATAAAGGCTTCATTTCTAAACTACATAGGGAACTGAGTCAAATTTACATAATACAGGCTGTTCACCAATTGATAAATGGTCAAAGGATATGAACAAGCAGTTTTCAGATGAAGAAATTAAAGCTATTTATAGGCATATGAAGAAGTGCCCTAAATCATTTTTGATTACAGAAATGCAAATTAAAACAATTCTGAGGTACCACTTAACATCTATCAGATTGGCTAACATGACAGAAAAGGAAAATGATAAATGCTGGAGAAAATGTGGGAAATTGAGACACTAATGCATTATTGATAGAGTTGTGAACTAATCCAACCATTCTAGAGAGCAATTTGGAACTATGCCCAAAGGGCAACCAAACTGTGCATGATCTGATCCAGTGGCACCAAAAGAGAAAAAGACCTGCA
Organism: Phascolarctos cinereus; assembly: GCF_003287225.1. NCBI lineage: Eukaryota > Metazoa > Chordata > Mammalia > Diprotodontia > Phascolarctidae > Phascolarctos > Phascolarctos cinereus. Next base: position 197,676,701 of record NW_027556180.1, on the reverse strand, counting down.
TACACAAAAATATTTATAGCAGCCCTTCTCATTGTGGCAAAACATTGGAAATTGAGGGGATGCCCATCGATTGGGGAATGACTGGAACAAACTGTGGTATATGAATGTGACAGAATACAATTGTGCAATAAGAAATGATGAACAAGCAGATTTAAGAAAAACCTGGAAAGACTTGTACTAAGTGATGCAAACTGAGCAGAACCAGGAAAACATTGTACACAGTATCAGCAACAATGTGTGATGATTGACTATGAATGACTCAGCTCTTCTCAGCAACACAATGATCCAAGACAAGTACAAAGGACTCAGGAAGGAAAGTGTCCATATCCAGATAAAGAACTGATGGAGTCTGCAGATCTCTTTATGTTTACTTTATTCTTTCTTGTGTTTCTTTTTCCTTTTTGATTTGTTTCTTCTTTCACAATGGTGACAAATATGGAAATATTTTTAAATGATAGCACATATACAAACTATATCAAACTGCTACCATTTTCAGAAAACGAGAGGGGAGGGAAGGAGAAAAATTTGGAACTCAAAATCTTGTAAAAATGAACGCTAAACATTTTCTTGACATGTAACTGGGGAAAAAATAAAATGCTATTTAAAAAATGAAAAAGAAATTGCAAACCAATCACTTCTTGCTGTAAATACCTCTGTTCTTTCAGGGTACTGTCACTCCCCATCTTTCCCTCCACTGTAATAGCTCTTCCTTTAATGCCTATTTTATATGAGATTAATTTCGCCTTTTCTTCCTGTTTTCCCTCTTTTCCCAGTGGATCCTTCTTTTTCAACTTCTGGTTCTTGTGTGTGGGTTTTTGTTTTGTTTTGTTTTGTTTTTTTATTGTCTCATCATAGTCAGCTCACACCCATGCCCTCTATCTATATAGACTCCCTCCAACTGCCCTTATAATGATAATGTTCTTAGTTCTTATAAGTGCCATCTTTCCATACAGAAATGTAAACAGTTAATCTTATTGAATCCCTTATGATTTATTTTTCATGTTCATTCCCTTTTTATTCTTCCTTTAAGTACTGAATTTGAAAGTTAAATTTTCTATTCAGCTCTGGTCTTTCCATCAGGAATGCTTGAAAGTCCTCTATTTCATCGAATATACATTTCCCCCCCTGAAAACTTATACACAGTTTTGCTGAGTAGGCGATTTTTGATTATAATACTAGCTCCTTTGCCTTCCAGAATGTCATATGCTAACCCCTCAGTTCTTTTACATAAAAGCTGCTAAATCTTGTGTTATCCTGGCTCTTCCAGGCTCTTTGCATGATTTTCTTATTGAACAGGGAATTCTAGAACTTAGTTATAACATACCTGGGAGTTTTCATTTCAGGAGGGGACCCATGGATTCTTTCAATTTCTATTTTACTCTCTGGTTCTAGAATACTAGGGAAGTTTTCTTTATTCATTTATTGAAATATGATGTCTAGGCTCTTTCTTTGATCATGGCTTTTAGGTAGTCCAATAATTCTTATATTATCTCTCCTGGATGTATTTTCCAGATCAGTTGTTTTTCCAAAGAGATATTTTACATTTTTTCCTTTTGGTTCATTTGATTTTATTTGGTTGTTTCTTGATCTCTCATGGACTCATTAGCTTCTACTTACTCAATTCTAATTTTTAAGGAATTTTTTTTTTAGCGAGCTTCTGTACCTCTTTTTCCTTTATTCTCTTCAGTAGATTTTTGTGCCTCATTTACCACTAAGCCAATTCTGTATTTTAAAGTGTTATTTTCTTTGGTGTATTTGTGTACCTCTTTGACCAAGCTGTTGACTTTCTTTTCATAACTTTCCTACATTAGTCACATTTCTTTTCCCAATTTTTCCCTCTACCTCTCTTATTTGATTTTTAAAATCTTTTTTGAGCTCTTCTAGGAATTTTTTTGTCTTGTGTCCAATTCACATTTTTCTTTGAGGTTTTACATATAGATATAAATAATGACCTTGTTATCTTTGAGTTGGTGTCTTGGTCTTTTTTGTCACCATAATAACTTTTTACGATCAGGTTGCCTTTTTTGTTGTTGTTTTTGTTTTCTCATTTTCCCAGCTTATTTCTTGATCTCTAATTTTGTGTTAAGGTTGGGCTCTGCTCCTGGGTTTGAAGGGGCTCTGTCCCAAGTTTCAGGTTTTTCACGCTGTTGTTTTTCAGAGCTAATTCTAGTAGTTCGTAAGTTTTCAGTTCTTCCAAGGTAGTATGATTTAAGAAAAGGTGTAGTCACTGCTCTCTTGGCCTGTGTTCTGGTCTGTCAGCCACCACAAGCACTCTTCTCCATCCTGGAAATGTGACCAGGGGCCCTGTTCTCCTGTGGTCATTAGTACTAGTGCATTAGTGCTCCTTTTTATCCTAGGACTGCAACCCAGAACTGTGTATGGACAATGCAACAGGTCCTGCATCTAGTGCCATCAAACGGTCACTTGTAATCTCCTTCTGACCAGTTGTCTGACCCCCACTGTCTGTGTGCTGAGCCCGAAGCTGCTGCTGCCACTGAAGTAGAAGCCTCCAAGGCCTGCTACTGGCTTGCTGGGGGGCAGTCTGTGCTGCACCGCTCTCCAGGCCCAACTACCACCTTGATGACACATACCTTTCCTGCTCACCTCCTAAGTTGTCTTAGGCTGGAAAAGTGATTCACTCCAACCTTTTGTTGCTTCTGTCACCCAATTATTTAATTTGAGGCATTATTTTCACATTGTTTGAAAGGGAATTTGGGAGAGTTCAGGTAGTTCCTGCCTCTACTCCACCATCTTGGCTCTGATCAAGTCTTGCTAATTTTCTTTTCATCATTCCAAGTTTAGTATATATACTGCCAAAGTAAGCATTATATTTCACATACATACATACATATATACATACACACACACACACACACACATATACACACACATACTACTAGAAATTATTTTTCAAAGTACTAATTATCAAAACTATTTGGCAGTGGATAAAAAATGTAGAAAAAATTAATCAGAAGAATATATTAGATAAGCAAAGTCTACAAAAAATGTACACAATAGTCTACTGTCCAAGAAACCCAAGAACACAAACTACTTGGGAAAGGACTATATTATATAAGAACTTCTGAATTAACTGGAAATTAGTCTAGGAAAACGTGGATTTAAAATAGGATCTTCCACTATAAGCCACAGTAAATACTAAATAGAAAAAACCATCTAAATGTTAAAAGTTACAACACAAAAAATTACAGGACAATGGAAGACTCCAGGATTATAAGAAATTTAGTAAGAATTTGTTACAAGACATGAAATAGAGGAGAGCACATAAAACAAAATCAACAATATAGATTATATAAAGCATGAAAATTTTTGACAAAATTAAATCAATGTAGCTAGAATCAGAAAAAAGACTACAGATCAGAAAAAAAATATTTGCTTTAAGTGACTGATAAAATCCGATTTAAGTCTGATCTAAAATTCCAAAAGACTCATGATAAAATAATACTATCCACCTTCAAAGATAGAACTGATGAACTTTGAGTAAAGATTGAAGTATTTTTCCTTTATTTTTCTTGACTTTTTTTGCAACCTGACTAATTTAGAAATATGTTTTACATGACTTTATGTTTATAATATGTATCATATTGTTTGCCTTCTCAATGAGTAGAGGAGGAGCTGAGGGGAAAGAGAAATATTGAAACTCAAATTTTTAAAAATAAATGTTAAAGATCAATAAAAATAAAGAAAATGGAATCTAAAAGAATAAAAAAATAAAATTTCTAGAATATTAACTAAACATTTTTAAGTATTAGTCTGTGCTGTGCACAATGTGCACATTCATTGGTATGTGAACAAACATTTGTCAAAGAAAAAACAAACTATCAGTAACAATCTGAAGACTGTTGAAAATTAGTAATAACTAGAGAAATGCAAATTAAAACAAGTCTGAAATAAAATATAACACCCATTAAGCCAACAATGATGCTAAAAAGAGAAGAAAACTCAGAGTTAGAGGAGTTGTGAGAAGACAGACACACTCATTCATTGCTGGTGAAGTAACAAGTTGGTTCAACCATCCTGACAAACAATTTAGAATTATGTGAAAAAAGTTAATAAAAAATTCATGAACTTTGATGCACAGATTACACTACTATGATACTGACAGCAAATAAATAACATTACACACAAAAGTTGTTCATTGAAGATAATTTATGACAGCAAAAAGCTAAAAATAAAATATATCCCCATGCATTGGTGAACAGCTGAAAAAATTATGAAATATAAATTTAATAGATTATTCTCTCCCATAAAGATTAGTGGATGTTAAAAATTCAGGAAAACATAGTAAGCCTTACAGTGATACAGAATAAAAAAAAATAAAAATTATACAATATAGATAATGTAGATACAACTATGTAAATAAAATTAGCATGGAAAAGCTACAAAACTCTCTTCAATTATAATAGTCAATGTTAGAACCAAACACGACATTAAAGAATATAGCTCTCCAATCCATAGTCAATAAATTAAATTGTAAAGGGAACATATTTCAAAAATATTTTAATAACATGTAAAAACATTTTTAACTTTTAAAAAAAATTTTTGAGTTTCAAATTCTCTTTCTGTCTTCCTCACTTCTCCCTCCTTGAGACAGCAAGCACTTTAATGTAGATTATACATGTGTAATCATGCATATTTCCATACACACACACACACACACACACACACACACACACACACACACACGTGCATGAGTCTCCCAATATATGCCTCCCAAATGGCACAGCATCAAAGTACAGAAGGAAAAGCAAATAGAATTCCAGAGACACAACAAAATTGTAATAACTGATGAGTGCAATTTGTATTTTTTAGACCTAGACAAATTTTATTAAAATCACACATATTGCTGTAACTGTTCTCATGGTTCTTTGCATCAGTTCATGTATGTCTTTCCATATTTTAGTAAATATAAACAAACATGAACTTTTCATTATGCAAAGAACAGAGAAGACTGTGACACTTAGAATGTTTATTATGTATAAAGAGTATATTAAGTTTAACATAATAATAAAAATTATCTCATATTCCTTTCTAAATTTCCTTGTGCTTTCTGTTGCGAATTTTAAATATTTCATTGACACTCCTTCCTTTTGTTTGTTTGTTTTTTACATCATACTCACCAGTTCTATATCTGACTACTCTCTTGCTTCCAAATAGAAGCCCTACCTTATAACAAATTGATAAAGGCAAGCAAAGTAAATATTCACACTAGCAGTGTCTGAAAAAAAGTATGTCTTATTCTGCATCTCTAATTCATCCTTTTTTTTTCCCTGAAAGCATCCTGCTCATCATTTCTTATAGCACAATAATATTCCATTACAATCATATACTACAACTTGTTCAGCCATTCCCCAATTGATGTGTATCCTCTCAATTTCCAATTTTTTGCCACCATAAAAAGAGCTACTATGAATAATTTTGCATAAATAGGTGCTCATCTTTTGTTTTCAAAATCTCTTTGGGATACAGACCTAGTAGTGTGTGAGATCATGATTGATACTTTTTTTTTTTTAGTATTCATCTCAGGCATAATAAATTCTTCTCAAGTCCTTCACTGTAAGCTTCTGTCTTTTTTTTTCTGTTTTGTTTCTTATAAACAACATATTGTCAGATTCTGCTTTCTAAACTATACCGTTACCTATCTTCATTTTATGAGTGTAGCTAGCCCATTTATATCCACAAGTATTATTATTATTTCTCCTCCATGACAGTTTATAGTTTTCTTCTCTTTTGCCTTATACTACTACTACTTTTTAAAAAGAAAAAGAAAAGGAACGTAATCATCATTAATAATCTATAATTGAAATAGTTTCCTGGTTTTTTTCATATGGCCTGGACTCTGATTCAAGAGTAATTTGTTTTTCCATGTAGGATTACATTCAATTTTCAGGATAAGTTATTATCAGTATATTTTTGAAGATTTGTTTTCCTCATTGTACTACATTTCACTAGTATTTAAACATTTTCTTTTTAACTGCTTTTTCTTTGACCTCAAAGCTCTGGATTTTGGCTATGGAACACCTGGGTAAGTTCAATATGGGGTGCTGTGAACAAAGTTGGAGAAAATCATGAAACTCTGTTGACTAGGGCCACTACAAATTTATATTATATAACCTCAATTAGACCCTCACTATGGCAATGTACTTTCCTAATTAATTTACTATTCCATTCACCACAGTGGCTCTTTCAAATCTTTTCAACCCTCTTCACATCTCCCAGGGCTCTCCTTCCTCCCCTTTCTCAGTTGAAAATTTTGCCTATTTTTTTACTGGAAAAAAATTAACACCACTCTTCAAGAACTCCCTCTTCTCCCTTCCTCCTTATCTGAAATCACCCAGATGCTCTCTGCCACTGTCTCCACCTTCATTGTGTCTCAAAAGAAGAGACTGCCCTTGGTTAAGGTCCATGTTATTAACAATCTAGATGTTAGCCTCCTGAGGCAACTAGGTTGCCCAGTGGCTACAGACCTGGGCTTAGAGTCAGGAAGACCTGAATTCAAATTCTGCCTCAGACACTTACTAGCTAGGTGACCCTGGGCAAGTCACTTAACCTCTGTTTGCCTCAATTTCCTCAACTGTAATATGGGGATAATAACAGCCCCTATTTCACAGTGTTACTATGAGAATCAAATGAGATATTTGTGAAGTTCTTAGTACAGCAAATATAAATTTTTATTCCCTCCTCTTCCTTCCTTAGCAAGACAAACACCTTTATCAATCCAAGTGATCCCATTCCCATTCCATTTTCACCAGATTTCTCCCTCCACCATCTGTACCCTCTCACTTATCTTCAATCTCTCCTTGCCTATTGGTTGCTTCCTTGTTGCTTACCAACATGCCTATGTTTTCCCCATCTTCAAAAAACTATCACTTGACTGATCAAACCATTCTAGAGAGTAATTTGGAACTATGCCCAAAGGGCTATAGAATGTGCATACCCTTGGACCCAGCAATACCATTTCTAGGTCTGTATCCCAAAGAGATCATAAAAATGGGAAAAAGACCCACATATACAAAAAAATATTTATAGCAACTCTTTCTGTGGTGGCCAAGAATTGGAAATTGCTCATCAGTTGGGGAATGACTGAACAAGTTGTAGTATATGAATGTAATGGAATATTATTGTGCTATAAGAAAGGATGAGCAGACGGACTTCAGAAAAAAACTAGGAAAAACCTGTATGGACTCATGCTGAGTGAAGTAAGCAGAACCAGGAGAATATTGTACACAGTAACAGCCACATTGTGTGGTGCCTAACTTTGATAGATTTAGCTCTTCTCAGCAATACAAGGATCTAAGACATCTCCAAAAGTTTCATGATAGAAAATGTTATCCAGATCCAGAGAAAGAACTGTGGAGTTTGAATGCAGATGAAAGCATCCTATTTGCTCTTTTATTTTTAATTCTGTTTTGTTCTGTTTCTTCTTCCTTGTGGTTCCTCCTATTGGTTCTGATTCTTCTTTACAACATGACTAATGTGAAAATATGCTTAATATGAATGTATATGTAGAGCCTATATCAGATTGCATGCAATCTTGGGGAGGGAGGCAGAGAAGGAGGGGGAAATTTTTAAAATGCAAAAGCTTATGGAAGTGAATGTTGAAAACTAAAAATAAATTAATTAATATATAAAAGAATTGAAATTTAGGGGATGCCCATCAACTGGACAATGGTTGAACAAGTTGTGGTATATGAATGTAATGGAATACTATTGTGCTATAAGAAATGATGAGCAGACAGACTTCAGAAAAATTTGGAAAGACTTATATGAACTGATGCTGAGTGAAGTGAGCAGAATCAGGACAACATCGTACACAGTAACAGCAACATTGAGTGATGGCTAACTTTGATGGACTTAGTTCTTCTCAGCAATACAAGGATCTAAGACAATTCCAAAAGACTCGTGATGAAAAACATCCAGAACAAGAACTATGGAGTCTGCAGATCAAAGTATACTATTTGCTCTCTCTGTTTTGTTTTGTTTTGTTTCTTCTTTCTTATGGTTTTCCCCTATAGTTATAATTCTTCTTTACAACATGAATAATAAGAAAACATGTTTAATATGAATATGTATGTAGAGCCTATAGAAGATTGCACACCATCTTGAGGAAGGAGAGGGAGAAAATTTGAAACTCAAAATCTTATGGAAGCGAATGTTGAACACTAAAAATAAATTATTTTTAAAAAGGAGTTAAAAAAAGGCTTATCACTTGATCTATCCACACACACCCCTATCATCCCATATTTCTCCTCCCTTTTGTAGTTAAACTCCTTGAGAAAGCCTTGATGCCACTACTTTCTTTCCTCATTCCACTGAAACAACTCCATCCAAAGTTATCAAAAATCTCTTAACTGTCAAATATAGTGATCTTTTTCAGTCCTCCTCTTCTTAACTTCTGTGCAGCATTTGACATTGTTGATCACTCTATTTTCCTTGATACCTTATTTTCTCAGTTTCCATACTATTATTCTATCCTGGTTCTCCTATTATGTATCAGATTGCTCCTTAGTTTCCTTTGCTGGACCCAAGTCACGCCTACTGAAGATGGATGTTCTCCAGGGTTCTGTCTCAAGTTCTCTTCTCTTCTCCCTCCAATTTTCCACTTAGTAATCTCATCAGCTTGCAAAGTTTCAATTATCTCTCTGCTGATGAGCCTCAGATCTACTTTTCTATCCCTAACTTCTCTTCTAACCTCCAAACTCATATCTCCAACTATCAGATCTCTCATACTAGATGTCCCATAAGCATCTTAAACTTGACATGTCTAAAACTGAACTTATCATTGTAAGCCCTGTTCTTAGCAGTTCCTCTTTGGGAACTCATCATTCAGGAGTTTCTGGCTTTCAGATTCAAGAGAGAAGATGGAAGAGGCCTACCTCATTTCAGATTGCCAAAGGAAAAGGGACGTGAGAGGGGCAAACAGTCTCCATCGTGTTCCCATTCCCAGTTCTCTACTCTAAAGTCTTGGGGGAGTTTCCCCTTGAGGTCATAGATGCAGACTGTATTATCTTCCTCCCAATGGGAAAGTTCCTTCATTCTGTATTGTTTAGAATATTTTCTCTCATGTGCACCTTCTCTGATTTCTGTTTTGCTATGATTTGCATAAATGAGGTTCTTTGCTATTCACTATATGTGGTCATTGTGGAACTGCTATTACGTGGCAAAGGCCTTGGTTATTGAGCTTAGGATCCTCCTTACCCCCTTAAATGACAAAGTGATCAAAAATTGGATGAAACCCAGTCGTATCCCCTAGATGAACAATATTTAAGGGAGCAGATATACTTCTAGCCTGGTATCCCTCTCTCTGAGGACAGCGGAGTGGTGACCTCATGCTCCAATGTCCTGCTTCCCTTCCTAGTAGGAAAGAAAGACTCCCTTGAAGAAGGGTAGGGGGAGAAGAGGCTGGAGATTTCTATTCTGCCTCCCTTTAAACTACACATGACAGGCCCCTAGCCACATGTGGGCCCCAACACGTGGAACTCACCTCTCTGTAATGGTATATTATCTTTCTCCAAAATACTTCCCCCACCTTCTAAACTTCCCTATTACTGTTGAGGGAATAATGGTATATTACCTTTCTCCCAATTGCCCAGGATCCTAGTGTCATCCTCAACTTCTCATTCTCTTTCACCCCTCCCATTGAATTTGTTGCCAAGACCTGTAGTTTTACCATTGTAACATTTCTTAAATAAATCCAATCTCTAATCTCTTCTGAAACTTCCACCACCTTGGTGAAAGGTTCTATCACTTCACGCCTAGACATATTTTCATGGTCAGTCTCCCTGCCACAAGTCTCTCCTTTCTCCAGCCTATCTTTCATTCAACTGTCAAAATATCGCCTCTTACCCCTATCCCCCAATAAACACTAGTAGCTCTTTATCACCTCCAGGATCAAACAAAAAAATCCTCTCCTTATCATTCAGTGTCCCCTCCTGCCTTTCAGTTTTTCTTATAACCCACATCCCACCAAATATTCTGTGATCCAATGACACTGGCCTCTTTGCTGATTCTCATATAAGACAAACTTGGACATTTTCGCTGAATAGTCCTCTTCATGCCTAGAATGCTTTCCCTTCTCATTTCTACCCTGTGACTTCTCTGACTTCCTTCAAGTCCCAGCTAAAATCTCACTCTCTATAGGAAGCCTCTCCTGATTTCCCTTAATACCACTGCCTCCTCTCAATTAATTACTCTGATTAGACTTCAAGCTCCTTGAAATCAGGGACTGTGCCTTGCTTTTTTTTTTTTAATCTCCAGCACTTAGTGTGGTGCTTGATACACATTTATTGTGATAATTTAAATAAATATTTATTGACTGACTTTCTCTAGGAGACCAGAACATTCTATTTTCACTTTTCTCTCTTGTGCTAATAAATCTGGGGCATTTTCTTTTGCAATTTCTCAAGGTATAGTATCCAAGGATTTTCTTGGTCATGATTTACAAAAAATCTAACAATTCTTAAATTATATTTCTTCAACTTTTTGTTTTGTTTTGTTTTTTAGGCAATTGGGTTTAAGAGACTTGCCCAGGGTCACACAGCTACTGAGTGTGAAGTGTTTGGTCTGAGGCTGGATTTGAACTCAGACCCTCCTGACTTCAAGGCCGGTGCTCTATCCACTCCACCACCTTAGCTGCCCCTTCAACTTATTTTCCTTTGGGCTTCATCATCTACACTGTTTCATCATTGTATCCAGAGTTTTCTTCTGTTTACATATCTCTAACCTTAGTTTCTGGCTTAAGATTTGATGCCAGAGTCAAGTTTTGCCCCATGGCAGATTGTTGAACAATGTGGTCTTGTCCCTTCTGCAGTTTAGGTGCTATTGCTGTTGCTGTCATGCCTCAGTTCTCAATACGGTGACTGGTTCCTTACCTCCTCCTCCTGCCCTATTCTATAACTTTGACCCTGACACAGAAGACTGAGCCTTGATCTGGGACCAAGTCCCACCCTCTGCTTGAATCCCTAGCTTTTAACCAAGCCATGGTCAATTCTACCTTTCCTACATCTCTTCTATATAGCCTCCTTCTCTCCTTTTACACTGCTACAACTTTGATGGAGGATCTAATCACCTTTTATCTAGACTATCATAATAGCCTTCTGGTTCATCTCCCTGCTTCAAATCTCTCCCCACTTAGCTATCAAAGTGATATTTTTAAAATGCATGCCTGAGCATATCACTCTTCTCCTATTCAATAAATTTCAGTGGTTCCCTATAACCTCCAAAAAAAATACAAAATCCTTTGTTTGGCTTTTAAAGCCCTTTATAACCTGGCTCCTTTGTACCTTTACCATCTTCTTATACCTTCTGCACAACCTCTATGATCCACTGGCCTTTTCCTTGCTATCCTTTCACAAAGGATAGTCCATCTCCCAATTGTGCATTTTTACAGCCTGCCCCTCATGTCTGGAATGCTCTCCTTTCTCATCAAAATCTCCTGGCTTCCCTGACTTATTTAAGTGTCAACTAAAATTCCACCTTCTACAAGAAGCCTTTCCCATTCCTTATTAATGATGGTGCCTTCCCTCCAAGATGACCTTCAGTTTATCCTGAATATATCTTATTTATACACAGGGATTTTGTGTGTGTGTCTGTGTGTGTGTGTGTATAGTCTCTCCCATTAGAATGTGATTTCCCTGAACACAAGTACTGCTTTTGCCTTTCTTTGTATATCTAGTACTTAGCACAGTGCCTGGCACATAGTAGGAGCTTAATAAATGCTTATTGACTTGTCTCTGTCTCCTGATGGCCAAAAATGGATGATGCCTCAAATTAAACTCCATGTCCCATTCCTCATGCAATCAGCAAATGGGATGAGGGCCCTTTCTGGGCCTGTTTAGAGATCATGGCCCTTTGCATCTTTGTCCCACATATGTCTCCTTGATCCCCTTGTGTGGATATTGCATTTATTAGATTATGATAATTTTAGGCCACTAAGAGGGCCTCTAGGTCCAAGTTGCCTAGGATCCTCTGCCCTGTGTCTATCTCCTTGTGTAGTGACCTATTTAAAGCCTACTTTGCCCCTACAGTGATGCTTCAATTAGAAAATTCCTTTGCTTTATCTCTGTCTGTGCAGCATCTGGCACATAGGGAACTGACTTTGTCCCCTGCTGTGGCTCTGAGATACTGCCTTCAGCCCCATCACACATGTTCCCAGTCAGATTGTCCACAGTCTTTTGGCCATCTTATTTTGCAGTCCTGAACTGAATGGTAGAGTTTGCCAGTGCTTCCCATTGGTTTTTATTGATAATTGCTTCATCTGGCACCTTCAAAAAAATCATTTTTGGAGTTTATTAGGAGATACGGGCTTGTCTATCAGCCTAAAACTGAATCCCAAGAGATTATTCTGAAGACTATAAGTCCAACAGAGTGTAAAGGTGGGATTCCTGGGAGAGACAACGTACCTAGGAGAGAGGAGCATAATAAAGGATAATGCTTGAATTTCTACTTTCCCCTAAACTACAGAAACTTCTTCCTTAAGAGATAATTTGTGACAGAAAAAGTGGATTAGCATGAAGAAGTTTAGGAGTGGCACAAAAATCCTCTAATGGGTTTATTGTATTATGGGAAAATGAGTTAGAGGGGAAACAGAGAATGAAGCTTTTCTGGCCAGTGGCAAACTACTTAGTATAAATACATTCAATCAGACTAGAGGTTAAGAAATAGAAATACTAAAAAGGGAAACAATGATACTATTTCTTGCATTCCTGGGAGGATCCATAACTACTTTCCTCAAGAAGTCAAAAGAGAAAATCACATCCACTGTCTTCCTATTTTAGTAAAACAACTGAGACACAAAATCAAGCTCAAATTTACCAAAATCACAGGGGGGTCCACTACTTTAAAAGAGAATTTTTTTTAATTCCAAGTGCCTTTTGAGAAATGCTCCCAAATGTTCTTTTTATCTGCTGGAAGTATTGTTTTGTTTTGTTTTTTTTCTTGTGAATGACTTTCAATTTCTAGGTGCTTTTTTTCCTCCAAGTAGCTGTTAATATTTGCCAGGGATAAAATTATTTACCATTCTTCAAGTCAGAAGGTGATTAATGAATATAAGAATGATTCAGTAGTGACATACTCTGAATGGGAAGGTGACAGAGAGGTAAAAGATATGAGGAGCAAAGTAGGAGCTTATTCATTGTTTTTCCATTATTAACCTGGTAGTCCTAGTTTTCTCATCAGAGGAGCTTGTATGGTAATGGGACTAGTAGCGAACAGATCTTTCTTCTGCTTCTTCTCATTGAGTATGGTGATTCTCAGTGACCTGAGCTGCCTGCTTTCCATTATTGACAATGGGAAGGAATAGTGGTAGTTGTAGTAGTAGCAGTAGTAGTTTATGCTTATATGATAGTTAAAAGTAATTATTTATTTTAATCCTCACAATAAGACATTTTTTATTGTGGAATTTTGAAAATTAATTTAATACCCATCTCCAGCTCAGAACCAGGTGTAGGTGTTGGTATGGCCACTAACGTTGCTCTACAAGGGTCTCTTCTTCCTTTAACATGAATACAATCAGATGGAATCCAGGAGGCATATATCAAGCAGATCATATAACTTGATGACAAACGTGGGCCAGACTTTGGATTAGGACATCCCCTCATCCGCCTCAGGAGAATCTGCTTATGAAAATCATTTCTTATTTTGTCCTGGGGAATAGAACTGATAATGCTCTTAATAGTTTTTAAAGGTATACTCCCACCTTCAATAGTATATGGTTTGAGATAAAGTAATCCTGATAGAGGATCTCTATTCTGCACCTTCTGGGTAGAGTGGTTGGGGCCTGGGATAGCCTTTTTCAGGTACCTGAGATTCAGTAAGTTCTGATTCCACTGGTCATGAAATTTTGTAGATTTATTACAGTGTTCAAGATTTAGTGGAAACTCAGTTTTTTGTACAGACTAGGCCTTGTTGTCAGGGTCTGATGAAAGTTTATCTTCGTGGACAGGATATGAATGTGCTGATGGTACAGCTATGGCTGCTGCTTCAACATCTGGTCTACACTGTGTTTCAAGGTCAAGACAAGGAGATGAGGTTACAGAGGTGGCCCTAGATTGATTTTCAAAGCATGATGAAGACACAGTTGTAGCCCCGACCTGGTGATCAGCTCCTGGAGATGGAATAGCTGTAACTTTGGCCTCACTGACAAGGTGTGACGAAATTGCAGCCTTAGTACTTGCCCAGTGAAAAGAGCCTGACAGAACCTCAGATTTATGTCTAGGGTATACTGGAGGTATGGACCAATGGTTGAGTCTTGGTTGATGCTCAGCCTTGTAGTTAGAGTTTTGTGGAGTCTTAGAAAGGTGATCACAGTTTGATAAAGTCTTTACCTGGTTTCCAGGACAAAATGGAGTTTCTTCATAATGCTCAGGCTGTGGCAAATGTGGGACAGAAGGTCTATTCTTGCTATCAGGAGGTAATGATGTTGGAGCTACATCCCCAGCCTACCTTTTGGAAAGTAGTGTCCTTGTAGTCTTAGCCGGGTTCTTGAGAAGGGGTAATGACAAAATTGTTGCCTGATGATTATGGAGGGATAGTGAGTGGCCTTTGACCAATTGTCATCATAGAATAAAGGTGAAGTGCTAGGTTGGTGGTCAGATTGGGACACTAAAGTTGCAATGGTCCGGGAGTTAGGACGGGTCAACAATGTAGCCATAGTCCTATGACAAGAGCTTATTATAGATGAAGTCATGGTCCAGTGGTCAGAGCACATACATGGTGCTGCTGTTGTGCAGGGGCCTATATGTGGTGAGTGTGCAACCATTGCCCAGGGGTTTAGGGAAGGTAGCAATTCAGGTCTGGACTTATGGTCAAGACTGCTTGTCATCAGTTTAGACTTGAGCTGCATGTGTTGATTGGGTAATGGTGCAATCCAGTGAGGAGGACATGGTAATAGCACCATCTTGGACTGGTGATAAAAATGTTTCAGAGGGCGGCTACATTGGGAAGATTGTTTTTTAGTATCTGGCTCATTCTCTGGAGATACACTGAAATCCAAGGGCCCTTTTAAGGGTTTATTCAAAAGTGTTGGGCTTCTAATAAGTAATTTCCCTTCTCCAAATTTAGGATTAAGGAGAAAATAAAAAGGCAAGAAATTACTTAACCTTCTTCTCCAGATATTTTGGGGCAACTTGTCAGTATGTTTCTCCCTAGAGTAGGGAAAAAAAAGCAATTAAGATGTGTAAGAGAGTTAAAACTGCCTTGATAGTAGTAGTATTCTTCAGTAGGATGTAACTCAGCCAGGGAATGGGCCAATTTTTTTTTTGGCAAGGCAATGGAGTGAAGTGACTTGCCCAGGGTCACACAGCAAGTAAGTGTACAGTGTCTGAGGCCAGATTTGAAATCAGGTCTTTCTGAATCCAGGGCCAGTGCTCTATCCACTGTCCATCTAGCTGCTCCAGGGAATGGACCAATCTTAAGGATAACTTGGTCATCTGAATAACAAGATGGGATATAAACTTACTGTATCTGTAACTCAAAGAAAGGAATTATCTTAACTGCCCAACATAATAGGAAAAATGACATTCACTTTGGAAGGAAAGATTCAGTTCTATAAGATCCTTGTGAGTAGATAATATTCAATTCATTGCATTTGCATCCCCAGTGACTAACACAATACTCATAGTTGATGTTTAATAAATATTTGTTGATTGAATAATTCATAACCATCACTCAGGCATGACCAGCATCTATCTCCAAACTAGCATCCTGTTCTCATTGAACAGGTCTATACTTCCTTAAGGTTGAAAACCAATTTATTCCTTGGGGAAATAGAGGCTGTACAGAACATGATTTAACAAAGGAATCTTACTCTTTTATTGCTGTATTTAATCTTAGCCTCCAGATATCCTCAGCAGTATAGTGTTCTGAAAGAGACAGGCAGAGGTGTACTGGATCCGGGGTGCTGATAAAGAGATTTTATGGTCCAGTAAATAAGTAATAATAACTTATTTATGTAGTGCCCTATTCACAATTTGTAAAGTGTTGCCCCCTTAACTACTCCTTGAGATATGTAGTATATTGTTATTCCTGTATTCCAGATGAGGAAACTGAGGCTGAGAGAGATTAAGTGACTGGTACTACATACCATGTTTAATTAGTGGTAGAGCCAGGACAAAAATGTTGTCTTTCTGATTACCAGATCAACGTTCTTCCCACATTCATAAGCTTAACAGTTATCACTGAATCTGCCCTCTCTCTCACCACTGTCACCAACCCATGTCCATTCCTCCTCTGCATAGCACTTCTTTTTTCAAGGTCTATGTTATTAACTATCTAGATACTAGACTCCTGAGGTACCTAGGTGGGGCAGTGGATAGAGTGCTGTGCCTGGTGTCAGGAAGACCTTAGTTTGAAACCTGCTTCAGACACTCTGGGCAAGTCACTTAACCTCTCTCAGCCTGTTTCCTCATTTGTAAAACAGAGATAATAATAACCCCTACATTACAGGGACTTCTTATATAAGGATCTAATGAGTTAGCATATGTAAAATGCTTAGAAAACTTAAAAAATGCTATATAAATGCTAACTGTGATTGTCATAGTTGTTACTACGTATGGGGTATTCTTCTACTTTCCTCTATCTTTAATCCATCCTTCACACAATTGCCATAGCAATCTTTCCTACCCAAAACTCTGGTCATGATATTCCTCTCCTCAGAAATCTTCTGTGGCTCCCTATTGCCTATCAAGGAAAGCAATTAACTAGTTTGGCATTCAAAGCTCTACAAAATTTGGCATCATCCTACCTTACTGTTTTTATCTTACTACTCTCTCAGCTTCTATGTTCTACTCAAACTAGGCTACTCTTTGCCCTTTGAACACATACTATGTTCTTCTATTCCCATGATTTTGGCAATGTCAGATAGTTCAGTATCAGAAACTTAAACAGTTTTGTTAATGGAAATGACACTAAAGAAGATGCATTACTATATGCTTTGCTAATGTGCCCAAAAGACTTTCCATTTGACCTATATCAGAAAACTTTTACATTTGTCATTGATCCCATTAAAATGTAAGCTCTGTGAAAGCAGAGATTGTCTCACTTTTTTATATGTATCTCTAGAGGTGGGAACAATTCTTCACATATAGTAAATGCTTAATAAATACTCTTTTTATTCATTATTTCGTTCTTTGCCTGTTGAATTGCTACCCATTTTTTTTTTTGGCTAGGCAATGGGGTTAAGTAACTTGTCCAGGGTCACACAGCTAGTAAGTGTCAAGTGTCTGAGGCCACATTTGAATTCAGATCCTCCTGACTTCAGGGCCAGTGCCTTATCCACTGCACCACCTAGCTGCCCCATTGCTACCCATTTTAAAAATTTAAACTCAAATGCCACATTCTAAGGAATGGAATGGAAACCTGCCCTGATCTTCTCTATCCCAACCCCTTGTGTTTGTCTCTTTGACCTCACATAATATTTTGTTTCGTAAATCTCTAATGCATTTATCACGTGACTCTGTACATTAAGAGATGATGCATGATGAAGAGAAGAGAGGTCCTCAGAGTCTGAAGACCTAGATTCAAATCCTACCTCTGACACATATTGACTGTGTTAACTGGGCTGGCAATTTAAGGGTTATACTAAACTCCTTACTCTATCTCAGCTCCTATATCCAATCTGTTGCCTATCTATTTTACTTTCATAGCATCTCTCCCATACACCTTCTACTCTTCTCTGACAGTTTCACCGCTGTAGTGCAAGCCCTATCATCTCATGCCTGATCTATTACAGTAAGCTGGTCTCCTTGCCACAAATCTCTCCCCATTCTAATCTGTCTTCCATTCAGCTATCAAATTGATATTCCTAAAGTGCAAGTCTATTCATGTCATTCCCCTACTCAACAAACTCCAGTGGTTCTTTATCACCTCTATTACTCTCTGTTGGCCCTTCACAACCTGCCCCATCACCACTTTTCTAGTCTTCCTTATACCCTTTCTCTCTCTCTCTCTCTCTCTCTCTCTCTCTCTCTCTCTCTCTCTCTCTCTCTCTCTCTCTTTTGTTGTTGTTCAATCATTTTAATTGTAGTCACCCTTTATGACTCCATCTAGGATTTTCTTGGCAAAGATACTGAAGTGGTTTGCCATTTCCTTCTCCACATCATTTTACAGATGAAGAATTGAGGCAAACAGGGTTGTGACTTGCCCAGATGGCTAGTAAGTGTCTGAAACCAGATTGGAACTCAGCAAGACAAGTTTTTCAGATTCTAGGGCTGCACACTATCAGCTGTATCCCCATCTGCCCCTACCTAATCTTCAATCCAGTGATGCTGGTCTCCTTGTTGTTTCTTGAAGGTAAGTGAAACAATTAGTACTGAGTGAATTAAAAGAGTGCATGGGTGGGTGGAAGAAATGGTGAAACAGACCAAATTTTGTGGTTCTATATTCTGTCTTTACCTAAATTTTATATATCCCCTAGGAAGTAGGACAAGACTCTGCACATTCTAGGCACTTACTACATTTTCATGCTACCATATATCACACTACCTTTTGGGGCCAGGTAAACAGAATCAGAATCAGATGGGTAAGACCACAAAAAAACCTTCTACAACAGAGAGTTAAGACCAATGCCTATGAAAAAATATAGTGTTAGCCATCTGAAAGAGCTGAAAGAAAACTTTTCTCACCTTTTGTCCATACTCTGTATTTTTTTCCCATGTCTACTTTCTTCTTAAAGAAAACAAGACTTGATAACTATGAAACGATAAGAAATGGTTTAGTACCTAAACCATATTAAAGGATTGACTGCCATCACAGTCATATTTTTGTCTGAAGGTCTTGAAAAAAAATTCTTTTGTTTCTCAGCAATATAACTTCCAATGTACCTAAGTTTTATGATGTCCTAACCTTAGAGCTATCTTTCTTATTGTGGGGATATGGTTAAAGGTACTCTTTGTCCTTCAGGGTTTCTAGGACTACTCCTCCTCCCACTTCCATCTCTTTCTTGTCTATTTTAAAGAAAGGATCTGATAAATTCATTTGTATAAATGACAAAAATCTTACTGCTAAGTAACCACCAAAGTATTGAAAGTAGCCATTCAAGTGATATTTTAAAGGTACAGAAGGCTTAAGCTAAATGAATGAAACCTATGTAAGGAGAATTTCACATTTTATCAATTAGAGTCAAAAGAAATATTTATTGGACAGGGATGGCCTAAATTAAACCAAATCACATGACACCAGATTCAAGTAATATTTATTTTATTTTCCTGAATCACCCCCTGAAGGCCAGGCCTATCCCATCCTCTAAGAAGTTGTCTTTAATACAGTTACATATTTTTTTTAAATTTATTTTTTAAGATTGCTTTGAAGATTCAGTAACAACCCTATGGTCACAAAATTAAAATACTTTCTCATTCACCTTCATAATAATTCTAGGAGGTACATACTGTTATTATCCCCATTTTGTAGATTAGGAATCTGAGGTAGGAGATGTCAAATAGCTAGTAAGTGTCTAAGGCTGGATTTGATTCAGGTCTTCCTGATTCTAAGTCCAGTACTCTATTCACTGCACCAATTAGTTGGAATAAAATGATAAAATGAGATAACATTTATAAAGTGCTTTGCCAACCTTAAAGCTTCATACAAATGCTATCTATTATAGCAGGAGGGGCAGAGCCAAGATGGAGGAATGAAAGCAGTGACTTGCTTGAGCTCTCCCCCAAACTCCTCCAAATACCTACAAAAAATGGCTCCAAAAAAAATTCTAAAGCAGCAGAATCCACAAAAAGACAAACTGAAACAAATTTCCAGCCCAAGACAACCTGGATGGTTCATCAAAAAGGTATATCACAGTGGGTTTATAGAGGAGCACAGTTCGGCGTGGGTGCACAGGCAGCACAGGCCTCAGCGAACCTGGAGCAGGCCTCAGAGGACTGAATCAGAGGCAGCTGTGGCGGTTTCCAGACCTCTCAACTCACAGACACCGAAGACAACTTAGAAGGTCAGTGGGAAAAGTCTGTTTCTGCAGTGAGAGAGAAACTAGGTCTCAGTTTCAGTTCCCTAGCCAGCATGGCCCTGGGGCAGTGGCTGCCTCCTCAGCTTCAGGCCCACAGACTGAGGGGGAATTGGGTGGCTGATCAGAGGGGATTGCAGGAGATCATTTCTTTGCCAGTGCGCAGGCAAGAATCTCTTGCTTTGCTTGTGCTTGGATCTGGGTCACAGTTCTGAGGGGCAGTCCTGGGGCGTGGAGGAGTACTGGTGTGGTGGAACTTGCAGTGGCTATGGAGAGAAAATCTTCCTCACAGTTCCAAGAAAGAAAAGAATGCTCGTGGTCATTCATAGACCAGAGCACAGAGGAGAAAAGGAGTAAACACCTCACCCCTTATCATACCACTTTGGAAGAACTGAAAATTTACAGGTCCCTACCAGTGGTCCCTACAAGTATCTCTGAAAACAGCCCCAAAGCTTGGGACAGTACATTCTCCACATTGGAAGCAGACCTCTACCTTAATAAAGAGTTTATAACTCAAGTAATTAGCTGGGATCATGAGCAAACCTCGAAAGAAGTGTCAGACCATAGAATCTTTTTTTGGTAACAAAGAAGATCAAAACATGCAACCAGAAGACAACAAAGGCAAAGCTCTACATCCAAAGCCTCCAAGAAAAATATGAATCAGTACCAGGCCTTAGAAGAGCTCAAAAAGGATTTTGAGAAGCAAGTAAGAGACGTAGAGGAAAAACTGGGAAGAGAACTGAGAGCGATGGAAGAAAATAATGAAAAACAAGTCAACAGCTTGCTAAAGGAGACCCAAAAACATACTGAAGAAAATAACACCTTAAAAAATAGCCTAACCCAAATGGCAAAAGAGGTCCAAAAAGCCAATGAGGAGAAGAATGCCCTAAAAAGTAAAATTGGCCAAATGGAAAAGGAAGTCCAAAAGCTTAATGAAGAAAATACTTCCTTTAAAATTAGAATAGAGCAATTGGAAGCTAGTGACTTTATGAGAAATCAAGACACTATAAAACAAATCCAAAAGAATGAAAAATAGAACAAAAATATCTCATGGAAAAACAACTGACCTGGAAAATATCCAGGAGAGAGAATTTAAAAATTATTGGACTATCTGAAAGCCATGATCAAAAAAGAGCCTAGACATCATCTTTCAAGAAATTATCAAGGAAAACTGCCCTGATATTTAGAACCAGAGGGCAAAAGAAATTGAAAGAATCCACCCTCCTGAAAGAGATCCCCAAAGGAAAACTCCTAGGAATATTGTAGCCAAATTCCAGAGTTCCCAGGTCAAGGAGAAAATATTGCAAGCAGCCAGAAAGAAATGATTCAAGTATGGTGGAAACATAATCAGGATAACACAAGATTTAGCACCTTCTACATTAAGGGACCACGGGGCATGGAATATAATATTCCTGAGGGCAAAGGAGATAAGATTACAACCAAGAATCACCTACCCAGCAAAACTGAGTACAATCCTTCAGGGAGGAAAAGTGGTCATTCAGTGAAATAGAGGACCTTCAAGCATTCTTGATGAAAAGACCAGAGCTGAATAGAAAATTTGACTTTCAAATACAAGACTCAAGTGGAACATGAAGAGGTAAACAGGAAAGAGAATCATAAGAGACTTATTAAGGTTGAACTGTTTACATTCCTGCATGGAAAGATGATATTTATAACTCATGAGACCTTTGTCAGTATTAGGGTAGTTGGAGGAAAAAAATTATATGTATGTAGATAGATAGATAGATAGAGGGCACAGGGTGAGTTGAAGATGAAGGGGTCATATCTGGAGAATAAAATTAAGGGGTGAGAGAAGATTATACTGGGAGAAGAAGAAAGGGAGAGATAGAATGGGGTAAATTATCTCACAAAAAAAGAAAAGAAAAGCTCTTACAGTGGAGGGGAAACAGGGGAAGGTGAGAGAATGAGTGAATCTTATTCTCATAGGATTTGGCTTAAGGAGGGAATAACATACACATCAATTGGGTATGGAAATCTATCTGTCTACCCTAGGAAAATAGGGGAGAAGGGGACAAGAGCAGGGATGATAGAGAGGAGGACAGATTGGGAAAGGGGTAATCAGAAGCAAACTCTTCTGAGTGAGGACAGGGTCAAAAGAAAGAATATAATAAACTGGAGAGGGCAGAACAGGATTTCACAACCTGACTACTATGGAAGTGTTTGGCATAACTGCACATGTCTAACCTATATTGAGTTGCTTTGCCTTTTCAATGAGGGTGGGTGGGGAGGGAGGAAGGGAGAAAATTTGGAACCCAAAGTTTTTAAAAAATGTTTTCACATGCAACTGGGAAATAAGAAATACAGGAAATGGGGTACAGAAATCTATCCTGCCCCAAAGGAAAGTAGAAGGGGAAGGAGATAAGAGAAGGGTGGGAGAGAGATAGAAGGGAGGGTAGACTAGGGGAAGGGATATTCAGAATGCATACCATCTTGGGGTGGGGGGAGGGGTGAGAAGAAAATTAGAAACTCAAAATCTTGTGGAAGTAAATGTTGAAAACTAAAAATAAATAAATATAAAAAACTAAAAATAAACAAGAAAAAAATGCTATTATCATTATTACTAAATCAGAATTTGACATCACAAGTCTAGATCATATAGGCTTTTTCTAAGCCTTTAAGCAATATTATGAAGACTGTATTCCTGCCTCCACCTCATCCCCAACCTGATCCAATTTTCTAAAGTTCCTCACCACTAGGAGCTGCCAAACAATCAGGAAACAGAGTCAAATATTCCCAAGATCAGGAACCCTGGCTAGACCAATCCTACCTTTCTATTAAGGCCATAAATCTCCCCAACAGGAAAATACAAAAGTAATGATGTTTTCCCAACTGAGAAGAAAATCAATGGAAAAAAGTTTGGCTGTCTATACCAGTGTATTTAAACACAAGTCCTTTGTTCCCAATAAGGGACCTGAAGTCACTCTGACATCACAAAACATTATCTGTCCATTGTCCAGAGTGGTAGTACCTATCTCTAGGGACTAGCCAATGCAGGACAGATTCAGAAAGGGTTCCATTTTATGAACTCTACTATTACAAAGTATACAAATAGCTCCAACTTATAATTGTATCAGACATTGACTTTTCTGTTGGTTTTCACTAACTAGAATGAATTTGCAAATATATTATACGTAAACCTGGAATTTGTAAGTGGTTTTCTGGAGCCTTTGGACATAAGGAAAGAAAGAGGCAACATAACCAAGTTTACTTGATTGGTATAGAATTTAAATCACATTTCCATATGAATCTGAAGGAAAAGGAACTCAGACTCCAAGAAAATAGTCCATTAAGAAAAGGAAATTATCTCTCTCTCCCCTTCCTGGTCTCCCTTTCCCTCATTCTCACACATGCTTGTTGATTGATTATTCTCCCTACCATTGAGCTCAGACTTCCTTCACCCTTTGTTGTCCCCAAAAGAATTTCTAAAACACTTCCTGGGAGACCTCTGGAAATGCAGACTTTTTATTTTCCTGCAGATTCCCTGGTTCTAATGGGCTTCTCAACAATAAGATCTTCAAGAATAGTCAGAAACAAGGTATTTCAGATGTTACAAGAGAAGCTTAGGCCAGACTAGTTCTAACGGGCTTTGGTGACTACAAACTTAGCCAGTAAGGGGAAAGAAAAATATTAATGAGTTTCCAATAGAAATAACCAAGGGATAGGAAAAGCAACCACCTAGCTATCTGGAGGTGAGGGTGGAGTAGTGGGAGGAGGGTGGGAATAATACCTATTGTGAAATTGTTGTGTACTGGGGGAAAAAAAGAAAATACTTCATCAAATACCTAGGGCATATTTGAATCACCAGGCCTCTGTTCCCAACAAGGGACTTTATCCCTTAATGTCAGAATTTCTGACATCATAAAGCCTTAGCTGTCCATTGTCTAGAACAAGCCCGCACACCTTGGTAGTAGGTAGGGGACAAAATTAAAACAGGCTAAAGTTCTTCAGGCAGCAGACAGGTTTTTAGTGGCTCACTTTCCAAGTAAAGGTATAATTAATGATTAATTTTTCAAATAAACCATATTTTTTTAAAAAGGGAAATTTCAATTAATATCAATTAGTTATACTTATTAAGATTTTTATTTACCATGAAATCACAGTAATGTTAAAAAATATTTTGCTAAGTAGTACAAGTTTTAATACATTTTTTCAGGTTTTCTTACTGTTTATGTTTAGTTAATGGGACATATTACACTTCTTGTCAACAATCAGTTTTTCATACCCCAAAGCCATGTTTGAAATAGATTTCCTTAGAAATCTGAAAACTTACCTTGGTAGCTACCTCATTTTCTGAGTTTACTTTCTTGAAAAACCATTGTTCCCCACTGGGATTTTTCAACAATTTGGATGCTTTAATTTGTTTTTCATTGTTGTCCAATTTGCTTAAGTCGGAATGTTTTGATTAGAAATGGCAACAAAGATTGTATTCCCTTGGAATGGTTATTACTTCTTGGCAAACCAGGCACAATATTTTGTCTCTCATGTAAATAAACTAGTATCTATTTGTCCACACCAGATTAAACATTCTGTGTTCTGATTTGACCTTCTGTTTCTTTTTATCAACCATTTTACAAAGTCACCCCAAAAACTTTAATGTTGGAACCAAAAAATCTCCACAGCAGCTGCTCACATACAAAGAAATATTTAACTGAGTGTCCTACCTTGGAGAGAGCGCCAGACACTCAGATAACTTGGAAGGCAGCACTGCAGCAAGGGAGGGGAAGAAGCTGTCCCATTGTTGCTACTCATCACATAGCAGGGATCAGCTGCATTGGCACGTGACTGCACTCACTTTGTCCCTGTTCAATGCCAATAACGACCGAAAACACAGCAAAAAGATAAAGATTTTTGCTCCTCTCAGACTGTAGACAGATTGACAATACTTTGTTGCGGCAGGTCAGCTAACAAACAGAAAAGAGTGTATAGTTTGGGGCAGCTAGGTGTCATGCTGGATAGAGCACCAGTCCTGTTGTCAAGAGGACCTACAGTTCAAATCTGACCTCAGACACATAGCACTTACTTAGCTCTGTTACGATGGGCAATCCCAACTGCTTCACACACACACAAAAAAAGAATGCACAGTGGCAATCCATTTATGAACTTACATGACAGGCACAATAGTGACTAGTAGAAAGCAGGTTAAGCAGGGCACAGACAAAGTACTTGTTACATCTTTACTTTCTTCTACATCCTCTATATTTTTCTTGGGCCACCCAAAATTTTTTGTGGGCGGCCCAGGCCTGGTTTAGAATATCCAGAGCCTTTGGAGACCAGTCAGTGCAAGATTCAGAAACGGTCCAATCCTAGGGTATTCAGAACACAAACAGCTCTGCCTTGGACTACTATTTCCCAGATTTAACACTCCATTTCTATGCTTTGGTGCATTTGAATAAGCCATTCTCCATAACTAATTCATTCCCTCCACATCTAAATCTATCAGAACATTTATTTTTCTTCAGGGTTCATCAGGTCCCTCCTCATCCATGAAGCTTCTTCTGATCCCCTCAGTTCCTAAAGCTTTCTCCATTCTTAAATTATTTTGTATTTATTTACCTTCACACTTACTTCACTTCCCAAGTAGAAAGTAAGCTTCTTGAGGGCAGAGAATGCTATGTTTTTGTTGTTGTAGCCTAACACCTAACATGGTGGCTTCTACAATTTATAAAAATGTTTGCTGAATTAAAATACTTAGGTACTTTGGTTCTCACCAACTGGATACTCCCATAAGCCCTTCTGATATCTTTTGGAAAGCTTAAAACTCTTAAACTTTTTGTTCATTCTCCATTTAAGTGTCTTCTGAACGCACAATTAGTACCCAGGTCACCAAAAAGTGGTTTAATTATTACGTGTTTCTATGGAGTATATAGATAGATTTTAGATAAAAGAGAAATTCAATATTGCTATATATATATATATATATATATATATATATATATATATATATATATATATATATATCAAAATTGGCTGAATAAAAGGGAAAACAAAAGAAGCCCTCACTTCTTTGTCCTTTTAACCCTGGAATCTTGAGGGCAGGTCATAGTCTTTCCCCAACTCCTCCTCTCAGCTTGCCCTTAGGCATGACCTTCCCATGATCCACATCTCTCCTAGCTACTCATTCTAGAGAAGGGAGAAATCTTTGAATTTCTTAGAAAAGAATAATGTAGGGACATGAATTTTGTCTTCACCACCTGCATTTTTCTGTCATATATCTATTTATACATGACTCAAATAGCCTAGGATGGGGTGGGAGGGTGGGAAGGGATATAGCTTCTTACTTAACCTATGGCTTGAGAACTTGTTTTCCTTAATTTTGATATTCTGAGAACTATTTCAATATAATTGTTTTCTTTCTTAAGCCTATGTATTTTACTTAGGCATTTAAAAATATTATCTGAGAAAGGGTCCATATATTTCACCAACTGCCAACAGCAGGGTACATGACACAAAAAATTAACTGATACAAGAGTCATGAGGTTAATCTCCTCTGCTATTTAGGTGTTTACAAGATGTATTAATTAAAAAAAATGAAATTCTCTGATGATTTTAACTCAAAGTCCCCAATTTGGGACATAAAGAACTATTTTAGACTGAGGGAACAACTCTCTATCACGTTTATTTCTGTGTTTTACAAGGCATTCACTAGCCAGAGGGAGGGAACCTTCAACAAGGCCACATGTGGCCTTCTAGTCCTTGGGTATGGCCTTTTGGCTGAGTCCAAGCTTCACAGAACGAATCCTCTTAGAACAAATCCTTTTATTAAGGGAATTTATTCTGTGAAATTTGGACTCAGTCAAAGGGTCATGCTTAAGGACCTAGAGGATCACATGTGGCCTTGAGGCTGCAGGTTCCTCACCCCTGCACTAGTCTCTTTCTTTCCAGGCCCTCTGTATGCAACAAATAATAGATATGAATCACAGAGAAGTTATCACTGATTTTGACTTTATGTAACCTGGACTAGTCTGGGCATGCCCAATTTGGGTTTAGGCACCCTTGAGGGGCTTTTTTGTCCCTTACCAAGTGCACAAAGAAGCCTTCTTTCATTGGCTGCCTACATCTTTAAAATTAGAGAGACTGAAACATTTCATTCATTCTCTTGTCTTTGGCTGTGTTCTTTCCAGCAACTTTGATCTGTGCCCATTATGGACTCTGTGAGCTAAACCAATAAAAGAGAAAGAACATGCTTTACTCTGTTACCTCTCTTTTACCCCAACTTTGAGAAATGAGCCAAGGGGTATTTGTTTCTGTTTCGGTGTTGGTTGTTCTCACTTGTAGGTGCCAGAGGTGATCTCCATGGTCCTAGTTTTGAGCTTTGGCAACCTTTGAGCCAGGATTACGGGCAGAGTAGTGCAGCAAGCCAGGCTGCATACAGGCCTTGAGAAGCCAGGGTGCCTGAGATTTGAGCCCAAGGTGTGGTTTTGGACTTGGAACTGGGACAATGCTCTATAAGGACTGAGCTAAGCTATAAACCTATGGCAAATGCCATCCCAATATGGAAAATGAAAGTCATTGTGTGGCTCAAAAGGAAGCAGAAGAGACATCTCTACCCTCTTCTCCCCTTACCCTTTTCCAAGGAGACTTTAATTCCTGTCAGGAGGAGGAAGCAAGGGATTGGGACCATAACATTAGCTACTCTGCTCTTCTCAGATAGAGTGGGTACCTGGCTAGAATTATATCTATCTGCTCCTTTAA
Organism: Phascolarctos cinereus; assembly: GCF_003287225.1. Lineage (NCBI taxonomy): Eukaryota > Metazoa > Chordata > Mammalia > Diprotodontia > Phascolarctidae > Phascolarctos > Phascolarctos cinereus. Next base: position 197,649,022 of record NW_027556180.1, on the reverse strand, counting down.
ACATTATTAGTCTGTGGTTCAATTAGTCAATTTTGATCTCTCTTTCATTAATTGGGGAAGCATGACCCCAAACTTGACCAACTTCGCACCAAATACGAATTCCAAAAAGAACACATTTTTGCAAAGAAACTAAGTCAGTAGCAAAATAGAAATCAGAAAAAGTATATGTAAGAAAATGCATCCCTGATATACAGATTGAAGGAAGTTTCCCATTGGAAACAAAGTAACTCAGCTAAAATGAGAAAAAAACAATCTCAGATTTCATCCAAGGGAGAACTCCCTGAAGTCTCTAGCGCAGCAAACTTGGGACAGGGACATTATGGAAATTATTTGCTCCACTCATGTAGTTTTTTCCTAGAGTTTTTTTTTCCTGAAGTGGAATTGGCCTGGTCCATCTTCTCTCACAAAACTGGAAGTCAAAAGTGCCTGAAATGATTACAGAACTCAAAGAGACTGAAGAGCTTGAAGAAAACTGAAGAGTTCTCCTCTCTCCCACTCTGGTCAACTCTACCCTGCCCTTCATACAGGCACAGGGCATTATTCCCCATCAGTGAGGAAACTACCATACCAATGAACTTGGAACTCAGATTATATACCTAATTTTCTTCCCTCCCTAAGTACTGAGGTGGTGCAAAAATGTGTATTTTTTGTGGAGAGGGGAGCAAGTAACTTTCCCTCCTACATGTTGGGAGGACTATGTTTGTATATTTGTGATTATACTTTCTAAAGTAAATATTATTGTGTAAAAGCCAATTTAGCTGGAAGCCAAGATGGCAGAGCAACCAATAAGTCGCTCTCATCTTCACTCATTGACCTTGAAAAACCTAGAGAATATTGCCTCAAGAAAATCCTGAAATAGTGGAGTCAGCAGAAAAAAGAGATACTGTGGTCTTTTAGCTGTGAGGCTAGGGAGATTAAAGGAAAGGTCCCTCCTGCTGTGGCAGAAGGGAACCAGAACAGGAAGGGAGGTGTTCCAGCAAGCCAATGGCAAACCCCACCTCAGCAAACCAGTAACCAGGCCCTTAACCCCCAGCACAAGAAGCCTGTGACAGTGTCCTCTGTGCCCCAGAAGCAGAAACCAACTTCAAAAGCCAGAAAAAAAGGCAAACAACATGAGTAAAATACAACATAGAAAAACAATGACCATAGAAAAATATCTTGGTGACAGGGAAGATCAAAACACAAATTCAGGAGAGGACAACGTTGTCAATATACCAACATCTGAAACCTCATAGAGGAAAATGAACTGGTCTCAAGCCCAAAAAGCCTTCTTGGAAGAGCTCAAGAAGGATCTTAAAAGTCGAATAAGAGACTTGGAAGAAAAATTGGACAATTCCTTTGAAAATGCAGTTGAAAGAACAATTCCTTTAAAAATGCACTGAAGAAAACAATTCCTTAAAAAGTTGAATTGGCCAAATGGAAAAAGAGGCACAAAAACTAACTGAGTAAAACAATTCATTATACATTAGAACTGGGCAATTAGAAGCTAATGATTCTATGACACATCAAGAAGTAGTCAAACAAAATCAAAAGAATGAAAAAATAGAAGAACATGTAAAATACCTCACTGGAAAAACAACGAACCTGGAAAACAGATCCAGGAGAGATAAATTAAAAATTATTGGACTACCTGAATGCCATGATCAAAAAAAGAGCTTAGATATTACCTTTCAAGAAATTATCAAGGAAAATCACCCTGATATTCTAGAAACAGAGAGTAAAATAGAAATAGGAAGAATCCATCAATTACCTCCTGAAAGAGATTCCCTAAAGGAAAATTCCTAGGAATATTGTAGCCAAATTCCAGAGTTCCCAGGTCAAGGAGAAAATATTGCAAGCAGCCAGAAAGAAACAATGTGGAAATACAATCAGGATAATGCAAGATTTAGGAGCTTCTACATTAAGGGATCTGAGGGCTTGCACCATGATATTCTGGAGGTCAAAGGTGCTAGGATTGAAGCCAAGAATCACCTACCCAGGAAAACTGAGTATAATTCTTCAGGGGAAAAAAAACATACATTCAGTGAAATAGAGGACTTTCAAGCATTCTTGATGAAAAGATCAAGGTTGAATAGAAAATTTGACTTTCACATACAAGACTCAAGAGAAGCATGAAAAGGTAAACAGAAAAAAGAAATCATAAGAGACTTATTAAAGTTGAACTGTTTAATGGAAAGATGATATTTATAACTCATGAGACCTTTCAGTACTAGGGTAGTTGGAAGGAATATAAATATAAATATATATATATATATTATATATATATATATATTATATATATATATATATGTATATATATATATATGTATATATGTATATATGTATATATATGTGTGTGTGTGTGTGTGTGTGTGTGTGCAGATACACACACACACATACACACAGAGGGCACAGGGTCTATTGAATAAGAAGGGATGGTATCTAAAAAATAAAATTAAGGGGTGAGAGAGGATTATACTGGGAGAAGGAGAAAGGGAGAGGTAGATGGAGTAAATCATCTCACGGAGACAAGAAAACAATGGAAGGGAAAAGGGTGGAGGTGAGAGGAAATGAATGAATTTTACTCTCATCGGATTTGGCTTAAGGAGAGAATAACATACACACTCAATATGGTATGGAAATCTATCTTACCCTACAGGAAAATAGAGGGAAAGGAAATAAGAGAAGGGGGGATGATAGAAGGGAAAGTAGATTGGAGGAGGGGATAATCAGAAGCAAACACTTTTGAGGAGGGACAGTGTCAAAGGAGAGAATACAATAAGTGGGAGGATATGATGGGAGGATACATAGTTAGTCTTTCACAACATGACTATTATGGAAATGATTTATATGACTACACAGGTATAACCTATAGAGAATTGTTTGCCTTCTCAATGAGGGTGGGTGGAGAGGGAAAAAGGGAGAGAATTTGGAACTCAAAGGTTTAAAAACGAATGTTAAAAATTGTTTTTGCATGCAACTGGGAAATAAGATATACAGGTGAAGGAGTATAGGAATCTGTACTGCCCTACAGGAAAATAGAAGGTAAAGGGGATAAGAGAAGGGGAAGGAGGTGATAGAAGAAGGGTAGATTAGGGGAAGGGGTATTTAGAATACATACTATCTTGAGGAGGCGAGAGAGAAGAGATGGGGAAAAATCTTGGAGCTCAAAATTTTGTGGATGTGAATATTGAAAACTAAAAATTAATTAATTAATAAAAAAAATAAAGTAGAATTGGCTAGATAGAAAAGGAGGCACAAAAACTAGCTGATGAAAACAATTCATTAAAAATTAACAATTGGAAGCTAATAACTCCATGAGATATCAAGAATCAGTCAAACAAAATCAAAATAGAAGAAATAGAAGAAATCAAAAATAGAAAAAATTTTAAAAAATAAAAATAGGTAAAAAATGTAAAATGCCTCATTTTCCAATGACCTCAAAAATAGATCTAGGAGAAAAAACTTAAGAATTATTGGTGTACCTGAAAGCCATGATGGAAAAAAAGAGCCTGGACAGCATGTTTCAGGAGATCATCAAGGAAAATGCCTTGAGGTCCTAGAACCAGAGGGTAAAATAGTCATCAAAAGAATCCACATACCACCTCCAGAAAGGGATTCCAAATTGAAAATGCCAAGGAATATTGTGCCAAATTCCAGAATTATCAGGTCAAGGAAAAAATCTTGCAAACAGCCAGAAAGAAACAATTCAAGTATCTTGGAACCATAGTCAGTATTACACAAGACCTTGCAGCTTCTACATTAAAAGATGAAAGAGCCTGGAATATGATATTCCATAAGGCAAAGGAGCTTGGATTACAGCCAAGGATCAACTAACCAGCAAAACTGAGCATAATCTTTCAGGGGAAGAGATGGACCTTCAGTGAAATAGAGGACTTACGGACTTTCCTGATGAAAAGACCAGAATTCAATAGAAAATTTGATCTTCAAATACAAGACTGAAAAGAGGCATAAAAAGGTAAACAGCAAAGGGGGGGGGGGAAACATGTTATTCAATAAGAATAAACTGTTTACATCCTTACATGGGAAGAGGATACCTATAACTCTTGAGAACTGTATCTGCATTATGACATTTAGAAGGGATATACATAGATAGAGAGGGTGAATTTAAGTTGACTTTGACATCATAATGAAAAACTTAATGAAGTGATGAAAAGGAACTATAATGGTAGAAGAGGAAAGGATGAGGCAGAAAAGAGTAAATTACACTACATGTAGAGGGAGAAAGACATAATACAGTAGAAGTAAAGAAGGGAGGGAGATGAACATCGTTTGAACTTTGTTCAGATCAGGTTTGGCTCAAGGAGGGTATAACATACTCAGGTTTAGAAATCTAACTTGCTATATAGGCCCTAAGGGGGAAAAGAAAAAGAAAATGGAGGAAGAGGGTAGAAGGGAGAGCAGTTGAAGGAGGCAGTGGTCTAAAGCAAAACTCTAGTGAGGAGGGAAAGGGAGAAAAGAAGAAAGAAAAGCATAAACAGGTTATGGGGCAGGAAATAGGATAGAGAGGAAGATATAGGCAGTAATCATAATTGTGAATGTGAATGGGATGAATTCTCCCATAAAACAGAAATGGATAGCAGAATGTATTAAAAATCATAATCCTACAATATGTTGTTTACAAGAAACACATTTGAAACAGAGAAATATACACAGGGTAAATGTAAAAGGCTGGAATACAGCAATAGCAATCCTGATCCCAGACAAAGCAAAAGCAAAAATAGATCTCATTAAAAGAGATGAGGAAGGAAGTTAAAAGGCACCATGGACAATGAAGTAATATCATTACTAAACACATATGCACCAAGTGGTATAGCATTCAGATTCCTAGAGAAGAAGTTAAGGGAGTTACAGGAAGAAATAAACAGCAAAACTATATTAATGGGGGACCTCAACCTCCCCATCTCTGAACTAGATAAATATAACCACATAATAAACAAGAAAGAAGTTAAGGAGATGAGTAGAATTTTAGACAAGTTAGATATGGTAGACCTCTGAAAATTGAAATGGGAATAGAAAGGAATACACTTTTTTGTCAGTGGTACATGACACAAACACAAAAATTGACTGTGTACTAGGGCATAAAAGCCTCACAATCCAATGCAGAAAGGCAGAAATTTTAAATGCATCCTTTTCAGATTATGATGCAATAAAATTATAAGTAATAAAGGACCATGGAAAGATAGACTAAAATTAAATGGAAACTAAATAATGTAATCCTAAAGAATGAGTGGGTCAAACATGAAATCACAGAAAAGATCAATAAATTTATCCAAGAGAATGATAATAATAAGACAACATATGAAAACTTATGGGACGTACCAGAAGTGGTTCTTAGGGGAAGTGCTACATCTCTAAATCTTTACATGAGTAAAACAGAGAAAGAAGATATCCATGAGTTGAGCATGCAACTAAAAAAGCTAGAAAAAGAACAAATTAAAAGCCCCCAATTAAATACCAAATCAGAAATACTGAAAACCAAAGAATAGATTAATAAAATTTAAATTAAGAAAGCTGCTAAACTAATAAATAAAACTAAGCACTGGTTTTATGAAAAAAAAAACACAATACAATAGATAAACCTTTGGTAAATTTAATTTAAAAAAAGAAAGAAGAAAACCAAATTACCAGCATCAAAAATGAAAAGGGTGAATCCACCACCAATGAAGAGGAAATTAAAACAATAATGAGGAACTATTTTGCCCAACTGCATGACAATAAATTTGACATTCTTAGTGAAATGGATGAATATTTACAAACATAGAAATTGCCCAGATTAACAGAAGAGGAAGTAAAATACTTCAATGACCCCATCTCAGAAAAAGAAATTGAACAAGCCATTGATGAATTCCCTGGAAGAAATCTCCAGGGTCAGATCAATTTACAAGTGAATCTTATCACATATTTAAGAAACAATTAATTCCAATACTATATTGACTATTTGGGAAAATAGGTGAAGAAGGAGTCTTACCAAATTCCTTTTATGATACAAATATGGTGCTGATACCTAAACTGGAAAGACTCAGAGAAAGAAAATTATAGACCAATTTCCCTAATGAATATAGATGCAAAAATTTTAAATAAAATATTAGCAAATAGATTACAGCAACTTATCACAAGAATAATACACTATGATCAGGTAGGATTTATACCAGGAATGCAGGGCTGGTTCAATATTAGGAAAACTATCAGTATAACTGATCATATCAACAACAAAACTAACAGAAACCACATGATCATCTCAATAAATGCAGAAAAGGCTTTTGATAAAATCAACACCCATTCCTATTAAAAACACTAGAGGGCACAGTCATAAATGGAGTCTTCCTTAAAATAATAAGTAGCATCTACCTAAAACCTTCAGCAAGCATTATAGGTAATGGAGACAAGCTAGAAGCATTCCCCCACAAGATCAGGGGTGAAATAAGGACATCCATCATCACCACTGTTATTCAATATTGTAGTAGAAATGTAAGCTTTAGCAATGAGGGATGAAAAAGAAATTGAAGGTATTAGAACAGGCAAAGAAGAAACAAAGCTGTCACTCTTTGTAGATGATATGATGATGTATTTTAGAGAATCCTAGAGAATGAAGTAAAAAAACTACCTGAAATAATAAACAAATTCAGCAAAGTTGCAGGATATAAAATAAACCTACATAAATCATCAACATTTCTCTATATTACTAACAAAGCCTAACAGCAAAAGATAGAAAGAGAAATTCCATTTTAAGTTACTGTAGACATTATAAAATATTTGGGAGTCTACCTGTTGAAACAAACCCAGGAACTCTATGAACACTTTTCAAAACACTTTTCACACAAATAAAGTCAGATCTAAATAATTGGGAAAACATCAGTTGCTCATGGGTAAGCTGAACTAATATAATAAAAATGACAATTCCACCTATATTAATTTACTCATTCAGTACCGTACCCAACTACCAAAAATATTTATAGAACTAGAAAAAATAATAACAAGATTCATCTGGAAGAACAAAAGGTTCAGAATATCAAGGAACTAATGAAAAGAAATGCAAGGGAAGGTGGCCTAGCCATACCAGAAATTAAATACTATCATAAAGCAGTAATCATCACAACTATTTGGTACCAGCTAAGAAATAGAGTGGTGGCTCAATGGAATAGGTTAGGTACACAAGACAACCGTGGTAAATGGCTATAGTAATTTACAGTATGATAAACCCAAACACCCCAGCTTCTGAGATAAGACTTCACTATTTGACAAAAAACTGCTGGGAAAACTAGAAAACAACAAGGCAGAAACTAGGTACAGACCAACATTTATACCATATACCAAAATGAAATCAAAATGGTGCACAATTTAGATGTAAAGGCTGATACTATAAGCAAAATAATGGAAGAATTTTTGATCAAACAAGACAGAGAACATTATGAAATGTAAAATGGATCATTTTGATTACATTAAATTGAAAAGGTTTTGCACAAACAAAGCCAATGCAACCAAGATTGGGAGGGAAGCAAAAACTGGGAAAGAATTTTTACAACTGTTGTCTCTGATGAGGGACTCATTTCTAAAATATACAGAGAATTAAGTCAAATTTATAAGAATGCCAGTCATTCCCCAAAGGATAAATGGTCAAAGGATATGAACAAGCAGTTTTCAGAGGAAGAAATTAAAGCTATCTATAGTCATATAAAAAAAAAGTTCTAAATCACTATTGATTAGAGAAATGCAAATCAAAGTGACTCTGAGGTACCACATCACACCTATCAGATTGGCTAAAATGACAAAACAGGAAAATGATACATTTTGGAGAAGATAAGGGAAAATCAGAACACTAATGCATTGCTGGTGGATTTGTGATCTGATCCAACCATTCTAGAGAGCAATATGGAAGTATATGCCCAAAGGGCTATAAAAATATGCATACCCTTTGACCCAGTAATACCACTTCTAGGGCTGTATCCCAAAGAGATCATTAAAAACAGGAAAAGGACCCACATGTACAAAAATATTTATAGCAGCTCTTTCTGTGGTGGCCAAGAATTAGAAATTGAGGGGATGCCCATCAATTGGGGAATGGCCGAGCAAGTTGTGGTATATGAATGTAATGGAATACTATTGTGCTTTAAGAAATGATGAGCAGGTAGACTTCAGAAAAACCTGGAAAGACTTGAGTAGAACCAGGACAACATTGTACACAGTAACAGCCACATTATGCTACAAATAATAGATAAACTAATTGACAGACAGCTCTTCTCAGCAATGCAATCTAAGATATCTCTAATGGACACATGATGGAAAGTGCTCTCCATATCCAGAGAGGGAACTGTGGAGTCTGGATACAGATTGAAGCATATTATTTGCTTGTTTTCTTCTGTTTTGTTTTGTTTCTTCTTTCTCGTGATTCCTCGCATTGGTTCTAATACTTCTTTACAACATGATTAATGTGAAAATATGTTTAAGAGGAATGTATATGTAATGCCTATATCAGATTGCATGCCATCTTGGGGAGGGGAAGGAGAGGGAGGGAAATAAAATTGGAAACTCAAAATCTTATGGAGGTGAATGTTGAAAACTAAAAATTAATTAATTACAAATAAATAAAAAGCTAATTTGATCATTAGTGGCTAAAGAAACTGGTGTGCAGGGATCACCCACTACAATTCAGGGAACACAATCAGTGGGGTCTAAAGACATATGCAGAGAACCTCAATACCTCTCAATCCCCTCAAGTGTACCAGAGAACTCTAGGGGAGATGGTATAAAATCTAACCTAATCTAACCTTCAGGTAGTGGGGCCAGGTTAGTCAGTGTTACATGTAGGTCCTTGTCTGGAATACATTGGACACTTTACTTTTGTGTGGACCTTTGGAGATATTCTCTGCCAGAGATTTCTGATTTTTGAGACATCCTAGTCAGCAAGATCCAAAAGAAATTTGGCCAAAATTTTTTTTTTCCAGTGAGTATTCCCTCATAAATAATTCCATTTATTTAATTTTTCAAAAGTTTCTTTTGTTGATTGCTTGACTGTTTCAGTACTGATACTTTTCATATATTTGAATTTTGTATAAAGATTGGTATACTGGTGTTTTATATCATTGAGTCCTGCATAAGTATTGCTATTAAGTTTTATGTGCAACTTGAAATTGCTAGATTACTGCTATCTAGTAGAAATGTCCATGTTGTTCTTTTTGAATTTAAGCAGACTTAGACTACTTGTTAGTTGTGAAAGAAAATGCCCTACAACTTCTTAGGGTAGGAATGTCTGTGTCTAAAATTCACAAGTAGTTCACATTCTTTGTTACTGCTTATTTGTCTTCTTGCCCCACTGGTGAGTTTGCAATTCCATTTGGTTTACCACCTTGTATTTGCAAGGATACACAAGGGAATTTGGGGTTCCCTTTGGGTTAAGAAACCTGGAGGAAATAGCCTGGAAGAACCTTGTGAGAATCATTTATGCTAGAGGGACCCCTAGAGAATTTTAGTATGTCCTTCGCAGAAAGGGACATTTTATTCAGACCCCAGTTGGATAGCTTCATGCAGTAGGGGAGAATAATTGAAAGAGTTTCCACTCAGGACAGTTTTCTCATTTGAGATATGCACAACAACCAAGCTGACCACAGGTCCCAAATTCTTGTGGGGAAAGCTCAACATAGTTTGGAAAGTTCATTGTGGACTAGGTTTCTGTTTGAAAAGGAAGCAATTTTTATTTGTCTTCTGTCTTTCTTCTGCTTGTGGTTTGACAAAGGCCCTATAAAGCTAATAAGGCTAAGCAAACAGAAATAATCCCATAAATTTTGTAATTTTAAAATATTTTGTTGTCTTATGTGAGGAACTTTGAAATATTCCTTGTTCTGTGAATCTGCAAATCTTTATATTTGGAGATAACTTATTTTCATCTATATGTGTGGAATTATATATATTTGAGACTTTACTGTATGATAGTAGGGAAGCAAATGAAAAGATATTGCTTATGCCTCCTCAGAGAACATAGAGAACTGTTCTGAATTTGACGTGAGGACTGGGGTAAAGGTGGGTGGGGGGAGAGAAAGAAGATGAAGAACCAGCTCAGTATCTCCAGTTTTAAAGATGCTGGAAGACAATCAAAGGAGGCTTTCCCCACCCCCATCATAGGGGATGAAGAGGCTTCCATTTTAAGCAATCTGGTCATGCTCCAAAGAGCCTAGGGACACCCATGTTACCCAAACAAGGCATACCCAAACTTGCCCAAAAAGCAAAAATTAGGAATTAGAAACAACTTAAATAGAGAAATTTGGAAGCAAGTCCCTGCAGGGGCAGGAGGAAGTTAAACTTTTACCAGCTTTATAATGCTCTAAAGGAATGCCAAAAAGTTCACTTAATCAATCTTAATTAATCAATAAACATTTATTAAGAGCTTAGTGTTATAGGAATTTTATTTCCTTTTATTAATTCTTTTTATTTGGGGAAGTCAGGACTATTTCTCTTGGTTAGGAAGTTGTCAAGTTGGCTGAAACCTTTCCCATGGGAAGCAAAAATTTACCTAAGCCTTAAATATTCCTGAAATAAGAAGCCAGAAGAAAAATCTTGACTCTCCCCAACTCCTTCATAAATTGGTGACATGTAAATCCCTGTTCCATTGTGAACCCTTTAAATGTAGTTTAATCTGAAACCTGACTTTGTTTAACTAGATTTGTTTCCTTAGGAGATGTGTGAGATCATGACTCTGTTTAACTAAATTTGTTCAACTTTCATGGCATTGAAGGAATCATAGGATTGTAAAACTTTTTTCTAACTTTTATGGCCTAAGAGGAATGTACAAGATTGCAATATATAAAAGAATTTTCTGTCACTGACATAATTTTTGACTATGAGGCCTTATTAGAATCTTAATTTTCAGGTTTCTTATTTTTCTCTAAGACCTGAATATAGGTTTAAGCATAACAAAAGTTAGGTGTTTTTTTTCACCTATATAATTTTTGTGTTGTGGTACATTTATTTTAGTAGCAGTTACCTATTGCATGAACTCCAAAAGGAAATATTTCTCCCATATCACTACTACCGCCAGGCACTGAGTTAAGCACTGGAGATACAGAAAGAGACAAAAGACAGTCCCTACCCTTAAGGAGCTCACAATCTAAGGGGAGAGATAACAACAAAAGACCAAGCATATAAACAAGCCATTTAAAGTTTAAATGGAAAATAATTAACAAAAGGATAGCACCAGAACTAGTGAGGGTTGGGAAAGGCTTCATGTAGAAGATGAGGTTTTAGTTAGGACTAAAGAAGCCATAGAAGCAAGTAGGTAGAGATGAGGATGGAGAGCATTCCAAGTGACAGAAAATGCCCTAGAAGTGAGAGATGGAGTATCTTGCTAGTGGAAGCCAGTGTCATTTGACTGAAGAGTATGTGGTGGGAGAATAATTTGTAAGAAGAATGTAAATGTGTGAGGATGATAGGTTATGAAGGGATTTGAATGCCAAAACAGAGGATTCTGTATTTGATCTTGGAGAGGAGGTGATATGGTTGGATCTGAGTTTTAGGCAAGTTACTTTAGTGCCTGAATGGAAGATGGAATGGAGTGGAGAGAGACTTGAGGCAAGTAGACTCATCAGCCTATTATTGCACTGATCCAAGCTTAAGGTGACAATATTTCAGCCACATTGCTCAGTTGTTGTTTTTATTGGTATTGTTTTAAATACACAAGACATTGATGCTTACTTCAAGCCTACAACAACTAGATTCTAGTCTCTGAACTCCTTTCCTAATAGTGAATTTCTCGCTCTTCACTGTCATCATGTTGCTGCTGCCATGCTTCCCTCTTCTCTAAATTTTAAATTGAATATTATGTCTTGTCACCTCAGATCAGCATCCTCTGTGTCCACGCACACACTCCCAGTGAGATCCAGTCTCTTCCAGGGCAGGGAAAAGACAATGCTGTTTGTCTGAGATCATCCATCTCAGAATTCATGCAATAGATTCCAAAACTTTTCCTTGACTACAAGGAATCTGCACACCAACAAATTTACCATCACAAAAAGATAGTGAATATTGTATAGATTCCTCTTTATATCTGGAAAATGTTTGCTAGTGCTTTCTGATCAAGTAGCTAAAAAGAAAGTGAGTAAATGAATGAATGAAAAGCAAAAAAAAAAAACTGTTAAGCACTTACTATGAGCCAAGCAATATGCTAAGTGCTAGAGGATACAAGATACAACAAGATAGTCCTTGCCTTCAAGGAGATTGCTTTCTAATAGGAGAAGATAACACAAATAGAGATGTGAGGCCAAGAAGCAGTGGTTTGAACCTGAAAGTCCAAAGGATGATAAGTGGATCCACAGGCAGCTGACTGACATAGCCTTTACAAGAATGGTAATATTAATTTCATTATTATTCCTTGTGCTAGAAGTGGATATGGAAGTGTGGTAGGAGTAATATACTAACCAAATCTCCATGCAGGTTAGGCTAGCTTTTCCTTGTTTGACTCAAGGAACTAAGAACAAAACTAAGAGTTCTGATTTCACTTCTTCATTGACTGATTACAAAGTAGCCCCTAAGGAGCTCCAGAGGCTCTCAGATGTTTGGCCACTGGGCCATGATGAATACATAACTCCAGCAAAGGAGCTTTGCTCAGCAGAATCAACTTGAGGTGTGCTCAGTGCCTATCACTGTGGATACTTTTACCCATTGGGGTGTAGGGCATGTTCTGGGAAGACTAGTACCTCTGATGTGAGGGCTGCCAAGCTCTTTTTAGGGCTACTTTCCACCTTTGGTGTCCATCTGTCCTACCTAACTCTCACCTATGGCTCCAAGAAGCTGTAGCATGTACAGCAGTTACACTCTGGAAAACTGTTTCAGCACACAGGCTTTATCCAGATTGAGGATAACCAAGGGGTCTCAAATCTATCAGTGAGTTAGGGGAGTTAGTGAAGACTTCTCCTAGAGGAATGGGCAGATGAGAACAATTTGTTCCAATGGCCATAAAGGCACCTGAAGCAGGTATTGTGGAGTACTTAGAGCTTGGTTACACATCGAAGACACCAAGGTCATCCACTGCATCTTCAGCCATCACCAGTCATCTTAACTCTGTCTTGTGATGATTCTGGAGGAGTGGGGCCAACAACCTTATGCAACTCTGCCTCACTTAAATCCAATTTGCTTATGAATCAAAAGACATCATCCATATCATTTTACCATTTTTACCTATCTCAAAGTCCTGCGGCAACAGGTGAGTGACGAAGCAACAGGTACAGAAACACTGGGAACTATAGTCACAACCCTGCACACAGGTGGCCCAGGTCATAGGGTCGTCTTCTCACTGGAAGCATCAGTGGGATTTGGTAGCCCCATGGATATCTGAGCAGCCTTTTAAGGATTGCACTGCTCACATCTTGGTGTGAGGAAGGGGCTAGAAAAGGTACCCTAGGGGCACAGCTAGGTGGCACAGTGGATACAGCATTGGCCCTGAAGTCAGGAGGATCTGAATTTAAATCCAGCCTCAGACTAAACACTTGACACTTACTAGCTGTGTGACCCTGGGCAAGTCACTTAACCTCAATTGCTTAAAAATAAAAAAGAAGAAGAAGAAGAAAAAGAAAAGGTGCCCTAAAAATTGTCTGCTTACCTAACCCTGGCCTGATTATTACAGTAAGCAGAAAGCCCACTTTGTGGTTGAAACACACACACACACAAAATGTACTAAAACTTCTACAAAGATAATTCCATTCACAATCAGTACATGGAATGTATGCACACTTAACAAACAACACAAAATCTAGTAGACCTGAAAGATGAACAGCTCTTGTTGCAGGAGAACTCAGTAGGTATCGCATCCAAATAGTAGCCCTGAATGGAATAAATTCAACAAATGAAGGCCAGCTTACTAAAGTAGGAGCTGGATGCACATTTTTCTGGAGTGGCTGTAGTGAAAGGGAGCACCATGAAGCTGGTGTAGGTTTTGCAATCAAAACTAACCCAGTCAATAAGCTTTTATGCCTACCAAAAGGAGTAAACAATAGGCTTATGACAATGCAATTGCCACTTATAGGAAACTGTCACACCACCATCATCAATGTCTATGCTCCTACCATGATGAACCCTGATGAAGTCAAAGAAAAATTTTATGAAGACCTGGAGACCTTTATCATCAATGAACAAAAAGAGGATAAGCTTATAATTTTAGGTATCTTTGACAAGGATTCCTAGAGAGTAATGGAGTTGGAAACAGCAGCAGCTACGACTTACGACTACAGACTTGTGCATCTCATGACCTCATCACCAACACTATCTTCCATTACCTAAGTGCAATAAAACTGCATGGATATACCCTTGCAGAAATACCCTTGGCATTTAATGGACTATATGATTGTAAGGAAAAGAGATAGACATGATGTGAGAGTGAAGAAGACAATGGGTGGTGCAGAATGCTGGATTTATCATGGACTTATTCTCTCCAAGCTAAATGTTTGAATTCAACAATAGCGGTGACCTCAAGGCAAAATGACTACCAGAAGAATTAATGTCAGCAAATTAGAAATCTTCTCTGAGCAGGAACAATTTGTTGCTAACCTGGGGGGAAAGTTGAGCCAACACAAAGTTGGCAACAGTGGAGCAGAAAAAGAGTCGGCGGCTTTCAGAGATTTGGTGTACAGCACTGCATTTGTTCATCTGGGTCATAACACCAACAAACATCAAGACTGGTTTGATGAGAATGATGGGGAAATTCAGAAGCTGTTAAATGCAAAAACAAGAACTCCACAGGGTTTACCACCATCCATTCTTTCATCCACTACTGTTCATCCATTTCTGAGAAGGTAGCATTTAATTCCATCAAAAGTAAAGCACAAGTGAAGCTTAGAGAGATGCAGGATTCTTGGATCAGTAAGAAGGCGAATGAAATTCAGTTTTATGCTGATAGTAACAATCTAAAGTGCTTTTTTTTTTGGCTAGGCAATGGGGTTAAGTGACTTTCCCAGGGTCACGCAGCTAGTAAGTGTTAAGTGCCTGAGGCCGAATTTTGAATTCAGGTCCTCCTGAATCCAGGGCTGGTGCTCTATCTACTGTACCACCTAGCTGCCCCCAAAGTGCTTTCATCATGACCTGAATACTATGTATAGGTCAAAGACCTATGGTGCATCTGCATCTCAACTACTCTGCTGATGGAGCCATGTCGATTATTGATAAGGACATGATCTTAGAGAGATGGGCTAAATACTTCCATAGTATTCTCAAAGGACTACCATCAATCAATGCTAAAGCCACTGACCATTTACCTCAGGTTGAAGTTAATCCCTCCCTAGCTGAAGTTCCAATTGAAGAAAAAGGTTTTGAAAGCCATTAGGCTCCTTTCATGTGGCAAAGCACCTGGTCCTGATTCTATACCAGCTGAGATTTATAAAGCAGGGAGTCCATTGCTCATACAAAAGCTGACTGAAATTTTCCAGGTTATATGAAGAGGAGATTATCTCCCAGGAGTTCAAGGATGCCTCCATTGTCCATCTCTATAAAGGTAAAGGAAATAGATTATCTTGTGACAATCACAGGGGAGTTTCTCTCTTAGCCATTTATGGGAAGATTCTTGCCAGAATCCTCCTTAATAGGCTGATCCTTCACCTGGAAGATGTTCATCTACCTGAGAGCCAGTGTAGCTTCAGAAAGGACCAAGGAACAGTTGATACAGTATTAGCTGACCGACAACTCCAGGAGAAACGCCAGGAGCAGAACAGAGGTCTGTACACAATATTTGTAGATCTGACCAAGGCCTTTTATACTATCAGTAGTAAGGGCTTGTAGAAAATTATGTCAAAATTTGGTTGCCAAGAAAAGTTCATCAGCTTTGTATGTCAATTCCATGATGGCATGCTTGCATAGGTTTTGGATAATAGATGGTGCTCTCACACTTTCCCAGTCACCAATGGAGTGAAACAAGGCTGTGTGCTTGTTCCCATGATTTTTAGCATGATGTTTTCAGCCATATTGTCAAAAGCCTTCAATGAAGACAAACACGGCATCAAGGTCAGCTACCGTACTGTTGGTAAATTTTTCAACTTGAAAAGACTACAAGACAAAACCAAAGTGGAGAGAGTCTTGGTGTATAATTTTCTGGTTGTTGATGGTTGTACACTCACTGCAGCCTCTGAAGCTGAGATGCAACAAATCATGGATTGATTCTCTGTGCTAACTTTGGCCTAACAATTTTGGACTAACAACTAACACCAAGAAAATACAGGTGCTCCATCAGTCACCACCACACCATTCATAAGTGGAACCATCAGTTACAGCAAATGGAAAAGTTTTGAATGCTGTGGGTAAGTTCACTTACCTTGGTAGTGTGCTTTCCAGGGATATACACATTGATAATGAGGTTGATGCACTCATTGCCAGAGCTAGTTCTGTGTTTGGAAGGCTCCAAAGGAAAGTTTGGAAGAGAAGAGGTATTAGACTGACCACCAAACTGAAGGTCTACAGAGCTGTTGTGTTGACCCCACTGTTGTATACCTGTGAAACTTGGACAGTATACCAATGCCATGGCAGGAAACTGAATCGCTTCCATTTGAATTGTCTTAGGAAGATTCTGAAGATCACCTGGAAGAATAAGATGACAGATACTGAGGTCCTTTCTTGAACTAAACTTCTAAGCATTCAAACTCTACTTCAGAGAGTGCAACTCCAATGGGCTGGCCATGTTGTTTAAACGCAATACATATACTTGCCAAAAGGACTATTTTATGGAGAACTCACACAGGGCAAGTGTTCATGTGGTGGTCAGAAGAAGCAATACAAGGACATTCTCAAGGTCTCTTTTAAGAACTTTATTATTGATTGTGTGACATGGGAGACACTGGCACAAGACCACTTAGCATAGTGTGCCTTCATCTGAGAAGGTGCTGTACTCTATGCAAAGAATTGAAATAGCTCAAAAGAAACATGATATGAGCAAATTTAGAGAATCCACTCCAAATGTTCACATGGATTATTTGTGCCTGACCTGTAGTAGAACATTCTGAGCTTGTATTGGTCTGATCAGCCACAGCTGAACACACTATAACTTTATTCTAGCAAAGTGATGTCATTTTGGTACTCTTCGAATGAAAGACGACAACCAATCTTTTTCCTGTTATAGCTAAGTAAATCTTTCTTGGTAACTAACTGCTGAATACCCCACAAGAATCTCATTTTGTTCTTATACTGAACTTAAATTAGCAAGGGACTGGCCTGAGATAGGCATAGCCCAGAATAATTGTCTCAGTCTTTCAGGTTTGGATAATAATGAGCTTATTAAATTGGAGAATGCACAATATGAGGAAGCTAAGCCTTTATGCTTCCAAGGCTCTTTAGGTGTTCCCTGTAGAAATGGTGGTTCCTTACTGTTAAGCATCCCTTGCTCCCTAAGATATTAGAGAACAAATTAACTGTGGCCATCAGCAAGAAGAGACTAACGTAAGTATGCTCTGTGTCCTTCAGAACTGACAGGAAGAAAGTCTCCATAGACACCAATTAAATAAGCTGCTGATAACAGGTTGTGAAGTTTTAAAGAATTTACAAGTTTGCTTAAAGAGTTAGTTTTATCTGATAGATTGTTTGGCCATCACTTGTAAAAATTATGAAATTATATCTGTTAATAAATAATATTATTAAAGTTACATCTTTGAACCAACTTAGTAACAATAGGTCTTAGATTTAAAGATTTTATTTTGCCTAAGGAATTAATAGGCAATAGGAATATTTGTTAGTCTGGAGGCTTATGGTAGCCAGCATTTTTCTGAGGTTTTTCAATCAACTATTACAAATTCACTGTCTATGTGAAACTCCAGAATGTGGTTGCTCTAAATTTCTAAATAATTGACTTCTGCTCCAAGATGAATTTAAACTAGAAAGGAAAAATGAGGCAAATTATTATCTTATTATTATATTAATGACTAAGTATTAAGTTGGTATCCAGGCTTTTCTCCTTATTTCTTCATTAAGGCCCAGCTCTTATTAAAGTAAATCTCTGAAGGACCTGACTGATTGATAAGATTACTCTTACCCCTCAAGGAACATGCTTTTCAATCTTGTGCAGGACCCCATCCAAGTAGGAGACCTAACTTCTGTTTAGAATCCATTCTGAACAGAATCCATTCTGGGTAAGTCCTTACCCTAGAGTAAGGAGCCCCTATCCTTGTAACTCTCTACTAGAGTTTAGGGTGACCCAGCTAATGAAGCAGAAAACTAACCAATGTGGTTTGAATGGAAAAGGATCCCCCTGTCCAGATTATTTGAGTCTCATTATGAAGGAGTTGAAGACTTTTAGCCCACCTCCTCATTAAATGTCCACCAACCAAGGTTGATTTTCACATGTCAAGGTAATTCACTTTCAGAAGGGTTATTTAAAAGCTTCCAGGGTCTCCACTGGGCATCTCTGGTTACCAAGAGAAATCACTGAGCAGTAATTTATTGATTGATGGCTACTCTAATTAATAAATTAGTTATTGGTTATCCAGCAACTCTGTCTTTATAGGTTTTTCATTTGTTTCTTAAATAAGATAGGGCCTTAGTGATTATCTGCGATTTTATATATTTATATATCCACATATTTGACTATTGTTAACTATCACTTCAACAATATGAGAAAAATTAAAATAACCTAGCTCTAAGCTGTGATTAGTGAAATTTTGCTATTTGAAGTGAAATCTCTTGGTACTATAATTTGATATTATTTTGAGTTTTGATTTGAAGTATGACTGATTGTTATTAAGCCATTAAGTTCAACATTTGAGAGAAATACCATATGCTACCCAAAGGGAGCTGGATCTGCTACAAAAGGATATCTGTGCCTGGGAAGGTTTAGGGGATGAACTTGCATAGGTGAAGGTAAGATTCTCTTGACCCAGTTTCCCCTATTGTATTATTTCCTATATGAATAGGAAATGTTTCCAGTTGGTTAATTCTGAGCCTGCCTAGGTTACTCTGTGAATAATTTGGCACTTTGCTGTATTGTTGGCTATTGAATAATTTGGCACTTTGCTGTATTATTGGCTATTAACTGTGACTTTCACCTGGAATCAAACAAAATTAAGGGAGTTTTCCCTCTGTTATGTTTATGTCAGGTCAATCTGTGCCATTGAAGGGACAGTTTTGATATTATCATAGTCATTTTCCTGCTTCTTCCTTTCAAGGCAAATTTCTATAATCAGGGCAGGTGAACTACAGAAGTTCTTGTCATTGCAATTCTAAAACATCTGAGTTACTATAATAGGACATAAGTATGAAAGATCTTGCTGTTTTTAATCTGAATTTGTTGTCAGTTCCACATCCTAAGCAATTTGATAAAATGAATTCTTAGGCTTGCGATCCTTGAAGTATCTCATTCCTTCAGGATGATATAAGGGCACTGTATATCCTCAAAAGAGGGGGATAACATAAAGGTCTAACAAAATTAAGTTTTAATGAAGTAGTAAACTTCACTTTGAAAAAGCAACAGGATTAGACATTTTTTCTTAAAAACTAATAATAGATACATATGTGTGTATACATACATATATACATATATAAGTGGCTTCAAATGTTTCTAAAGGAATAGACAGGCTTTGATTATGTTTTAGTAAGAATTGAGTTGGATCAAGGATTTTACATGTAAAATTGCATTAATAATTATAAAGATTATAAAATTGCAATTGAATTAATAATTGTGGCTCCCATAGCAGGCCCTTTGTCTGAAAACCCTTTGTGAGTCCAAGCCACAGCAGCTCTGGGACTTTAACTAGAGTACATATCCAACTACCCACTAGGACTACCACTGTGCATGTTGCTCCAGAAGATAAACAGGGCCAGGAAAATTCACAGAAGGAAAAATGGTGCAAAAAGGGGATACAAATACAATGACTCTTTCTACTTTATTAAACTTAACAGATAAAAATAGATGGCTAGATATATACATACACACACATAAATATAATAGTGACAAGAGAATTTTTCACTCAGGCTTCTTACTGCCACTGTGGTAAGAAAAACACTGCCGCAGTCTCTATCTTGAACTTCCAGACATTGTTGCTGGAATCCAGAAGGAAATACCACCCATTCAAGTCTGCAACAATCAAGGCTGGGCCAGAAACTTCAGCTCTTTTCCTGACAAGCTAGCTCCTTGATTTTCATGATGTAAACAACCTTATCTTCTTCTTCTGCTACTGATTTCCAAACATGTACACCCTCATCTTCCTCTGCTGCTTTCTATAAAATTCCATTGTTCCTACACTGCTTGTGTATTCACATTCTATATAAGGCTGCTGAAACTGATGCTCTGAGCTTGCTGACTTTATGTTCAATGAATCATATACTATGAACATAAAAGAACTATGGCAACTCTCTCTGAATGGTGATTGACAAGAGTACCTAATCAAAAGACCCATGAATAATTTTTATCTAGATAAATAGATATATTTTCTTAAGAAAACTGTAACAGAAGTTCAAAGTATCTGACACAATCACTTTCTCTGTTCCTTGCATATTAAAATGCTAGTATTGGTTTGATGACTGTTAAGCTCACAAAAGAGAAACAAAAAAGATCAATGAATTAAATTTAAAGCATTTTCTAGTATTTAATGTTGAATTGATGAATATCAATCTTACTTAGTTCAGTGTATGTCTCTAATACTAATTTCATTGTAATAGAAAGAATACAGATATTTTGGTTGTTAAAAGGAAGACAAGAGGCAGCTAGGCAGTGAAGTGGACAGAGCACCGGCCTTGAATTCAGGAGGACTTCAGTTCAAATCCGGCCTCAGATACATAACACTTACTAGCTGTGTGACCCTGGGCAAGTCACTTAACCCCATTGCCTAGACAAAAAATAAAATAAATAAAATAAAAAGAAGAAAAAAGCTGCCCATTTCATCAGCTTTATTCTTCCCATTTTCAATCTTACTTTTTGATTTACATGGCAACAAGGTGGTTATAAGGATGGAAAAGACTCTTCTGGCCTCTGCTGCACCTGACTCTTGTAGTTAGAATTTGTGGGATGATTTAGACAGTTGAAATAGTCAATCAAAATGACTGACAAAAGGATATAAAAGAAGTTGAAAAGATTTTTTTCACTGTACATCAAAAAAGGTCAGAGAGAGAGAGACCTCAAGTAGCAAGCAGTTTAAAAAAAATCAACCCTTTCTTTTCCTATGCTTTCTCTCACTTGGACTTCCATCCCTGAGTCTAATAAAAGGTGTAGAGGGGATTTCTTCCCTCCCCCCATTCCCTGAATGGGACAGTTTACAGAGAATATACCTGGATAACTCAGTATCCTTACCCAGGATATACTGAGAAGGAATCTCTTAGATTTATCATACTTTCTTTCCACTTCCTTTTCTGAGCGTAAAGAGTACCAATAAGAGGAGGGAAGTTTCCAGTCTTGAAGATTATCTCACAGGTTCAAGAATGCCTAAATTCTAGTGTTCCCCAGAGATGAATAGCTCCTGAATTTAAGAATTCTGACATGAGTTTCATAGAGGAAAATAACCTTAACAGCGTGCTTCTCCACAGAGAATAAGTTTGAAGCTAAGGGCCAGGAGATCTGTATCATGCTAATAATGTTCCATCATATTGTGATTTGTTTGAACAGTGCAATTTGTGATGAATGGTGAATATTTTTCTAACTGGTACATAAAGTACTTTTATCTTGGAGGGGTGGGGGAGTGGAGGGAAGAAAGGTTCTAATGAATGAACTATTTGAGTGCCTTAAGTTTCTATATTTGTTCCTGGGCATTTTGTCTTTTTGTCCTGTGCGTTTTCTTAAAGGCTGCCCCATATCCATGCAACTTGGGGGAAGTAATGCAATCCCCCAGTGGAAAAGGCTGGGGTGCTTGCTCCTAGAAAGGCATGACAACATGTAAAGGAAGTGTCTTGATGCTCCCTAATTTGTCACATGAATAGAAGTTCTATATCTAGTTCTGGTCTGAGAAGACTGACTACTGATTGTCTGTGTAGCCAAAAATGGAATGTTTTCAAAAGTCATTAAGAAAAAGAGGGAGACCTTGGCTTTTTCCTGCCTAGCTGCTGTCTGAATAATGATATGAGGGGAGAGGCCTCAGGTCCTTCCCATCCAAAGCCAAAATGGAGCCTTTGAATAAGGGCCTCTTGCTCTATACTTCTTTGCATTTTTTCTCTCATGTTTTATGTGAAGGAGATTGGGAATATCCTTATGGGTGTTAAATGGGTTTAAAATGTTGGGAGATTGAGCTACCAAAAGTCTGAAAGCTGGAGGCAATGCTAGCATTTGCTAGAAACCAGATGGTAAGAAGCAAAGTTTTGAATGACCTGTCCTGTCTAGTCCAGTAGTAACAGGGATGAGAACTCTTCCAATCATTGGTCATGCTGTACAGGGAAAATACTTTACTATGTATTAATATTGTTTTAACTTAGCCTTATGTGGCTAGAAAATTAGCTAACCCGAAACTGTAGGTCATACTGACGTTAGAAAGCCTTCAGACAAACAAGAGCACTTATTTTGCATGGCACAGTAGATAGAGCACAGGCCTGAAGTCAGAGAGACCTGAATTCAAATGCAGCCTCAGATGCTTACTAGCCTTGTGACCCTGGGCAAGTCATTTAACCCAGTTTTTCTCAGTTTCCTCATCTATAAAATGAGCTGGAGAAGGAAATGGCAAACCCTTCCAATATCTTTGCCAAGAAAATCCCAAATGAGATCACAAAGAGTCAGACATGATTAAAACAAGACAAAACAATAACAATAGGTCTTTGGTTCCCCAACAGCTAGTGTTTTGGCTTTGCTCAAATTATATTGAATGTCTCCACAGGTTCTCAAAGTGGGCAATACCACCCCCTGGGGGGTGCTGGAATGATCGGGGGGGCAGTAGTAGCCTCAGGTACAACTGGGGGACATTGAATAAAAATAAGGGGGGAGATGGAAGCATAAGGAAAGAAGAGAAGAAAATTTTGAAAAACAGTTCTTACATGTTTCATCATTTTTCTAACAGAGTTAAAGTCATAGTGATTACATTATTTTACAAATAAACATGCAAAACACAAGCTATAACCTATCGGTAGTCAAGTCCCCTGACAGGTCTTAACAAGCAAGTGTTGGCAAGTAAGCCCATTGTCAGGAAGTCCAGCACTCCCTGGCAGGGATATGTGTGTGTAATGATTTGTTTACAACACAATACTACATGGGTACATGACACAAATGCAGGAAAAACACAAATTTATAATAAACTATGAAATTTGTGTCATTTTTAAAAAAATATATTTTATATTCTTTTACTCTACCATAGCAACACAAAGAAACAGTCATATCCTTGACATCATCATTAACTGTAAGTGTCTTGCCTCCATCAACTAACCCTCCGATCACAACTTCCTAGCCGCCCATTTCCCCTTACACCTCTTTCCTTCTAAACTTGGGTTTCAGCTTTATTATAACAGACCCAGTTATTCCATACCTCCACTAAAGTCCAAATCTGATGCTTCATAATTATTTAGAGAGGACCCTGGATTCTTAAAGGCTACTTCAGATCTTATAAATAGTCTGGCAAGCAAAAGGGAAAGAGAGAAAAAAGAGAAGAGAGGAGAGGAAAGGAAAGAAAAAAGAAAAACTAAGAAGGGCCCAAAAAAACTAATTTTGAACAGATATTATAAGAAGGCTATCTAAGATTTGATGTAATACTTTTCCTTCTTAATACAGGAATATGTGATCATGAACCTATCTACTAAAGTGTGGGAATACTGTGACTAGATTAACTGAGGGGAATACCCACTCCAACAAAGTCATAGATTTTGATACTTTTGAAATATGAAATATAGAGCCATGAGAATGATTTCTCAGGGTAGGTCTTGGGGTGGGGAAGTAGAAAATGAGGTTTACCCTGAAGTGTCTCTTACCAAGTCATATGGCAAAGGAGACATTATTCATTAAATTTCTATAAAATGAGAATTTGGGTATTGATATTTGAGTATTCATAAACTGAAGCTGAGGAGAGAAGGACAGGAACATAGAAGCACTTCTCCCTGAATTTACATAAAGGTCTAGAAATAACTCCATCATGAACCTCAAAGAAAAGTTAGGCTCATGGTGACCCTGCCTGTTATAAACACTAATAAGTGAGACAAAAAATCAGATGCAATTTTCAAAGATACACAAATGACCATTTAATTGTCCTTTTTCCTTTTTTGAAATTTCTTAAGGAATGATTTGCAATTGTCCCATGGGCCCTTTGTCCTTCTTCTCCCGTGTTGTTGCGACTCATGGACACATTCTCTGTGAATTTATTTTGATTTCTAGATGTTTTAAACCTCCATGCCTGAAGCTTATTTCCAAATATACCATCAAAACTGGTGACCTTTGAAGGCAGCAGGTGGGAAAATGGTGATTCTTGAATCACAGGGCTAGAATTAGAAACTAGAAAGGCTGGTAAATGGTGCAAGAGGCTGAGCACACCATCTTTAGGATATGGAAGGCTAAAAATACTGTAATCTTTTTTGGGGGGCACTTGCAGGATGAAATTCACATTTATCAACACTTTTGCTAGACAACGATGTCTCATTCCATAAATATAAGGACAGCCATTTGGGATCCAGGAAGCACAATTTAAACATACTGTATAGCAACAGGACAAGTACTTACCATTTCAATGAGCAGGAAATTCCTTCTTCTGCTAAAAGAAAATCTTTTTGTAGTAGGGACAGTAGGGACAATAGTGCATGGTTTGATATAATTTACATGCCATGAAGATGGTCTCTTTTGCAGAATTTTTGTTTGATGTTGTTGATCAGATTGGGCCTCATCCTACTTATCAGTGCTATCTTAAGTACTGAACTGAGGCTTTGACCTTGGGGCCATGACTCAATAGTAGTGTGATCCTGTATTCAGGACCCAAAGAAGGTATTTCCCACTGGTCCTAAATTATTTCAGATGTATCCTGAGATTCAAAGGATTTTCCTTTAGCCCTCAGTCTGATGTTCAAAGTCAAGTGAAATTGTGGACGGATAGTCAATTCTTAAGTAATTTGTCACCACAGGATCCTTGACTTTTGGAAATACAGTCTAGTGATTTTCTTCTAGTGATGTATTTTCCAAATGGGACATGTCTGGTAAGAATGTGTTCTGGATATTAGAGTCTAGTGCATCCATCGCTTGTTGATTGAGGTTGGACCTGCTGGATGGGACCCAGTGGTAGGACAGCCCAAAGATTGAAGCCTGGTTTATCTTTTGCCTGATAGTAAAGAATCATATAGCAGGTATCACTTCCTTCTGTAGCCCTGGTCCAATGATCTACATTCATTTGAGTTGTGTCCTGGTGGTCAAGACCAAGTGCAACATTGGCACAGCATCTTTGGTCCATTGGAAGAGTGGCCTGGGGATCAGGGTCCAGTTGAATCTTAACTTGGTTTTCAAGGCCTAGTGAAGTTACAATTTGGTGAGTTTGACCTACTGGAGGTATAATCTGGTGGTCATGGTATAGTAATGAGGCATTGGCCCTATGATCAGGGATCTGTGGATCTTCAGGCATATTATCAGAACACAGAGAAAGCAAAGAGACACCCTTGTAATCTCGGTGTGAAGCTGTAACTCTGGACTAAATTCATGCCCTGGTGATTGTTCCAGTTTCTCTGGCCCAACTTTGTTCCTGGCCTGTGGAGATGCTGTAGCTATAGCCAAGGAATTGGGATGTGATGAGGATGTGGCAACCAAAGCCCAGTGATGGGATGTAATGCATTAGGCTGATGGCTAGAGAATTGTAATGGTTCAGTTATTGCAACAGGAGAGAGAGCAGAAAGCAATGACTTAGACGTTGTCCAGCTATAATGGTGTCACAAATGTGGTCCTCCACCAATGATAGTTGAAGCATGGAAACGGAGCGAATACGTCCCTCTGCTTGTGATTCTAATTAAAAAGTTATGATCCTAGTCTGGCATTTGGGGCTTAGATACATCTCAATCCGGTGATTAGAGCAGTCTTGTGATTTGGGGCATGATAGACCCTCAGCCTGGTGATTAGTAAGTTGTGGAAGTATGGGCTGCTGGATGGTATGTGGTATACCATCAGCCCTATAGTTGGGACCAAGTGGAGGTGTTACTGATAGTCACTTTGGTACTGTGCTTATGGAAAAGTATGGGCAAAGTTGTGACCTTAGAATGGTGGTTAAGGTAGACAGATGGTATATAAAATAGGGTAATGGCATAGCCAGTGCCCTTTGGTAAGCATGACATAAAGGTACAGCTTTTGTTCATTATTTGAGGCATAATAATGGCAAAATCACGGTTCCATGGTTAGGATATGACATCTTGGTGTTTTCCTGATGGTCATTCAGTATCTACTTAATCCCATCAGGTTATTCATTCGATTTGCTGTGGAGAGCAGGATAATAGCACAGATTGACACTTGTCAGGGGACCAATATTTTTGGCAGAGAACTAGACCAGACCTTGGGATAAAGAAATTATGAGAATGGAGGTGTGAAAATATCAAAAGTACAGCATATAATGGGAATAGCAACTCTGTAGAACAGACAACAGTGGAAGGAATAGTAGTGACCTAAAAAGAGAAATAGCTTATCCATTTCTATTGTACCTTACAGTGTTCAAATCACTTTCATTGTGTTTGATCCACACAACCCTTTGAGAGAAGCAAATAATGTATATTATTGTTCCCATTTGATGTGTCAGGAAACAGATACAAATTGATTTAAGGGATTTGCTTAAGGTAAATTGACAGCAGGTAAATTGTCCATAATCAAACTAATTGGTAACTAGACAAATTAATTCACCCAGGATCACAGGATAAAGACAAAACTAGAACCCAGGTCTTCTGATTTCTAGACTAGTGTTTCCATGCATCTGTTAGTTCTTAGTATCAGCAACATAGGTTCAAGATCAGATGAATGAGAACCATGAAAAATGTTAAGGCCCTAGATTCACAAAGAGAATAGTGCCCAGGGCCAAAGACAGATGTGGTAGAAACCATCTAAGATGGGTGAAAGGCAAAGTTGTCACTTTGGAGGCACATCTATTTTTCCCCATCTCTCTCCTGAAATTTCCCTTGAGAAAACAAGTTAACAAAGAAGTATTAGGGGGTGAAGACAAGATGACGGAGTAGAAGCAGTGATTTGCTTGAACTCTTCCCCAAGCCCCTCCAAACACCTATAAAAAATGGCTCTAAATAAATTCTAAAGCAGCAGAACCCACAGACAAAGTGAAACAAATTTCCAGCCCAAGACAACCTGGATAGTTGATTGAAAAGGTATATCGCCCCATGCTAGGAGAGGAACACAGGTGTGGACACACAGCCCACAGCAAACCTGGAGCAGGCCTCAGAGGACTGAATCCCAGGCAGCTGTGGCGGTTTCCAGACTTCTTAACCCATGAACACTAAAAACAACTTAGAAGGTCAGTGGGAAAAGTCTGTTTCTAAGGTGAGAGAAAAGTGCGGGGTCCCAGCCCCATTCCCCAAGCTCGACCTTGGGGTGATGGCTGCTTCTTGAGCTTCTGGCCCACAGACTGAGGGGGAATTGTGCCTGATCAGAAGGGATTGCAGGGATCTCTCTGCTCTTCTCTTGCTTTGCCCATGCTTGGACCTGGATCACAGTTCTGGGTGGCAGTCTTAGGGCAAGGAGGAGCACTGGCATGGTGGAGCTTATAGTGGCTGTACAGAGAAAATCCTCCTCACAGTTCCAAGACAGATAAGAGTGCTTGTGGTCAATCATAGACCACAGCATAGGACAGGAAAGGATCGCCCTTGATCATAGCACCTTGAAAGAACTGAAAATTTACAGGTCCCTAGAAGTATCTCTTAAAACAGCTGCATAAAACCCATAAAGCTTGGGACAGTACATTCTCCACACTGGAAACAGACCACTATCTTAACAAGGAGTTTATAACTCAAGTAATTGGCCAGGACCATGTGCAAGCAGTGCAAAAAGAGTCAGACTATATTATCTTATTTTGGTGACAAAGAAGATCAAAACATTTAACCAGAAGACAACGAAGCCAAAGGTCCTACATTCAAAGCTTCCAAGAAAAATATGAATTGGTCCAATGCCATGGAAGAGCTCAAAAAGGATTCTGAGAAGTAAGTAAGAGAAGCAGAGGAAAAACTGAGAGTGATGCTAAAGGAAACCCAAAAAAATACTGAAGAAAATAACACTTTTAAAAATGGCCTAACCCCAAATGGCAAAAGAGGTCCAAAAAACCATGAGGAGAAAAATGCCCTAAAAAGAAAAATTGGCCAAATGGAAAAGTAAGTCCAAAAGCTTACTGAAGAAAATACTTCCTTTAAAATTAGAATGGAGTAATTGGAAGCTAGTAACTATATGAGAAATCAAGGCACTGTAAAACTAATCCAAAAGAATGAAAAAAATAGAAAAAGAATGTGAAATATCTCATTGGAAAAACAACTGACCTGGAAAATGGATCCAGGAGAGAGAACTTAAAAATTACTGGACTATCTGAAAGCCATGATAAAAAAAAAGGGGGGGGGGCCTAGACATCATCTTTCAAGAAATTATCAAGGAAAACTGCCCTGATATTTTGGAGCAAGAGGGCAAAATAGAAATTGAAAGAATCCACAAATCTCCTCCTGAAAGAGATCCCCAAAGGAAAACTCCTAGGAATATTGTAGCCAAATTCCAGAATTCTCAGGTGAAGGAGAAAATATTGCAGGCAGCCAGAAAGAAACAATTCAAGTATTGTGGAAACACAATCAGGATAACACAAGATTTATCATATTCTACATTAAGGGATGGGAAGGCATGGAGTATAATATTCTGGAAGGCAAAGGAGATAGGATTACAACCAAGAATCATCTACCCAGCAAAACTGAGTATAATCCTTCAGGGCAAAAAATGGTCATTCAATGAAATAGGGGACTTTCAAGCATTTCTCAGGAAAAGACCAGAGCTGAATAGAAAATCTGATTTTCAAATACAAGACTCAAGTGAAACATGGAAGAGGTAAACAAGAAAGAGAAATCATAAGAGACTTATTAAGGTTGAACTGTTTACATTTCTGCATGGAAAGATGATATTTGTAACTCATAAGTCCTTTGACAGTATTAGGAAAGAGGGAGGGAAAAATTACATGTATATATAAATAGATAGATACAGGGCACAGGGTGTGTTAAAGATGAAGAGGTGATATCTAGAAAATAAAATTAAAGGGTGAGAGAGGATTATACTGGGAGAAGGAGAAAGGGAGAAGCAGAATGGATTAAATTATCTCACATGAAACAGACAAGAAAAGGCTTTTACAGTGGAAGGGAAATGGGGGAAGGTGAAAGGGAATGAATGAATCTTATTCTTATCGGATTAGGCTTAAGGAGGGAATAACATACACAGTGGGGTATGGAAATCTATCTTACCCTACAGGAAAATAAGGGGGGAAGAGGACAAGACAGCAGGGGTTGATAGAGGGGAAGGCAGATTGGGGGAGGGGATAATCAGAAGCAAACATTTCTGAGTTGGGACAGGGTCAGAACAGAATAAATGGGGGATAGGATAAGATGAAGGGAAATGTACTTAATTTTTCACAACATGATTATCATGGAAGTGTTTTGCATAACTACACATCTATAACCTGTAGTGAGATGCTTGCCTTTTCAATGGCAGTGGGTGGGGAGGGAGGAAGGGAGAAAATTTGTAACCCAAAGTTTTAAAAACACATGTCAAAAAAATAAGAATTAATTTAATAAAAACAACAACAAAGAAGTATTGACTTTGTCATTGCCTAATGACCACCAAGTCAACTCAAATAAGTGTCACTTGACTTGGTAGTTTTTAGGAGATATAATAATAATAATGCTAGTAATAATAACAATAAGTCTTTATACAAAGCATTAAGGTTTATAAAGCATTTTACAAATATTATTTCACTTTATCCTCATGGCAACCCTGAGAGGTAAGGAAAACTTATCTGTAAAGCAGATAGAGTTTACCTGACATGATCAGAGTCAACTAGAAAGTATCTGAGGCTAAATTTGGACTCGGATCTTCAACATTGTGATCCCAGTGTTAAGACTGTGATATTGTGTTAAATATCAAAGGCTCAGACTCTCCACAACTAAAACAAATTGGGTCCCTAAGGCCCTAATCACTTGCTTCAAGCACTACCTCACTACTGCTCATCACTCCTTACTTTTAGTGTAATCTACTAAGTAGAATACAACTGATAAATTCATTTACACGAAGACTACAAATGACTAAGAGAAGATTAGTGTTAACTTTTCTATGGACAATTTACTAGGAATTGATGCAATAAGCTGAAAAAAATGAAGATCTAAGTTTGAAATTTCAAATGTGAGTAAATTATTTCAGGAGGCATTTTCTTAGACAATAACTTTTCTCAGCTCTTGGAATCACAAACAAATAGTCCCTAAATAACTTTAATATCTTTTTTTTTGCAAAATCACTGGCCTTGGGCTTAGCCCCAACCCCTAACTCTTCCTCCCCAAAAAAGGCTTTCTGGTATTCTTAAGTGGAAGGAAATTAATTGTATTTTGATATTGTGGGCAATTTTGTAACACTCCCTCAAAGTGACTGGTAACAAAATGGGGTTGAAAAACACCAGATCTCCAGGATTTCTTTAAAATTCACAAGCAACATATAGACTAAAACAGTCACCTTAACAACTAGAACCACATTTCCCCTACAAACATCCCCATCAAATGTTTCTCTCATTCAAAAGAGTTTCAAAAAAAGGAAGAAACAAGATATTTCAAACATCTTGGCAGATTTTCATAGATTTGGGCCAGTCTGCTTCTAAGTGATAACTACAACCTTCCTCTATTAAGAAAGATTCAATAAAAAGTTTTCAAAAGAAATAAATAGGGGAAAAGGCCTGTTTGAAATAATAGCAATGTCTTCTTATGAGAAGTTTCTGTCCCATGACATAGATAAAATTAGTGTGCTTCCTCAAACTATATTTATAGTAGGACTGAGTCCTTATGTCCTCCAGAAGGGACTCTTACATCACACAGTCCTAATTATTCATTGTTACTTGCAATCAGTGCTCCACTCTTTTCTGGTGGATATTTGATATTGTAGATCATCTCTTTCAGATTAGTCCAAAGGCTTCAGACTATGATAATTTTAAAGGCTTTCTTCATATTTCTAAAACAGGGAAGGTATCCATTAGTCTGCTTCACAATAGTTTTAATGTTAATAAAGATGACTCTTCTCCTATAGGTTCTTCCCCTTGAATGAAGTGTTTATTAAGAATTAATATATACCAAGCATTATGTAGCCCTGAGGCTACAAATAGAAAAGCACGACAATCCCTGCTCTCAAGGAGCTCACAATCTAATGCAGGAGACAATATATATTGATGATTTTTGCTGAACATTATATGGAAAGTCAGATGATCCTAAAAGTGTAACAGCAAAATAGATATTAATGCTGCTTCTTTAATGTCACTATTCCTGGGGCTCTTGGGTTCAGAGTCCTCAGCTGTCCCCAACAAGGTCTGAAGTGAGATGATAGTCAAGGTTGTGGTAATTTAACTTAGCCTTAGCACATGTTATGCCTTGTCCCTTCCTCAGTGACTTGCTGCTTTAGCTCAGTTGGCTTTCCTGTCCCACGTGCAGCACTTGGTTGGCAGTCAGTGGGGATAGTTGGCAGGGATATCATGAGATTCAATAAGATAATGGATGTAAAGCATTTTACACACTTTAAAGTGTTATATAAATGCCAGGTATTATAAGCCTACAGTCAACAGACCTCCAGTCTGGTGATGACTTCATTCATTGATCCTTCTACTGCATCCCTGGTAAGCTCAAGCAACGTTTATAGAGCAACAAAGGAGTGTGCTACTAAGTGCTTTTTTTTCCCCTTAAGTATGCACACACACACTTTTAAATGTAATCAGCATCATTAACACTTTCTTAAGTTTAGGCAACCAATAAAACAATATATCAAATCCTGATTTCTAGACACTGCAGGTTTCTGAGGTGTAAATGCTCACACTGAAATTTTAACAACGGTCCTCTCACAACCCAGTTGCTTCCAGCACACCCCTAATGATTGGCTTCTTCAGGGCATGTGAGCTAAAAGTTCTGTGGGAATAGAGAACTTCTGTCCCATAATCATGTTATCCTTCATATCTTCTTAAATTGTATACATAGTAAACACTTGATCAGGTATTTGGCTTGCTTAAGGTAAATTGGCAGGAGATCAATTGTTGTTTTGTCTGAATGAATTAACTTCTATATAGATTTCCCTTCTTGTTAGGAGGGAAAAATCAGTATATTGACCTGTTTGGGGAACAGTATGTGTATATAAGTAAAGGCTAATCACAAATTTCCCTAGGCAGCATTAAGAATTTAGGCACTGAGGTGAGCCTCATCCAGTTTCTATTTATGCTTATGAGCCTCAGGGACATTCCTAATGTATGGGAATCCAGCTTGCCAAGTAATTCATCTGCAAATATCTGGTATTGCCCAGGGACTTAGAAGACATGGAGGCAAATCCAGCAAGATTGAGGAAATCAGGCACAGCCAACTGTATGTTCAGTGTTTTACAAACTAGATGTTTACTGAATTATTGCTGAATGTATGACTGAACATCCTATGACTTATTCCTGAATTAAACTGAGAGAAAAACTGTTGACAGTTGTTTTCTCCCTGATGTTATCATGTTTAATTTTGTGATATCTGCCCCAGCCCCCACCAATACAATATTTATCTGTTCTTTACTTTTTATTTTAGGTGAGAACTTCTTGGCACTCCTTAAATTACACTACTCTAGACTGGCTTAAAATTACCTTTAGAAATCAAGTAAGGCTCCTCTAAAATCTTACCATACAGTTTCTGAAGACTTCTCTCTTAGGAGACAGTTTTAAAGGTTCTCTTTGCCCAAGTTTCCCGGAGATCCAGAAGAGAGCTGCTTGCAAACTCCAGGAAACTGGAGTCTAGAGGCTATCCCCCAAGAAGCCCTTCAGAATTACATTTTCCTTTTACAATGGGTCTCAGACTGGAGCTATTCCTCCTATTGTTGATCCCAAGAGAATATTTATCATATTTATTCCTAGGGACTTCTGCTAAATCTGATCCTTCCCTTTACATCACTCTCAGCCTCCTGATTAGTCCCAGCTTCAAGGAACTTCCCACCAGAAGCAGTTTCTTTTTCTTTTTTCAAATTAACAAGTATTTATTTTTTCCCCTTCCTTCCCCACTCAGTATTAAAAAAAAAAGAAAACAAAACAAAATCCAAGTAACAAATATACATAATTAAGAAGTCAACTTTATAATGTCTGTCAACCTTAGTTTCCTCATCTGTGAAGTGGGAATAATAATAGCACCTCCCTCATAGGATTAATGTAAGGATCACTTAAGTTGTCTACGTGTGTAAAGCATTTCACAAACATTAAAACTATATGAATGTTAACTGTTACTATTGTTATGCTTTATTATTGGCTCTCTGGAATAATGGTTCTCAAGTCTTTCAAAGTTGTTTGTCTTTACAATTTTGTTATTATACAAATGGTTCTCCTGGTTTTGCTCACTTTATTCTGCCTCATTTCATATACATCTTCCCAGGTTTCTCTGAAACCTCTGTTTTATCGCTTCTTACAGCAAAATAGTATTCTATTAAGCCAAATCATAATTTGCTCAGCCATTCCCCAGTAGAAGGGCATCTCCTTAGTTTTCAGTTCTTTGCCATTACAAAAGGAACTGCTACAAACATTTCTCTAAATATCGTTACCAGGAGGAATTTTCAAAAGAGCAGGAAACAGGACATTTCAATTCTTTTTAAAAGCTACAGGAAACCTGGGCCAGCCAAAGTGATTGATAGCTTACTTTTCCCCACCTGATTAAAGAAGACTGAGAAAATGACAAACTCTCAAAAGGAATAACACAACTAAGAAAAAACTCAATTTGTTTAAAAATAATAATAAAGTTGCTCACTTCTGAGCTAAACATGTCTTGGAAGGCAAGAAAAATAACATGTGCTTCCTTTAAGACTCAGTCTTGGCAATAGAGGCATAGGTGAGATTATAGCACAGCCCATGGACCTAGAGCTCAGGGACATCAGGCATCAGACCAACAAATTCCTGAATGCCTGAAGAGGAAGTAATAGCACCCAAGACTCAAGATCATCAATTAACATCAAGCCCTATTTCTGTACTGCATCTTCTCAAAGAGGTCTCAAGAAAAAAGAATTCTTAGTACAGTTCTAACACAGGAAAAAGATAGAGATCTTACATGGCCCCAAAAGAGCATAATGACAATCAAAAAACCCAAACAAATAGCAGTCCTGACATAGAGTTAGTAAGAAAGAAACCATCAGAAATCACTTACTCCCTTTCACCAGGGTATCACAGAGCACAGCAGATGGATCAGCATATACTTGGCAGAAAGCAAATGGCTTGGCTGTCTCCTATTCTTCAGTTTTCTGCCCAGAAACTTGAACCTTTTCTGAGAGGTGTTGATGGAATCAGTCTTGATACAGGTAAAGCCAGAGTGTCTTCAATTTCTGAAAAACTGAAGCATTTTACAGACTAGAAGATCTTACAAAAATGCTCTGAAGAATCAAAAGGGCAATCAACAGATTTTGTCTTAGAAATATCAATGACAGAGACAAAAGAATACATAACCAAGCTTTCTTTGCACTGTCTGATTTGGAATCAACTATTGCTGCCTCACCAGAAAGTCCAGGACTTCAGAGGGAATCTAATACTGATGTGTAAGTGGACACCATTCTATATCTTCAATCTTCACAAAATAAAATTCTTAGCACAAAACCTATCAGAAAATATTAGACAGCCAAAATGAGATTTTCAACTGAATAGAGATGATGACGAACTACAGTGATCAATAAGTATCCTTTTATTTATTTATTTTTATTTTATTTATGCTACCCAATTCTTCAAGGTGTCAATTCAACTTGGAGAAAGGACTGCCCAGGAATTGGAAGCCTCACTAATTCAAAAACTGCTCGAACCTCAGCTACAAAAACATTTGTCACACACTAAGCCTGTGCTAATGATAACAGTATATACATACACTTCCTCCAAACTGTCATTCAGATGGTTGCAGAGGAGAAGTTGCTGCCTTTTATGGAGTGTGACTAAATTAATGTGACACTTTTTTTTTAACAGATATCAGCACTTAACTACTCCAAATATTCATTTATAACTTTATCTCCAGAGTCTTTACACAGATTTCACCGATCATGCCATTGCTCAAGACATTTTTGGAATTAGAGTTGGATGTAATGTCACATTAAAAAATATATATGTATATACATACATACAAACATACATACACACACACGTGTGTGGATTTTCTTATGTGGCTCTATAGGGAGTTTTAAAAATGTTTGGATTAATGGCATCACTGAAGTAAATCTATGGCCTCCTGAGGAAATGACTTTGAAGCACATGTATGTGTATACACACATATATGTATGTATGTGTGTATGTATCTATCTATCTATATATATATAATTTGCATTAAAATCATACATATATATAATTTGCCTTAAAAATTGTATGTAATTACATTAGTCACCATGTATGTATCTCTCTCCTTCATTCCTATCAAAGTAAAACTTTGATAGACTATAGTGAATGAGGGGTTGCTTCTTAATATTTGTGTCGACTACCCAGCTCCCCCAGAATGTACACAAATGCTTGGGTTTATTTTCTAAAACAATGTACAATAAAAAACTGCCTGTGGTTTAAAAAAAAGGAAAAAAAGCTGTTATTCTTATTCATCTTTAATTTCTTGGTATTCACTGATTCCTTACCAAGGCCTTCAAAAAATGCCTAAACCTATCTCATCCTTTAAAAAAAAAAAACAAATGAAACAACTTCAATTAGACTCTATCATCCCCTCAAACTACCATCCTACATCTCTCCTTTTTTTCAGCCCAGCTTCTAAGAATAAGCCATTTACACTCATTGCCTTTATAATCTGGCTTCCAATCTCATTTCTCAACAAAAACTATTCTCACAGTGGTTCCAGTGATAATTTAACTGCTAAATCTGATGGTCTATTCTCAGTCCTGATATTTCCTGACTTCTTTGCTGAATCTGACACTGTTGACCACCCTCTACTACAAACTTTCTTCTCTCTAGCTTTTGATGACACTTTTCTCACTGCTCCTTCACAACCTTTGCTGATTCACTATGCATATCAGATCTCCTAACTAATGATGGAGTAGTGTAGTAGTAGTAGTAGTAGTAGTAGTAGTAGTAGTAGTAGTAGTAGTAGTAGTAGTAGTAGCAGTAGTAGTAGTAGTAGTAGTAGTAGTAGTAATAGTAGTAGAAGAAGAAGTAGTAGTAGTAGCTAACATTTATATAGTTCTTACTATATGCCAGGCACTGTGCTAAGTGCTTTACAAATATCTCCTTTGATCCCCACAACAATGCTCAGGGTTGTTAGCCAGACCTTGATTCCCAATCTGAGTTGAGATTACAGGTTTCAAGCCTGGTATTTCAAGTCTGCTAGTATAGGTGAGGAAACACATCTAAATGTCAGGAGAATGGTTTGTTATTTTTCTGAACAAGCTGATTTTTTTTTCAGTTGTATCATTTCTACTAGACATTATTCTTTTAGTTTTCCCTAGTAGGAAAGCTTGTAGACACCATTTGAAAGTAGACTGACAAACAAGTATCTGTTTGAAGGGACCATTCATTTGAAAAACCATGTTTCTTACTGCTTTTTGAAGTTTCTTTGGATGAGAGAAGAGACAATTTAAATAGGTGAGGGGGACATGTGTTAGGGAATGTAGTCTAGATCCCTTAGATAAATTCTCTCTGTGATAACAGAGTGGGTATGTGGGATTTGAAGAAGTCCAAACCAGCAGTGTCAAACTCAAATAGAAATGGGCCACTAAACAACGCACAAGGATCTCTGAAGGTGGCACATTAACTTAGGAAATCACATATTAACATTATCTACTTTCTATTATATGTTTCCTTATTTTATTAAATATTTCCTAAGTACATTTTAATCTGTTTCAGTGTCAGCAGGTAATGTTGTGAGATCTAGAGCAAGGTATCTTGATTTTTTTGTGTGTGTGTGATCTGAAGACTATGGATCCCTTCTGAGAATCATATTTTTAAGAGTATCAGATTAAATACAAAGGAAATCAGTCATATTGAGATAAAGATTTTTTTCCAAATAAGTCAGCAGACCCCCTGAATTCTGTCCATGAACCCCCTAGATCAGGTTCAGAACCATGGATCCAGAAGATCTCCTAATTCCTAGTTTTATGCTAATAAGTTTTCTAATTGACTAAAGCAGCATCACACAATTTTTCACAATATAAAATGAAATTCAATTCTTTTAATTTGAATTAAGACTCTAATTACATACCAGACATCTCCTTGAGGAAGTATAGTAGGCAAGAGTCTGATGTCTAGTTTCATTTCTTTTCTTTATTTTCTAAATGTCAAGAGGTTCTAAGGTGAGATAATCACAAAAGCCAGCTATTGGCAACTACCACTAAAGGGGAATAATAGGAGGCTGGTTAAAAAAACACTATAGGCAAGGATAGCCATTTGATTGATCATCTTCATGAGTCAGCTTTAACTCTGTCCTTGTTAACATATTTTCTCAGAAAAAACCTACTTGAATGAAGAGAAAACAGTGGATGTTTCCAATAAAAGGTGAGAAATTTGGCTTTACACCTTCCCAAATGACCCAATCACCTCTTACAACTTCCCAAATGACCCCTTAGTTCCTTAGTTATTGTGACTGCTGTCCTTAGGAATCCATGAACTATCTCCTCTTGGTGACTGCCATTCATCTGATCCTGATCTTGCCCCTTAAGGTACCCTGAACTGTTCCAGGTATTGGGGTAAGCATTAGAGACACAAAAAAGAGAAA
The DNA here is from genome assembly GCF_003287225.1 of Phascolarctos cinereus. Lineage (NCBI taxonomy): Eukaryota > Metazoa > Chordata > Mammalia > Diprotodontia > Phascolarctidae > Phascolarctos > Phascolarctos cinereus. Next base: position 197,611,253 of record NW_027556180.1, on the reverse strand, counting down.
TACACTAACCCTGATCTTCAGAAGCTCACATTCTGATGGTTGAGACAACCTATTATATATATACAAAACATATACAGTGTAGGTGTAAAGGTTTTCAGTCAAGGAGAATTAAGAAAGGAAATAAGTATTTCTTAAGGGCTAACTAGGTAGGTTACTACACTGTATTTGTAACCTTTACAAATGTTATCTCAATATATGAATTAAGATAGGTGCTTTATTTTTATCCCTATTTTACAATTTAAGAAATTAAGTGGTCCCATAGCTAGTTAATATCTGAGGCTGGATTTGAACTCAGTTTTTCCTGACACCAGGCCCAGTGCTCAATCCACTATACCACCTAGCTACTTCTAACACATATATCCAGTCACATACAAAGAAGAGGAATAAAGAAGAGAAAAAATAGTTTCTGACCTCAAAGAGCCCACATTCTCAGGGGGAGAGAGCACATAAATAACTGTGTACATATAAGATATGTATTTGAATAAACAGAAGATAATCTCAGAAGACATTAGCAGTAGAGAAGGGAGATATGGGGGTCATGGAAAGGCCTTCAACAGAAAATGAGCTTAGTCTTGAAGAAAGCTAGGAAAACTAAGAGGAGGAAGCAAGGAGACAGAGTGCTTCAGGCACAGGGGATCTCCAGGGCACAGTTAGGAGATGGAGTGTCTTCTTTTTCAAGAAATAGCAATTAGACCAGTGAAGATGGATTATGGAGTGCATGGAAGGGAAGAATATAAGAATACTGGAGAGGCAGCTGCAAGTGATGTTATGGTAAAGGGCTTTAAATTCCAAACAGAAGTCTTTATTTTTAAACGTAAAGGTAATAGGAAGTGACTGGAGCTTATTGAGTGTGTATGTTTGAGGTGAAAGTGGTAGGGAGGGGAAAAGTGTGAAAAAGTCAGACCTAAGCTTTTGGCAGCTGAGTAGATTGGAATGGAGAGAAATTTGGGGCAGGGACACCAATTAAAAGATTATCACAATAATACAGGCATGAACTTATAATAGACTGCTCTAGGAGGTGATTGTGTGAGTTGAATGAAAAGACATTTACAAAAGAAGGTCCCTGAATTCTAGTGTTAGATCAAACACATGGCCTTAAGTAAAACATATAACATCTCAATCAAGTTTTCTTCCATGTTCTAGACTTGACTTCACAGTTTGATAGCTATGAGACCTTTGGAAAATTATTTAACTTCCCTGTGCTTCAGTTTCAACATATACTGAATACAAGTTGATAAACCCTTGATGCCTCATAAGATTGGCACATGCATCAAAAAAAGTAATGATTTTCATGAAAGTGCTTTGATAAGTGTAAGTTACTACATCAAATCAATATTATTAGATGTTTGTCACTCCTCCCACTGCTTCTTGTTCCACAGTATCCTCTTCCACACATGCCGTAAGTATAGTTTTTTTCTTTCCCTCATTCATAATTTCTTCTTCATCAGCAAATCTAATACAGTTCCCTCCAAAAGGCCATTAGGAAAAGTAATTGTTATTAGCATGTCCCCCTCTTCGGATTGCACCATCAAGTGAAGGAGACCGATGGCATAAGCTTGATCATATGTCCTACACCAAACAACAGTTTAGAAACAAGTTGTCACACCTTCTTGATCAAAGGGTCATACCTGTTCAACTATCAAACACTTGCAACAGGACAGTGTTTGCACCATTATCATATCTTGACAAGCAAAGCATGGCAAAAATCTCCCTGGATCATAAATGACATGTTGGGGCCACAGTTTTGCCCTTACTTTATCCTGAATACAAAGCCAGGACACCTGTGGATTTGGCACAACCAGAGCAATTCAAAGCACCTCAGTTCAGTTCCACAAATTTGTGTGAAGCTCCATTGGACTGCACTCAACAAGTGGAAGGGCCTTCAGGTCCTGAACACCTTCCTAAGATTCTGCAGGCCTGTGAGTATCAGAATGAGGATTTACTACACTTCAACCAGCAGTATGCATCAATACCATGCCCTCACCGAGCCGAGGTTCTACCTTTCTCTTACTTCCAGACAAAGGCCATGGCTACACCATTAACATGCCCTAGTTATCAAACAAAGGCTTTGACAAATTACAAACACCAGGCCAGGACTACAGCTCTCATGTCAGAATACCTCAACCATCAACATAGAGCCAAGGTGCCACCATTACCATGTCTTGATCACTGGTCCAGGGCCACAGCTGGACTAGTTTCAGAACTAAACCCATGGATCAAGACTTTAATTCAAAAGTCATCTGATCACACCTCCAAGTTAACAGCTTCATTACAAGGTCCTGATTACAACACTAGGGCCAGGGCTACCTCTTCATTACAATGCAGTCATTGTTCCAAGGTCATAAATTCAGGTTCACCATGTTCCAAACCCTATGTAGTACCCACACCTTCACTAGTCATACTGGGAAAAGCTATAACTACGTGGTCATCAGACACTGGGATCCAAGGTAAGTCAAAACCTTCAACATCAGAATCTTCATATAACCAGCATAAGACTACTTCTATGTCCCTCTGTGTCCCCTACCATCAAGCTAGGACACCTCCAGGCCCTTATTATAAATCTAAGGAGTTATCTATATCATTATCATGCTCTGATTCCCAAGCCATATCTTCACCGTACTCTAAAAACTATGCTAAGATTTCATCTAGTCTAAAATATCAGTTTAATAATTCATTAGGGACTTCCCATTGGGTGGAGGTCCTACCACAGAGTAATTGCTGGACCATACTTCAAACAGTTTCTAGCAGTCATTGTGAGGTTCCATCAGCCCCATGTGAAGAGAAGGAGGCTACCCTAGATTATACTTTCCAAGCAACATCTAAACAAGGCTTTGACACAGTTTCCACAACTTCCATTAGGCCTAAACCATCACGCTGAACTTCAAATGCATAAGACCCAATGGAACAGCACTGTCTCTAAATAATTGTATTAAAGCTCCACTGGGCTTTACTTTATTGGGCATGGATTACTGCACTGAAATTCAATTAATCCCTGATGCCTGGGATACACTCTTCCAAAGTCCTGATCAACAAGCCAAGGTTATATCAAACACCAAAGCAAAGGGAGTTCCTCCAGTGTGTCTAGATCAGGTGGCTATGCATTCAGTAGGCTTGGATCACCAGAAAACACCACCATAAGCTACCAAACTCCACCTCCACCTGATATCAACCCCAAGGAACCTTGTCCACCTTGCCCTTACCATCCAGTTACAACTTCTTCTGGCTCTGAGCACCACGCCAAGGATGCACGAGATGCTAAAGTCCAGTGTTTGAGTAAGTCATTACTTGATCAGTGGAAAAAATTATTTCCACAATTCACACACAGGGTCACATCTCCATCAGACCAGCAAACATAGCTCATCCTAGGCTTAGACACCATGCTTCATTTTAGCCTTGACCAACAGGCTAAGACTACAAAACATTCCATCAACAGCTAAGGCATGAATATCACAGCTCTAAAATGCCAGTCAGAATGTATACAGGATGCTAAGCAATAGTTCACATCTCTCCCAGATCTTGGGCTTGAGACCAGAATTCCAACATTCCACTCAAGTCAGGTTTCACTGAGCTCTGACCACCATGATGAGGTTCAACCTGGGCTCCAATATCAGATCCCAAATGTGATAAATACCAAAGTCACATGGTCTTTAAAATACATCAGACCATATACCATTGAGGGTGGACCTGTCCCTATCAACACTATTAATGATATCATCAGTTCCATCCCTGAGGAAAAGATAAAAAGTAACATCCATAAGCAGATTCTCCTGAGGCGAATAAGGGGAGCCATGCATCCATTTCCTCGGCATCTATCATATAGTTATAAAGTCTGTTTAGTCTGTGCCTCTTGGATCCCAAATGGCTGTTTCCATAGTCATAGAAGAAAATATTCTTGTCAGGCAAACTGTTAGTCACACTAATGCCTATGCCTGATTCTGCAGAGGAGATGGGGGGTGAAATTTGTCCTTCAAATTCCCCAATCAAAGGCATGCTCAACTTCTGATCTTAATCAACTTGACAGCCCTTCACATCCATCATTTACCCTTCCATCATCTCAGTCAGAAGCCATATCCCCTGAATCACTTGTTTTCCAACAGCTGCCTCCAAGGATCTTTTCTTCCAGTTTTATGTTTGACACTGATTATAAACAATGGAAAATAAAAGCATCTCGCAGTTCACAGGCATTTAGAAAACCACACATAAAGAATCATACCACCAGTGAAGAGCCAAGGAGACATGAGAGAGATGAAAATCTCTCCTGGAGAAATTGCGAAGAAGTAAAAATTAAATGGAAAGTTTAATTTTTTAAGTGTGTGTCTCCATAAGACATGGAAACATCTGGAGCTTTACAAGAATGCTAATTAGATACTTTCATGGATACATGCAGTGAGGAAAGTTTCCATATCCATGTCCATTCCTCTCTCACTCCCTAGCTTCACTCTGTTTCTCTTAACATCTTAATTTGTAGCATTAGGTGGATATCTCATTTCCAATATGACTTTGTAAAACTCCCATGATATTGGTAAACTGGCCCATTCTGACCCATTCTTCAATGATGTTCATGATCTTGTACTTCAATATTTCAAATGATTAACAATTTTCTGATGTATGCATTCTCACACATGCCCTACTGTGATCAGAACCACAAAGATGCCATATCTTAATAGTTGTCTTGATCTAGTTATTAAGGGGGAAAATTGAATTGCTTTTGATACTTTATATTTTGATGCTTTATATTTACAAAGGCTATTCTGCAAGACATTTTTTTAAAGTAGAAAATTGTTAATCTCATATACTTACACATTTGCTTTGACAGACTTGGCCCCAGAAGAGAAAGACGGAACTACTTTTAGGTAGGGCCCTGATCTTTATTTCTTGTCCACTGTTATCATGCTGATCTGAGATGATTTGAAGAAGGCATATCCAGAATATCTCTGATCCCTGGTGCATACCCAGGAAAGAGCTATGTGTACACATGAATATTTATGGCTTGTCACAGTACTCATCAAAGCATCAAAGCATTTGTGGTCCAATGCCAACCCCATTTGGGCCCCAATTAAGATAAAAGCAAAGACAGTAAGTACCCCAGAGGCAGAAATAAGGAGGGATCTGATTAAACCACCCACTCCCGTGGAAAAGGAGCTAAACATATCATACCACTGGGTCCCTGAAGCCTGTTCCCTCAACTGGCTGGCATAAATGAGAAATGCATTTATGCTATCCTGTATCTGTTGGGATTTATTAACATAAAAAAAAGCATTCCTCATTGAAGAAGACACAGATACCTCCACAGCCTGTGAGGAGTGCACCAACACCTATCAGTTTTGCAAGACCATCCCCAGCCAGGGAGTTGATTTCACCCTTTAGATCTCTCACTACTTTTGCTTTCCAGTCATTCATGTCAGCTATCTGTCAGGACAGATTCGCAACAACCTCATTTGTGCAAATAAGACCTCCTATTCTCATCCCCACAGCAGCCAGGATACTGCCACCTACAGTAAGGGATAGGGCCTCAACCATGCACTGGGAGCAGTGGGACATGACCAGAGAGGGTGGGGTTCAGCAGTGAATTTCAATAGACTTCCAATCACTGGCAGAGATAGGTTGTACTGAAGTGGCCTGTAGGAGGTCAATGCACAACAAACAGCTGGACAGATTAAACAACCTGACTGCCTCCTGGCCTAGCCTCTACATGGGGTGAGCAGGTACAGAGGAGGGATTGTCTTTACCTCATAGTTGGGCATCCCCAGAGATATGCAACCATTGCAAAGCAACTTTAAGCAAGCATGAAGAGCAGGCCAAAAGGGAGACCAAGTTGGGGGACTGAGTGGCATAATGGAAGAATATAATACAGCTAATGCAAAACCCAAAGCTAGAGCTGCCAAAAGATATGAGCAAATAGCACTGGGCATATAAGGAGTTCAAGTGGGGAGGGAGTCCTTCTTCTCACAGGCCTGGTATGGAGTTGTGGGGGAGCCCTCTATCTCAGATGTCATCTTCTTCAAGTCTTACAGAACCAAAGGGCATGACCTCCAATGGATTTAGATGTCCACTCAGGAGACAGTCTTTAGGTGTGATAGATAAATTCAAGAGTCTGTCCCCTGGAGTTTGGCAGCTGTGGAAGTTGTGAGTAGTACCTCGAAGGGCCCCTTGGAGGGGACTTCCAGGGAGTGTTTCCACAGGTAGTATTTCTAGTATATCCAACCACTGGGGGAGATAGGAGGGCTGGCTTCATCAGGCAATGGACCTAGGGCATGAGACTGAGTGACAAGATCTTGAACTTGGTGAATCTGTTGACTAAGCTTAACATGATATCCCTAAAGACAATGTCAATAAGTGGAGAGAATCTGTGGAGGTGGGGGCCATAGGTCTCCTGGTGATGACCTCGATCTTGGAATGGAGAAAGTTTGGTCTTGCTCACAATTTATGACCAGAGCAGAAGGAGACCAATGGGAAATACCTTGACACAGGGTGCCTAGAAATCAGAGGTTAATTTCCCTAGCAATACCTTCAACACCTCATTAGTTCTCTCAACCAGTCCTGAGAACTGAGGGTGGTGAGCATCATGTAGGTGCCAGCAAATTCTTCAGGTATCCAGGATTGCCCTTGAGCCCCTGGCCTGTAAAACAAGGTCCCTGTCACAGTGAACCTCCGATGGGACCCACCAATAAGGGATTATGTGTTCACAAAGGGTCTTCTTTACCATCCCTATTTTGGCCACCTGACACAGGAAGACCTCCATCCAGCTGGAAAAACATATCCTAGGCATAGGGGCAGATGGATGAAGTAAATCTGCCAGATCTCAAAGGATGGGGAGGGGAGTGGGAAGTGGCTTTGGGAACACCTGAGGGGCTTGGAGGAGTTGTATAGGGGAAAAGATTGACATCTGGACACCACTTCCTCAACCACCCTTTTTGGATATTCCCCACCAATGTTGAGAAACAAATTCATAAAATTTCTCTGGTCCCCAGTGGCACAGGTGATGCAAGTGGCTCAACAGTGGCTAGAACAGCTGGTAGGGAGGACAACTCATTGTCCATGTTTCCAAAGCCCAGTTTCAGAGTCTCGGTGCACCCTTGTGTGCTGCTCTGTAGAGACCAGGGTTTAAGCCTCCATTAAGGCTACTAGATCAATAAGCCAGGGTGAAATGGGAGGTGCAGGAGATGATTATAGGAATCAATGATTCCTGGGAGGGCTGCCTTCCTCACTGCCTGGTCAGCCAGTCGATTTCCTCAGGCCTCAGGGGTGGATTCATGAGAGTGACCAGCAGTTTTAACAACAGCCACCTGCTTGAGGAGTAACAGACATTCTAGTAACCTGGAAACCTGCTTACTATTCTTTCTGAGCTGTCTGGTGGAATCTGAGGATTCCACAACATTTCAAAGTCATGGGCAACCCAAAAAGCATACCTGCTGTGTAGATATTGATTTTCAGTCCCTTTTTCAGTTAACAGGCCCTTGACACTGCTTCTAGCTCTGCCTATTGTGCAGAGTGAGCACGAGGCAGGGGACCTGACTCCAGACCTCAGTCACCATAGTGATGTCATAACCTGCAGCCACTTGTCCCTCAGAGTTCCTTAGGCAGAAGCCATCCAAAAAGCTGTGAGGTTGGCATCTGAGATGGGTGTCTTTGGAGGTTGATTATTTCAGTCAGCAGGTGGTCTAAGATCGTGATGCATTCATGGTAGGCTGGGTTAGACTCATGGTCGCTCATTGACTGTTCTCCTTCAAAGCTAGAAATAAATTCAAAAACTCAGCAGGATTTAGTAAATTAAGTCTTTTGATGATGATGTGGGGCCACGTCAGTAGCTGGGTTTCAATTTTTTTCAGGCGTCTACTTGATAAATATTGAATGTGATGTGAATTTAGGAGGGTCTCAGCCACATGGGGTATGAGAAACATTACAAGAGTATGATGTCCTCACTTTGTTTGAGAGTCTCAGCTATAGTGACAATACTGTTCAGGCAGGGTTGTTTGCTATAATATTCTACTGGTCTGTAATGATTCCTATGTTTCTGTGCTAAAACTCCTACTGCATTCCTTCCTTTTTCCATGGCAAAGAGTGCAAAAGCCAGAGAATAATCGGGAAAGCCAAGAGAGGGGGCTCAGAGATGGAGGCCTTTATGGACTCAATAGCCTTATGCTGTTCTTTAGACTGGAATATGAATTTTGGTATCACAGGGTTTCATATAGGGGGCGGGCAAGGACAGAAAATTAAGGTATCCAAGATCTGCAGCACCAAGTTGCCTTTTGGACAATGGGAGGGGAAAATTGTGGATAGCTTGGATGCATGTAGGATTCAGGGAGATAATACCCCATGATATGAAAACTGGAGTTTATCTCAGGAAGTCTTATTCAAAGCTAGAAATGTGAGGAGTGCTACGGCATCACCCTCCCTGAGTTTAAGTCAGAGGAGCAGAGCAGCAGGTCATCTATATACTGGAGGAGTACTAAGTGATAAGGGAGGACAAGAGAGGCAAGGTTATCATGCAAAATTTGACAGAAGTATGAGGAAGATTCCCAAGTAAAAGCAAAAGAGTATTGACTGGAGGGGTGCATGGTGATAGAAAAGAAGATAATGCAAAGGTCAATGGCAATGGACACAGTAGCAGAGAAATAATGGATAAGAGGCCATGAGGATTAGGGACCACAAGTCAGCAAGGTAAAACACCAGCATTAATGGCACAGAGGTCTTGGACAAGACACCAGCCTTAATTACCAGGCTTCCTAACAGGGAAGATGGGGGTGTCACAGGAGACAACTAATCCCTTTGAAATTTAACTCTGAAATAGGGGCCTAGCACCTTTAATAGTCGCATGGGGAAGCATGTAGTGGGTGAGACATGGGAGAGGGCATGAGGGATCAACTTGAACTTCCATGGGGGTGTGTGTAGAAATGTGCCCAATGTTCACATGGTCCATGAACCATAACTGGGGTGGGACTTCAGCAAAGGGCAGCATTTCCTCAAAGTCACAGGTGCCTCGGACTGAGGCAGAAGGGATAGGGCCTCAAAAGTGATGTTCCAGATGAAAGCCAGCAGGGGTAAAACTATGCACAGCAGAGATGAAAGATAGGATATCATGACCAAGAAGGTGACAAGGGGACTTAGGGACAAGGAGGAAGGTGTGTTTGAGTGGTCCTGTCCAAGAATGACAAGGAGAGGGGAGGTCTGAAAAGCTTGGAGAGGCTTGTTAGAAAGCTCCACCACCAATAGGCTATCATTACTCCAAGCTGGGGGAAGCAGAAAATTTGCAAGGATCCAAGATTGACAGTGTGGTCCCTGCATTCACCAACACAGAGATAGGATGTCCCTGTATTACCATGGACACCTCTCCTAGTTGAGAGAGGGGAAAAGAGGGTCAGATCAGGACTGGTTCATGCAAACTTTCCTCAAAGCACCCCTATGGTTGCAAGGGATGTCTTGGTGCCCCTGATTTCCCTTATTCTCTATAACCCTGAGGTGTATCCCACATTCAGACTTCCAATGCTCTGGCATTTTGCAATAGTGACAAGTACCAGGCTTGTGGTCCCTCGCAGGGTCAGGAATGGGGGGTGGATTTGGGATGGGAGCTATCAGCTATTTAAGCTTCATGGTATACATTTGATCCGTTTTAGCCTGGAGTTCCTTTTTCACTCTAAAGTCCTCCTCCAACTAGGCCTCTAAGGTCTGGGAAAGCTGGGAAGTAAGTTCAGCTACAAATTGTGAGTGTTTACAAATTGTGGAGAAAGAAATTGTGAGTATGCTACTCTGGCTGGGTGATTTTAATATTCCGTGATTAACAAAGTAGGAGAGGAACTGTGTCTGGCCCCCTCCTTCCTGATCATGGACTAAACTGGAGTTGGCATCAAAGGCCTCTGACAAGTGATTGTAAAATTGAAACACTGTCTCATCAGGCCCCTCAATAACATTCTTGATTTTGGAAAAATCTATGGGGAAAGAGAGCTGGAATAATATCAGCAAGGGCTTCGCCCAAGGTTTTGGCCTCATGATAATGACCCTCCTGATTCCGGTAAGCAACCCAGTCTGTCTCTTGCATTTCCTCAAGGGTGGCCTTTAAGTCTTCCTTCTTAAACCAAATTTTTCCCAACTAAGGCCACAAATAAAAGACAAATGTCAGGAATTCCCAGGTGGTAAGACTGAAGGGTGACTGTGAACTGGTCAGCAAAGCCTCTGAGATTCTGATGGGGGTTGGGGAAGTCCCTTTTTGTGGCCTATAATTCACCCCATTCCCATGGCTTAAAGTTATACTGCACAATGGAAACAAATTTGATGGTGGACGTAACATGGCCTTCCTTGTCCTTAACAGGACTGTCTTGGGGCTCCATTTATTGACTACCTTAAAGGTGTAGGTCCTGATGGAGTTAAATTCAGGGATCTGTTCTGTAGACAGGGAGGAGTCACCCCCATCAGCATAGGAGCCTTCAAGGGGAATGGAGCAATGGATAAAGGGGAGGGGCAATGGTGGGAGGGGAAAGGCAGGCTGGGACCATTAGGCAAGAGGTGGGAGGAGGGTAAAGGGGGGTTAGAAGGTGCTGAAGGGGTTGAGGGTACTGAGGGGGGTGGTGGGGCCAAGGTGGCTTCGCAAGTTTTAAGGGAAGAAGCTTCCACATTATGTTTTTGCTCTGCCATTTCAGCAAACCAGTGGTGGAAATGTTCTAGTTGTAGAAACATTCCCACTCTAGTCTAGATGTCTTGTTGGCTTTTAGGTTTGGTTTGTTTTTAACATAAACAAATACGGCTCAGTCAAAAGAGCCCCAATGGTTCCAACATAATTCAAGCCTATCTTCAGTTAATTGACACCAATGCTGGCAATATTTGTGGCTGTCAGATTGATAATGGCTCAACATATAGGAGGTAGTCATTCAGCTGGCCAGATCCCTAATTTCTAATTCTGACTGACCCATGACAGAATTACAGAAGATATTCATACCTTCAGAAGAGACCTACACAAAGCAATGTGGTTTCTACCCCCAGAGCCAACTTAGAAAGAAATGTGGACTATAACTGAACAAGCGAGAGTCCAAGATAGGAACAGGGAATAGAGAAGAGACTCACTCATCCATCAACACTGGTACTTCAGAAAAATAGGTGCTGTGGCTCTAAGTCATGGCATTGTTGGGGGTAGGTGGGAATGAGGGGAGACACAGGAAGGGTCTGATTTCCAGTCCCTCATCCTAGCCGAGTCACTGCACCCAAAATGCCAACCTCCAAAGTTCAGTCTAAGAAAGACAAACAGAATTAGATTGTATGAGTGCTTTTATTTCTGTCAAGCTAGTGCCATGCATGTGGAGCTATAGTTGGAACTGAGCTCATGAAAGGTTTAGATGAGGAGGATTATAAAGCCATAAAGAAAGGAAATGCCCCTGACTCAGTATGTCTGGCCTTGTGTCAGTCAAGATTACAGTTTCCATAAAGCAAGGAAATGCCCCTGGCTCAGGATGTCCCAGCAAGCTTAATCTACTTCTGTGGTTGCTGACACAGTAAGAGGATTTTGGGTTTACTCAGAGAGCATCACAGAGGATTGTTGGTATCTCAGCCCAGAAAGGCTCAAATCATCCTATATGATTGTTCAGTCCAGGTTTTCAGCCTTCTTCAGGTGATAAGGGGCTCAAGTGGGTCTTACAGTATAAACATATATGTACGTATATATATATATATATATATATATATATATATATACATATATATATATATATATATATATATATATATATACATATATATAATATATATATATATATATATATATATACCTCTTCAGTCAAAAATGCCTTAATGTAATGGGTAGGGAACTTGACTTAAGAGAGAAAACCTGGGTTCAAATTCTAACTGATACTTATTAGCTGTATGACCATTAGCAGACTTCATTTTTGCCATCTGTAAAATGGAAACAATAATATTCACATTACCTACCTGGCAGAGTTACTAAAAGGTTCATAGGATCATAGATTTAGAGCTTGAAGGGTCCTTTGAGGCCATCAAGTCCAATCCCTTCATTTCACAGATAAGGAAAATAAGGCACAGGTAGGTTACCCAGGGTCAGACAGTTATTAAGTATCTGAGAAAATATTTTAATTCAAGTCTTCTTGACCCCAAGTCCTGAGGGTTCTATCCACTATACCATCTAACTGCATGGCATAATATATGTATAGAATTTTGAAAATTTTAAAATGCTTCAGAAATATCATGTATATAATTCAGAGACTTACTTATCCAGTCCTGTTAGCTTTGAAACTAGTAGAGATATGGCAATTAGATTAAGAGTCAAGTAGAGGGGCAGCTAGGTGGCGCAGTGGATAGAGCACTGACCCTGAAGTCAGGCAGACCTGAGCTCAAATCTGGCCTCAGACCAAACACTTGACACTTACTAGCTGTGTGACCCTGGGCAACTCACTTAACCCCAACTGACCTTAAAAAAAAAGGGAAGTAGAGGAAGAAAATTAGGTATAAGAGGGAAGGGAGTGAGATAGGAAATCAGAGGGAGTGACAGTAATCACCCATGTATCTTTTCTTATATTTCCCATGGTCTTCTCCAATGAGATCTATTTTTTATAGTTTACCTACTACAGAGGAATGTAGGAAAGAGGAAAGTAGCAAGTGTTTGTTTGGTAAGCATAAGAATGGATATAAACCTAGAAAGAATCTTTTACCCTGGGATAAGGAGAACAAAAAAGACAATTATATGATTCTTTATTGATCATTATCTGTAGAATCATTTGCAACATTTCTCCTTGAGGTCTAAGACCATGTCTTCATTACTTCATTACAGTATTGTGATATTATTGTGATGTTATTAATACTGTATTTAATATTATATTTAATATTTTTAATTTTGTTCTTAATATTTTATTTAAAATTACAGGACTCCAATATGGAGTCTAAATAGTCCTAATGCCCATAGAAGCACATAGGCATAACAGACAATTGGTACTGGAGTATTTCTTGCATTTAAGGTACAAACTTCTGTCTGTTTATATTGCTGTAGTGTGTGCATATGCTATGTTTGCCTGCTTGCTGCATCATATAACAATAAAGCTCATTTTCCTGAGCACCAATTTTCTAGACATCCCAAACCCAGGATTATTTAAGTATTCTATTTCCTCTTTCGTTAATTTGGACAATTTATATTTTCATAAACATTCATTTCACTTAGATTGTAAGATTTACTGGCACACAGGCAAAAGAGCTCTAAATAATTGCTTTAATTTCCTCTTCATTGATGGTGAATTCATCTTTTTCATTTTTGATACAGGTAATTTGATTTTCTTCTTTCATTTTAGTCAAATTAACCAATGGCATATCTATTTTCTTGTTGTTTTTTCCCCATAAAACTAGCTCCTGGTTTTATTTGTTGGTTCAATGGTTTTCTTACTTTCAATTTTATTAATCTCTCCTTTAATTTTTCAGGATTTCCAATCTGGTGTTTAATTGGGAAATTTTAATTTGTCCTCTTCCTAGTTTTGTTGTTTTTAGTTGCATGCCCAATTTATTGATCTGCTTTCTCTATTTTATTGATGTAAACATTTAGAGATCTACATTTTCCCCTAAGTACTGCTTTGGCTACATCACAGAAATTTTGATATGTTCTCTCATTGTTATCACTTTCTTTAATGAAAGTATTATTTCTATTATTTGTTTTTCAATTGATTCATTCTTTAGGATTATTTAGTTTCTAATTAATTTTCAACCTATGTTTCCATGGCCCTTTATTGAAGGTATTTTTATTGCATTATGATCTGAAAATGATGCATTTAATATTTCCGCTTTTCCACATTTGGTTGTGAAGTTTGTGTACCTTAATACATGGTCAACTTCTGTGGAGATGCTATGTACAGCTAAGAAAAAAAGTGTACTACTTTCTATTTTCATTCAGAAGTCTTTTATATTTAACTTTGCTAAAATTCTATTAATCTCCTTAACTTCTTTTTTGTGGCTTTTTATGGCTAGATTTATCCAGTTCCAAGAAGGGAAATTTGAGTTCCTTCATTTGTATAGTTTTACCGTCTATTGCCTCCTGCAACTCATTTAACTCTTCCTTTAAGAATCTGGATGCCATTTGGTACATATATGTTTAGCATTGATACTACCTTCATTGTATATTGTAACTTTTAGTAAAATGTAGTTCCCTTGCTTATCTCTTAATTAGATCTATTATTGCTTTTGCTTTGTCTGAGATCATGATTGCTACTCCTGCTTTTTTTTTCCCCTTCAGCTGAAATATAATAGATTCTGCTCCAGCCCCTTATTTTTATTCTGTGTGTCTCCCTATTTCAAGTGTGTTTATTATAAACAATATATTGTCAGATTCTGTTTTTTAATCCATTCTGCTATCCACTTCCATTTTATAGGTGAGCTTATCCTATTCACATTCATAGTTATAATTACTATGATTTCCCTCAATTCTATCCCTGCCTTTAATCCTTTTCTTTCTCTCTTTTTAACCAACCCTCATCAGCAGTCTGTTTCCCTTTTGACCATTGACTTAATCCACTCTCCTCTTTATCAGTCCTATTCCATTCTTCTATCCCTTTCCCCACCTATTTCCCTGTAGGATAAGATAGGTTTCCATACTTAAATGACTGCACTTATTCCTTCTTTGAGCCAATTCCAATGAGAATAAAGTTCAAGTGTGTCTGCCGCCACCACCCATATTTTCCTCTACTGTAAAAGTTCTTCCTTGTGTATATCCTTTATGCGAGATAATTTTCCCATTTTACCTTTCCTTTCTCACTTCTCCCAGAGGATTCCACTTTCTCACCCCTTAATCTTATGTTTCTGAAATCATTCCATCAAAATCAACTCACACCCATGCTCTCTCTCTATGCATACTCCTTCTAACGCCCCCTAATTATGACCTTCCCATATAGAAATGGAAACAGTTTAACCTTATTGAATCCTTTATGATTTCTTTTTTTCATGGTTACCTTTTCATGCTTCTCTTGAATCTTGCATTTAAAAGTCAAATTTTTGATTCAGCACTGGTCTTTTCATCAGAAATGCTAGAAAGTTATCTATTTCATTAAATATCTATTTTTTCCCCTGAAGGATTACACTCAGTTTCGCCAGACAGGTTATTTTTAGTGCAATCCTATCTCCTTAGGCTTCCAAAAGATCATCTTCTAAATACTCTGCTCCTTTAACATGGAAGCTGTTAACTTTTGTGTAATCCTTTTTAAGGAGTTCTCTTCAGTGGACTTTTGTGTCTTTTTTACCATTTGGCCAATTCTGTTTTTTTAAGGTATTATTTTCTTCAGTAATTTTGTGCCTTTTTCTCCAAGCTGTTGGCTTTCTTTTCATAATTTTATTGCATCATTCTCATTTCTTTTCCAGTTTTTCCTCTATCTCTCATTTGATTTTTTAAAAAATTATTTTTGAACTCTTCTTTCCTTTTTTTTGACATGTGACATTTTTTAAAAATGCAAAGCTGTTAAAGAATTACACTTTGAGACATAGAGTTGTTTTATACCTCCAACTGTCATTTAGACATCTCACACTGGATATCCAGTAGACATCTTAAATTCAATATGTCTAAAATAGAACTCATTACCTTTCCCCATAAATCTCTTCCCCTACTTATTATAGAGGACAATGCCATCCTCTCAATCTCTCAAGCTCCTAACCTAGGAGTCATCCTGCATTCTTCACTATTTCTAACCTCCCATATCCAATATGCTGCTAAGGCCTATTATCTTCACTGTTGCAACATCTCTTATATACACACCCTACTCTCCTTTGACTCTGCCACAACTTTGGTGCATGCTCTCCTCACCTCTTGCCTGTATTATCATAATAGCCTTCTGGTGGGTTTCCCTGCCTCAAGTCTCTCCAGGCTCCACTCCATTAAGTTACTAAAGTGATTTTCCTAACCTGCAGGTCTTGTTCACGTGTAACACCTTCACCCCAACAGAAAACTTCAGTGACTTCCTACTGCCCCAGGACCATTTTTGGTATTCAATGCCCTTTGTAACTTAGCTTCCTACTACTTTTCCAGTCTTCTTATATCTTATTCCCCAAGAGATCTTCTTTGACCCCATGATGTTGGCTTCCAGGCTGTTTCTTTTTTTTCTTTTCTTTTCTTTTCTTTTCTTTTCTTTTCTTTTCTTTTCTTTTCTTTATTCATTAATTTGTTTATTTTTTAGTTTTCAACATTAACTTTCATAAGATTTTGAGTTCCAAATTTCTCCCCATCTCATCTCTTCTCCAAACCCCAAGAGAGCGTACATTCTGACTACCCTTTCCCCTAGTCTGTCCTCCCTTCTATCTCTCTCTCCTTCACTTTTCCCATTCCTCTTCTATTTTCCTGTAGGGCAGGATAGATTTCTATAACCCATTGCCTATATGTCTTATTTCCCAGTTGCATGTGAAAACAAATTTTTAACATTTGTTTTTAAAACTTTAAGTTCCAAATTCTCCCTTCCTCCCTCCCCATCCATCCTCATTGAGAAGGCAAGTAACTCGATATAGGTTATACTTCTGTAGTGATGAAAAACACTTCCATAGTAGTCATGCTGTGGAAAACTATATTTCCCTTCATCCTATCCTGCCCCTCGATTTCTCTATTCTCTTTTGACCCTGTCCCTCCTCAGAAGTGTTTGCTTCTGATTACCCTCTCTCCAAATCTGCCCTCTCCTCTATCATCCTCTCGCTCTCTTATTGCCTTCCCCTCTATTTTTCTATAGGGTAAGATAGATTTCCTTATCCAATTGAGTGCGTATATTATTCCCTCCTTAAGCCAAATCCAATGAGAATAAGATTCACTCATTCCCTCTCACCTTCCCCTAGTTCCCTTCCATTATACAAGCCTTATCTGTTTTATGTGACATAATTTAGCCTATTCTATCTCTCCCTTTCTCCTTCTTCCAGTATAATCTTGTCTCACCCCTTAATTGTATTCTCCAGATATCACCCATTCATCTTCAGCTCACCCTGTGCCCCCTATCTATCAATCTATCTATACATATATTTTTTCCCCCTTCCAACTACCTTAATACTGACAAAGGTCTCATGAGTTACAAATATCATCCTTTCATGTAGGAGTGTAAACAGTTCAACTTTAATAAGTCCCTTATGATTTCTCTTTCCTATTTACCTCTTCATGTTTTTCTTGAGTCTTGTACTTGAAAGTCAAATTTTCTATTGAGCTCTGGTCTTTTCAGCAAGAATGCTTGAAATTCTTCTATTTCACTGAATGTCCATTTTTTTCCCCCTGAAGAATTATACTCAGTTTTGCTGGATAGGTGATTCTTGGCTGTAATTCCATCTCCTTTGCTTTCTGGAACATCATGTTTTAAGCCCTGTGGTCCCTTAATGTAGCAGCTGCTAAATCCTGTGTTATCATGATTATGTGAATTGTTTCTTTCTGGCTGCTTGCTGTATTTTCTCCTTGATCTAGGAACTCTGGAATTTGACTACAATATTCCTAGGAGTTTACCTTTGGGGATTTCTTTCAGAAGGTGATAGGTGGATTCTTTCCATTTCTATTTTACCGTCTGCTTCTAGAATGTCTGGGCAGTTTTCCTTGATAATTTCTTGAAAGCTGATGTCTAGGCTATTTTTTTGATCATGGCTTTCAGATAGTCCAATAATTTTAAAATTATCTCTCCTGGATCTATTTTCCAAATCAGTTGTTTTCTCAGTGAGATATTTTACATTTTCTTCTATTGTTTCATTCTTTTCATTTTGTTTTACAATGTCTTGATTTCTCATAAAGTCACTAACTTCCAATTGCACCATTCTAATTTTTAAGGAAGTATTTTCTTCAGTAAGCTTTTGTACTTCTTTTTCCTTTTGGCCAATTCTGCTTTTTAAAGCATTCTCCTCATTGGCTTTTTGGATTTATTTTGCCATTTGGGTTAGGCTATTTTTTAAGGTGTTATTTTCTTCTGTATTTGTTTGGGTGTTCTTTAGCTACCTGTTGACTTGTTTTTCATGATTTTCTTGCATCACTCTCATTTCTGTTCCCTCTACTTCTCTTACTTGCTTCTCAAAATCCTTTTTGAGCTCTTCCATCGCCTGGGACCAATTCATATTTTTCTTAGAGGCTTTGGATGTAAGAGTTTTGACTTAGTTGTCTTCTTCTGGTTGTATGTTTTGATCTTTGTCACCAAAGAAAGATTCTATGGTCTGACTTTCTTTGAGCAGTTTGCTCACAATCCCAGCCAATTACTTGAGTTTTAAACTCTTTATTAAGGTAGGGGTCTGCTTCCAGTGTGGAGATGTACTGTCCTAAGCTTCTGGGGTTTTGTGCAGCTGTTTTCAGAGCCACTTCTAGGGACCTGTAAGTTTTAAGTTCTTCCAAGGTGGTATGATCAAGGGCGAAGTGTTACTCCTTTCCTGGCCTGTGCTCAAGTCTATGAGTGACCACAAGCACTCTTTTCTCTCTTGGTACTGTGATAGGATTCACTCTGCACCACCACCATAAGCTCCACCACCCCAATGTTCTTCCTCGCTCCAGGATCACCACCCAGAACTGTGACCGAGATCCAAGAACAGGCAAAGCAAGAGAATCCTGCCTCTGCACTAGCAAAGAGCTCCCTGCAATCCCCCTCTGATCAGCTACTGGATTCCCCCTCAGTCTGTGGTCTGGAAGCTCTGGAAGTAGCCAACGTCCCAAGTACCAGAATTGGGGCTAGGACCCCTAGAGCTTCTCTGTCACCACAGTTACAGACTTTTCCTACCTACCTTCTAAGCTGTCTTTGGTTTTTGTGGATTGAGAAGTCTGGAAACTGCCACAGATGCCCATGATTTAATCTCTTGAGGCCTGCTCCGGGTTCAGTGAGGCCCTGTTTTGCCTGCACACCCAGGCTGAACTGTGTTGCTTTCCCAGCCTGGGACGGTAGACATTTCTAGTCAACATCTAGGTTGTTTTGGGCTAGAAATGTGTTTTATTCTGTCTTTTTGTGCATTTTGCTGCTCTAGAATTTCTTTAGAGCCATTTTTTTACAGGTATTTGGAGGGGTTTGGGGGAGAGCTCAGGCAAGTCACTGCTTTTATACCACCATGTTGGCTCTGCCCCCTTCCTGGCTCTGAAATCTTCTAAGAATTCTTTTTGAAATTGTATGCAATTTACATTTTTCTTTGAGGCTTCACATGTAGTTGTTTTGATTTTGTTGTCTTCTTCTGAGTTTGTGTCTTGATCTTCCCTGTTATCATAATTTTCTACAGTCAGTTTCTTTTTCTGTTGTTGCTATTTGTTCACTTTTCCATTCCATTTCTTGACTTTCAATTTGATGTTAAAGTTGAGCTCTGCTCCTGGGGTGGAGGTGGCTTTCTTCCAGGTTTCAGGTTTTTTATACTACTGCTTTCAGAACTAGTTCTGGAGGGTTAAGTTTTTGGTTCTTCCAGGGTAGTATGACTTAAAGACAGGTGTGGTCATTGCTTTCCTGGCCTATGCTCTAGTATGGAAGAAACTACATGAACTCTTCTTCACCCTAGAACTGTGACAAGGACCCCTGCTCCCCTGAAGTCAAAAGTGCTATTGCTCATTAGGTCCCTGGAAATGTGACTTGGGCCTCTGCTCTCCTGCAACCACAAGTACTAGTGCTCCTTTCTGCCATGGACCTGAGACCAAGGCCCCTGCTCCCTTGTGAGCAACCAGAAGCATCATTCTCCACCTTGATATTGTGGCTACGACCCCTGTTCCCTGTGGCAGCAAGTGCTAGTGCACTAGTACTCCTCTTCATCATGTGACTGAAACCCAGAACTGTGTATGGACAATTCAACAGGGTCCTTAAACCAGTGCTAACAAAGGGTCCCCTGTAATCTCCTTATGACCAATCGTCCAGTTCCCAAAGCTGCTACTGCCACTGATGCAGCCACCTTGAAGGCCCACTGGTAGCTTACTGGACCAGGCCCAACCTTAACTTTGCCAAGACATGCCTGTCCTGCTGACCTTCTAAGTTGTCTTGGGCTGGAAAATTGTTTTGCCTCAATTTTGGTTCTGCCACTTCAATTTGAGGCATTATATTAAAGTTGTTTGGAGTGAAATTTTGTGTTCTCAGTTTTGTTAGTAAAAGTAATAGAGGAAAACTTTCAAAAATATAAAATACAACATGGAACCAGGATGACAGAGTAAAGGCAGGAACTCATGTGAACTCTACTAAATTCCCCTCCAGGTTGGGATGAAACAGTTTTCCAGCCCAAGACAACTAAAGAAATCAGCAATAAAAGGCTAATTCACCAGAGTAGTGGCCAATATGATCTGATAAATTTTTATTCTGGTTTTGTATAATTCCATCTTGTTCATTTGCTATTTGATTTGATTTTCAGCTCTCTTCTCTTTACTTAGATTACCGAAGGGTTAAAGTCTTTTCAAAGAAATAGGTTTTAATTTTGTTTCTGTTTATTTTATCTTTAAATTTTTTATTATACACTTTAAAAATTCTTTTTGAATATACTTTCTTTTGTGCTGCTCTTGGGTTTATTTGTCGATTTTATAATTTTAATGCATATTCAGTTCATTTATCTCCTCCACTTCTATTTTGTTGATCTATGATTGTAAGGATATGATTTTCCCATTAACAACTGCTTTAGCTACATCTCAGAAATTTTGGTATGTTGTTTCATCACTATCATTTTTTTCTACATAGTTATTTCTATGACTTCTTCTTTGAATTATTCATTATTTAAGATTTCATTACATTTCCATTTGGGTCTATATCTTTTGTTTGTGATCCCTGAACCAATTTCTATTCTTATTACATTATGGTCTATAAAGGATGTATTCATTATTTCTGCCTTTTAACATTTATTTGCAATATTTCTATACTCTAAGACATGCTCATTTTTAAAAAGATTTTATGTGGAACAGACAAATATGCATATTCTTCTCTGTCCTATTTAGAAGATGCTACAAGTCTTTTAACTAGTTTCTTCAGAAATTTGTTCAGTTGCATTTTGTTTATCTCTCTGTGAGACCTCTCAAAAACTGATAAAGGGATATTTAAGTCTCTTGTCACTATTTTGTTATTGTTGGTTTATTATTTATGGTTCCCTTCAGTGTAATATAGTTTCCTTGTTTATCTACTTTTTTTGAATGTTTATTTTCACTGTCTAATAGCAGAATGGCAACTCCTGGTTTGTTTTCTTTTTTAAAAAATTCACTTGATGCAGAGCAATATTTTTTCCATCCTCCAAGTTTATTTTGTGCATTTCTCTGCTTTTTTAATGCATTTCTTTTATAGATTGCAAGGTTTCATTTTCTTATCCAATCTGTCACTCTTTTTTGTTTTATTGGATTCTTTAACTCATTCACATTCAAAGTTCTAGAAGCTAGGTTTATTTTTTGCTCCCCCTATCTCTAAAATTGGAGTTTCTTTCAAAATATGATTTTTTTGCATTCTTCTATAAACATATTACATTCCTTCAGTTACCTTATTATAATTTTTTTTAAGATGGCCCTATCTATTCCCACTGGCTCTCTTCTCCTCACCCCTGATTCCTTCTTCTCATTTCTTAACCTTTTTCCCTGAGAATTTTGTTTTTTAGCTTTTCTCCTCTATTTTCATTTGTATGTGTGTGTGCACGTGTGAGTGTATGCATGCATGTGTGTGTGTGTGTGTGTGTGTGTGTGTGTGTGAAAGAGAAAGAGAGAGACTGAGAAAGAGAGGAGTGTTATCCCTCTTTTTTCCTTTCAGTTAGGTAGATTCGTCCCCTTTATCTCTTTCCTATCATCTAGTTCTGTTCATTAGTTATTGTTTTTTTTAATTTCATTTTTGTGCCCCTTTCCAAAAACAACTTCTTTCATTTTTTTCAGTATACTTCTTTTCTTTCTGTTTACTGAAACTTATTCTCTGATTCATGACCCCTGTAATTATCTGGTTTTGCTATTTTCTCTGTATAGTTCATGCAATCAAGGCCCGAGTGGGTGGGCAACTTCCACAGGCCAGACTACCCAACCCTACCCTTAGAGCGCAAATATTGCTGATTCCAGCCCAACACCAGGTAAGCTGCCAGAACCCTACAGCCTCCGACGGCCTGCATCAGAGGCTGCAGCACACGAAGCCAGTGACCAGGGCCCAGGCTCCCAGCACAAGAAGATTGGGTCAGTGCCTCTTGCTCCCCAGCAGGAGAGCTCAACTTTTTTTAAAGGACAGGAAATAAGCAAGCACCATGAGCAAAAAGAAATGTACCATAGATTCTTATTATGGGGACAGTGAAGATGAAGGCAGAAATGCTGAAGTGGACAACACTGTCAACAAACCCACATCTGGAACCTCAAAAGGAAATATGAACTGGTCTGAAGCCCAAACAGCCTTCTTAGAAGAGCTCAAGAAGGATTTTAAAAGTCAAATATGAGACAAACAAGAAAAATTGGGAAAGCAAATGAGATGTAGGGAAGAGAAAGTCAATAGCTTGGAAAAGGAAGGAAAAAAATTAACTGTAGAAAACAAATCCTTAAAAAGTATATTTGGTCAAATGGGGGAAAAAAGTACACTGAAGAGAATAACTCTGTAAAAAGCAGAATTGGACAAATGGAAAAGGAGACACAAAAACTCACTGAGGAGAACAACTCGTTAAAAAATAAGGTGGGCTGGGGCAACTAGGTGGCTCAGCAGATAGAGCACCAGCCCTGAAATCTGGAGGACCTGAGTTCAAATCTGGCCTCTGACACATGATATTCACTAGCTGTATGATGCCAGGCAAGTCACTGAACCCCGACTGCCATGCAAACAAAAAAAATAAATTAAAAAATAATAAAATAGGCCAAATGGAAAAGGAAGTACAAAATCTACTAGAAGAAAACAATTTGTTAAAAATTAGAATTTGGTAAGTGCAAGCTAATGACTCTATGAGAGACAAAGAATCAGTCAAACATAAAAAAAAGAATGAAAAAATAGGTGAAAATGTAAAATACCTCATTGGTAAAACAACTGACCTGGAAAATAGATCCAGGACAGAGAAGTTAAAAATTATTGTTTTACCTGAAAATCATTATGAAAAAAGATGATTTCAGGAAATATTCAAGGAAAACTGCCCTGAGGTCCTGGAACCAGAGGATAAAATAGCCATAGAAAGAATCCAACAACCACCTCCTGAAAGAGATCCCAAATTGAAAATGCCAAGGAATATGGTAGCAAAATTACCAGGTCAAAGAGAACATACTGCAAGCAGCCAGAAAGAAACAATTAAAATATCATGGAACTATGGTCAGGATTACACAGGACCTTGCAGCTTCTACATTAAAAGATCGCAGGGTGTGGAATATGATATTCTGTAAGGCAAAGGAGCTTGGATTACAACCAAGGATCAACTACCCAATGAAAAATGAGCATAATCTTTCAGTGGTGGAGATGGACATTTAACAAAATAGGGGACTTCCAAACTTTTCCAGAGCTCAACAGAAAATCTGATCTTCAAATACAAGACTCCAGAGAGACATAAAAAGGTGAATGGGACAGAAAAAAACAGCAACATGTTATTCATAAAGGCGAACTGTTTATATCCCTACAAGGAAAGATGAAACATATAACTCTTCAGAACTGTACTGTTATTATATCATTTTAAAGAGGTATATATAGAGAGGGTGGGTATAATGTGACTTTGATGTAATGATAAAAAAGCAACTAGGTGGGTTAAATGGATCTAAGTAAGTGGATTAATTTGATCGAACTAAGGGAATGTACCGTGAGAAAAGGAAAGGAGGAGGCAGACAAGGGTAAATTATCTTACAGGAAAAGGCACAAAAACCTATTACAGTGGAGGGAAAGAAGAGAAGGAGATGAGCACTGTTTGAACCTTACTCTCATCAGATTTGGCTCAAGGAGGAAATAACATAATCAATTAGGCACAGAAATCTAACTTGCCCTATAGGCAGTAGGAGGGGAAAGAGGAAAGAAAAGGGAGGGGAAATAGAAAGGAGGGAAGAAGTAGTAAGGGTAAAGGGTAAGAAAAGGGAGGGGGCTAATATAAGGGAGGCAGGACAGAGAGAGGCAGCGTTCAAAAGCAAAACACTAGTGAAGAAGGAAAGGGAGAAAGGAGAAAGAAAAGCATACACTGAAGAAACAGAAAGGAGAGAAAGACACACAGATTCTAATCATAACTGTAAATGGGAATGGGATGAACTCCCCATAAAATGGAAGTGGACAGGAGAATGGATTAAAAAGCATAATCCTATAATATGTTGTTTACAGGAAACACATTTGAAACAGAGGAACGCACACAGGGTAAAGGTAAAAGGCAGGAGTAAAATATATTATGCTTCAGCTGAAGTAAAAAAAAAAAAGCAGGGGTAGTAATCCTGATCTCAGATAGGGCAAAAGCAAAAATAGATTTTATCAAAAGAGATAAGGAAGGAAACTACATCTGCTAAAAGACACCATAGACAATGAAGTAATATCATTACTAAACATATATGCACCAAGTGGACAAATGTATCCCAATTCTTAGATATATAAAGATATATGCTTCCAAATTCTTAAAAGAGGAGTTCAGGGAGTTACAGGAAGAAATAAACAGCAAAACTATATGAGTGGGGAACCTCAACCTCCCCCTCTCTGAACTAGATAAATATAACCACAAAATAAACAAGAAAGAAGTTAAGGAGGTGAATAGAATATTAGAAATGTTAGATATGGTAGACCTCAAGAGAAAATTGAATGGGGATAGAAAGGAATGTACTTTTTTCTCAGTGGTACATGGCACAAACACAAAAACTGACTATGTACTAGGGCATAAAAACCTCACAATCCAATGCAGAAAGTCAGAAATTTTACATGCATCCTTTTCAGATCATAATGCAATAAAATTATAAGTAATAAAGGACCATGGAAAGATAGACTAAAATTAAATGGAAACTAAATAATGTAATCCTAAAAAATGAGTGGGTCAAACATCAAATCATAGAAACGATCAATAAATTTATCCAAGAGAATGACAGTAATAAGACAACACATCAAAACTTATGGGATGCACCAGAAGCGGTTTTTAGGGGAAGTGCTACATCTCTAAATCTTTACATGAGTAAAACAGAGAAAGAAGAGATCAATGAATTGGGCATGCAACTAACAAAACTAGAAAAAGAACAAATTAAAAACCCTCAATTAAACACCAAATTAGAAATACTGAAAAACAAAGGAGAGATTAATAAATTTGAAATTAAGAAAACTATTTAACTAATAAATAAAATGAAGAAAAAACAATAAAATAAACCTTTGCTTAATTTAATTAAAAAGAAAAAAAGGAACCAAATTACCAGTATCAAAAAAGAAAAGGGTGAATCTGCCACCAATGAAGAGGAAATTAAAACAATAATGAAAAACTATTTTGCCCAAGTGTATGACAATA
Source organism: Phascolarctos cinereus (assembly GCF_003287225.1). NCBI lineage: Eukaryota > Metazoa > Chordata > Mammalia > Diprotodontia > Phascolarctidae > Phascolarctos > Phascolarctos cinereus. The sequence goes on along the minus strand of NW_027556180.1, from coordinate 197,585,969 downwards.
AATTTGACAATCTTAGTGAAATGGATGAATATTTACAAAAATAGAAATTGCCCAGATTAACAGAAGAGGAAGTAAAATACTTAAATAACCCCATCTCAGAAAAAGAAATTGAACAAGCCATTGATGAACTCCCTAGGAAAAAATCTCCAGGGCCAGATTGATTTACAAGTGAATCCTATCAAACATTTAAAGAACAATTTATTCCAATACTATATAGACTATTTGGGAAAATAGGTGAAGAAGGAGTCTTACCAAATTCTTTTTATGATATATTTACGGTGCTGATACCTAAACTGGGAAGGGTCAAAACAGAGAAAGAAAATTATAGACTGATTTCCCTAATGACTATAGCTGAAAAAATTTTAAATAAATTATTAGCAAATAGGTTACAGCAACTCATCACAAGAATAATACACTATGACCAGGTAGGATTTATACCAGGAATGCAGGATTGGTTCAATATTAGGAAAACTATCAGCATAACTGATCATATCAACAACAAAACTAACAGAAACCACATGATCATCGCAACAGGTGCAGGAAAAGCTTTTGACAAAATACAACACCCATTCCTATTAAAAACACTGGAGAACAGAGGAATAAATGGAGTCTTCCTTAAAATATTAAGTAGTATCTACCTAAAACCCTCAGCAAGCATCATATGTAATGGGGACAAGCTAGAAGCATTTCCAATAACATCAGGGGTGAAACAAGAATGTCCATTATCACCACTGTTTTTCAATATGGTACTGGAAACATTAGCAACAGGAGGGAAAAAAACGAAATTGAAGTATTAGAATAGGCAAAGGATAATATACTTAGAAAATCCTAGAGAATCAAGTAAAAAACTACTTGAAATAATAAACAACTTCAGCAAAGTTGTAGGTTATAAAATAAACTCATATAAATCATTGGCATTTCTATACATTGCCAAAAAAGCCCAACAGGAAGAGAAAGAAAGTAAAATTTCTGTTAAAGTTAATGTAGACATTATAAAATATTTAGGAAGTGTATGAACACAATTATAAAATACTTTTCACACAAATATAGTCACATCTAAATAACTGAAAAAACACCAATTGCTCATGAGTAGGCCGAACTAATATAATCAAAATGACAGTTCTACCTAAGCTGATTTACTTATTCAGTGCCATACCAATCAAACTACCAAAAAATTATTTTATAGAGCTAGAAAAAATAATAACAAGACTCAAGGCATTCAATATTTCCTTTAGGAGTCTCTGGTTAATGAGAGAAACCAATGACCATCAATTCATTGATATTAGCTAGCTTAATAAATTGATTACTAATTACTCAGACACCATCTCTCCGAGTTTCTCATTCACCTGACAAGTATAGGACTATGGGCATTGTTAGGGACATGAGTCAGAATAAGATTTATCAATGTCTTTTACCAAGTCACATGGGAAAAGAGATGTTGTTCACTAAACTGGCAGAAAAATCAGATGCTGCGGGAGGAGTCAGAGAGTAAAGCTGGGAAAGAGGGAAGAATATCTTGGACACAAAGATTCCTCTCACTGCATACATATGAGAGGATATATAATTAGCACTTCATAACTTTTAAAGAAAAGTCCAGTTTCGTGTTTCCCTGAGTAAAAAGAATGTGACACAAAAAATAAAATGCATGAGGGGTTCACTTGTCCATTTAATTTTTCCCTTTTCTTTGCAATTTATATGGGACAGATTTCACAAATTTCTCATAGTTTCTTGCCTGTTGGCTGGCAGCATTTTCTGTCTAAATCTGGGTGAATTAGGTGTTTTTCTTGCCCATTTCTGATAATCAGCGTCAAACAATAAGTTTATCCACTCCTTTGGTGGGAACTGTAAAATGGATGATTTAGTAGGCATGGCTCCTGATTGGGAAGATGTAAGGAGAGATGAATGGCATGAGGGACTGAGCTTACTAGAGCTGGGGTAGTCAGTGTTAGAAATGGAGCCTACCTTTGCCTGTGGAATTTGAAGAGCAAATTTCACTCCCATCTCCTCTGCAGAACCAGGCACAGGCATTGGTATGACCAGCAGCTGTGCTCGAGGAGAAGATTTCATTGCATGACCATGAAAACAGCCATTTGGGATCCAAGAGGCACAAGCTAAACAGACCTTATAACTACATGAGAGGTGTCCAGTAAATTGGTGAGTACCACTTCTCATTCTCCTCAAAAGAATCTGCTTATGGATGCCACTTTTAATCTTCTCCTGGGGGATAGAAGTGATGATGTAATTAACAATTTTAACAGGAACTGTCCCACCCTCAATAATGTGAGGTTTGATGTAATTTAAACACCATGTGGTTTTGGTATTCTGAACAGTCTGGATCTGGTGTTGGAGCCCAGATTGAATTTCACTGTGGGGGTCAGTGCTCAGTTCAACTGGAGCCAAAGGATCATAGTAGTTTGTTAGAATTCTAGTATTGAGTCCAGGACCTGGCAGAGGTATAATCCAGTGTTTAGCACCCTGTGAAGGTTTTGATTGGTATTCTAAGGTTGTGATACACCTGCCCTGGGTGTTCATGGATCTCCTGCAACTTATGACTGGTATTCTGAGGCTGGGATACAACTGCTCTGTGTATTGTTAGGACAAACCATAACCTCAGCCTGTTGATCAGGGCTCTCTGGGGTTGTAATCTGATGGCTAAGGTCAAGTTGAGTTGTGTCTGATTGTGTTGTTTCCTGGTTGTTCTGGACTTTTGGAGTTGTGACCTTTAGACTACATAGTAGAAACAGTGTTTCCCAGTGGCTTAGGGATGACTGAAGTGTGCTCTGGACTTTAGTGCCTGGTGTGTCCTTGGCATGGTAGTCAGAGTCAGGGAGAGTTGTGGCCTGATGGGTAAGGTGAGGCAGAACTGGAACCTGGTGGTTAGGGTCAGATGGAGATGGGGCCTGGTGGTACAAGTTCACTGAATTTATAGCCATGTGATCTAGACCTACTGGAGAAATTGCCTTTGAATTAGTGTTCAATGCAGCTTTTTTTAGGTACTTAGGAACTGATGGTTCATTTTCATCATCAGGGGTTAATGTAGTCTCAGCCCAAAGGTCCTGATCCAATGGAATTAAAAAGAAATGATTGAGGTCCAGTGGAATATTGGTGTGATTACTTAGGATTGATGGAGGTATGTTCTTTTGGTCTAGACAGAGCGGTGACTCAAGATGGTGATTTGGGACTGGTGGAATTGTGATGGAGATTTGTTTGAGGACTGGTCTAGTTTTTTCTTTGTAGCTACAGTCCAAGAAAGCCTCATCATCTTGGCCTGGGCCTGATGGAACCTCAGCATGTTTGCTGGAAACTGGTTGAAGTGTGGCCCAGCAATTACCCTGTTCTAAGACTTCCACTCTGCGGATAACACCTGATGAATTTATATTCTGATGATTCAAGCTGGATGGAACCTCAGCACAGTGACTGGAGCATAATGGAGGTATAGCTTGGGGATCAGAGTTTGATGATGGTGCAGATACCTTCTTAGATATATAATCAGGGCCTTTTGGTGCCCTAGACAGAGTGTCAGGGCTTGGAAGAGGCATAAAGGTGGCCTTATTCAAGTGATCTAAATATGGTGAGCAATCACCTGTACCACATTCTAAGTGTCTATGCCTTAGTGATGGTGTAGTTTGGGCAGTAGTCTGATGCTTGGTGACTGATGAAGGTTTAGCAATGGCTCTGCCCTGCAGATATAGTGAAGGTGACAATATAAAATAGTGTGGAGAGTATGCTGAGCCCAATACAGTTGTCGCCCCAGAATGATCAGTGTATTGTGAAAAGAAGTTGCTGTGGAGCTCAGGATGGGATAACTTTGGAGCTGAAGTCTTTTACCAAAAGATTCAGGGCTAAGATTTTCTTAGCTATGGCCTTGGAACCTTGATTAAGACATGGTAACGGTAACATTGTGGTCCTTTGTCAGCTAAATCTTTCTGACAGGGGAGTTGGAGGACTAGGCAGACATGTAGATTTCACTACAGTCTTAGTCTGGTGACCAGGAAATTCTAGTGGTACAGCTGTGTTTAGAGCCTGGGAACAGGGGTGAGCTGGAAGTTCAACCCTGCATTGATCAGTTAATGCTGCTGTTGTGGACCTCTGGTTAAGGTGTGGCAGCTTCTCAGTTTGAGGGTCACAGGGCTATGGCATCTCAGGAAGGTGATCATGTCTGGAAGGAATCTCAGTCTGGTGCCTGGAATAAAGTAGAGCTTCAAACAACTCATTATGGCTTAATGGAGGCACTACCCATTTCTCTTTGCATGGCAAAGTCACAGCAGTTGCACTGGCCTTGTACTCAGGACAGAGTAAGGGTAAAACTGTAGGCTTAGATCTATATTTATAGCCTGAGGATGGCTTTGCTATACTCTGATGGTCGAGAAACGGTAATGGTGCAACCATAGCCTGCTTGCAGGGGTAAGATAATGGTGTAGATGTGGTCCTTTGCCCAGGAAGTTGTGAAAACTTAGTTCTTGACTGATTCATGATATTGGGGATCTGTTCAGCCTGGTGGCTGTGGTCTCCTACAACCAATGATGCAATCCAATGAGGGAGACATGGTAATGGTAAGGACTTGTCCTGGTGACAGGGGCTTTTTAGAGGGACCTGGAACAGATTGGCTGATAAAGAAGAAATTGTATAATTGAGGGTAAAGGAAACTTATAGCAGGTATGGGAAAGGGGGCTGTGGAATAAGAAGCAATAGAAGGGAGGGCAAGAATTTAATAAGAGTAGATGTTATATTTGTATAGCAATTTACAGTTTTCAAGCACTTCCACAAACATGATTACCTCATTTGATCCATACAACAATCCTATCATATCCAGAGGCCACATTATATAATTCACGTTCAACATACAAAAAAACTGAGGTACAGTGGAGTTAAGTGGTAACAAGAAAGAAAACCAACTGGGATGTTAAATGAAATACCAAATATTAAATAAAATACAGATCCTTCTGACTTCAGAAGCGTAGTGCCCTTTTTAAACCACCATGCTACATCTAACCAGCTACAAATGGTCAGGATTAGATTGATCAGCATCCCATCTCCCTGCACAAACATTAGTATATGGGAGGGGAGGGGTGAAGGGTGAGAGGTAATGAAACTTATTTCATGGATTTCAGAGGTCAATAGTCAAAGACTGAGTAATGATGTGATAGAGGCCATTGAGATGAGCTGAAAGTGAAAGTTCTCATCTTTTGAAAATATCCTGGGTTTTCTTCCCATTTTTGTCCTGAAGGGTTTGAGAAAATAATGTTATTAGAGAATAACAGTGTTAAAGTTGCCCATTGAAGATAATGAGTCAGTCTCCATACTTAGAGCTAGTTTTTGCCTTGCCTGGAGTATTTACCTACTTGCCACCTTGGAAAATTTACTTGCACTTGTGTTCCAAAGTCCAGCTCTGTCACTGCCTGGGTGACCTCCAAACAGGGGCTGGCAGGAGCCAAATGCAAAGACTGCCAAGAGCCCTGATTGTTCAGTTTTCAGTATGAGCCTTTACACTTCAAGAAACTACAATCCTTACAAATTAGGGACTGATTATTTTGTTGACTGCCTAAAGACTTAAGTGTCAATAGCGCAAATTAAATGTAAAAGTGTGTGCCTGCCAACAGTCTTCCCCTGGAGAACCTAAGTTGTTAAACATTTACCAGCACCCCCTGTATTGTTCTACAAAACACTGCTGGAGCTCAGCTGAAATTCAAAAGGATCAGGAAATGAAGCCATCACCAGACCGGAGTAAGCCTGATGATTGGGGACAAATAATGTAAAAAACTGGCATTTATATAGTGCTTTAAGGTTTGCAAAATGCTTTAAGTCCATTATCTCATTTGAGACTCATAATACTGCCTCCAACCCACCTCTCCCATTGTTCCTCTTCTGCAGAGCAGATCAAAATAGAGGTGAGGAACAAGGTAGGTCACTGTATGCAGAGGTCAATAGGCTTTCTCTATTTTTCTAATTTTAAGAAGACTGGCCTAATCCTAATGGGAGGAGATCCCATGTGCCTATTACACATTGGCTGTCATAATGGGGACAGTAGAATTATAGGATCATTTTTAGAGCTGGGAAGGGCTTTAAGTCCCCTTATTTTACAGTTGACAAAACTGAGGCTCAGAGAGGCTTAGCCTTTGGTCAAGGTCACACAGGAAGCAGAAGGCACTTGTTCTTGAGCTTTAAGTACCTAGAATCTGAGTGTTGCCACTCCCATGCTTTAATTGCACTGTTCTTCTTACTTGAGAGTTACCTTGGGGTTTATGAGCTAGAATTTTTTTTTTCCATTACAGACCATGCCTTAAACCCAAATCACTATGACTCTCAACTGACTGGCCAACAAGAGGTCCCAGACCAACTCAGTCACTGTTTGGGCCCTGACAGTACAAAATAACAATTGTTTCTGTTTTGGCCAGAAGCCTTGATGGTCTTCCCCTTCCAGATTTTTTTTTTAACTATGTAGGTTAAAAAAAGCCATTCTCTGCCTCATTTCTTACCTTAACCAATGAATAGGTGTTGCCTCAGTCAAACTGACTGTTAAAAGACCTTAAGGCTTAAAAAGGCCAAGGTCTCCCACTGCATCCAGGGCCATCTCCGGTCCTCCTGACCTATACTGCCACTGGACCCAGTCGGCTCCAGAGAAAAAAGTGAGGCTGGTGACTTCACACAGCCCTCCCTCACTCAAATCCAATTCATTTGCATGACATGGCATCACCTCTCTGATGACAACAACTCTTCAAGAAGGACAATCAACAACAACAATAATCTTCCTACTATGGAGCTCACTCAAGCCTCCATCCTATTCATTCTCCCACTCTTATCCCCAAGAGAATTTCTATCATATTTATCTCTGGAGAATTTTGATATTGATCCCTTTCCCACCCTGATTTTGGAGAACCTTTCTCTCACCAGCAAGAGCTGGAAAAAAGAGGAAATGTTATTTCGAAGGCTTCAAAAGTCAGGAACCTAGACCTCCACTCTCACTTTGTGACCTTGGTGGCTACAAATCTTCTCTGTTGTCCAGTCCTGAGCACTCTCTCTTGAAAGGACTGTGTCTTGGATTGAAGAGAAAACTAGATTTGTTTGCTCAGACACCTGTAGCACACTGAGCCTCCAGACACTGTATTAGCAACAAGGGACCTGAGGTTACCATGACATCACAAGAGTATCAACTGTCCATTGTCCAGGATAGCACCAGTCAATAAATAATATTTATTAAGCACCTATAACGTGTCAGGTACTGTGCTAAACAGTGGGGATACAAATACCAAAATAGAAAGGTAATTCCCTCCCTCAAGGAACATGCAAAATGAAGGAAGACAGTACACAAAAGGAAGCTAAAAAGGAAGAAGGGGAAAAGATGATGATGTTCCTGGGGCATGATTGAGAAGTTCAAAGGAGTATGTAGCCAGATAGGAAATTAAAAGATGACTGATGCAGGTGCCCTCCTTAAATGGAAGAGCTGGGAGAAGTTCCATCACTCTGCCCTCCAGTCAGAGGGATAAAGAACAATGATAAACACATTGAGTACCAAGGCTGATTCAATCTTATAGGATGATAATGTTCCTAAGAACACAAAGTCCAAAAGGAGTATAGCCAAGTGGGAAATGAAGAGATGGCAGACAGTGTAGTTGAATTCAGAAATGATCCTAAGAGACTCTGATGGTACATACAACACAAACCAGCCTTTTAGCTATGTGAAATGCTGGTTTATCTGTCATTTTATGAAACTCCTTCAGCAAAAGAAAGAAGTGTATACACAGCTGCAACAGGAAAAGAGTGGGCCAGAGGGAATTAACAGATTTTGGCAACTGGGAATTAACTGAGAGATAGAGGGAAGGAAGACATCAAAGAAAACAAGCCCAAGGTTATAAACATGAAACACTGAGTAAATGATGGTGTCACAGACAGAAATGAGAAAATCAGGAAAAAGACTAGAAGAAAATATAAAAAGGTGTTTGGGACATATTAAATTTGATGCACTGTTGGTTCTTCCTGGTTAAAGATATGTCATCGTCAATTAGAGATGTGGGTCTGGATCTCAGAAAACGTTAGGAGTGGCAATAAAGATTTTAGTTATCAGCACAGAAGAGCAAAGCTGAAGCCCTAGGACCAGAGAAAGATAACCAGGGGAGAGAGAGCAAAGAAGGGCTAAAAATTGTCTTTTAAGGAATACCCACATTAAAGATTTAGAAAAGGACAAAGAGGTCCAAAAGGAGATAAGTTTTTTGAGAAATAAGAAAACCAATAAGCACAGAAAAGCCAACCATGTTGAAAGCTAGGAATATGAAGCAGAAAGAAGATTTTTAAAAAACACCCTCCCCAATCCTTTCCTTCTCTCTCCTCTTTCTTCCCTATTCTTAGTGAGGATGCCTGAGGGTATCTTTCATTCTCAACCATTTTTCTGTGAGGGTTTTATTCTCTGAGCACACTTGGATTCCAGAATTTAAGAAGCTTGTTATCCCAATACAGGCTCAAAATATATAAAGGTTCAAGAGTGTCCTATGAGGGTTATCCAGAAGAGGAAGTTTCCCAGACTTTTTGAGAAAATGATTTTTTTATTCATAATCTAATACTAAAACAGAGAAAATTTCCATATGGAAAACTGAACAGAAAAAGAGGATTATTTGTGAAGCAGTAACTCTTGATTACATATAATTTGCTTTCTATAAGTATATAATAAAATTATCATGTTACTTTCAAACCTATGGTACTTGTGTGTGTGTGTGTGTGTGTGTGTGTGTGTGTGTGAGAGAGAGAGAGAGAGAGAGAGAGAGAGAGAGAGAGAGAGAGAGAGAGAGAATCGATTTTATTATAAGGCAAACATTTACTACAGGGATTTACAGAACACCATTGCAATCTACATCACAGGGATGTTGTGAGAAAAACACTTTGTTAAACTTTAAAGCATACAGAAATATAAATTATTATTTTCTACATAATCTCAATGTTATAGATTAAACTCTCTGGCGATAATAACAAGGATCTTACAATTCATTTCTCTTTTAATCTGGACTTGCCTGCAGTTTCTGTGTAGAGGAAGTCCAGGTTTGGAAAGCCTCCACCAATGCAGATTAGCAAATCTTAGAATTATCTAGGGCACTAAGAGTTTAACTGTCATGGTTACATAGTTACTACATCTGAGGAAAACTTGAATTCGGGTTTTCCTGACTCCAACTGAACCTTTGTGAGCCTGTTTCCTCTTCTGTAAAATGGAGATAACAATAACACCTATCTCCCAGGTGAGGGCCAAATGAGATGATATGCAACACTTGGAAAAACTTTAAAGTACCATTTGAATATGACTTAATTTTATAATGCCCTGCTGACACTCTTTGGCTCAATAGAAAGGATAACATAACTACAATACTGAATAGAGTGAGGTCAGTTTGTAAGAGAGGCACAATGCTGAATATGAGCTCTGAGGAGAGAGCTACTACTTCTAACAGAGAAGGAAGGGCTGGGGCATGGATCCAGGCAGGTTTTTGAAGGAGGTCGTGTTCGACTGGGGTCCTAAAATCAGGCTAAGATTTCAAAAGGCAAGGATTTAGGCAAGAAGGCATTTGAAAGGCAGATAATGGGGTTACTTGATAGCAGAGAGAACTTTATACCTAGATCAAATGTAATCCAACCCTCATAGCCTATTGGTATGAGACTCTCTCCTGAATGGTAGTAATCAATGCTTCAAGTTTGCATGGAGTGTCAGGGAGAACCTGGCAGGAGCAGGGAAGAGGAGAGATCTCTTGGCTCTCACCAGTCTTTTTGGGGTCTTCTGGTTTCCAGCATCAAGAGAGAAGATGGTCAATTTCAACCTCTTTTCAGGTAACTCAAGGGAGAAAAAAGCTCTGGGAAGAAGCCAATATGAAATGAGCTGGCATTCTTCACTATGTCCTCGAAAATATCAAAATTAATATTACATCAAGTTCTATTATATTGATTTCTACTGTATTGATTCTATAATATAATTTTATGCTGAATTGATTTTTATAACTGAGTCTGCATCTGTCTAAAGCTACTTTTCTATGTCTTTGAGGTAAGCTCAAGAATTTAGCTTTCCTTTTAATTGTTATAAAGTTATAATTAAAAGAAAAGTAGTTATCTCTTATACAGGTAGCACCTAGGATACTTCCAGGAAATTTGTTTGTTACTTTTAAGCCCCACAAGTTAACTTTATATTATCACCAAAAGATATGTCATCTGTCCTTGCCCCTCCTTGGGCAATAAGGGGAGTTCTTATCTTTTCCAAGATGACAGCAGGTCTGGGAGTTTTGATTCCCTAGCAAAAATGACAAGATGCAGTTGGGTCCCATGAAACTATTAACATCCTTTAATTGTTGGGGGGGGGGGTGACTAGCCCCATATAGGTGCTAGCCCACTTTCCTTGATGTAACCAATCACACTATCTTCCCCACCTACCCAACTCTGTTCTTTGTTCTCCCATACTTCCCGAAACTATATGAAATCTAGTAACCCCTAGGTAATTGGGGATTGGGGTCTTTAGTTACTGAGAAGCCATATACCCAATTTATAGGTTACTGCTAGCCCAACTAATAAACTGATCTTGCTTAGACCACTGTCTCTCAGTTTAGCCTAATTTTCAAACATAACATCCAGCTTGCTAAATTAGAGACTTCAGGGAATTTCCCCTTGGGTGAGATCTAAGATTGACTCTCTTGGTTAAGCTGAGCTCTCTCTTTCCCTATCAGAGTACCTTAAATCTGTGTGATTTGGTGTATGTTCTCATATGCATACTTTCTCTGATTTCTGTTTTGTTATTAATTTGGATAAACAGGTTTCTTTGCTACTTGCTATGTCTGTTCATTGTGGAACTGTTATTTGGTGGGAAGGAACTCAAGCCTTGGATATAAAGGTTGGGGCCCCCTTTGCTCCATTAAGAAATAGCATTCAGGAGTTTATCTTGAACCTAAAAATTATATTCCCTAGACTAGCAATATTTAAAAAAGCAGAGAGATATAATTATAACCTCATAACCCCTCTCTCTGAGAAAAAGTAGCAGGGCTAGCCTCTGGTCCCCCACCCTCTGCTTCTTTTCCTGGCAAGAATTAAGGTCTCCTTTAGAGAAGGGTAAAAGGATGATAGTAGAGATGTATTTACTTCTGCATCCCTTTGGAAACATACACAATACCAAATTAAATGCTGCACAAACATTTGAATGAAGGAGGTTTTCTTCATAATGCCATTTTCTTAAGCCCTCCATTTATAGAAAAGTTTTGGGCTCCTATCATATCCTTCAGGTCAGAGCTCCCAAGAAGATAACCCAGGTCATAGCTTGGTTTCTGCTACTAGGCTGCAGCAAAAGCTCAGAGTATGATACAGACCCTTTGATAAGTATGGTATTACCATTATTGGATACTTTCCACTAGTTCTTATTCCACAGTTATCTTTCCCACAATTGTAACATATAACATATAACATCCTCACTGTCATTCACACAGTCTCCATCAGAAGCCTGAGTCCACTTCCCTCTAAAAGGCCTAAAACACCAGTTCAAATTAATGCTTTTACTATGAACCTCACATTTGGAATGTACCATTGTGGGAGCAATATCACTCATCTGTGTGCCATAAATATTTATCCATTTTCCTCTAAAAAAAAAACCCAATTTGTTAAATCTGATAAAGAATAGGGTTTTCTCAAATTCAGTATTATTTTGGCAAGGAAAAATAGAACACCTGGTAAGCTGAAATGAACTGAACAGACAATAAACCAGCGAATGAGAGATTTAATAATAGCAAAAATGTACATTTAGAATTTTTAGCTCAGTAAAAATATATAAAATCCATTAAAATGACTTTAAGAACATGACAATAACAGTGAAGTTAAAAATACAAGACACACAAGTATTCCTAGAAAGATTATAAAAAAATGAGTTACCAATCAATACAAATTCTAGTAACAGTGGGACCTTCCATGCAACCAACCAGAAAAAAGCAGGAGAAGCCTTACTAGGAAAGGGGTTAAGGGAGAAGAACCACATGCTTCCCTGCTGATCTGTCCTTCATTACAATGGTCCCAACTAGGAGCAAGTCCTTTATACCCATGAACAGACTCAAGGATTCTTCTCTACCTTCAGTAATCTTCTGGCATCAGCACCTATAGGGACTCTCTACCCCCACGTATCACTTCCATGATTAGACTCTCTGGCACCCTGTGTACAATGTGGAGGAGAAAGTCTATTCCTCAATTCTCATGTGTACAATTTTTCCAAAGTTCAAGGAGGCTTTATAAGAATTATATAGCTTTAATTCAATGTAAACTCCAATTTCCTAAAAAAGTAGCACAAAAGTAAATTCCAGAACCAAAGTAATCATTATGGTACTTTAAAATCCAAATAATTCCCTTAATAATAGAACATTTAACTCACCTCCCCCCAAAATAAATATATCCAAAATCCAATATATATCCTTTCTTCAGCTTATAACCTAAATTCATTATATCTTCATTAGCCAAAGGTGAGACTTTTCCAAGATTGTCCATTTCCTTAATATGATCTGGACCCCAAAAGAAACAGACTGAGAAAAAAGAAACCTATAGCTCAGGCTTGGTCTATGTCAGTTAAAGTCAGCTGCCCTGAATTGCATTTAATAAGACTATTATAACACTCTAGTCCTCAGAGAGCTTCTTACTCCTAATTCCATATTATATAAAACACTCCAGACATTATTTTGTTAAAATCCCTTCCCAACAATTAACAGCACAATTTTTTTTAATATTGTTTTAAAACATAAGGCTAAGAACACATTAATTAAAACACATTAATTTAGAAAACTTATTTAAAAAATGACAAGGATTGTAATTGTACCGAACTAATATCACCAACCACACACATTCCCAAATTAGAGTTAGGTTATTACTAATTAGTTAGTTAGGTTTATTACTCTCCAATTATAATTTTAACATTATTTATATTTTACTTAGAGGCTATAAAAAGCCAGATGTTATATTAAATTACTCTGTGGCCAATGAACAATTTTTAGTTTGAACTTTTGTCAAAGTAATACACCCAATTGCTTTGTGCATGACTGTGATGATTCCAAAACACTAGGATTCTCACACCTGTGAAATTAAACTTGAAAATCGCTAGATGTATCCCCAACTCATCCCACATTGAATTATCAAGATATATCCCTCCCTGACCCACCATACTATCAGAATTCAATCTTATATACAAAACTTCCCTGTCATGAAAGAGTAATAGTTTAAAGTTTCACCCACCTCTCACAGTAAAGTCCTATACAATCAGGTTATGTCCATGGATTATAATTTTTAGTACCATCATCATGCTGTAGGACTCTACAGATTAATTACTGAAGTTCTATTACCCTGCTACCCTAATTCTGCACTGCAAAAGAGCAGCATTATCTAAAGATATACTAACTAGTTCAGGTTAATCCTATCTTCAATGGGAAACATCTGCCACATTTAGCCATCCAAACTAGAAGTGTCAAACACAAGGTCCCTTGCAGCCCAACACCCCAAAGTGGGGCCAGAGCCAGATTAAAATGTAATTGGGAAATAATGCAGCAAAATAAATAAAAATACAATAAAACACAGAGAACATCACTTTTTTTGGGGGGGAGGCAATTGGGGTTAAGTGACTTGCCCAGGGTCACACAGTCCAGATTTGAACTCAGGTCCTCCTGATTCTAGTGCCACTGCTCTATCTACTGCACCACCTAGCCACCCCATTACATTTTTTAAAACTAAATCAATATGTGGCCTGCAGAGAGCCCTATGTCCTGAGATTAGTGGGCCCATTTCTTCTTGGATTTGACATCACTAATCTAAGCTATAGTAGCATAGTCCTAATCAGATGACCTGCCTAGTCACCAGGAGTTTTTTGCCTGTTTAGGAGACCATCTCATTACCTCAATAATGGATTGCTTGAATACTTTCCTTTCTGACTAAAATTTACTATATTAGTCTATTAACTACAGAAGCCTCTGTTCTGTCCAATCTGAATTGAATTTTCTGTTAAGGTATATCACAGGCTCAGCCAGCGCTTCTCCATAGATTTAAAATTTTATGGATCTGCATCCAGCAATAAAATGAAGCTTCCTGAAAGCATAGACTGTTTGATGTTTGACTCCACATCTCCACCATCTGGCAGAGTACCTTGCACTTAGGCATTTGTTATATATGTTTACTGAATTGAATTGTTTGCATGTGGGTAGTTAAACCTCGGTGAATTTTATGCATTCTTTAAATTTTAGCTAAACTCACCTTTTGTTTTCTGATACTAGTTCTGTAGTAATTGCTGTTTGTGGCTCTTTCAACTGGCCGGTGAGTGTCCACTTCTGCCTCCTTATTTTGAGCTGTTGCTTTATCCAGGGGTTCTTAACCTTATTTGTGTCATGAAATCTTCTGGTAGTCTGCTAAGCCCTATGAATCCCTTTTAAGGAGAATATTTTTGAATACATAAAATAAAATACATAGGATCACAAAGGAAATCAATTACATTAAAAACAGTTCTCAAAATATTTTTTAAAACAAGTTAAATCTTGAAGTTAAGAACCCCTGCTTACGCTGTATCTCTTATAGAACACTTATTTTAAACATCTTTGCTACATAAAACATAGTCCTCTCTAAATGTTACCGCCTTTTTTTCCTTGACTGTTTCCTATTTCTTTTGATAATTAAAATATTCCTCTCTCTAGCCTTTCTTATCAAAACATGCTACACTGAAAGGTCAAACTAAATCAGCTTCCTTTTACCTCCACATGGCTTATGACCTTTCCAGTTTCATCATCAAATGAATTCAGGAAATATTTATTGAGTACTTAGTGTATGCAAAGGACTACACATCACTTGGGATACAAAAACAAAAATGAAAAACATTGTCTGACCTCAAGAACCTTATCTTGTATTTACTAATCAATTTACATATAGGATGTACTCTTATATGTAAACAGATTAGTAAGTACAAGATAATTTGAGGAAAAGGAGAGCACTAAAGATTAGCAGTACAAAGAAGGATTTCTGATAGAAGTTGGAACCTAAGTTGAGTCTTGAGGGAAGCTAAATATGCTAAAAGGCAGAGATGAAAACAGAGTGCATTCCAGGCATGCGGGACAGCCTCTGCATAGAACAGAGCTGGAAAAGAGAATACTGAGTTCATAAAAAGAAGCAGGAGGTGGGAGCCAGATTGTAAAGGGCTGTATGTGCCAAATGAAAGACTCTGAATTTTACCATAGAGTCAACAAAGCTGTCAAAAATTCCTGAGCAGGGAACCTCTACTTTACAAAGATTATTTGACAGCTGTGATCAGAGAAAAATAAGCAGAGAAGAAACCAATTAGGAATCTAAGCAAGATGGTGATAAAGATCTAAATAAAAATGATGATAATGGTAGCAGTAAGAAGCAGACAGATGTGAAAGATATTATCAAGGTGGAATTGATGAAACTTCGCAACTCATTAGATATGTGGAAAGAGTTGACTCCAAGGTTGCAAACCTGATTGACTAGATGGTGTTACCCTCAACAGAAATAAAGAAGTTTGAAGGAGATGAAGGACTGAAGAAGAAAATAATGAATTCTGTTTTGTACATGTTGAGTTTGGGAAGCCCATACAACAACTAGGTGAAGATGTCTAGTGAGAGGCTGGTAATATGGAACTGCAACTCAGGAGGAGAAAGTTTAGGACTGAAGATATAGATTTGGGAGTCATAGGAGATGAGAAACACCAAGAGTGTCAAGAGAAGAGATTTGGGAAACACTCATGGTTTGTCACATAATTTAGCTGCTGGGTCATCAAAAGTGAAACCACTAATTGTTATGAAGATTTTCTTATTCCTAACCCAAACTTCTCAATCGGTATCTTGCTTAAAGGTAACATTAGTGGTTCTTGCCTGCAACTGTCTGATGGGTTATCTCCCTATTTCTATCTCCATTCAGCTTGTCAAGTGCCTTTAGCTATATTTTACAACTAGATCTAGATATAGAGAAATACAGATAGATGATAAATAAAACTTATTTCAACTTTATAGAAAACTCAATTTAATGAAATCATTTATTTAAGTTCTTAATATGTGGTCAGATTTTCCAATACTAATACAAAATAAATATCACCTTTTTCCAACAATAATCATTCTCAAATCCCACTCCAACCTTAGTACTTTATGAAATTTAAAGGTGAATTTCTAAATACAAAAATGAGGAGAAAAAAAAATGCTCCTATTTCAAATCATGTCCTCAGGGGCAGTTTTGAAGATGCAAGACATCTGCTGCTTTTTCAAATCCAAAAAATAAAAGTAAAATGAAATGGCTCAGGTCACCTTGGATTTTTTGTGAGCTCATAAATAAACTATTTCAAAAGCTCATTTGTGAGCTTTGGAATAAAGGAAGTTCTCTACTTCCTAGACATTTCCAAATCATACTGCCTCTACTCCAAGCTTCTCATCCTCCTCCCTCAAGAACACTGGATTCTGCTTTTGGAATGATGAATTGTAATAATCATCACCATCATCATCATCATCATCATCCTCATCTAGGTTTCTACCTTATCTTGCATGGAACCAGGCCTCCAAGTCATTTCTCCCAGGCACTCCCAAACCATGCTGCCTATATTCTAGTTTTCTTCCTCATCCTCCGACCCCATGTAAGCCCTTTAAGTCTTTAAAGTACTACGTATATATTATTTCATTTGATCCTCACAATAGCCCAGTGAAGTAAGCACTATTAGCCCCATTTTACAGATGGGGAAACTTCAGCTAAGAGTGGTTAAGAAACTTGCCTGGGGCCACACAGCTAGTAAATTCCTAAGGTAGAACTTAAATTCAGATTTTCCTGAAGCCAAATCCAATGCTTTTTTCCACTGTGCCACCTCTATTAACCACAGCATTTCCCAGTGGATGGTAGGCAGAATAGCAGGTAGCCCTAAAGATAAAAGAGGCCGCAGCTGAAAATAGGGCTAGGGCCCAAGAGGATGTTTAGTAACCCACAGTGGATTATGAGTAGAGTATAAGCTGGACCTAAAGATAGACAGCCAGCTAAAGATCAGGTAAATCAAAGCTGTGATACCCATAAGGGAGCAAAGAGAAGACCCAGCAGAAAACAGTAAAATGACATCCCAAGAAGATATCAGCCTTGTGGTTAGAGAAATGAGATATCCCCCCCTTCCCGTGCTGTGGTCATATCATCTTCCACAAGTGTCAGTCAATAAGCATTTACTAATAAGTGCTTATCATGTGCCATGAACTATGCTAAGCACTGGGGACACACAAAAAAGCAAAAGATAGTTCCTGTTCTCAAAGAACTCACAGTCTATGCATGTGTGCTCGTCCATGCAGTTGCCCTAGCTAAAAGTGTTCTCAAAGCCTGTATGACCCATGTATGATCCCTATACCAAACCACTCTTCACACTGAGGATATGCACATCTTGGGGAGAATTTTTGGATGGAATGTTCTGTTTTTACTTACATTACCATGCTACTTCATCAAACGACTTTGCTTTGAATCAAATATGTCCTCTGGCTGCCTAGTAAAAGTGAAGACATCATTACGGTCTTGGAAGCTATGGCTTAGAAAGGATTCAGGCTTACAAGGTATTCATAACCTAAGAAAACTTTCATAGAGATCTACAGGTGGATAGTGAATTGGACAATAGGGCAATCTTTGGCCTCAAGCAGAAATCCCTACTTCCTCTGGTTCCTCAGAATCAGACTGAAGCTATCAAGATTACAATTTCCTTCCTATTCCCCATCCATATCACTATCAGGTCATCCTTCTAAATTATATGCCCACTATATCCCAAAAACCATTCAGAAGATGAATGGAACCTTGATTTCCAGGCTATAATGATATAATGATCACAACAGGGTGTCTTCTTCAGAACCCCAAATCCTGACCATTCTTTCACTAAACCTAGACCAACAAGGTTAGTTAACACTGAGACTTGGCTACTTGAACTTATTAAGCCAAAGTTACACTAGATCTACAAGTCAAAGTCACTCTATCAGTGAACAAAAGTACCTTTTACCAGACCCAAGCAACCATGCAATACCACCAGGCTCAGTCAACAGGTTATACTTCCACTTAATCCTGACAAAAAGACTAAGAGTACAACAGATGCCCATGGAGCACAAATCCAAGCAACAGCTCCACCAAACCTGAATCATAGGACCATACCTCTGCCAGGTTCAAGCCACCAGCCAGAGGGGCTAACAGACTATGATCTATATAAGGATAATGCTGCCTTGAGCTCTAACCACCAAAATGAAGCTCAATCTAGATCTCAGCAACAGATTCAAGACTATCAAGAACAGAGAAGCACACTAATGTTTAAATTATACACAAACTATTGGACAAAAGGAAGGAGATTATTCTCAACCTATCTTTCCAACTTCATTATGCAGTGAACCTTTCATACTCTCCAAGCCTGCCAAACAAGTCTCTCTGTTCCTTATACACAACACTGCACTTGCTGGTTCTGTGCATCTGCTGCACTAGCTTTACCCATTCCTGGAATGGAAAGCGCTCTTCCCTCATTTCTTCCTCACACAAACCCCCTTTTCAAGCCGCAGCTCAAGTATTACCTTTCATATGAAGCCTTTCCTGATCTCTATCCCCACTTCATTGATACTACTGTCCCTACCAAACTACCTGGTATTTATAACTTTGAATTGATTTGTATTTATTCTGCATATACTTATATATGTACTTATTATCTCTTTGTTAGGAACTGTTTCAATATTTCATTTTTTAATTTCCAGCACCTGGCATAGTGTGTGGCACAATAAATGCCAGTTGACAAATTAATGTCCTTACCACAACTTCTTAATGACATCATCAATTTCATGGCCTCATCACAACTTATTAATGACATCATCAAATTCAAGGAGAATGTAAAAATGTCACCTATTTTCTCCCTATGGAGAAAGGAAGGCAGACTTTCCTAATGGAGATCATGGACTGTCTCATTCATTAATTAGGTTGACACCTCATCCAGTTATACAGGCTATCTGGTTTGGGAGTTTTACATTTGGAGTTAAAGGATTTGGATTCCAAACTCTCTACTATCTCTGTAAATTTGGGCAAATCACTGGTTCTCACTTTTCTCAATTATGTAAAAAGTGGAGGAATTAGATGACATCTGTTGTTTCTAAATCTGTGATCCTTTGAATCTGGTCATATGATGTCATTCTTGCAATCCCAAGACTTATGCCCATATTCAGGGAACAAATTATCCTTGTGGATGTACCAATTAGATGTGCCAGTACTTCTGCCTGTCTCTGAGGAGGAGATTGGTGAGCAATTTGTCCTTCAAATGTCTCAGAAAAATGCATGTTTAATTCTGAGCTTTCCATACCTTCATTATGACATATTTGGCCCCTTATGCCATGCACCAGCTTTTTCAACTCATTTTCAACTCAGACTTTACACTCCCTGTGACTACAAGGGTAAAGTAAATGGACTTTCTTTTTAGTAGTGGCACTGAGGGAGACAAATATCTCAAAGTTGAGAATCCATGAGGAGCCACAGCAACAAACAAGAATGGGTTAAAGGAACAAGGGACATATTGCTTATTTTTACCAAAAAGATTTCAAAGAATTAAGTGGAAATATTAAATAAACACATTTTTTCTTTGAGAACAATTGATACTTGTTTATCTTTAAATTTTAGACCAATTTTTTTCTTCTGAAAAGTTTGGCAGCAGTTAGAAAGTAAGCTTGCTCTTTCTTTTGTTCATGAAGAAGAGAGTTATGGCCCTCCTGACATGCAAGGAGAAGAGCCTCTATGTTCTTTATACTTTGAAAACTGTAAAGTTTTACAAACAAAGTATGGCACTACTAATTAGCTCAGATCCCTGGTATTCCTTACCCAGATCTCTATTCCAGTTACTTTAATCCATACATGCTGTACGTGTCGTTTTTCCTTATCCTTACTCACACAATCTCTTCCTCCAGCATCCTAGGTCCAGTTCCCTCCAGAAGGTCTGTCACCAGACCAAGTCAGCAATGCTACTATGTTTTCTGCATTGTACTGCACCATTGTGGGAACAACACCATCAAAATACAGCTCAACCATTAAGCCGGAATCACACAATCACCACGCCTATCCTTTTCTGTACCTCTATCCTCACCATAGACTAACATCCAGCAACAGCTAAGTAATTTTGTCACCCTGACTGCCAAGGATTCAGCATGTTATCTTCCTGTCTTATCAACCAGGGTATGGCTAAACCATCCTCATATCACCAAAACCATAACCAGGGCCAGAGTCTTGTCTCAACCCAGTGTCACAGCCAATGTTTATGTGTGCTTTGAGCTATGGGATAGACTTCTACTGTACTGCCCCCCCCAACCACTTGTCCTTATCTTAAGCTACTTTCAGAGCCAGTGTTTTTGCTGTGCCTTTAACATCCCTCGAACAATGTGGCACACCTTTACTAGGCTCCAACCACTGGGCTGAGGCTCTCCCAGACTCTGAACACCTGGAAGATGCTCTTTCACAAACTGACAAACTTGTGAAGATTTTACAGGGTTGTAAGGATATCAATAACAACTATGGAGTAAGAAGCCCTATTACACAACGATCCTGTGCCCACCATTTCCTGGCTGACAGAGTAAAGTACTACCATTCAAAAAGCACAGGATAAACTCTGTAATTGCACTAAAATAGGCCCAGATTAAAAGTCCAGGACTATCAAACAGTAAATCCTAGTTACTAGCAGTAAATTAAGCCTCAGCCAAGGAAAAGGGCCATTGCTGCAACTATCCAGTTGGGAGACTTCAAGCTCTGACACAAGGCCTAATTACTCTGTAACATCTTGAAACAACCACTAGTTCATGACCAAAAAATAGAAAATATCAGACTTGAACCTAAGTCAAAGACAAAATTTCTCTGAAAACCACCACACTGTGACCCAAATTCCAGGGCTACAGCTTCACTGTTAAGACACTCTGATTATTCCAGAGATTGAGATGTCCCTTTTAATTTTCCAATCACAACAAAAAGACCACAAATGCATGCTAACCATTTTCTAAAGATCAGGTTACAATCAAAGCTGTGCTAAACCAGTCCCAATCATGAGGTCAACACGATAGCTAGTCCATAACTAGGCTTCAAACACCAAACCAGAAGAATCTTTTTCATTCCTGAGACTCTGAACTCTTCACATGCCCTAACCATACATCTGGGGCTGCATAAGATTTTGATTATTAAGGCCCAAGGACACATCTGGCCCACACCTTGGTAACCAACTTATATTTCCACCAGGTTCTAACCACAAGTCTGAGAGGTTCCATCAGAAATAAATCAGAGCACAATTTTATCAGGTGGTAACCAGTAGATATCCCACATGGATAACTGCCTTGTCATAGCAGGCAGGCTTACCTAGCTCATTGAAATTATGAACTACACCATGCAGGGTTAAGCAAGACAGATAGGTCATAGTGGAGAGTTCTGACAAAATATGACCCACTGGAAAAAGAAATGGCAAACAACTCCATTATTCTTGCAAAAAAAAAAAAAAACAAACACCCATAGACAGTATTAAAATGTTAAACGATATGACATCAGGAAGGTAAGCCCCTCAGGTTGGAAGGAGTCCAACGTGTCACTGGGGAAGAGTGTGGGGCAACTTTGTACAAATAGCTCCTAAAGGAGTGAACTAGCTGGATTAAAACCAAAAGGAGGCTCAACTGTAGATGTGTCTGGTGATGAAAGGAAAGTCTGATGCTGTAAAGATAAGTATTGCATAGGAAACTGCAATGTAAGATCTATGAACCAAAGTAAGCTGCACATGGTCAAACAGGAGATGGAAAGATTAAACACTGACATCTTGGGGGTCAGTGATCTTAAATGGTTGGGAATGGGAGATCATTGCACCTATTACTATGGGCAAGAATCCCTTAGAAGAAATGGATTAACCCTCATAGTCAATAAAACGATGAGAACAACAGTACTGGGGTACAATCTCAAAAATGACAGAATGGTCTGTTTGAATCCAAGGCAAACCATTTAACATCACAGTAATAAAATCCTATGCTCCAATCACTGATGCTTAAAAGGCCAAAGCTGCTCAGTTTTATGAAGACCTACAACTTCCAAAAGTAACATCAATAAAAGATGTTATATTCATCATAGGGGATTAGAATGTTAAAGTAGGCAATTAAAAGATATTTGGAATAACAGGCAAATATGGTCTTAGAGTAAAAAATCAAGCAAGGCAGAGGCTAATAGAATGTTGTCAAGATAGCTTGTTAGTCATAGCAAATACTTTTTTTCAATAACCCCCCAAGATGACTATATATACATGGACATCACTAGGTGATCAATAACAAGATCAGATTAATTATATACTTTGCAGCCAAAGATGGAGCAGCAAAAGCATCAGACTGAGGCAATACTGTATCCAGATTGCCAAGTCATACCTCAGGATGATTACCATCTTGAGATTTTAAAGAGTTAAATATATATCATACTTAACTATCAGTTCCCAACTCCACCATTTGCACTATAAACTACAAGAATGCAAGATTTACCATGAGGGCCACACTCTGTGTCAGTAAGCCCCAGTCACCAATCTGAAGGTCTCCCATGACCTAGGCATCAGACCAAAGCCATAGCTGCTCTGTTAGATATGTCAGCTTCAACTCCAGGTGCAGGACCACAGGATTGTCACCTTGTTCCAACCATTGGTAGAGGGTCAAAGCTTTGAAAATATCACACCTAGATTACTGTGTCAAGGCCAAAATATTGGTCTTTGATCATTAGATTGATGGTTCACTAAATCACTACAAATACTGGCTTACCCATCTCTGTGACAAGGTAAGGTTGAGGCAGTCGTAGGCCCAGACCACCTCAATGTCAGTAGGTCTCAATGATGTGGCAAAATCTGCAGTAAGCCCTCACCACCAAACAAAGATCATCTGAGTCCCAAACATCTGGCCAAATCTAAACTGGGTCAGAACTCTGACCAACAATTCATAGCTCTAGTGTTTCTGGACCAAAAGAATGAGGTTACGTCAGGTTCTAAACAAAGACCATACATATTCTAGCTCTGGACAATGGGACAAAGATTCCCTCTCACCTTGACCATACACTAAACTTTAGCATTAAGATGAGGTTGCCCCAGATTTTGATCCCAGACTATACTGTCACCAGGCTTGGATTTCAAGGCAACATCTTCACTGTGACCTGGGAGTTATTTAGAGTCTTGAAGCCCTGATTACCCACCAAGTTTCCTGAAAGATAAGAATAGATTCAGTTCTAACATGGTGGTTGAAGACTGTTCAACTCTGTGGTAGGTGCTTGCCTACTTATCCAGGCATGTCAATATTTTGATTATCATCTGTCATTGAGATACTATTTGTAATAAGAGACATAATTCATCCTCTCCCACCCAAGTCCAGCACTGAATCATGTCTACTAGATCATATCTTTATATCTCTATCAGGTTTTGAACCTGAGGGCCCATGTTCCCAACAGACCAAAACTACAGAGAGTCAAGAAACAGTGGCCCTGGAGGCACTTCTCACCTCCACTAGGTCCTAAACATTGAGAGTAGTTTCCTTGGCCACACATCCACTGGGCCTCAGTCACTAGTGCAGACCTTCCATTGGACTTAAACTAGTTGAGCAAGGCTGCACGGAATACTGAATTTCAGGTTATATCTCTGTCTTCCTTATACTACTAGGAAATGGCTCCAATAGGCTTTAGCCACTAGATCACATCTCCACATAGTCTCAATCATCAGGCAGATACTACCTGAGGCCCAGATGCTCAGTGTACCCATGCACTAGATCTGGAGCACTGAAAAATACATTCAGTGAATCTCAACCATTAAGCTGAGGCTGCACTAGAAAGCAACCCACAAGTAACATACCTTCAACGGGCCTGGACCAAAGCACAGCATCATCATCAAACACAGAATATCTGACAACATTTTCCTCAACTCCAACAACCAGGCCTCATCCCATCCTGCTCTGACCACCACTCTAACGACCAGACAACATTGGGAATAGGACTGGAAAGCTGGACAACATCACAGGCCACCAGAACATACCTTTTCCTTATCCTAACCACAAGAATGAGGTTAAATTAAACAAAGGCCACCATACTAATCATCGAGTGACACAAAGCCTGACAGGCCATGACTAACAGAAAGACTGCAAAATGAAGAAGCTCCATGGCAGTTCAATAACATAAAATCATATACCACTGATGGTGAAAGGACTCAGAACCTGGATTTCCAAAATGGCTGTCTGGAACAAATATCTAAAAATTGCTCTAGATCAAATAATAATCAAGAAACTACAGTAAAAGATTTATTCCACCCCAGAACTGTACAACTCAAAAAAAAGCCCAATAACAATAGTAAAGGAAATCCACCAGGGAAGTGATGTCCAGCATAAGCAAATACGATGGTAGCTTCCTATCACATGGGACTGACTGACCAGAGATGTAGCCCACAAGTCTTCATATGGAGAGGTTGCAAAAGCAGAAGGCTCTCACAAGAAAGCTCCAGGGTAGATAGAAACCCAAAGCATGGACCCTGGAAACAACTACCATCAGTGGCTACCAGTCTAAACCTCACAGTGCTCAGACCAAGAGAGCCCAGACTCAGGTCCTTAGAACTCTATCTAAAAGCACCATCAAGGGCTCTGAAGAACCACTGCTCTGGACCTCAAAAATGTAGGGAAGGTGGGAATGGGCTAATCCCACAAGGTGGAGATCAGCACCAAAATCCAGGTGACTCAGTTTGAGAACAGGGACTATCATCTCACTAAAAAGCACAACAGGGGATGAAGCTTGGTCTGGGAAAAAGTCTCAGTTCAAGAATTAAGGCTGGAGAGATGAAGAAACTTAAGAAGATATTGGCCACTGTAAAGAATTATTTTATATCCAGAGATATCCAAAAAGTCAATACCCAAAAACTGAAAGAGTAACTCCATAATGGAGACTATTCAAAGGAAAAAATGGATTTCTCTAGAAGGACTACAGAATACCCAGAAAAAATGAAGATATTAAAAAAAGAAATTATAAGCCCGACAAAAGAATTGAAAAGAGAATAAATCACAAAGAACAGAAAACAGTAAAGTTTACCCAAGTAACAGAATAGACAAAACAAAAGGTTGCTTGGTTTGCTCCAATGAGAATGTAAGAAATTTTAGAACAAAATCAAAAGATTTTTTAAAAAGCTGCCCCCCCAAAAAGGAAAGTATCTGCCACCAAAATATGAAAAATAAATCAAGTCAAGGAGAAATAATTTAAGGATCATTGAACTTCCTGAAAACTGAAATAATAAAAAAGCTTTGATGATTTATGGAGGGAGTGTTGCATGAACTGTCTCACCTAGAACTATTAACATTCTCAGAAGAAAAAAATAGCATATATAGTCACTTACAGGTTCTTAGCTACTCTGTTTTTATTTTGTATGTACTAATTTGTTGTCTCCCCCATTAGTACATAAGTTCTGTATGCCCAAAGGGCTATCAAACTGTGCACACCCTTTGATCCAGCAATACCACTACTAGTGATCTGTATCCCAAAGAAATCCAAAAAAAGAGGAAAGGACTTTTTGCACAAAAATATTTATAACTCTTTTTGTAGTGACTAAGAATTGGAAATTGAAGGAATGCCCATCAATTGGGGAATAGCTGGACAAGTTGCAGCATATGATTGTAATGGAATATTATCGTGCTACACAAAAAGACAATCAGGATGATTTCAGAAAAACTTTGAAAGATTTAAAATAAACTGATACAGAGTGAAATGAGCAGAACCAGGAGAATATTGTATACAGTAACAGTAATACTGTGATGAACACCATGAATGACTTAGATTTCTCAACAGTACAATGATCCAAAACAATCCCAAAAAACACATGATGAAAAATGCCATCTGTCTCCAGAGAAAGAGCTGATGGTCTGAATATAGACCAAAGCAAACCATTTTTCACTTTCTCTCCTTTTTTTGTTTTGTTCTACTTTTCTTCTACAAAATGACTAACATGGAAATGTTTTACATGATTGTACAAATATAACTTATATCAGATTGCTTGCCTTCTCAGTGAGTGGAGAGGGGAGAGTTAGAGGGATAGAATCTGAACTCAAAACTTAACAACAAATGTTAAAAATTGTTTTTCATATAACTAGGGAAAATACAAATTTTTTTTTAAAAAGAATGTAAGTTCCTGGAAGGCCTTGCTTTGGCTTTCTTTTTGTATCCCTAGTGCTTACTTAGTACAATGTCTGGTGCATAATAAATATTTAATAGGTGCTTTTGATTAATGTTCTTCAGTTTATGCTTCCTGAATCCCAAATGGCTGTCACCAAGTTCCAGAAATGAAATAACCCTGTCAGGTAAAAGCACTGGCCATAACCACACCTATGCCCAGTTTTGAGTAGATTCCTGTGAAATTTTTCATTCAAGAGTCCTAAATGCAAAGCTCCAATTTTACCCTAACAAACCCTTATTACAGTATATTCTACTTGTAACATCTCCTCACTAGACTCCTGCCATCTGTACCTATAAGAGCAAACCAGCTTGATTTTATACCTGGCAATGATCACTAGACCAGTGATGTCAAATACAAATGGGGCCACTAAACCATACCTAAGGTTCTCTATGGGTTGCATATTGACTTATTAGAAAACCACATATTAACATAATCTGTGTTCTATAATATTTTTATTTTGTTAAATTTTTTCCCAATTTAATCTGGCTTGGGCAGGTGCTGTGGTCCACAGTGCTGCCTGTGTGCTGTTTGCCATCTATGTCCTAGATTAAATGGCACTCCATAGGATAAAACAGCCTTATTTTCAGTTTCTTTCAACAGCCTATGTTTTACCAATTAAATGAATTCCTTCTCTCATTGAGGCTTGGTAGAACCCATCCATTTATCCATAGAATTCTTTACTATTAACTACTTTCTAATATCAAATACATGATCATAGTTCAATAATTCAACATGTTAATATTTCCAAAGAGCCATGATTTCATTAGCATAAGCACGGTCACTCAATGGCTTCCAGTCTCTCCTCATGTAAATCCCAACCTCCACAGAGCTATCAAAATAACCTTCCTAAGGCAAAGGTCTGATGAGTTATCACTCCTCTGCTCCACTCCTGTGGCTCTCTATTGCCTACAGGAAAAAATAAAAACCTGTCAGCTGGGTATTTAAAAGTTCTTCACAATCTGGCTCTAGTCTATCTCTCAAGAAATACATTTTACAATACTCCACTTTAAGTACTTTATATTTCTGTCAAACTAGCCTACTTCATGTTCCCAAACTTGGCATTTCATCTTCCATCTCTGTTCTTTTGAGTAGGATATAATATACATCTGGAATGTACTGTCAGTTGTTTTCCACAGGAAATCATTCCCAAACCCCCTAGATGCTAGTATTTTCTTCTGCCTCAAATTATTTGTGCTTACTTACATTTTTAGGTCAATATGTTAATCCTTTCCGGGATGGCACGACCTGCCAGATCTCTCACTGTCAATTAGCATTCATCTTTACCCTATTATATAGCATCAAAGTAGGACTTTGAAAATGAAGTCCATCCTTACAACAGCATAGTTTTGTTGGTGTCAACCATCTTTTTTGCTAAGGCCCTCTCAATTCTGGTGCCATAAATCTCATCATATGTAGAAAACTCATCTGCTTCCTGGAGTCCTACATCTTACCTATCCACGGAGTACTTAGAAACCAGGACGATAACTCCCTTGCTGTTCAACTCAACTTTAAACAGCATGAACAAGTTAAAGTGGGTGATTCGTTATTAGATATGAAAAGTTTCCTAGTTATAATGCCTAAAAGAAGCCCATCTGCATTACTGATAGGGTGAAACAAAGAAAATCTGATTAAATCAGAATGAATTGCCTGGTGGAAATACAGCCAAAGAAGTCACAATCTGGAAGGCTTCAAAGAATATCATGAAACATACAGAGGCAATCCACTATCTAGGTCTTCATTTATCAAAATAGGTAAAATCTGGAATAGATTTACCTATTTTAAATGAGCAGAAGTATGGGAAAAGTGATTTAATATGGGCAGATAAAAGGCAAGAACACACATGTTTATCCTGATTTCATTTTAATTTTTCATCTGGTTTAGAAAGGGAGAGATCAGAAAATATTCAACTGATTTCTGATCTTCTGCCTCATACTTTAAGTTCTTTTTGTAAAACTAGGGGTAGGGGAATCATTGATAAATGTAAGATGATCTTAAACTTTGAGTTTGAATTTTTGACTTTAAGAAAGGTTTTTAAATAAAATGTTCTTTTTGAACAACTAATTTAATTTTTTGGTTTGCTGTATTTGTTCATGGGTAGAAAATACAGAAATGCGGACTTGAATGGGATCTGTGGCAATTACGGAATAACAAAATGCCAAAAGCATCAAAGGTCAAAGATGAAAGTGGTAGGGATTTAGATGATAAAGATGTCAGAAGCTAAGTTCTAAGTCCTCCTTTTGCTCTCCTTTCCAGTGTTCTGTACACTAAAATCATCCTTACCTGACTGCCTGTTTGGATAGCTTCTGCAAAACTGATCTTTATAAAAAAAATGATCTTTATAGATGCGCAAACCATTTACGTTTAATTTTAATGAAAACTAAAATGAAGCTGAGCTATATTTTTTTCTGTTGTAAAGGAAATGATTAAGTTCATTTGCATAATGTTTGGTTTTAAAAGAAATCTACCCAAAAGAGAGAAGAATGGAAAGAGAAGCTGACTCGGATCCATTATGAATCATCTCCACATCAATTTGATAATCCAGGGAAGATTCATGAGAATACAATGGTTTGGGTTTGATTGACATTTGTTTTGCATATGAGAGGATAGGGGATGTATAAATTAGAGTAACTGGGGTTTTCAAGCAGGGCTGTTCATAGGGGCCAGATGGGTTTCACACTTCGAAAAACCTCCTTCTAAGCGGTTTTGTGGCTCTCATTAATTCATTCACTCAAGAAAATAATTCTTTGTGACCCCGTGAACCATAGCATGCTGATACCATCTGTGGGGTTTTCTTGACAAAGATACTGGAGTGATTTGCCTTTCCTTTCTCCAGTGGATCAAGGCAAACAGAGGTTAAATGATTTGCCCAGGGCCACACAGCTAGTAAGTGTGAGGCTGGACTTGGACTCAGGTCTTCCTAATTTCCGGCCTAGTGCCCTATCCATGGAACTACCTAGCGGCCTAAACCTTTATTGATATCTACTAAGTAAGTCTAGGGAATTATGCTAGGTGCTGGGATCGAAATAGAAATAATTAAGAAATGGTCTCTATCCTCAAGAACATGGTACAGAAATAGAACATGATTTTCTTGTTTAATGTCTAGATCCAAATGTACTTGGCTTATATGGCCTTCTGATCGGGCTGGATCTGACTCAGATACACAAGCTACTCTGGCCAGCTGTGCTCTCCCTGGACATAAGACCCACTCCAGAATTATAGGCCACATTACTCCTTTCTCCCACATTTCCCTCCCCTCTTCTCTGTAGCAGAAGACCTGACAAGTGCTTTATATCATTTCATATTAAGTCAAACATACAGGTAGGGAAATGAATCCTGCCACTTATCTTCACTTTCTCTAAACTGACCCTATATCCTTAATTGTCTCCCATTCCCCTTTACTGCTCTTAGTTTATTCCTCATTGTCCTTCATTTCCTTCTTGTGGGATTGTGGACTAGTCACTGTACTTCTCTGGGTCTCAGTTTCCTTTCTGTAAAATGAAGAAATTGAGTCACTTAAGTCTCTTCCAGATCTAAATTTATGATCCCATGATCTTAGCCTGTTTTTCATTCTCATAAGTCATTCATAGTTGATAAGATACTTACAAAATCCAATACAACATATCACTGAAAGAAATGTGAGCCATTAATGACAAGATTTGATCATAATTCATCTTTTTCTCTCTGAGAATAAGTGGTGTTAAGACCAGCAAGGATGAAGCACAGGGGCTCAAATTCAGAGATCAAGGTTGATTCTTGCAACACAATCCCCTTTTCTCCACACATCCTCCTTCCATTCATATTCCCCCGCAAAAAAGGCAAGAATATCAAGGTAATAATTAAGACAATGCCTAGGCTGAACAAGTTGTGGTACATAAATGTAAAAAAATATTACTGAACCATAAAAATATGAAAAGTGGGATGGATTTGGAGAAACTTGAGATTTCTATGAACTGATGAAGTGAACAGAAATGCAATTTAGGCAATGACTTCTTCATAAAGCATTCTCTTCTACTAAAAGACAAAAATACAAAACTGAGAATTGAAATAATATTCAGATATTTTTAAAATGTAATATATTCACTAGTTAAGATTAAATCCTTCTGAACCAGAACAATCTTTTGTGGAAAACTATACTCCCCTACAATTTATCAGTAGGATGTCTTGTCATGGTATGTGACACACTAATTTTGGTAGAATATTAAATGAGAATAAAATAAATTAGTAAAATATTAAATGGAAATAAAAGAAATTGTAGCCAGAGCTAGTATAGCAGCTAAACTGTAGAGGTGGGAAGGATAGAACAGAGAAAAAAAATGTGACAGTCCAGAGCATCATTTTCTAGCCCCTCTACTAGGGTCCTGGTCTTTGGTTATGTTTTTTCATAAAGTGATTCTGAGAACTAAAGGCCCTGGAGCCTAAACAGGCAACTTGTAGCAATAAAAGTTACTCACCTGGAAGTCTGTTTTCTAACCTGAGAGCAAAAGCACTGTTAATGGAATCTTATCTCCACTCTCCTTTCTATTGTACATTCCATAACATTTCATGAATTTTATTTTCCTTTCATGACTTATCTTCTTCCCACACCTTGAGGCAAGACATCTCTTAATTTTGTTTTTGTATCCCCAACACCTACTGCAGTGTCTGGCAAATAATAGGCCCTTAATGGATACTTGTTTATTGATGTTTATAATGACCAAAAGAGGCTCAACTGAAGAGATGGGAAAATATATTTCCCTTCACTGCAGAAACTATGGGTGTGCAATATTACATATGCTTTCAAACACAGTTAATGTGTTAATTTTACTTAACAGCTTTTTCCTCCTTTTAAAATCTTTATTTCAAGTAATGGTTGGCTGGCTGGCTGGCTGGCTGGCTGGGAGGGCAGAAGAGGCAGCTTCACAAAAGAATATGACAACACTATCAATACTTACAATTTTGAAAAACTTAGAAACTCTGATCCAGGCAATGACCAGCCATAATTATGGTGATGAAACATGAGAAACACTTTGTGACAGGTGTTGGATTCAAGATGCAGAATGTTTTAGGGTATGGCCAGTGCAAGGAAATTTGTATTTACTTGACTATGCTTTTTTTTCCATTTGGGAAGGAGATGGAAGGAAAAGAAAATGATTTTTTGTTAAATAAAAAGAAAAATATAAATATAAAAACAAGAGACATCCACAACAAAAAACTTTAAATAATACTTCAAATATTATTTCCATGGCTGTGAAGAGCTACACTAAAATCAATTCCATGGATGTCAAGAGATATAAGGAATACAAATCAGAATATGAAAGCCCTAAATGAGGTAAAGACAAAGGTTTTTAAGTTGAGCAGAGAGGCAAATCCATTGTAATTTGCATAGTAAATTAATTTCCAAAGTGCTTTCACTTTCCCCTGCCTAAACCTCGTCTCCACTCCCTTCTTCCATTCCTTCTATTCTCAACTCAAGTTCCACCTTTTTGTAAAAAGTCTTTCCCAGTGCTTCTTAATCCCAGTGTCTTTCCTCTAATGATTATCTCCAAATAATCACCTATATGTCTTATTTGTACACAGCTGTTCCCATGGTTTGTTGTCTCTCCCCACAAGGCTGAGATCCTTGGGAGCAGATGGGTTTGGGTTGGGTTTGGTTTTTGGAGGAGGGTTGTTTTGCTTTTGCTTTCCTTTGTATAGCGAGCGCTCAGCACAGTCTCCGGCATATCTGTGCTTAATCAATGCTACATAAATACATAAATTCTTCATCAATGCAAAAGGACAGGCCTCCCTCAAGCAGCCATCATTGGATTTTTCTTCTTCAAGGTCATCCTGCTAAGTGGGGTTTGAGGCCTGGCGGCCTTCCACCCTTCTCACTTCCCTCCCTCCAACACTATCCAAATCATGACTGAATCCTCAACTCTGCCGTGGCTTTTAACTCATCCTTTCGGGGGGCGGTCACCTACTCCCCTTTATGGAAGTGGAACACCAGTAAATGTCCACTTTAAATCCGGGAACCAACCAGTAGGATAGACGGGGTCATGTTACATAAGCAGAAACACGATTCCGGTTGCCCCATTGTACAGGGGAAGGGGAAGGCGGGGTATGGGGCTATGCCATGTTCGTGTGGCAGCAAGAGGGTACATGCATACACACACACACACACACACACACACACACACACACGGAAAGCACTAGAGAAGGAGATCACATCCAGTCTTCATGCTCTATAGAGCTCACAACGAGACCCATTCTCAAAAACTGGGCCACTATGGCGAGTCGGCTCCCCCCACGCAGGGAGCGCAGGTGGTCAGAACCAGCGTCCTCGTGGTCCCTCCCGCCTGGGGCTAGAGGGAGGCGGTCAGACCCCGGATGGAGGCGGCCTCAGACCTAGGTTTTTTCCCCTCGCTTCTGGCCCAGGCAGGTCTATGTGAGTTTCGCCCTGAGGGGGATCTCCCCAGCCCCAGGCTGCCCTGAGAGAAGCCCGCAAGGCCTGGCCCTGTGCTCGCTTTTGTTGAACCCATCTAGAGAATGGTGTGAAATGGTATTTCGGCCACACAACTTGGATTCAGATCCCGATTTCTGAGGACACAGACTGGCCGAGTGACCCTGGGCAAATCCTTTAATTAGGCTCTTGGCTTTGGAGGCTACTTTCAGACTGTAAGTTGCAAACAAGGTGCTAATTTGCATAAGGAGTTGAGCGTTTCCTTTTTCACTGATCACATGCCACATGCGACCACAGGCCCATTTTTCATCCCTTTCATATTCCTTGGATTTCTCAGTTGCTTTGTAATCACACTGGGTATAGAAGCAAGATGGGAAGAGTTTTGCTGTTGTTTGGTCCCGTAGTGGCTAATTCTTCGTGACTTAGCGTATCAGGCCCTTCTATCCTCCACTATCTCCCAAAATCTGTCCAAACTCTGATTCATTGCTTCCGTGATGCTATTGTTGTACTGAGAAATCAGGGAGCGAGACCCAGACGTCATTTAAAATGTGAAATTAGTAGCGCGCGGCTGCAAGGGTTATGCACACCCAAATCAAGCAGCCCTGATCAGGGGTTGAGTTAGGGTTTATATGGAAAAGAGCATGGGAAAGAAATGCCAGGAACACTGATGAGGTAATCCAAAGGTGCAGGTGTCTTTGGGGGCTATGGATGGGAAAGTACAGGGAATATACCGGACAGGGAGGGGGATGGATCTTTGGAGTCTGGCAGGGGGAAGAGTCCTTGGGCTGGCCAAGGACCCCTCTCTCTCTGTCTTGATGAGAGAATGCTCTGCAGCAAGGGAAAGCTTTCTTACTAAGTTATTGGGAGGCTTCCAGAGACATGACCTGAGGGCTGGGGCCTGAGCGGCCCAGCTCTGAGTAGCTGTACCAGGGAGAGAGATAAGGGTCATGCTGAGGCCTGTGCATGAATAACTGCTAGGCACAGTGTCCTTGGGCTGGGGGGTGGTTGTCAGAAACAGTGTTTCTGAGACTAGGGAATAATTGGGGCACAAGTACAAGCACAAGCACCGAGCACCCCATCATTACAGGTCAGAGATCACATAAACCAGACCAGGTATCCTGGTCTCTGGTATAAACATAATTATCTAAAGCAATTATATTGCAAGCTTTCTTATTCATTTGTGTTGGAGGTATGGGCTGTGCTGAGCTATGCAAGAGTTCATTTCACTATTGTTTAAATTTAGGAGGAAAGAGGTCTGGGGCAAGATTAAGCAGTAATTTCTGCTTACCATGGCTTAATGGGCCCTACTACCTAAAATGATAAAATAATGTTCTGCATTACACTATCTTCTCATCCTCTTATCCTCTTCTCCTTTTGCCTTCAGTCTTTTCCAACATCAGGGTTTTGTTTTGTTGTTGTTTTCCAGTGAGTCCTGTCTTCTAGTTATGTGGCCATAGTATTTAAGCATCAGCTTTACTATTTGTCCATCCAATGAATAGTGTGAATTAATTTCTTACTGACTGATTTGATCTTCTTCTTGTTCAATTGTGGCCAAACTTTTGTGACTCCATTTGGGATTTTCTTGGCAAAGATACTATAGTGGTTTGCCATTTTCTTCTTCAGCTCATTTAACTGATGAGGAAACAGGCAAACAGTGTTAAGTGACTAGTCCAGGGACACACAACTATAAAAATGTCAAATTTGAATTCAGAGGATGAATCTTAGTGACTCCAGGCCCTTTACTTTATCAAATGCACCACCTGGCTGCCCCAAGGGACTCTCAAAAGTCTTCTCTACTACTAGAAAAAACATGGCTTTCACTATACCAATCATTGTTAGCAAAGTGATGTCTCTGCTTTTTAGTATGCTGACCAGATTTACCATAGCTTTTTTTCCAAGGAGCAGGCATCTTAATTTTATTACTCCTGTCACAGTCTGCAGTGATCGTTGAGCCCAAGAATATAAAATCTGACATTGCTACCATTTCTTTTCATTTTATTTGCTAGGAAGTGATGGGACCAGTTGCTATGCCCTTAATTTTTTAGTGTTAAGCTTCAAGCCAGCTTT
Organism: Phascolarctos cinereus; assembly: GCF_003287225.1. NCBI lineage: Eukaryota > Metazoa > Chordata > Mammalia > Diprotodontia > Phascolarctidae > Phascolarctos > Phascolarctos cinereus. The sequence continues at coordinate 197,551,302 of NW_027556180.1, read as the reverse complement.
TACTCTCTCTGCTTTCACCCTATTCAAGAAGATTTTTAATTCTTCACTTTTACCATTACAGTGTATTGGCTGCATATCTGAAATTGTTGGTATTTCTTAGGACAACCCTAATTCCGGCTTTTGTTTCATCTAGCCTGTCATTTCATGTGATACATTCTGTACGTAACCTAAATAAATAGTGACAACATACAGCATTGTCCTACTCTTTTCCCAATCTTAAACCAATCAGTTGTTCCATATTCAGTTCTAACCGTTGCTTTTTAGCCTGCATAGAGGTTCCTCAGAAGAAAACATGATCTGGTACTCCCGTCATTTTGAGGAGTAGCCACATTTTGTTGGGATCTACATAGTTAAAAGCTCTAGTGTAGTCAGTGAAGCAGAAGTAGATGGTTATATGGAAATCACTTGCTTTCTCCATAACCCAGTAAATGCTGGCATTTTGGTTTCTAGTTCCTCTGCTTTTTTGAAAACTCACCTGGGACTTGCAGTGCCAAAATGGCAGAGTGAAGAAAGAACCCTCTGAAATCCTCTAAAATTCTCTTCCAAACAACTAGAAAACTGCCTCAAAATTAATCTAGGATCAGGGAAGCAGCTTACCATCAGGGCAAGAAAGGTCTGCCTCACTCAGGTGGGAGGAGAGGGAGGTCCACAAGCAGTACCACCTACCAGTCTCAAAACAGTGAGCCTGACTCCAAACCTGGTTCAATCCACCAGCAAGGCCCCAATGTCCTGCAGTCCCCTAGGCAAGTGAGCAGTCTGTGCAGAATAGCAAGACCCCGCTCCCTCCCCCTACCACCAGCAAGGCCCTGACCCCATTGCTAACCAGTAATGAAGCCCCATCCCAGGGCTGGCAAAAGTGAGATCCCCCCAAGACTGTGGGGCCCAACAGAGAGTCTCTGTTTCCATAGCAACCCAGCCCCAGGGTCCCACCCCTCAGACAGATCAGCAACAAAATAACTCCTCTAAACCCTGTTACCAGAGAGGCCCTGTTTCCATGACAACCCAGTATCAGAGCTCTGTGCCTGGGGCAGACCTGCAACAAGATCCCTCCTCCAGAAACAGCCATTGCCATAGTAACCCAGCAGCAACTCCCTCCCCTTCCCCCCCACCAGCCTTGAAGCCCATGAAAGCCAGCAGTAAGACCTAGAGCCCCAGCACAAAAAACTTGGGACAGTGCAAGACCAGACCCCAACTCTCACAAAAAAAGACAGAAAAAAAAGTAGGCAAAAAAGTAAAAAAAGAGCTATAGAAAGTTCTATGGTGATAGGGAGGATCAAGTCATAAATTCAGGAAAGGACAATAGTATCAAAATGGCCACATGTGAAGCCACAAAGAAAAATGTACTTTGGTTTCAGGCCCAAAAAGAATTCCTGGAAGAGCTAAAAAAAGAATTTAAAATGCCAATTAGAGAAGTAGAAGAAAAATTGGGAAAAGAAATGAGCAATGCAAAAGAATCATGAAAAAAGAGTCAGTAGCATGGAAAAAGATATACAAAAATTTACCAAGGAAAATAACTCCCCAACAGATAAAAATTGACCAAATGGAAAAGGAAGCAAAAAAGCTCACTAAAGAAAATAATTCCTTAAAAATTAGAATTGAACAAATGGACACTAATGACTCTATGAGGCATCAAGATATGATAAAACAAAATCAAAAAGGTAAAAAAAGAATAGAAGAAAATGTGAAATATGTCATTGGAAATATAGATACAGGAGAGATAATATAAGGATTATTGGGCTACCTGAGAGCCATGATTAAAAAAAAAAAAGCCTGAACAACATCTTTCAAGATACTTTCAAAGAAAATTGCCCTGATATATTAGAACTAGAAGACAAAATAGAAATTAAGAGAACCCACCTATCACTACCTGAAAGAGATCCCCAAATGAAAACTCCCAGGAATATCATAGCCAAAATCCAGAGCTCACAGATCAAGGAGAAAGTATTGCAAATAGGGTCAGCTAGGTGGTGTGGTAGATAGAGTTCTGTCCTTGGAGTCAGGAGGACCTGAGTTCAAATGTGGCCTCAGACACTTGAAACTTACTAGTTGTATGAACCTGGGCAAGTCACTTAACCCCGACTGCCTCACCAAAAATCATTTAAAAAAAAGGAAAGAAAGTGTTGCAAATAGCCAAAAAGAAACAATTCAGATATCACATAGCTACAGTCTGAATTACACAGGATTTGGCAGCTTCCACAGTAAAGAACCAGAAGGCTTGTAATATGATATACTGGAAATCAATGAGGTTTTAATTACAGCCAAGAATCACCTACCCAGAAAAATTGGATATAATCTTTCAGGGGGGAAAATGGACATTTAAAAAAAAATAGAGGACTTTCAAGCATTTCTAATTAAAAGACCACACTTGAATAAAAAATATGACCTCCAAATATAAGACTTAAGGAAAACATAAAAAGATAAAAAAGAAGCAAGAAAGAGAAAACATGAGAAATTCAATAAGGTTAAACTTACAATTTCTATATGGCAAGATAATATTTGTAACTCTAAACTTTATTATTATAAGAGCAAAAGGAGTATATGTAGACAGAGGATGTGAACATAAGGAGACTTTGATGGGATGATAAACCCCCCTGAAATAAAGAAGAGAAAGAAAATTGCCCTGGAAGAAGGAAGGGGGACATTAATTTAAGGTAAAGTATCCCACAAAAAAGAGGCAAGAAAAAGCTATTATAATGGAGGAGAAGATGGAGTGAGGGGGCAGGGTTCAGGAAAAGCTTAAACCTTAATCTCATCAAAATTAGCTCAAAAAGGGAATAACACACAAAGTTGGATGTAGAAATCTATCTCACCCTAGAAGGAAGTAAAAAGGGGCAAGGATAATAGAAAGAGGTGGGGACAGGTAAAAGGAAGGGTATATTGGAGAAGATGGTTATCAGAAGTAAAATGCTTGTGAAGAGTAAAAGGTTCAGGGATAGAACAGAGAGGGTGATAAACGGGGAAAATAGCAGGGAGGGAAAGACACAGATATTGTAACTATAAATATGAATGGGATGAACTCACTCACAAAACAAGAAGCAGATAGCAGAATGGATTAAAAAACAGAATCCTTCAATATGTTATTTACAAGAAACAGAAGAGAGATACACACAGAGTAATGGTAGGGGGCTGGAGCAGAATCTGTTGTGCTTTAGCTGAAACAAAAAAAACAGGGGTAGAAATTGTGATTTCAGACAAAGCAAAAACAAAAACAGATCTAATTAAAACAGATTAAAGAAAAGAAACTGTATCTTGCTGAAAGGTACCATAGATAGTGAAGTCATATTGATACTAAACATAGATGCATCAAATGGTACAGCATCTAAATTTTTGACATTGAATGAGGACATAGATAATAAAATTGTCCTGGTGGGGTACCCCAACTTTCACCTCCCAGGACTAGACAAATACAGCCAAAAAATAAGAAAGAAATTAAGGAGGTGAATGAAATTCTGGAAAAGATATGATAGCTCTCTGGAGAAAATTGAATGGGAATAGAAAGGAATATACCTTTACTTCAGCAATATATCGCACCTACACAAAAATTGACCATGTATTAGGATATAAAAACCTTGCAACCAAATGCAGAAAAGTAGAAATGGTAAACACATGCTTTTTAGATCATAATGCAATAAAAATTACATTCACTAATGGAAAAAGGAAAGGGATTAAATAATTGAAAATTTAAAAATCTAATCCTATCACATGAAAAAAATGTTTATTAAAACAACTCTGAGATATCACCTCATACCTATCAGAATGGCTAATGTGACCAAAAAGGAAAATGTTGAATTTTGGAGGGAATGTGTGAAAGCTGGGATGCTAATGTACAGTTGGTGAAGTTGTAAAATGATCCCACCGTTCTGGAGAGCAATTTGGAACTATCCCCAAAGGGCATTCACTTTGATCCAGCAATACCACTGCTGGGTCTGCATCCCAAAGACATCCAAAAACGTGAAAAGGACCTATTGGTACAAAAATCTTTGTAGCACGTCTTTTTGTGGTGGCTAAGAATTGGGAATCAATGGCATGCCCATCAATTGGGGAATGGTTAAGTAAGCTGTGGCATATGATTGTAATGGAATATTATTGTGCTATAAAAAATGACAAGCAGGCTGATTTCAGGAAAAAACTTGGAAAGACTTACACGAACTGATGCACAGTGAAGTGAACAGAACCAGAACAATGATGTACAGTACAGTAACAGCAATATTGTTTGATGAAGAATTGTAAATGACTTAGCAATTTTTAGCAATACAGTGATCCAAGACAATTCCAAAGGACTAATAATGACTCTACCTCCAGAGAAATAATTGATATGGACAGAATGCAGACTGAAGTATGTTATTTTTCACTTTCTTTCTTTCAATTTTTTTTGTTTGAGTCTTCTTGTACAAAATGACTAATATGGAAATATTTTACATAATTGCACATATATAACCTATATCTGATTACTTACTGCCTAAAGGAGGGGGCAAAGGAGGGAGGGATAGAATTTGGAACTCAAAATTTTAAATAAAAATGTTTTTAAAATTAGAAAAAAAACCCACCTGCACTTCTGGTAATTTTCAGTTTACATATTGCTGAAGCCTAGCTTGCAGAATCTTAAGCATAACCCTGCTGGTATGTGAAATGAGCACAACTCTCTGTAATTTGAATATTCCTTGGCATTGCCCTTCTTTAGGAATGGAATGTAAACTGATTTTTTCCAATCCAGTAGCCACTGCTGAGCTTTCCAGATTTGCTGGCATTGAGTGCAGCACTTTAACAGCATCATCTTTTGGGATTTTAAATAGCTCAGCTAAAATTTAGTCACCTCCTCTAGCCTTATTGTTCAGCAGTGCTTCCTAAGGCCCACTTGACTTCACTATTCAGGATGTATGGCTCTAGATCAGTAACCACACCATTGTGGTTGTCAGTGATGTTAAGATTTTTCTTATATAGTTCTTGTATGTATTCTTGCCACCTCTTCTTAATCTCTACTTCTGTTAAGTCCCTACCATTTTTGTCTTTTATCATGCCCATTTTTGCATGAAATGTTCTCTTTTTATCTCTGATTTTCTTGAAGAGATCTCATCTTCTCCGTTCTAGTTTTCTTCTGTTTCTTCTCATTGCTTATTTAACAAGCCTTCTTATTTCTCCTTGCTCATCTATCAATTCTGCATGAAGTTGGTTATATCTTTCCCTTTATTCTTTGTTGCTTCCTCTTTGTACAGTATTGCAAGCCTCTGTTCATAGTTCTTCAGACACTATCTACTAGATCTAATGCCTTAAATCTTTCCATCACCTCCTGTTCACATTCATAAGGGATGTTATTTAGATCATACCTATGTGGTCTGATAGTTTTCCCTACTTTCTTCAGTTTGTCTGAATTTTGCAATAGGAAGCTCATTATTTGAGCCACAGTCAGCTCCAGGTCTTGTTCTAATTGCTTGTATCAAACTTCTCCACTTTTGGCTGCAAAATATATAATCAGTATGACTTCAGTATTGACCATCTGGTGATGTCTGTGTGTAGCATCATCTTTAGGGTTATTGAAAAAGAGTGTTTGCTATGACCAGCAAGTTATCTTGAGTAAATATTGTTAGTCTCTGCCCTGCTTAATTTTGTATTCCAAGGACAAACTTGCCTTCTGTTCCTATTATCTTTTTATTGTCTACTTTAGCATTCCAATCCCCTATGATAAATGTGACATCTCTTTTCAGATCTCTTTTCAGTTATTTCTAGAAGGTGTTGTAGGTCTTCATAGAACTGAGCAACTTTGGCCTCATCTGTAGATATGTGTGATGACGAAAGGAAAGTCCAGTGCTGCAAAGAGTATTGCTTAGGAACCTGGAATGTAAGATCGATGAACCAAGGTAAGCTGGATGTGTTCAAACAAGACATAGAAAGTTTAAACATCAACATCTTGGGTGTCAGTAGTGAACTGAAATGGACAGCAATGAGTGAATTTAATTCAAGTTATCATTACATATCTTACTTTGGGCAAGAATCCCTTAAAAAATGGAGTAGTGGGGCAGCTAGGTGGCACAGTGGATAGAGCACCAGCCCAAGAGTCAGGAGGACATGAGTTCAAATCCTGCCTCAAATACATAACACTTATTAGCTGTGTGACCCTGGGTAAGTCACTTAATCTCATTGCCTAGCAAAAAACTAAAGCAACAACAACAACAAAAAAAAATGCAGTAGGCCTCATAGTCATTAAAAAAGGTAAGAAAAGCAGTACTGGGGTATAATCTCAAAAATAACAGAATGATATCTGTTTGAATCCAAGATAGACCATTCAGCATCACTGTTATACAAGTCTATGGAAAGAGTTTTACTTTTTGCTTTAACTTGTTCTTGATGAAATTCTGTTACTTAACTACCTCAGGCAAGTGACTTCACTTCTTCTAACCTCAATTTCCTTTTCTGTACGGGCCAATGGACTAGGTGATTTCTGGTCCTTTACACATCAAAGTGAATGATATTATATAACAATGATACTTTCTCGGTACTTTTCTGATTAGCTGCTGGTTGGATTTTATACAATAACATTCCCAGAGAAAGAAAGGAAATTATATTTTGAGCTGCCCCCTCAGAGCCTCATTAAATTTTCCCAGACCCAAATATGTAGATATTGACTATATTTACTAAAATAAAGAGAAATCTATCTATATTTATTCATTCTTTCGTCCAAAAAATAACCCTGAGTATCTGCTTATGTGCATTGCACTGTGCTAGGTGATACAGGAGATAAAAGAATGAAACAACACAGTGACTATCCTCATAAAGCTACAACGGATAGAACCTCAAATAGAACCTAAACTCATAATTTTGCGTTTGTGGAGAAAAATACAAAGGCTTACTGTGTTAAAGGACATAAAGGGAACAAGCAGTTGATAATGAGGTAAAAGAAATCGAGTTCTTAATGTAGCTACAAGTCCAAGTTGTGTTCACCTTTCCAGTGAAGCCAATTGCCATTGGCCACTGGACCCAGATGGCTCTGGAGGAGAAAGTGAGGCTGGTGACTTTATACAGCCCTCCTTCACTCAATTCATAGTCAATTGCAAGTCATGTCATCATCTCCCTGATGTCATGGCCTTCTTCAAGAACAAAGGACAAACCACAACCTGTGAGTAGTCCAGGCTGCCTGAATAGGGACCCAGCTGGCCAGTTCCAACTGGGCAATTCAGCTCATCCGGTCTCCTTACCTCCCCTCCCCTTCCTTCCTCTCCTCTCCTCTCGCCTCTACTAAAAGGTGTTTTGCCCAAAGGAAGGTAAATTTTGATGGCCAAAAGCTACTTAGTTAACTTGAGATTTACTGGCTAAATTTCTTTCTCAAGCACCAAGCCTTAAACCCAGTTCATTCTGGATTGCATGGATTTGGAGAACAATAGGTACCTGCCTGGCTCAGAGTGAACGTAAATAGTAACTTTCTCTTTTGGCCAGCAGCCCTGAGGGTCTTCCCCTCCCAGATTGATTTTCTTTCTTTTTTTTAATTTTAATTAAAGGAGCCATCCCTTGACTCACTTTGTGTGTGTGTGTGTGTGTGTGTGTGTGTGTGTGTGTGTGTGTGTGTGTGGCAACTGAGATTAAGTGAGTTGCCCAGGTCACACAGCTAGGGGTATCAAGTGTCTGAGGTCAAATTTGAATTCAGGTCCTCCTGACTCCAGGATAGAGATCCACCGCACCAGCTAGCAGCCCCACTGTTGACTCACTTGTTAAAGAGGCCTATTCACTGAGTGGGCATTGCCTCACTCAAAGTGAGAACCTGGAAAGACCTTAGCTTAAAAGAGCCAAAGTCTCTCACTGCATTCTGGGCCACCTCCAGTAGTCCTGATTGATCTCTGGCCTCTGTAACCAGATCACTCTAGAGGAGAAAGTGGCTGGTGACTTTGCACAGCCCTCCTTCACTCAAATCTAAATCAATTGCAAGTCATATCCTCTCCCTGATGTCATGGTCCTCTTCAAGAACGAAAGACGAACCATAACTACAAAGCCTATTGGACAAAGGTCATCTATTAAGTCCCCCCACCCTTATAAGTGGCCCCAAGTTGGATAACTCTTATTCTAGAATGTCAGAATGTTCTGTGTTTCCCTGTTAGGGTTGTGACCTCATGATTCAATCCTACAGTGTGGTTCATCAGGATAATAGTTTTAAAGGAAGGGAGAAAAGAAGAGGGGGAAGGAGATAGGGTCAATATTTCTTTATTATCTAACTCCAGTTTTATGATAATCCAGTTCCAGTTTCATAAAGTAGTGTATCACAAAATTCATGATCTCAAAATAAAATTGTAATTGTCTTTGAATTAAAAATATAAGTGCATGTGAAAAACACTTAGGATAGGATGAGAGTTCCAGGGCTTAACCAGTTTTCTGGGGTCATTTAGCAAAATCAGATAATGTCAGTGTTGATCTTGGGTGACTTGTGAGTCAGAAAAGACAGCTGTGTCTAAGAAAATTTCATTTCATATTATTGAATGATCTTTGCAGTTTCATTCTTTTCATTTAAGCCTTTAATTCCTGCTATAATACCAGTGGAAAGATAGCATTATTCTTTTCTCATTTGCTTATGAGTAATGTAAGTGAGTTTATTTTCTTCTTTCTTTTTAAGCAAGTTTAATAAAAGAGAGAAATAACAGAGGATGCAGAATATAGAAAATCATGACTCTGAAGGTGACTCAGTTGGTGGGCAAGTGATAGAGTCAGGAAGACCTGAGTTCAAATCTGCCCTCAAACACTTACTAGCTGTGTAACGTTGGAATAGTTACTTAACCTCTCCCAGCCTCAGTTTCCTCTTCTGTACAACAGTAATAATAACGGCACCTACCTCCCATTGTGAGGATCAAATGAGACCACGTACAACTTGCCTTTCCCTCCAAATATGCAACAGTTACCATGTAAATTTCCTTTTTTTCCTTTTTCTTTTTCCCTCCCCCTACTCCCAGTCTAGAGATTGCTACTATTAAACACAAATAAGTATGTAAAATTATTCTATATATTTTCTATACATACTTCTATTTATCAGTTTTAATTGTAAAGTGCTTTGTGAACCTTAATGCACTATATGAATGCTAGTTCTTGTTAATTATCTCTGAAGGGCAGTGACCCACTTTAACTATTTTTTATCATTGTGTGGAGGCTGATTCTAAGGCAAAGACTATTAACCTTGCATATGTTTGCAGTGTTGTAGAAAGGGGAGGATAGGAGGTGGGGGCAATCCTAAAAGAAAAATGTTTCAGGCAGAGTAGCACAGGCAGTGGCCGGTGGTCTCAGAAGTGGTGTCTTCTTGGGGAGAGAGGGGTATTAGGGAGAGCCACTTTTGCAAGAGTTCTTTACATGTCTTTAATGATATCTATCTGTGAATGTGTATATATATTGTATATATATGCAAATATATGTCTATGTATGTGTGTACTTTTTCCTCTTAGAGATATTCTTCAAGTAGAAGAATGAAAAGATAAAAGATATTTCTAGGAGGTGAGAACTTTTGTTTTCATAGGTCTCCATCATCTCTGTCTTTGTGAACTTATCCAACTTTTTGAATTCTCATCTACCTGATCCTGCCCTCCCGACCCTCAAAACCAGTGATGAGTGGAAAGAGTGGCCCAGGGTTCTGCCCTTACTAGCTCTGGGGCCCGTGGAAAGGCACTTTGTTTGCTTTGCTTTGAATCTCATTTTCCTAGATCTGAATTCTTCCTGCCTCATACACTTACTAGTCATGGATATGACCCTGGGAGAGTCAGTTAACCATTCTGAGCCTCAGTTTTCCTTCTTTATAAAATATTTATAATAATATTTGTGCTACTTGCCTCGAAAGGTTATCATCAGGAAGCTTTTAGTGAAGTCTCAAGTGTTAGATAAACATAACCTATATCTTCATCTGTGAAGTGGAGATAATAACTATCTTATATGGGAATAAAGAAGCAATATACTTGAAAGTATTTCGGAAAGAAGTAAGTACTATAAAAATGTGTGGCATTACTATTATATCCCTGCAACCCATTCTGAATCCCCTTTGTTCATCCTTATTTAATAATAGCTAGCATTTGTATACTGCTTTAAGGCTTGTCAATCCCTTTGAGGTTAAGTGACTTGCTCAAGGTCACCCAGATAACAAGAGTCTGGGGCATACATGGAAATCAGGTCTTCTTGACTGCAAGTCCAGCACTCCATCCATCCACAGTACCACCTACCTGCCTTATGCCTCAGTTGTCTTTCCCGTGTATGCTGTTTGCGTAGCATTGCTTTTCATCACTGATATAGTCTTTTTGTTAGTAGCATTGGTCTACTTCTCTCCAAAAGGCCTGTCAAGTCACCCAGCCAAGGCATGTGTTCAGTTCATATTGATTCATCATAGCAACAAAACCACCACAAGGCAAATGTCATGCTTCATTTATCAGGGCAAAACATCACCCCTTTTTTATCTACTATGTTTCATACAATTATCCTAATACTGACTGCTTGGCAATAACTCTGCCATTACTCATTTTGAAATATGGAGCAAGGCATGACTAAACTATGGACTCACTGGAAAACTATACCACGGTCAGAGCCTTTCCCTTAACTTGCCCACCTCAGAACCAACATAACTGCTGTACGTTTAACATCTCCTAAACAATGTTTCATGCTACTATGGGGCCTCAGCCATTAGTCAGAGGTTCCTAGTAGCCCTGAGAACCTGCTCAAAGTTTTACATAATTGTATTGCTCTAGCTGAGCCGTGCTTCAGCCAGTAACCCATTTTTTGACCAGGGCTCAGTCCACTATTCACAGAACTCAAAGCCCCAACTCTACATATAACCTCTATGTTTCCTGACTACCAGGCACCCACCACTACCACCACCTCAGGCAACTGGCTGAAACCATGCAAAGGCCTACAAGGCCATGTCTTTAACTAACTAGGAGAGGACCACAGTTGCACCCTGACTGCTGTTCAGAGCTCTAGCTTTAAGAATATTGGACACGGACTATGGGATCAGTCCTCAAACCTGGAAAACAAGTTCTGACCTCCACCCTAAAGGAACAGCTTCACTGTTATGATGCCCTGATCACCAGTACAGTTCCTAGACTGCACCTTCATCACATCCCAATCACAGCACCAGGGCCACAATTGCATGTTCACCATTCCCCAAACACTAATTGACAGCCACAGTTGTGCTGTTCGTTATTGAGTCTAAAAGACTAGGTTGAGACAATAGCTAAATCAGTACTAGGCTTCAAATTCTTGACCAGAAGAATAAATTTATCCTTCACCAATCTGGGGGCACTGGGTCAAAGCCCTTTCTGAATCCTTCATGTGCTGTGGGACCACATAGTGGATACTCCAAAGAAACTGGCCAAGTACACTTCTAGATTGTAGCAAAGACAAAAGCCAAACTAAATCTGTCCTTTGCCCTTCCAGGACAAATATCCTCTAAACAACGATCATAAAACAAAAACTAAACAAAAAAAGCCATATTTAAACTGCCTCCCTGGCACAAGCCAGAGGTTATATTGGGGACCATTGCCCACTTTGACTCAAGAAAAGCCACAAAACACAAACTGCAATGGTTCTAAAAGCCAGATACTTTTGACTATCAGGCTGATGAAAAAACTAGGCCCTGTTTTCTAGACCTAAAATCCACTGGAAACAAGCTGATGTTTTTTTTGGTTCTGAAGCCCTAGCCCATAGCTTCTCTAGGCCTGAATCAGTGAAGCCTTGCTTCACAGCATTCTGAACTTCAGACCATACTTCCATTCTTCTTGAACTACTTGGCTAGAATTCTCCAGAGGGACCTAAGCATCAACATTTTGACCCTGTCCTACATCTCCAGCCCAAACTTCAATTAGGCCTGAGTCAGCAATACGTACCATTAGTGAATCCAGATTACTGGATTAAGACTTTACTGGATCTCACAACCAAAGGCAGTAATGCCAATCTTGGGTCCACCATCTATGAGACTGGGCTACTAGACATCACCATCCACATAATTTGAAGGACTACACCTCTAACTGGCTCAGACAAGTGCACAGCACTTTCATCTAGCTTTGACCATTACTCAGATTCTCAGCCACAGCTCCACCACATCTATATGACTGGTAAACAGTACCACTAGACCCAGATCTCTTAAGACAAGCCTCCAGGAGTCCTGGATCACTAGACAACAGTGTCACAGCCCAAACCTGGCTTATGACAACCTTTACCCAACCCCTACCCAAAGGCCACACTTCTACTCAGTCATACTTACACAGGTGACCCTGTATCACTCCTGAACAACCTACAGGTTATATTCCTGTCAAATTGGGGTAAACTACCCAGTCACAGGGCATTGTCTAAGTCTCCCACTTCTATTATCACCTCAGCCCAGCCCTGACTAGTATGACACATGTTTACCCATTTGCCACCAGGCCAAGGCTATGCCATTACCAAGTGCCCGGGATCAGACTTCATTTATTCAGCATTAAGTACCTGCTATGCACTAGACATTGGAGATACAAAGACAGAAACAAGATAGTCTCAAGTTCTCAAGGAGGTTACATTCAGTTGAGGATGGAGGAAGAGGGAAATAATTTGTACAAAGTAAGTAAACTCAATCTATGTACCAAGTAAGGGCAGAGTAAATGTTTTTGGGAGAGGAGGAGGAAGCAGGAGGTAGAATGTACCAACAACTGCAAGCATTAGGATAGACTTCATCGCATGTAGGAATGCACACACCTGAGCCTTGAAAAGAGCCAGAAATTCTAGGAAATGGAGAGTATAATCAAGATGGGGAACAGCCTACAAATTAAAACACTGAGCTTTCACTTCACACTGGTCAAATTGGCAGAGATAAAATACAAATAACACTGGAGGGGTTCTGCAAAGACACCACCAGAACACTTTTGTGGAACTGTGAATTGGTCTATACACTTTGTAAAATGATTTGGAACTATAGAAGAAAAGTCACTAACTGTCCAAATCTTTTGATCCATCAATCCCACCTATAGCTTTATGGTCCTAGGAGGTATGTAACAAAAAGATCACGTCTAGTAAAGATAGCAATACTTTCTGTGGTAACCATCAATTAGGGAATGATTGAATGAATTGTATATGAATGCTGTGGCACAAGAAACAGAGTGATGCTAGGAGAAGTAAATAAAGAGAACAATGACTTCAATTATTTAAGTGAAAATTTAAAAGCACATGAACTCTCATGGAATTAATAATCTGGTTTCAGGGGAGGAGAGTAGAATATGGTCCTGCTCTTGGTAGAGTTGGTAGGATACTATTAAGACAACCATTAAGTTGTCAAATTGTGGGGGGGGGGAGATTGTCTATTGAGTATGCTTAACTTTTTTTATCTTTGTTGCAAGGGATGATTTTTTGAGAGAGTGGAGGATGGGCTTTCAGAACAGCTCAGAAAATGAAGGGGATGAAAAAAGAAGGCAGCAATAAAAGGAGAGCTAAAGAAATATGAGGCGATTTTTAAAAAGAGACCTAGAAAATTTTCCATTTCAACTCAAGTGTTTATTAAATGGCTACTGTGTTCCAGACATTGTGCTAGTCACTGAGGCTACAAAGACAAAGTAGTCACCTGAAGAATGTTTACAATTTACTTCAAAGAAGTCACATGTATACAGGTTAAGACTCAAGTGTTACACAAAATAAAAGCTACAAATGTGCTTATGTGGGGAAGAGGAAAGAACTAGAAGAATCAGGAAATGCCACTAAAACTGAAGTCTTTAAAGAAGCTAGGGGTTCCAGGAGTCAGAGGAAAGCTGGGAGAGTATAACAGGCATGAGGCATGTATAAAGACTGGACATGGGAGTTCAGAGTTGTGTTTGGGAAACAGCAAGTAGGGCAGTCTGAATTGAATCAAGAATGTATGAGAATAATATTTATATTGGAAAGAAAGATTGGAAACTGAAGGGTTTTAAGTGCCTAACAGGAACTTGGATTTTTTTTCCCTAAAGTCAGCAGGAAGCCAGTGAATCTTCTTGGGCAGGATGGTGACATGATCAAATCAGAACTTTAGAAATAACAGTGGAAAATGCACTGCAAAGTTATTCTGGATATGTAGATGAACTTGGAATTATCTAGATTTGGGGGAGTCATCTGTATAGAGATGATAAATTAATATGTGGGAGCTCATGAAATTACTAAGTGCAAAGACAGAAGAACCCAAGACAGTTCTGATACATACACACACAAAGGGGATGGGACATGCATGGTAAATCCAATAAGGGAGATTAAGGTCAAGTAGAAAGAACAGGACCCCAAAAGAATTTCAGGAAAACTTAGAGGCAAGAGTATCCAGAAAAGGTGATCAACAATGTAAAATTGAATGAGGATGGGAACTGAAAAATCACCTCTAAATTTAGCCATACAACGATCATTGGTGGCATTTTTTTAAGTGAAAAGGTAAAAGCAAGGAAAATCTGGGAGTTTGATTATGAAAATAAGAAAATGATTGTCTGACAAGGTGCTAGGATCAAGAGGAAGTTAATTTTTTTAAGGAGAAGGATAATCTAGGTATGCTTATAAGGCAATGAAGAAAATGAACAAAGAGAAGATGAAAATGAGGGAGACAGGATAAGCCCCTAGAAGAGACTAGGGCAGACCTGCACAACTTGGCAGTATGTAGAGGCCAAAATTAAAATAGGCGAAACTTTTTTGTTTTTTTGGCAATTGGGGTTAAGTGACTTGCCCAGGGTCAGACAGCTAGGAAGTGTCAAGTGTTTGGTTTGAGGCCGGATTTAAACTCAGGTCCTCCTGACTTCAGGGCCAGTGCTCTATCCACTGCACCACCTCGCTGCCCCCGAGGCTAAACTTCTTTGAGGCACAGATAGGTTTTTAGTGGTTCACTTTCCAAGTAAAGGTATAACTAATGATTAAACTATTTTGCAAATCTTATTTTTAAAAAAGGAAATTTCAATTAATATCAATTAATTGCACTTATTAAGATTTTTATTGTGAAATCACAATGTTAAAAAATTACTTTGCTAAGTGGTACAAGTGTAATATGTTTTTTCAGATGTTCTTACTGTTTGATTAATGTGATGTATTACACTTCTTGTCAGCAGTCAGTTTATCGACTTTGATTACATTAAATTGAAAAGCTTTTGCACAAAGTCAGTGCAACCAAGATTAGAAGAGAAGCAGAAAGCTAGGAAACAATTTTTACAGCCAATATCTCTGATAAAGGCCTCATTTCTAAAATATATAGAGAACTGAGTCAAATTTATAAGAATACAAGTCATTCCCCAACTGATAAATGTCAAAGGGTATGAATAGGCAGTTGTCAGAGGAAGAAGTTAAAGCTATGAAAAAATGCTCTAAATCACTATTGATTAGAGAAATGCAAATCAAAATCACTCTGAGGTACCACATCATACCTCTCAGATTGGCTAACTTGACAAAACAAAAATGATAAATTTTGGAGAAGATATGAGAAAACTGGAGCACTAATGCACTGTTGGTAGAGTTGTGAACTGATTCAACCATTCCACAGAGCAATTTGGAACTATGCCCAAAGGGCTATAAAACTATACATACCCTTGGACCCAGCAATGCCACTTCTAGGTCTGTATCCCAAAGAGATTATAAAATCAGGGAAATATCCCTCATATACAAAAATATCTATAGCAGCTCTTTGTGGTAGTCAAGAATTGGAAATTGAGGGGATCCCCATCAACTGGGGAATGGCTGAACAAGCAATGGTATATGAATGTAATGGAATATTATTGTGCTGTAAAAAATGATGAGCCGGCAGACTTCAGAAAAACCTGGAAAGACTTATATAAACTAATGCTGAGTGAAGTGAGCAGAACCAGAACAATGTACACAATAACAGTCACACTGTGCGATGATTAAATTTGATAGACTTGGCTCTTCTCAGCAATGCAAGGGTCTAAGACAAACTCCAAAAGATGGAAAAAAGCTATCTACTTCCAAAGAAAGAAATCTGGAAACTGAATGAAGGTGGAAGCATACTATTTGCTCTCCTTTTGTTTTGGTTTTGTTTTTATTCTTCTTTCTCATGGTTTCTCAAATTAGTTGTAATTCTTCTTTATATCATGACTAATGTGAAAATATGCTTAATATGAATGTATAAATAGAACCTTTATCAGATTGTATGCCATCTTGGGGAGAGGGGAGGAGAGGGAGGGGGAGCAAATTTAAACTCAAAATTTTATAGAAGTGAATATTGAAAACTAAAAATTAATAAATACTTTGATAAAAAAGAAAGACAGTAATCTTAACTATTAATGTGAATGGGATGAACTCTTCCATAAAATGGAAGCAGACAGCAGAATGTATTAAAAACATAATCCTATAATATGTTTTTTACAAGAAACATTTTTAAGGAGGGCAGAGCCAAGATGGAATAGCGAAAGCAGTGACTTGCTTGAGCACTCCTCCAGACCCCTCCAAATACTCATAAAAAATGGCTCTAAACAAATTCTAAAGCAGCAGAACCCACAAAAAGACAGAATCAAACACATTTCCAGCCCAAGAAAACTGGATGATTGATCAGAAAGGTGTATCGCGCGGTGGTGTGGGCGCGCAGGCTACAGCCAACCTGGAGCAGGCCTCAGAGGACTGAATCATGGGCAGCTGTGGAGGTTTCCAGACTCCTCAATCCACTAATGCCAAAGATGACTTAGAATGTCAGTGGGAAAAGTCTGTTTCTGTTGGTGCTGAGACAGGAAGGTGGGGTTTCAGCTCCATTCCCCAAAAGCCTGGCCCTGGGGGGGCAGCTGGTTCCCAAGCTTCTGGCCCACAGACTGAGGGGGAATTCAGTGGCTGATCACAGAGTGATTACAGGGATCTCTTTGCCTGCATTTGGATCTGGGTCACATTTCTGGCCTGTGGTGCTGGGGTGAGGAGGAACGCTAGCATGGTAGAGTTTGGAGTGGCTGTGGAGAGGAACCCCTCCTCACAGTTACAGGACAGAAAGGAATACTTGTGGTCCCAGGCCAGGAAAGGAGTAAACACCTCACCCCTTATCATACCACCTTGGAAGAACTGAAAATTTACAGGTCCCTAGAAGTATCTCTGAAAACAGCTGCACAGACCCCTGAAGCTTGGGACAGTACACTCTCCACATTGGAAGCAGACTCTTACCTTAACAAAGAGTTTAAAACTCAAGTAATTGTCTGGGATCATGAGCAAGCAGCACAAAAAGAGTCAGACCATAGAATCTTACTTTGGTGAAAAAGAAGATCAAGATATAGAACCAGAAGAAGACAAAAAGTCAAAGCTCCTACATCCAAAGCCTCCAAGAAAAATATGAATCGGTCCCAGGCCTTGGAAGGGCTCAAAAGGGATTTTGAGAAGCAAGTAAGAGAAGTAGAGGAAAAACTGGGAAGAGAAGTACAAGTCAACAGCTTCCTAAAGGAGACCCAAAAAAATACTGAAGAAAATAACACCTTAAAAAAGAGCCTAACCCAAATGGCAAAAGAGGTCCAAAAAGCCAATGAGGAGAAGAATGCCCTAAAAAGCAAAATTGGCCAAATGGAAAAGGAAGTCCAAAAGCTTACTGAAGAAAATACTTCCTTAAAAATTAGAATAGAGCAATTGGAAGACAGTGACTTTATGAGAAATCACGACACAGTAGAACAAATCCAAAAGAATGAAAAATTAGAAAACAAGGTGAAATATCTCATTGGAAAAACAACTGACCTGGAAAAGAGATCCAGGAGAGAGAATTTAAAAATTATTGTGCTATCTGAAAGCCATCATCAAAAAAAGAGCCTAGACATCATCTTTCAAGAAATTATCAAGGAAAACTGCCCTGATACATTAGAACCAGAGGGCAAAATAGAAATTGAAAGAATCCATGATCTCCTCTGAAAGAGATCCCCAAAGAAAACTCCTAGGAATATTATAGACAAATTCCAGAGTTCCAGGTCAAGGAGAAAATAATTACAAGCTGCAGAAGGAAACAATTCAAGTACTGTGGAAACACAATCAGGATAACAAGATTTAGCAGCTTCTACATTAAAGGACCAGGGCATGGAATATAATATTGGAGGGCAAAGGAGATAGGTTACCAAAACCAAGAATTACCCTACCCAGCAAAACTGAGTATAATCCTTCAGGGGAAAAAATGGTCATTCAGTGAAATAGAGGACTTTCAAGCATTTTTGATGAGAAGACCACAGCTGAATAGAAAATTTGACTTTCAAATACAGCACTCAAGTGGAACATGAAGAGGTAAACAGGAAAGAGAAATCATAAGAGACTTATTAAGATTGAACTGTTTACATTCCTGCATGGAAAGATGATATTTATAACTCATGAGACCTTTGTCAGTATTAGGGTAGTTGGAGGAAAAAAAATTGTATGTATTTATATGTAGGTAGATAGATAGAGGGCACAGGGTGAGTTGAAGATTAAGGGGTGATATCTGGAAAATAAAATTAAGGGATGAGAGAGGATAATACTCAGAGAAGAAGAAAGGGAGAGGTAGAATGGGGTAAATTATCTCACAAAAAAACCCAGAAAACTCTTACAGTGGAGGTGAAATGGGGGAAGGTGAGAGGGAATGAGGGAATCTTATTCTCATAGGATTTGGCTTAAGGAGGGAATAACATACAATTGGGTATGGAAATCTCTCTTGCCCTACAGGAAAATAGGGGGAGAAGAGAGCAGGGGAATGATAGAGAGTAGGGCAGATTGGGAAACGGGGTAATCAGAAGTAAATACTTCTGAGGAGGGACAGGGTCAAAAGAAAGAATAGAATAAATAGGAGGGCAGGATAAGATTAAGGGAAATAGAGTTAGTTTTTCACAACATGTCTACTATGGACGTGTTTTGCACAACTGCACATATACAACCTATATTGAGTTGCTTGCCTTTTCAATGAGGGTGGGTAGGGAGGGAGGAAGAGAGAAAATTTGAAACCTAACGTTTTAAAAACATTTGTTTAAAAAAATGTTTTCACATGCTACTGGGAAATAAGAAATACAGGAAATGGGGTACAGAAGTCAATCCTGCCCTACAGGAAAATAAAAGGGGAAGGGGATAAGAGAAGGGGAGAGAGATAGAAGAGAGGACAGACTAGGGGAAGGGATATTCAGAATGCATGCCATCTTCGGGTGGGGGGGGGGGGAGATGGGGTGAAAATTTGGAATTCAAAAATTTGTGGGAGTGAATGTTGAAAACTAAAACTAAATTTATATTTAAAAAAAACGGGGAGGGTTGACATGGGTATGGGACCTTATATATAACGTCAGATATTTCTTATGTATTGATAGGTTTTACTGAATCTTTTTTCTCTCCTTCTTTAAAGGAATTATTTGTTATAGTGTCTAGCTTTCTGGGAGGAGAGATAGAGAGAGAAACTGGGCAACATAGGTGATGTGAAAACAAAAGATATAAACAAAATCAATTTTTCAAAGTTAAAAAAATTAAATTAAAAAAACCCATTTTTAAAGCAGAGAGATACAAAGTAAAGGTAAAAGGCTAGAGCAAAATATGTATCAGCTGAAGTGAAAAAAAAAGCATGTATAGCAATCCTGATCTCAGACAAAGCAAAACCAAAAGTAGATCTAATTAAAATAGGTAAGAAAGAAAACTATATCCTGCTAAAAGGTACCATAGACAGTGAAGTAATATCAATACCAAACATATATGCATCCAGATTCTTAGTTAAGTGAGTTACAGAAAGAAATAGCAAAACTGTGCTAGTGGAAGACCTCAACCTCCAACTCTGAGAACTAGAAAAATCTAACCACAAAGTAAGAAAGAAGTTAAGGAGGTGAATAGAATTATAGAAAAGTTAAATGTTGTAGACCTCTGGAGAAAATTGAATGTGGATAGAAAGGAACCTTTTTCTCAATGGTAGATGGCACATACACAAAAACTGACCATGTGCTAGGGTGTAAAAACCTCACAATCCAATGCAGAAAGGCAGAACTATTAAATGCATCCTTTTCAGATCATGATATAATAAAAGTTACATGTAATAAAGGGCTATGGAAAGACAGACTAAAGATTAATTGGAAACTAAATAATCATAAAAATGAATATATCAAAGAACAAATCATAGAAACAATAACTTCATCCAAGAGAATGACAATAATGAGGCAACATACCAAAACTTATAGGATTCAGCCAAAGCAGTTCTTAGGGAAAATTTTATATCTCTCAATGCTTATAAGAATAAAATAGAGAAAGGAGACCAATGAATTAGGCATGCAGCTAAATAGGATAGAAAAAAGGACAAATTAAAAATCCTCAATTAGAAATTCTGAAAATTAAAGGAGAAATTAATAAAATTGAAATTAAAACTATTGAACTAATAAAACTAAACGATGATTTATTAAAAAAAAAATAGAGAAACCTATGGTTAATTTGATTTTAAAACAGCAAGAAGAAAATAAAATTACCAGTATCAAAAATGAATAGGGAGAATTCACCACCAATGAAGAGGAAATTATTTTTTTAGGCAATTGGGATTAAGTGACTTGCCCAGGGTCAAACAACTAATAAGTAATGAAAAGGAAATTAAAACAAAAATTATTTTGCCCAACTGTATGCTAATAAATCTGACAATCTTAGTGAAATGGATGAATACTTACACAAATATAAATTGACCATATTAACAGAGGAAATAAAATACTTAAATAATTCCATTTCAGAAAAAGAAATTGAACAAGCCTTCAATGAACTCCTTAAGAAAAAATCTCCAGGGCCAGATGAAATCACAAGTGAATTCTACCAAATATTTAAAGAACAATTAAATCCAATATTATACGAACTATTTGGAAAAATAAGTGAAGGTATGCTACCAAATTCTTTTTATGATACAATTATGGTGCTGATACCTTGACCAAGAAGAGGCAAAACAGAGGAAAATATAGACCAATTTCCCTAATTAATATAGATGCAAAAATTTTAAATAAAATATTAACAAAGAGACTACAGCAACCTCTCACAAGGATAATACACTATGATCAAGTGTGATTTATACCAGGAGTTCAGGGCTGGTTCAATATTAGGAAAACTATGAGCATAATTGACCATATCAATAACTAAGTTAACAGAAATCATATGATAATCTCAATAGAGGTAGAAAAAGCTTTTGACAAAATGCAGCACTCATTCCTATTAAAATCACTAGAAAACATAAGAATAAATGGAATCTTTCTTAAAATAGTAAGTAGCACCTATCTAATACATCAATAATCATTCTATGTAAGGGGGATAAATTAGAAGGCATTTCCAATAAGATCATGGGTGAAACAAGGATGCCCATTACCACCACCATTAGTCAATATTGTACTAGAAATTTTAGTTTTCACAATAAGAGAAGAAAAAGAAATTGAAGGAATTAGAATAATCAATGAAGAAACAAAGCTATG
This sequence comes from Phascolarctos cinereus, assembly GCF_003287225.1. Taxonomy (NCBI): domain Eukaryota; kingdom Metazoa; phylum Chordata; class Mammalia; order Diprotodontia; family Phascolarctidae; genus Phascolarctos; species Phascolarctos cinereus. The sequence goes on along the minus strand of NW_027556180.1, from coordinate 197,529,991 downwards.
TAGATGATAAGATGGTATACTTAGAAAATCCTAGAGAATCAACTAAAAAACTACTTGAGATAATTAACAAATTTAGCAGAGTTGCAGGATATAAAATAAACCCACATAAATCGTCAGTATTCCTGTATATCACTAGCAAAGCCCAGCAGCAAGAGATAGAGAAATTCTATTTAAAGTAATTATAGACAGCACAAAATATTTGGTAACCTATTTGCCAAGACGAACCCAGGAACTATATGAACACAATTAAAGAAACATTCTTCACACAAAGTCAGATCTAAATAATTGGAAAAATCCCAGTTGCTCATGGGTGGGCCAAGCTAATATAATAAAAATCACAATTCTACCTAAACTAACTTATTTAGTGCCATTCCAAACTATTATTTTATAGAGTTAAAAAAAATAACAAAATTTATCTGGAAGAACAAAAGGTTCAGACTATCAAGGGAAATAATGAAAAGAAATGCTAGGGAAGGTGGCCTAGCCATAGCAGATCTAAAACTGTATTATGACATAGCAATCATCAAAACTACTTGGTACTGGCTAAGAAAAAGAGTGGTGGATCAATGGAATAGGTTAGGCACACAAGACACAGTAGTCAATGACTATAGTAATCAACTGTTTGATGAGCTCAAAGCCTCCACCTTCAGGGATAAGAACTCATTTAACAAAAACTGTATACTTAGGGAGGGGGCAGAGCCAAGATGGCAGAGTAAAAGCAGTGACCTGCTTCAGCTTTCCCCCAAATCCCTCCAAATATCCATTAAAAAAAAAGGCTCTAAACAAATTCTGGAGCAGCAGAAATCACAAAAACACAGTGAAACAAATTTCCAGCTTAAGACAACATGAATGGTTGATTGGAAAGATCTGTTTGCACTGGGCTGGGAGAAGAGCTCAGTTCAGTGTAGGCCACATAGACAAAGCAGGCAAAGATCAGGCCTCAGCGAACCTGGAGCAGGCCTCAGGGGATTGAATCAAGGGGAGCTGTGGCAGTTTCCAGACTTCTCCAACCGCAAACACCAAAGACAACTTAGGAGGTCAGTAGGAAAGGTCTGTCCCACGGTAAGAAGGAGCATGGTCCAGTCTCAGTCCTGGCACAGCCCTAAGGTGGCACCTGTTTCCAGAGCTCTCGGCCCACAGACTGAGGGGGCAATCAAGAGGCTGATCAGAGGAGGATTGCAGGGATCTCTTTGCTGGAACTGAGGCAGGATTCTCTTGCTTTGCCCTTGCTTATATCTGGATCACAGTTCTGGGTGTTGGTCCTGAGGTGAGGAGGAGCATTGGCGTGGTGGAACTTGTAGTCGTGGTAGAGAGAGAATCCTCATAATTCCAAAGCAGAAAAGAGAACTTGTGGTCACTCTTAGACCAGAGCACAGGCCAGAAAAGGAGTAAACACCTCAACCTTGTTCATACCACCTTAGAAGAATTGAAAATTTACAGATCCCTAGAAGTATCTCTGAAAACAGCTGTACAAAACCCCAGAAGCTTGGAACAGTACATTCTCCACACTGGAAACAAAGCCCTACCTTAATAAAGAGTTTAAAACTAAAGTAATTGTCTGGGAAAATGAGCAAACAGCACAAAAAAAAAGTAAGATCATAGAATCTTTCTTTGGTGACAAAGAAGATCAAAACATACAACCAGAAGAAGACCACAAAGTCAAAACTCCTACATCCAAAGTCTCCAAGAAAAATATGAATCAATCTCCAGGCCAGGGAAGAGCTCAAAAAGGATTTTGAGAAGCAAGAGAAGTAGAATAAAAACTGGGAAGAGCAATGAGAATGATGCAAGAAAATCATGAAAAACAAGTCAACAGTTAGCTAAAGGAGACCCAAGCAAATACTGAAGAAAATAACACCTTAAAAAATAGCCTAACCCAAATGGCAAAAGAGGTCCAAAAAGAGAAGAATGCCTTAAAAGCAAAATTGGCCAAATGGAAAAGGAAGTCCAAAGGCTCACTGAAGAAAATCCTTCCTTAAAAATTAGAATGGAGCAAATAGAAGCTAATGACTTCATGAGAAATCAAGAAATTGTAAAACAAAAGCAAAAGAATGAAAAGACAGACAATGTGAAAAAAAGGCAATGTGAAATATCTCATTGAAAAAACAATTGACCTGGAAAATAGATCCAGAGAGATAATTTAAAAATTATTGGACTACCTGAAAGTCATGATCAAAAAAAGAGCCTAGGCATCATCTTTCAAGAAGATAGCAAGGAAAACTGCCCTGATACATTAGAACCAGAGGGCAAAATAGAAATTGAAAGAATCCACCAATAACCTCCTGAAAGAGATCCCCAAAGAAAAACTCCTAGGAATATTATAGACAAATTCCAGAGTTTCCAGGTCAAGGAGAAAATATTACAAGCTGCCCAAAGGAAACAATTCAAGTACTGTGGAAACACAATCAGGATAACACAAGATTTAGCAGCTTCTACATTAAAGGACCGCAGGGCATGGAATATAATATTCTAGAGGGCAAAGGAGATAGGATTACAACCAAGAATCATCTACCCAGTAAAACTGAGTATAATCCTTCAGGGGGGGAAATGGTCATTCAGTGAAATAGAGGACTTTCAAGCATTCTTGATGAAAAGACTAGAGCTGAATAGAAAATATGACTTTTAAATATAAGACGCAAGAGGAGCATGAAAAGGTAAACAGGAAAGAGAAATCATAAGGGACTTATTAAAATTGAACTGTTTACATTCCTACATGGAAAGATGATATTTGTAACTCATGAGACCTTTGTCAGTATTAGGGTAGTTGGAGGGGAAAAATATGTATAGATGGATAGATAGATAGATAGATAGATAGATAGATAGATAGATAGATAGATGGCACAGGGCTAGTTGAAGATGAAGGGGTGATATCTAAAAATTAAGGAGTGAGAAAGGATTATACTGGGATAAATTATCTCACATAAAACAGACAAGAAAAAGCTTTTACACTAGAGGAGAAGTGGGGGGAGGTAAGAGGGAATGATTGAATCTTATCAGATTTGACTTATGAAAGGAATAACATACACACTCAATTGTGTGTGGAAATTCATCTTATCCTACAGGAAAAGAGGAGGGAAGGGGTAAGAGAAGGAGGGATGATAGAAGGGAAGGCAGATTAGGGGAGGGGCTAATCAGAAGCAAACACTTCTGAGGAGAGACAAGGTCAAAAGAGAGAATAGAATAAACAGGGGGTAGGACTGGATGAAGGGAAATTTAGTTAGTTTTTCCACAACATGACTACTATGGAAGTGTTTTGCACTACACATATATAACCTGTATCTAGTTGCTTGCCTTTGCATTGAGGTTGTGTGGAGAGGGAGGAAAGGAGAGAATTTGGAGCCCAAAGTTTTAAAAACAAATGTTAAAAATTGTTTTTACGTGCACCTGGGAAGTAACATATACAGGCAGTGGGCTATAGAAATCTGTCCTGCCCTGCAGGAAAATAGAAGGGGAAGGAGACAAGAAAAGCGGGGGGGGGGAATAGAAGGGAGGGCAGATTAGGGGAAGAGCTATTCAGAATACACACCATCTTGGGTTAGGGGGAGAGGTTACATGGGGAAAAAAATTTGGAACTCAAAATCTTGTGGAAGGAAATGTTGAAAACTAAAAATAAATAAGAAAAAAATTATTGGGAAAATTGGAAAATGGCAGAAACTAGGCATAAAGCAACATTTTACACCATATATATTTAGATGAGGTAGAAACGGGTTCATAATTTAGACATAAAGGGTGAGAATATAAGCAAATGGGATAACAAGGAATAGTTTACATGTCAGATCTATAGAGAATAGAAGAATTTGTGACCAAACATGAGACAGAGAGCATTATAAAATGCAAAATGGATAATTTTGATTACATTAAAAGGTTTTTGCACTAACAAAGCCAATGCAACCAAGATTAGAAGGGAAGAAGAAAGCTAGGAAATAATTTTTACAGGTAATGTCTCTGAAAAAGGCCTCATTTCTAAAATATGTAGAGAACTGAGTCAAATTTATAAGAATACACGTCATTCCCCAATTGATAAATGGTCAAAAGATATGAACAGGCAGTTTTCAGATGAAGAAATTAAAGCTATCTATAGTTATGTTAAAAAAATGCTCTAAATCACTATTGATTAGAGAAATGCAAATCAAAACAACTTAGAGGTACATCATACCTATCAGATTGGCTAACATGACAAAACAGCTCTTTTTATGGGGACCAAAAATTGGAAATTGAGGGGATGCTCATCAATTGCGGAATGGCTAACGAGTTGTGGTTTATGAATGTAATGGAATATTATTGTTCCATAAGAAATAATGAGCAGGTTGACTTAAGAAAAACCTGGAAAGACATACATGAACTGATGTTGAGTGAAGTGAGAAGAACCAGAAGATCATCGTACACAGTAACAGCAACATTGTGCAATGACCAACTTAGTCTGAATGCAGATCAAACCATGCTATTGTCTCCTCTCTCTCTCTCTCTCTCTCTCTCTCTCTCTCTCTCTCTCTCTCTCTCTCTTCATTTTGTTTCTTCTTGTGGTTTTTCTCTTTGGTTCTAATCCTTTGCAATATGACTAATGTGGAAGTATGCTTAATATGATTGTACATGCATAGCAGATTGCATGCCATTTGTGCAAAGGGGAGCAGAGCGAAGGGGAGAAAATTTAGAACTCAAAATCTTATAGAAGTGAAAGTTGAAAAATAAAAGCAAATAAATTAAATAAATTTTAAAAAGTAATTGATCAGTGTCTTTGGAACTCATGGCTTTTAGGACTGGATAGAGGAGATCCATTAAGAGGGTATTGCAATGGTCTTCTCCTGGGCAAGTGAAAGGGGGATAAATTTAAGATGTTAGGGGGATAGAATCAATAAAATATAGCAACTAATTGGACAGGATGGAGTTGGAAGAAGTTCAAGGAAATAGAAAACTCAAGAATGACTACAAGGTTGCAAACCTAGATGTTTGACAGGATAGTGGTGCCCTTAACAAAAATAGGATGGAAAGAATGTCAAGTAGGAATCTGATCTTGGTTTGTTAAAAATCTTCCCCATGTTGATTTGAGGGATTTAGAAAAGGTCTATGAGAGTACTAAAGTATAAGTTTGAAAGACATTTGGTTTATATGTGGAAGGTTTTTTTTAATTTAATTTTGATTTTGATTTATTAACAATCACTTCCATATGCTTTTGAATTGAAAATTTTTCTCCCTTTTTCTCCCCCCCCTACCCTCCCCAAGATGGTGCACAATCTGATATAGGCTTTACATTTACATACCCATTAAACATATTTTCACATTAGTGAAGTTGTAAGTAAAAATTAAAACCAACAGGAGGAACCATCAGAAAGATGAAACAAAAGTCAACAGAAGGTAAAAATAAGTGAGAGCGATTCGACTTCCATAGTTCTTTCTTTGGATGTGAACAGCATTTTCCATCCCGAGGCCTCTGGAAGTGTCTTAGATTCTTGTAATGCTGAGAAGGGCTCAGTTTAACAATATTAGTCATTGTATAACGTGGCTGTTATTGTGTACAAAGTCCTCTTGGTTCTGCTCACTTCACTCAGCATCAGACCATATAAGTCTTTCCAGGTTTTTCTGAAGTCAGCCTGTTCATCATTTCTTATAGCACAATAGTATTCCATTACATTCATATACCACACCTTGCTCAGCCATTCCCCAATTGATGGGCATCCTCTGAATTTCCAACTCTTTGCCACCACAAAAAGAGCTGCTATGAATATTTTTGTACATGTGGGTATGTGGAAGTTTCTAAATGCCTACTTAGGTATATTTGTGTCTTTCAAATAATTCTGTCACTGGGGAGAAGGCAAATACAGTTCTAACTGCAGGGGTCCCAATCATCCCAAATATTTTTCTTCAGGGAAAACTTAATTAAGATATTCGGGGACCCACAGCCATGAGGAGTGGATATAGAGTCCTCTAAAAACCAAAGGATATTTACAGAATAATTTTCAATTTCATTCTTTTTTTTCCTCTCTTTTTCTTGGTACTCCTGCCTGGATTCTCTGACACTCCTACTTGACTTCTCTGCATCCAAAATCTATTTTCACTGTCTCATCTCTACTAGTGCCAGGCCTTAAGTATTTATTGATAACATTACTACCAGCTCCACTGATGTTCTAAGTAAAACATTGAAACTCAACTGCAAAGAAGTTTATTTTATTAGCTGCTCCCAAATCTTGCATCAAAGCCCATTTAAAGATCACCCAACCTTGGCTTCCTTATTTGTTCCTGCATGGAATGTTTTTCAGAAAGGCTCAAACTTTCAACCAGTTTATAATTATTTTACTGTCTGCCATACTTTTAAGTGTACTGTAGTTCCTCTTCCTGTTGCTTTTAACCGTATCTGTTTTTATTGTTAATTTGTCTGAGATCATGATTTTTGTCCCTGCTCTTTTTAGTTTTCCTGAATCATAATTCTATTTCAGCCCTTCATTTTGTGTGAATATTTATGTTTCAAGTTTTGTTTTTTTCATAAACATTGCTGTATTCTATTTTCTAATATATTCAGAGCCACTATATTATCAGAAGATAGAGAGTAAAGACCATCTTGTTTTCTTGTTTTTGCATCCCCAGTACTTTGCATGGTGCCTCGCCCATAAAAAGGGCTTAATGAATGCTTTGTCTATCTATTCATGTGTGCCAGATAAAAATTCAACCTAAATCTTTGCTGAAGTGGGCTTGCCATGAGTATAGAAGGAAAGGGAATAAGTATTTATATAGTGCCTACTTACTATGTGCTAAGCATTTTGCTAAATGCTTTTAAAAAAATAAATATCTTATTTGATCCTCACAACCATGCTGCAAAATAGGTGCTATTGTTAGCCTCATTTGAGGAAACTGAGACAAAAAGAGTTTAAGTGACTTGCCCAGGGTCACACAGCTAGGGAGTATCTAATGCTGGATTTAAACTCAGGTCTTCCTACCTCCAGGCCCAGCTCTCTATTCCCTGGGCACCTAACTAAAAGAAAAAGAGCTTCCTCCAAAATATATAAAGATTCGAAAGTTTCCCACCCTGAGAAGGTATTTCAGATTCCATTACTTCCTTCAGATCAGAAATATGCTTTAAAGAAGGTAACCTAAGGTTTCCAGGAACACCTTAGTAGAGCCCTAGAAAGTGATTTGTTAAGACCTTGGCTCACCTTTCTCTTTGATAAGTACCTCTTTGCTACTTTGCCACAGCATCCATCAGGCTCTCTACTGTCTGTCTTCTTAATCTTAGTATCATTTCTTGGGGGAATGGGCTTTGATGCAAGATTTGGGAGCAGCTAATAAAATAAACTAGCTAACTAATTGAAATGTTAGTGTAGTGGCCAGGGCCCTTTTCATTGTGGGTTCGCACTTGGTTTTCCCCAAGTTCTAGGGGCAGGATCTTCTCCAATTCATATTTTACATGCTCTCACCATTATTTCAATTTCACTAGTCAGGCAGATGACACACATTTTTCAAAACAAAAAAGATTTAAACAGCATTTGATAACAGACCATTGTCTCCATAAAACTTGATCTCACTTATAAATATATATACTTAACTGCAAGAGATGCTATATAAAAATCATAATGTGTGAAAGATATATATGGGGAAGTATGCAACTGGTGTTAAGGGGAGCATGCTCAGGAAACATGTATCAACATACATACTTGGAGGACTAATGCCTATTTCCCAGACTTCAAAGCTGTGGCTGTTGATGTCATTGCTCTACTTTTGTTTTAGAGTCCCTTAAAACTATAACTGCAATGCTTCATTTCATAGTGTCCAGTTGCAGTTTCTATGACCTTTCGGATGATGAATACAAGGATATTAGCTTCTCAGAATTTTATAACTGAACATACCATTCTTCCTCCAAGAAATATATAATGAAATGATACTACTTTTTGGAGCATATGTACAAAGCCTTTCTTTGCATTGGTCAGAATGAGCTTTATAAAGGATCAGTTATAAGTAGGGTAGTTGAACACACAGTTTCCTTTTTATTCCTTCCCCTGTGTGTTTCAATCCTTTACAGCAAACAGTCAGAATGCAATTAAAAAAAAAGCTTATCTTTATTTGGAGACAAAATCCATTATAAAAGTGTAGTAAGCAGGTAAACAAAGTCTAAAGAGAGTAGGAAACTCCCCAAAGTAAGCAATAGCAGCTGAACAATCCCAATGAAACTGGTGGGGTGGGGGTGGGGGAGAAGAAATGCAGAGTGATTAAATTCACCTGCTCCAAGTAGCATCAAGGCAGGAAAAGTCTGGGAAACAGAAAAATACTGTCCAAGCAGATCACTCCTTAAATGGATCAATGAGCCAGACAGGTTACAACTTCTCATGATTATATTCATTTTGGAGCAGCAGCACCCTTTAGTTGCAATCAGCACACTGTACGTCTCTGTACTTCCAGGCCCTTCTCAGTAAAGTTCCCTTGCAAGTCCAGGTTCTCCCTCCCATGATCTTTTGGTCCCTGCACCTGAGAAAAAATACCTCCCATCCACCTCCTCACTGAAAAAAAGGCCTACATATGCATGCATATACACATATTGTACAAAGCTATATAAAAATTAAAGCCTTTCCCCCCTTGTTAAGATCTTTGTGTACTGGAATTTTATCATTTCTCCCCTATAGAATGTAAGTTAGCATTCATAGAATGCCAATGGAAAAGCTATAAATATCTCCCAAATGGTCCCATAGCACCCGAGATCATAGATAAACTCCTCCACATCCCCCTTAATAAACAACTACCTTGCACAGACTAGGAAACAATACAAGCCCATGTTTTCATCTATTTGAAACAATCATTTCATTCAAAGATTACAAAGTGTAGATGGGGAAGCAGAGGCAATAAACAGATAATATATGGTCCCCACAAATCACCAACTTGGAACTCCCAAAATAAAGGGCATTGCTAATACATATAAGAGATGAATCTTTAACTATACAAAAGTAGAAATCTGGGAAGCCAATTTTGGAACTGCCATACCACCACCACCAGCACCTCAGTTGGACACATTAATTAGCTAGATTGTAATCCTCCTCTCTCATCTCCAGCCTTCCTGAAGCCTCAATCAGCTATACACAATATCCTGTCATAAATCTCATTTGAACACATCAGTCTTGTATGGGGGCTTTCTCTCTCATGTGGGTGCATAGTACCATATAAGTATTCGTTTGCAGAGCCAAATCTAGGAACCAAAATGGATGAGAAAATTGATCTTTATCATTTTAAAGTTCCAATTTAGAAAGCTCCTTATTCAAATTGCGGTAGTGGCCAGGTGATTTCCATCTAACTATCTACCTTCAGGGTCACCTTGTCTGTCCTTTGTTTTCAAAGAAGACCCAATGACATCATGACTTGAGCATGAGTTGGATTTAAGTGAGACTGAATTGTGCCAGTGTTGTCAGCCTCACTCTCTCTTCCAGAGTTATCAAAGTCTAGCAACAAGACAAAAATTAGTGTGGCTGGTGATGGCCAGAGATGAGGTAGATGATCTCAGTGTCTTTGATGTCTGACCAAGCTGTAAGTGCTCCACAGCACCTCCTTCAGTGGCCTTCATGGCCCTTGGAACAAAATGTTCTCATCCATCCATTCCTCTGGGGGAAGTCTTCACATACTTGTGGTAGGCATTCAGCCAAAACAGTACTTATGGGAAAATTTATATCTCTAATTACTTATATCAATAAAATAGAGAAAAAGCAGATCAGGAAATTGGGCATGCAACTAAAAAAAAAAACTAAGAAAAGAACAAATTTTAAATCCCCAATTAAATGCCAAATTGGAAATCCTGAAAATCAAAAGAGAGATTAATAAAATCAAAAGCAAGAAAACCATTGAACTAATAAATAAAACTCAAGACTGGTTTCATGAAAAAATAAACAACATAAATAAACCATTGGTTAACTTGATTTTAAAAAGGAAAGGAGAAAAACAAATTAATAGTTTCAAAAATGAAAGAGGTGAATTCACCACCAATGAAGAGGAAATCAAGACAATTGTTAGGAGCTGTTTTGTACAATTATATGCCAATAAATTTGACAATTTAAATGAAATGGATGAATAGCTACAAAAATATAAATTACCCAGATTAACAGAAGAAAAAGTAAAATACTGAAATAACCAAATGTTAGAAAAAGAAATTGAACAAGCCATCAATGAACTTCCTAAGAAAAAAATTGCCAAGACTAGATGAATTCAAGTGAATTCTACCAAACAGTTAAAGAACAATTAATCCTAGTATTATATAAACTATTAGGAAAAATAGGCAAAGAAGTAGTCCTACCAAATTCCTTTACAACACAAATATTTTGTTAATACCCAATCCAGGAAAAGCCAAAACAGAGAAAGAAAATTATAGACCAATTTCGCTCATGAATGTTGATGCAAAAACATTTAAATAAAACACTAGCAAACAGATTACAGCAATATATCACAAGGATTGTATACTATGACCAGGTAGGATTTATACCAGGAATGCAGGGCTGGTTCAATGTTAGGAAAACTAACAGCATAACTGACTATATTAATAACAAAAACAACAGAAATCATGTGATTATCTCAATAGATGCAGAAAAATCATTTGACAAAATACTGTACCTATCTCTATCAAAAACCCTAGAGAACATAGGAATAAATGGAGCTTACTTTAAAATGATATGCAATATTTATCTAAAACCATCAGCAAACATTATCTGGGATATGGATAAGCTAGGAACTTTTCCAGTACAATCAGGGGTGAAGCAATGATGTCCATTATCACCTCTATTATTTAATATTGTACTAGAAATATTATCTATAGAAATAAAAGAAAAAGAAGAAATGAAAGGAATTAGAATAGACACTGAGGAGACAAAACTATCACTCCTTGCAGATGATGTGACATTTTACTTAGAAAACCCTAGAGAATCAACTAAAAAATTACTTAAAATTATTAAGTTGCAGGATACAAAGTAAATCCACACAAATCATTGGTATTTTTATATATTACCAACAAAGCCCAAACAGCAAGAAAGAGAAATTCCATTTAAAACTACTGTAGACACAATAAAATATTTAGGAGTCTACCTGCCAAGACAAACCCAGGAACTATATGAACACAACTATAAAACACTTTTCACACAAGTAAAATCTAATCTAAACAATTAGAAAAATATTAATTGTTCAAGGGTAGGCCAACCCAATATAATAAAAATGACAATTTTACCTAAATTAATCTATTTATTCAGTGCCATACCCAGCAAACTCAAAAATTTATTTTATAGAGCTAGAAAATATAATTACAAATTTTTTTCTGGAAGAACAAAAGCTCAAGGCTATCAAGAGAATCAGTGAAAAAATGTGGAAAAAATGGTCTAGCACTACTAGATCTCAAATTTTATTATAAAGCAGTTATTATCAAAACAGTCTAATACTGTCTAAAAAATATAGTGGTGGATCAGTGGAATAGAATAGATACAAATTACATCATAGTACATTATTATAGTAATCCAGAATATGATAAACTGAAAGATCCAAGATTCTGGAACAAAAACTTAGTATTTGACAAAAGCTTTTGGGAAAACTGGAAAACAGTTTGGCAGAAACTAGATATAGACAAATATCTCACACCATTTACTAAGATAAGGTCAAAATAGGTACATGATTTGCACATAAAGGGTGATTACAATAAGCAAATTAAGAGAACATGAAATAGTCTATCTGTGAGATTTATAGATAAGGATAGAATTTAGAACTGAAGAAGATAGAGTGCATTACAAAATGTAAAATAGATGATTTTGGCTATATAAAATTAAAAAGTTTTTGCAAGAGCAAAACCAGTGCAACCAAAATTATAAGGAAAGTAGAAAACGGGGAAACAAATTTTTCAGGAAGTATCTCTGATAAAGGTCTCATTTCTCAAATATATATAGAGGTGAGTTAAATGTATAAAAACACAAGTCATTCCCCAATTGGTTAAATGGTCAAAGGATATGAACAGGTAGTTTTCAACAAAGAAATCAAAGCTATCTATAGTCATATAAAAATGCTCTAAATCACTATTTCATCAGAGAAATGCAAATTTAAAAACTCTGAGATATCACCTCATACCTATCAAAGAGGCTAATATGACAAAAAAGGAAAATGTTGAATGTTGGAGAGGATGTGTGAAAACTGGGACACTAATGTACTTTTGGTGGAGTTGTGAACTGATCCCACCATTCTGAAGAGCAATTTGGAACTATACCCAAAAGGCTATAAAACTGTTCATTCCCTTTGATCCAGCAATACTGCTGCTGGGTCTATACCCCAAAGACATCCGAAAAAGGGAAAAGGTCCTATTTGTACTTTTGTACAAATTTTTACAGCAGCTCTTTTTGTGGTGGCTAAGAAAGGAAATAAAGGGATGCCAATCAATTGGTGAATGGTTAAGCAAGCGGTAGTATGTAATTATAATGTAATATTATTGTGCAATAAGAAATGACAATCAGGTTGATTTCAGAAAAACCTGGAAAGACTTTACATAAACTGACACATAATGATGCAAACAGAACCAGAAGAATGTTGTACACAGTAACAGCAGTGAAGTACACAGTAACACAATGAAGAATTGTGAATGACAGCTATTTTCAGCAATATAATGATCCAAGAAAACCCCAAAGTGCTAATGATGAAATATACTTTCTGCCTCCAGAGAAAGAACTAATATTGATTGAATGCAGACTGAAGCATGCTATTTTTCACTCTTTCTTTCATTTGTTTTTCTTTTATTTGAGTCTTCTTATACAAAATGAGATGCAAGTGTAGATGACAGTGTACAGTTAAACTGATTCTCCAAGAGTTTGAGATAAAGGAGTACAGTAACTGAGTGGTAGAAGGTTTAGAGGTCATGGTGGGGACAAAGAACAGGCTTAGGAGTCATAAGGCAAAGGGAAATATGGAATGATTTCTTTTAATGTTATGATCAAATAAAGGAATTTCAGGGTTCATGGACATGGAAGTGGAGCATTTAAGGAGAATGGCAAGATCGAGAATATGAATATTTCTGTGGAGTGGAAGAGTAGATCATGGGAACTGAGTGTACTGAGAAACAAGGAAGTTAGGCTATTTGAGGAAATATGAGTATGTATATTGAAGTCATCTAGTAATAAGGTCAGGAGTTATAGAAGACACAAATACTGTGAGACACTGAACTTTATTGAAGAAGAGAGTATCCTTAGGCTCAGTAGATTAGTAGCTACTAGCATCTTGACTGGGTGATAAATTTGTATTGAATAAATCTAAAAAAAGGCGAGGTTACTAAGTGGTAGTGATAGACAGTCTGTGACAATGGGGAAGAAGAAATATTCCAACTCCCCCACCATGACCAGTAAGTGCCAGAAGATGGGAGGAGAAAAGGAAAAGGTTTAGGATGAAAAGCAAATTTGTTATTTATGGAACAGACATTCCAGAGGAAGAAGTAAGTTTTTTGGGGAAGTAAGTTTGAGAGGGATGAAAGGAAGAAGGAAGTTTGGCATGGGGAAGGAGATTTGTACTTCAGTATTTGGGGATTCAGAACCACTGGGATGAGGAGAGAATGAGGAGACAGAACTGTGTTAGCCACTAAGGAATGAGTCCACACAGAGCATCAGAGGTTGGAGAGAAGCAGGTGATTAGGCTATTCAAAATCTTCCATTGAAGTCATGTTGCAATGTATTCTGTGAGTCCTCTGAAAAAAGTTTCAGACTGGCTCTGGAGAATTAAAAGTTAAGGTCACTTATTGACTTTATTGTATAAAGCCATTGGACAAACTTAATGGCATCCTTGTGTATTGTTTTCCTTTTTTTTATTTTTGCAATTTGCTATCCTTACATTCATAAGCTATGTGGTTCCTGTTTAAACTCCTAAAAAAAAAAAAACTAAAAATGATTTATATAAAGGGTGAGCTTCTTAAATCTGTGAATGTACAGATAAGGGAAACACAAATACCCCAGATTATGATTTTGAGAACTACCTCACCCATATCTAAGAAGTAATAAATTTGCAGTGATCCACTCTACTTCCTACCACTTCTAATCTTCTCAATCACTTCTCAACCCTTTGAAACCTATCTTCTTGGCTTCATCATTCAACTAAAACTGCTCTTACCAATGAGTTTCTATTTGCCAAATCTGATGTTTTTCTACAATCCTTACTCTTCTCTAACTCCCTCAAGTATTTGACATTGTTGATCACACCCTTCCCCGAGATGTTCTCTCCTCCACCCAGAGTCAGGAAGACCTAAACTCAAATTTGACCTCATTTACTAGCTATTATGATCCTGAGCAAGCTACTTAAGTGCTGTTTGCCTCAACTTACTTATCTATAAAATGGGAATAATTATAGCATCTACCACATAGGTTTGGCATGAGGAGAAAATGAGGGTTTTTTGTGTTTTTTTTTAAAGGTAGCTGGTGTCACAGTAGTTAGAGTGCTGGGCCTGAAGTATAAGACCTGAGTTCAAATCCAGCCTCCAACACTTGGGCAAATCACAACCTCTGTTTGCCTTAGTTTCCTCAACTGTAAAGTGGGGACATTTACCTCCCACGGTTGTTTTGAAGACCAAATGAGATGATAATTGTAAAGTGCTTAGCACAGTGCCTGGCACATAGGAAGCACTAGTTATTATTTTTATTTGAAAGAGACTAGTGGGAATTTTTCTGCTATATCTTATCTATATATCTGTATCTTTTTTGCTGAAACTGAAAAATGTAGAAAATGACACAAGCAGCTCAATCTTAATGCTTCAAATCTCAAGGATAGAAAGTCAATTTCCTTCATGGAAAATGTATCTACTACATAGTTTGTGTGATGTCAAGGCTATAGGGAAAGAAATGTAGATGTGTAGAAATAAGTAGGTTCAAACCAGTCATAAAAATTATTCAAATATTTTATTTAAAACATTTGAACATCAATACAAATCACAAAACTTTCTTAGCAACTGCTTAAATTAATTTCAACATGAGGTATCATAATGTTTCAATACCCATCACTTTTCTAAGTTCTTATATCCTAAGTCCTTATTTGTCCATTCATTTCCACTTATCATAGCTAATGTATAGTCTCTTCTTTTGTCTCTACTTTTTTCACTTGACAATTATTTCTTAAAGGACTTCCTAGGTTACTCTGTATTCTGCATAACTGATAGTCTTAATAGATTATTGTGTTCTATTACAATCATATAGCACAATTTAATTATTCCCGTATTATTGAACATGAGTTGTTTCAATTTTTTTTGCAATTATGTACAATACCGCTATGAAAATCATTGAAAAGATAACACTTTTTTTTTCTTGATAATACTTTTAGGGTACATTCTCAAAGGTGGAATTTTTTAGTCCACAGATATAATAATTTTTGTAATATTTACTGTACATTGCCAAACCATTCTTCAAAATAATTCTACATATTTTTCAATTCCACCAGCAAGGAGTAAGTGTACCTGCTTCACTAGAATTGAATTCATTGCTTTGAATTATTCTTTTCAAATTTGATGGGACTGAGATGATACTTCTAAATTGTCTTCATTTGCATCTCTTTATAAATTAGATTAAACTTTTTTCCAAGTAATTATTAAAATATTAGTTTCTCATTTTGAAAATTATCTTTTCAGATTATGTTACCACCAAGATGGTAGAGTAGTTTTCAGCAAGCCTTGGTATCCCCAAAACCTCAGAAAGAGGAATTATGTACCAGTTATACAGTAATTACAGCTAGATTACAAGATAAGAAGACCATTACCCCAATACAAGGTAAAAACCTAATGAAATGTCAGAGAACTTAAAACCACTACCACCACCTTTCTCCTCCCCCCTCCCCAGCTCCCAGTTGAGAACACAAGAAAAACAAAACTATTACAAACATGTATAGTTAATCAAAACAAATATCCACATTAGCCATAAACAAACAAGTATTTTTTTTTCATTCTGAATTCCCAGTTCTTTACCTGTCCTCATCAATAGGAGATGGGCAGTATGTTTCATTATTAGTCCTCTGGATTCCTGGCTGGTCATTTCACTGATAAGAATATAGAATATATTCCATCACATCTATATACTATAAGTTGTTCATCCATGCTTAGGACTAATCTCTCCCTTAACCCACCCTCCTGCCTCTAATTCTGCCTTCTCAATTCTCCCCTTTCCCTTTGTTGGGTGAAATGTATTTCTGTACCCAACTGTGTATTATTCTTTTTTTTTTTTATCATTTCAGATAGAAGTAAGGTTCAAGTGTCAACCACTCCCTACATCTTCTTCCTCATTTGTATAGATGTCTGCTTGTGTACCCTGATTATGTAAGATAATTTTCCCTAATATTCATTTTGCTACTATTCTCCCCCAGTGTGTTCTTCTTCCCCTTTCTTTCCATTCTTTTCTTAAGATCATCAAGACATAACAGAATCATTCTCAGGTCTTATCTAATTTGACTCCCTCTATGAACCCCAATGTTGATAGGGTTCGGAGGGGACACATGTATCATCTGCTCATACTTGAATTTAAGCAGTTCAGTCCTTTATTATTGTTCATTTGTGTTTACTTTCTTATAGTTTTCTTTACCCTCTGTTTGAACTTTAAAGTTTCTCCACAGCCCTGGAATTAATCTGTTTCATTAAAGGTCTATTTCTACCCTGTACTGTTTTTCTTACAAAGTTATTCTTCTTTGAAATGCCTATACCCTTTGCCTTATGGAATATTATAAGTTCTTTGCTCCTTTATATTAATGAGTGCTAAGCCATGCGTGATTCTGATGGTAGATCCTTGGTACTTGAATTCTTTCTTTCTGACTGTTAACAACATTTTTTCTTTGACCTGGAAGCTCTGGACTTTGGATATGATGTTCTTGGGAGTTTTCATCTGAGGATTTTTTTCTGGAGGAGAGCAGTGGATTCTTTCTATTTCCACTGTGCCCTCTGGTTCAAAGAGATCTGGGCAGTTTTCTTTTAAGATTTTATTTCTTGTAAAAATCTTGAAATAGGCAACTAGGTAGCATAGTGGATGGATTACTGGGCCTGGAGTAAAGGAAAACCTGAGTTCAAATCCAGCCTCAAACATTTTCTAGCTGTGTTGTCATGGGCACCTGTGTCCCTGACAGTGTTTATTTTCCAGTGAGTATGAGAGATATAAAGAGATACGCGGGCCAGGTGGGTAATAGGTTCAGAACCAGTTCCATTTATTGATCTGAGGGCTGGGGTTTTTATACCCCATTCATGGGAACAGAACCCAGAGTGGAAAAAGCCAAGTATCAATAATAATTTTTCTCATGGTAACAGTAACTGGGGGGAGTCACCCCTGGAGTCGTCTCCTCAATTCCCAGTAATCTTTCAAGGTTTGTTGAAAATCCTTCATCTTCTCAAGGGAAAGATAAAGCCTGGAAGAAGTCAGAGAGCCTACATTCTGACCTAGGTGGCTCTTAGATAATGGACAGGAACAGGAACAACCTGGCCTGAGCTGAATCCTCAAACCCATCAGTGCAAGCCCTCAACACTGTGTGAGCCTGGATGAGTCTAATAATATTAACCCTGCTTGCTTCAGTTTCTTCATCTGTAAAATGAGGATGAGGAGGAAATGGCAAATCACCATAGTATCTTTGCCAAGTAAACCCTACATGGGATCATCAAGAATCAGACACTACTGAAACAATTCAACAACAACAAGGCTTTTTCTTTGGAAATGGCATTCACAATAGTCCAATAATACCTAATTTTCTTTCAACCAGTTTTGCAGGTCAGTTATTTTTGCTATGATATACTTTACATTTGCTTCTTTTTTTTTTAGCCTTTTGATTTTGTTTTAGTATTTCTTGATGCCTGATCAAGTCATGGGCTTCTATTTGGTTCATTCAGATTTTCAGGGAGTTTGTTGCATGGGTAAGGTTTTGTACCTCTTGTACCATGCTGTTCATTTCCTTTCTAATTCTTTCTTCCATAGTTCTCACTTCCTTTCCAATTGTCTTCAAACCTTCTCATTCCATTTATATAAAAAATTTTAAACTCCTTTTTTTAACTCTAACATCACTTCTTCCAGGAATTTTAGTTGAATATGTGCCCAGGCTGTTTTTCTTTGATGTTCTAGATGTTTAGAGTCATTCTCTTCCTTTTCTTTTGTGCCTTGAGCATCTCTGCCATAATAATTCATTAAGGTAGAGTTCTTTTTTGTTTGCTCCTTGTTCCACCCCATTATTTCCTAACTTTGGACTTGATGTTACAGCTGAGCTCTGCCACACTTCTGGAAGGAAGCTCTAGGCTGTTCTGTTCTTGGGATATGTTATGTTATTCCAGGATCTTAGGGACAGGCTAAAGCTTTCAGTGCTTCCAGAGTGATCTGATCCAGGGCAAAATCTGATTGCAACATGTCTCCCTCCCTCTGGTCTGAGCTCTGACAGTTCCCAACCTAGGTTTGGACCTGTGCAAGAGTAAGTTGCTGATGAACTCTGTCCCTGTCAACCAGCTGGAAAACTCCATTGGTTCATAATGGCAGAACTGCAGGTTCTTCTTTGGTCTGGAATTCCTACCCTGGTTATTTCTCTGCAGACTGGGCTGGATGCTGAAAGTGAGATCCTGGTCTAAGCTTGGAGACTGAGTCATACTACTGCTGCTGATAGTTTTTGAACTTCCTCCTTTCTCAATAAATCACTCAGGGCCTCCAGGCCTAGGAACACTATCCTTGTGTGAAGGTTCTCTTCTCAATCTGCCTTGGATCTGTGACCTGAAACTGAAGCTATCAATCTGCAAGGTACCCCAGTATGGGTCTGGTAATACTGGCTAGTGAGTGCTGCAGATGTTGGAAAGCTCTATACAGCATGCTCTTGTCTTGACCCTGTTCCCAGCATCCATAAATCTCCTTCTCCATCTCCCTATATCGAGCTGGGCCTGGACAAATGACTCACTGTGACTTTTTCTAGATTTCCCCCTTAGGATTTGGTCTGGTATGTGTTCTAGATCTATTAGGAGGAGTTTATGGAGGGGAGCCCACTTCCTGTCTCCCTTAGCATTTGTCTTAAAGACCCTGGTCTCCCCATAGTAAGTAAACTTAAACCCATAACCCCCAAAAGGTAAAAGATACAAATTCAACTTAGTTGCATGAAAAAAATAAGTGGATAGCAACAGGAGGAAAGGGATCAAAAACATAAACTATGGGACACTGAAGAAAAACTAACCAAAATTAACCAATGAAAAAGAATTCTGTTGACTGATCATAGAACAATTAGTTGTTAAAAAACAAAAACAAAAACCCCAGAATAGCTCAAAATACTAATACAATTTTTAAAAGAAAAAAATCAGTATATAAAATGTCAGAAATCAAAGCTCTCAATGTATAAATTAAAAAAAAAATAGGAGGGTAGAAAAAATGAATATACTGTCTCTCTAAAGAGGCAGAAGGAGCACAAAAATGCTGAAGTGGATGAAAAGTTGTCAAAAGAGAAACAAAAGGAAACAATATTTTTTAAAAAAACTATATTTTAAAAAATTCATAATTTTATGCAATCCAAAGAGACTGAACTTAAAGACAAGATATGTACAGATAATTTAAAAATGAAAAATCTTGAATCCATGTTGAAGAAAATAATACAATAAAACTTGAGAACTTCAGAATACAGGTGGCAAACATTGGTTAATGGATTCCTCAGATCACTGATGAAAAAGGAGGGAAAACCCCACAAGTAATAAACTCAAAGGCATGTATGTAGTAGTTAAATTTCACAGTATTAATAACAAATGACAATTGTATAAAAAGCTAAAAGAAGGAATTTCAAACATAAAGGTAATTCAAATAACATAGTATTAATGTGCATTTATAAGAAATTGGAAAAGAGTGAAATGATGTATTTTAAAAAGCAAAAGAACATTGCAAACAAATATCCTGCAAACCTGAACCTAATCTTCAAAAAAAAAAAAACTCTCAACAAAATGGAAGCAAAAAGATTATCTGACTTTAGCTACACCCAAACAACTGAAAGATAAGGTAACAATAATATTCAAGAAAAGTCTAGGCAAAGAAATTGATTCTCTCTCTCTCTCTCTTCCCCCAGCCTTTCCCCCTTCCCCCCTCTTTCTCTCCCTCTCCCTTCTCTCTCACTTGAGTGTCTATTTAATAAAAATAGATTAGTCTATGGGGTAAAAAAAAAAAAGACTAACTAGAGATCATCAATGGTTAAAAATATTAAGAGACTAAAATTCAAAGGAAAGTAAATTAGGAGAAGAGGAGGAAGAATTGAATTAATACTCTCTGAACTAAAATATGTAAACCCTACCCCCATAAATGAATCATATCTTTTGTGGAGGAAATAACAAGAATGTGCTAAAATAGGGAGAGGGAAATAAATAATAAAGGGAACTAGGTGATATTCTCCTACCAAATCCAGACAAAGACAATGAAGGGTAAAATCAGTGGAAGGAAGAAACAGGATGGTGGGAAGGAGAAAGAAAGAATGACACTAAAGAAGTTTCTCATCAGAAAAGGCTTACATCTGCAATAAGAAACAGTGAGTTTCTCTCTCTCTCACACACACACATATGCATATGTATATGTATATATGTGTGATATATATATGAGTCCCCAAGAGCAACTAACATTTAAAACTGTAGGAAGGGATAGGGGAAGCAAATAGAACCAGTGATAGTCACATAGCCTTAGAAATTGATACTGACTGTGTTAAGGACAGGAGAGTAAGATGAGGCCTTTTGATTTAAAACAGTAACTCCTACTTTATAACAATGCTTCCATACAATATTGCTTCCTTTATGAATTGATATTTTAAGAGTGAGGCGTAGAAGAAATGATTAAGGACAATAATAATTAAAGACTATAATAATATCAGAATGCAAGCTCAAATCTGATACTTTATGAAGATTACCTTCACGAGGGAAATGGACAGAATGATAAATGAAAAAATAAGAGTATATCCTTGTATATGTGGATACTAGAAATCAGAAAATAAAATTTCAAATATACTAGAATGGAGGAGATAATGAGGACAAAGTGAAGAAAATCTTGGAAAATGATATAGCAAAAGAAATTTATTTAAAATAAGAGATAGGAAGAGAAAAGAGGATAGAATTTTGAGCTACTTATTTAACTTAGCAGAAAAAAAGGAGGGGGAGGAAATAAATTAAGAAAGAGACATTAACAGTTCAAGGAAGTTCAAGAACTTGGGAAAGAGCAAATAAAAGAAAGCAAAGAAGGGAATCAAGTCAACTAAATTTTTAAAATACCTTCTCTACTGAACGACTGGGCAGGAAAAGGGTGATCTAGAAAAGGAAACTGAGGAGAAATCATTAGATAAAAGAGAAATGAGAAAGCAGTGTCATGGAAGCCAAAGGACAAGAGACAGTCCAGAAGAGGATAGTCAACAATGCCAGAACGTGCAGAGAGGCCAACTGATCAATCAGAATTTAATAAGCACCTGCTATAGATCTAGCATTGTACTAAGCATTGGGGATACAGAAGACAAAAGTGCCCTCCAGGAGCACTAGCTCCTAGGAGCACTAGCCAAGGGAAAACAATGTATACATATATGTTTGTACAAAATAGAGTCAAGATAATTTAAGGGATATAGGGAGGTCAGGAAAAGCTTCACATAAAAATTTATGTTTGAACTAAGTCTTGAAGGAGACTAGGGATTCTAAGAACAAAGTTGAGGATGAATTGTATTGCAGGAATAGGAGAAAGTCATTGAAAAGGCATAGACATGGTAGATGGAGTGCTGCATATGAAAAACAATAAACTGGTCAGGTTAGCTGGACCATATTGTGCATGAAAGAGAGTAATGTAAAATAAAGCTGAAAAGACAGATTGGGGCCAAGTCATGAAAGGTTTTAAAAAGCTAGATGGAAGTATTTATATTTGATCCTAGAAGTAACAGGAAGTCATTGGGTTTATTGAATGGAAGACTAACATGTTCTAGATAGAGGTAGTTGCTAGGTGGCTGGAGCACTGGATCTGTATTCAGGAAGATCTAAGTTCAAATCTAGCCTAAGACATTTACTAGTTGTATGACCCTAGGCAAGTCACTTAACCTCTGTCTGCCTTGATTTCCTTATCTGTAAAATGGGAATCTTAATAGTACCTAATCCCAGGGGTTTTTGTGAGGATAAAGTGAGATATTTATAAAGTGCTATATGTGAATGTTTAGATATTACTATGGCTTTAACTGTGAGGAGGGTGGCTTGGAATGAGAAGAGCCTTGAAGCTGGGGATCACATTTCAGAGCTTTGGAATAGAGACGATTAAGGTCTGAACTAAAGTGGTGGCTATATGAATTGAGGGAAGGGGATGGATGTAGGAGATGTTATAGAAGTTGGAGTGACAAGATTTGGCACCTGACCATAAATTGAATCAGGTTTACAAGGGAGTGAGGCAAAGAAGATGACAATAATAATAGTAATAGCTAACATTTATATGTTTACTATGTGTCAGACACTGTACTAGGTGCTTTACAATTATTATTTCACTTCATCCACACAACAACCGTGGTGGGCTAGGTGCTATTATTATCCCCATTTTACAGATGAGGAAACTGAGGCAAACGGAGGTTAAGTGGCTTGCCGAAAGTGTCTGGGGCTGGATTTGAACTCAGATCTTTTTGACTCCAGGCTCAACACGTTATCTGCCACCTCATTTCCTCCTCATGTACTGCTGAATAGAGTTAGAAGTCATGTAACTGAGGTAACTGAGTAAAAATTCATGGGCCTCAACTAGGCGATACAGCTAGGAAATTCTTTTATTCCTCCTTAATTCATGCCACAGCTCATAGAAGCCATTCCAAACCTTTCCTTTCCTCTATCACAAAGAGTCGGACACAACTGAAACGATGCAACAACATGGTATTTCTCCTCGAACCCAGCCCTCTATTTCTGTTAAGGTTAGACCCATTCTTCTAGTCTCACAGATTTATAACTTAAGTGTTATCCTCAGTTTCTTACTTTTTCTTCATCCCATAGATCTAGTTAGTTGGATTGTGTGCCAAATCTTGCTGAAAAGATGGAGAGGTTTGAGTTTGAAATAATAATACAATGATGAAGATTCAGAACTAATTAGGCACTTGGAGAAATCATTAATGGTTTGCAATCAACTTGTTAAGAGGATTACAGGTGATTGCCCCAGGGAGCTATGCTCGGTGTCTCTCTCCACCATCTCCTGCATCCGGTCCCCTGCTCACTATTCACTTCACACTCTCATTAGCTCTCATTTGGACTTTTGTAGTGAACTCCTAGTTGGTCTCCCTGACTCAAGTCATTCCCCACTCCAATACATCCTCACACAGCTACCAAAGTGAAGTGCTAATCTCGCCATACTGCTCCCCTACTCAACTCCAGTGACTCCCGCTCCACCTGGTATTTCATCCCCCAAAGGAAGTCATTTTTCACTGGTCTTTAAAAAAAAAATGTCCTGTGTGTTACTATCTTAAATTTACACAGCAAAAGTAAGAACGTAGTGGGCAATCACAATGCCTATAGAGTACAGAGAAGAAAATGATGGTTTAGTTGATTTCTACATTGTACTCCCCTAAGTAATGTGTATTTATGGTCTTGGGTTTTTGGACAGAACTGAGCTATTTCTTTGATATAGGGAACTCCAAATGAGGAAACCTTGCCTAGCAATACAAGCTAGCACCTTCTCTGCAAATCTTTGTCTTGGAATTGAATTACCTGGGCTATTGAGAGGTTAAATATTTGCTTAGGGTCACCCAACCAATATGTATCAGAGGGAGGACTTGAATCCAGGTCTTTCTAACTTTAAGCTCAGCTCGCTATTCACTAAGCTACAAAGATCATTATAATAAGCAAAATGAGATGCTTAATTATAAAAACAATAGTAAGCACAATAATAATAACTGCCTTCTACAACTTTCAGCTTTTTAATAAGTATTTATAGCTCTTGTAAATAGCACTTAGTGCCTAGTACTTAGTAGCCACTTAATAAATGTTTTTTGATTGATTAATGAATCCTGTAGATTATGTAAAAGGTAGCATTAAGTAGTGGATAGGAAGAAGCCTTAAAGCCAGGAAGATGCTTGCTCAAGCAGGGGTAAATGTTTAACATTTTTTTCTCTGAAATTTCTTTCTATTTAAACTGAATTTTTAACATTTTCTCCATCACTTTCTTAAGTCCTGACAATAAAAATAAATCAGGCTCTGATTTGTAGTATTTGCCAATTTCTGAAGTGTAAACACACCCTTACACTGAAAATTCAACAATCAGCTCTTATGAGCCAGTACAACCTGGGTCCAATACACCCCTAGCAAGCCCCATTTTTTTTTTGCCATAAGGCTAATTTAATTGGGTACATACACACATACATACATACATACATACATACATACATCTATTTGGCTTAGAAAAATCTGAATATCTTCCCCATTTCCATATGCTTTTGAGTTGAAAATTTTTTCTCCCTTTTTCTCCCCCCCCAAGATGGCGCACAATCTGACATAGGCTTTACATTTACATACCCATTAAACATATTTTCACATTAGTGAAGTTGTAAGTAAAAATTAAAACCAACAGGAGGAACCATCAGAAAGATGAAACAAAACTCAACTGAAGGTAAAAATAAGTGAGAGCAATTTGACTTCATTAGTTCTTTCTTTGGATGTGGACAGCATTTTCCATCCTGAGGCCTCTGGAGATGTCTTAGATCCTCATAATTCTGAGAAGGGTTCAGTTTAACATTCTTAGTCATTGCATAATGTGGCTGCTATTGTATAAAAAATCTTCTTGGTTCTGCTCACTTCACTCAGCATCAAACCATATAAGTCTTTCCAGGTTTTTCTGAAGTCAGCCTGTTCATCATTTTTTATAGAACACTAGTATTCCATTACATTCATATACCACAACTTGCTCAGCCATTTCCCAATTGATGGGCATCCTCTCAATTTCCAATTCTTTGCCACCACAAAAAGAGCTGCTATGAATATTTTTGTACATGTGGGTCCTTTTCCCATTTGTTTGATCTCTTTGGGATATAGCCCTAGAAGTGCTATTGCTGGATCAAAGGGTATGCACATTTTTGTAGCCCTTTGGGCATAGTTGCAAATTGTTCTCCAAAATGGTTGGATCATTTCACAACACCAACAATGTATTAGCGTTCCAATTTTCCCACATCCTCTCCAACATTTATCATTTTCCTGTTTTGTCATGTTGGCCAATCTGATAGGTGTGATGTGGTACCTCAGAGTTGTTTTGATTTGCATTTCTCTAATCAATAACGATTTAGAGCATTTTTTCATATGACTATAGATGGCTTTAATTTCTTCATCTGAGAACTGTCTGTTCATATCCTTTGACCATTTATCAATTGGGGAATGGTTTGTGTTCTTATAAATTTGTCTTAATTCTCTATAATTTTAGAAATGAGGCCTTTATCAGAGACTGGTTGTAAAAATTCTTTCCCAATTTTCTACCTTCCTTCTAATCTTAGTTGCATTGGCTTTGTTTGTGCAAAAACTTTTCAATTTAATGTAATCAAAATTATCCATTTTGCTTTTCATAATGTTCTCTATCTCCTCTTTGGTCATGAATTCTTCTGTTCTCCATAGATCTGATAGGTAAACTATTCCTTGTTCTCCCAGTTTACTTATGGTATCAGCCTTTATATCTAAGTCATGAACCCATTTTGACTTTTTTTGGTATATGGTGTGAGATTTGGGTCTATGCCTAGTTTCTGCCATACTCTTTTCCGGTTTTCCCAGCAGTTTTTTTCACAGAGTGGGTTCTGATCCCAGAAGCTGGGGTCTTTGGGTTTATCAAATAATAGATTACTATAGTCATTGACTACTGTGTCTTGCATATTTAACCTATTCCACTGATCCATCTCCCTATTTCTTAGCCAGTACCAAGCAGTTTTGATGATTGCTGCTTTATAATACAATTTAAGATCTGGAATTGCTAGGCCACCTTCCCCTGCATTTCTTTTCATTAGTTCCTTTGATATTCTGGACCTTTTGTTTTTCCAAATGAATCTTGTTATTATTTTTTCTAACTCTATAAAATAATTTTTGGTAGTTTGATTGGTATGGCACTGAATAAGTAAATTAGCTTAGGTAGGATTGTCATTTTTTTATATAGCTCGGCCTACCCATGAGCAACTGATGTTTTTCCAATTATTTAGATCTGATTTTATTTGTGTGAAAAGTGTTTTGTAATTGTGTTCATAGAGTTCCTGGGTTTG
The DNA here is from genome assembly GCF_003287225.1 of Phascolarctos cinereus. Lineage (NCBI taxonomy): Eukaryota > Metazoa > Chordata > Mammalia > Diprotodontia > Phascolarctidae > Phascolarctos > Phascolarctos cinereus. The sequence continues at coordinate 197,503,852 of NW_027556180.1, read as the reverse complement.
TTTCAGGAGGTAGACTCCTAAATATTTTATAATGTCTACAGTAAGTTTAAATGGGATTTCTCTTTCTATCTCTTGCTGTTGGGCTTTGTTGGTAATATATAGAAGTGCTGATGATTTATGTGGGTTTATTTTATAGCCTACAACTCTGCTAAAGTTGTTTATTATTTCAAGTAGTTTTTTACTTGATTCTCTAGGATTCTCTAAGTATATCATCATGTCACCTGCAAAGAGTGATAGCTTTATTTCTTCGTTGCCTATTCTAATGCCTTCAATTTCTTTTTCTTCTCTTATTGCTAAAGCAGTACAATATTGAATAACAGTGGTGATAATGGACATCCTTGTTTCCCCTGATCTTATTGGAAATGCTTCTAGCCTGTCCCCATTACATAGAATGCTTGCTGAAGGTTTTAGATATATGCTATTTATTATTTTAAGGAACACTCCATTTATAGCTATGCTTTCTAGTGTTTTTAATAGGAATGGGTGTTGTATTTTATCAAAAGCTTTTTCTGCATCTGCAAGCCCCATTTTTTATACATACCCAAACCAGGGATAAACAAAGCAGAGAAAAATAACTTAAAAATGAATTCCAGTTTGGTTGTGACTTCACCTTGATCATTTGCTATTTTGTTGTTTTTCTGCTCATTTCTTTTTAATCAAATTAATGAAAGGTTTATCAATATTAGTCTTTCAAACTTTTTTATCATTTCTAAAGGATTATTTTTATTATTTCTTATGTATCTCTTTTCTAATTTTTAATCTCTCTTCTGTGCTTATTTTAAGTTTGCTTATTTGTTGGCTTTCTTTTTTAAAATACGTAATCAGCTCATGAATTTTCTATTTTTCTTTCTTGTTAATATATGTTGTAGGAATGAGTTTTCCCCTGATGACTGTTAAAGACCAAGTCGACCAAAGAATATCAGCTTTCTAAAAATTAAAATAAACACTGAAAATTTAATAGGCCTTTATTTTTGTTCTCTTTGCTTTGTGTATGTTTAAATCAATCAATAGAGACATCATGGGCAAGGAGAAGAGAAAAGAATGTAAAAAGATGTAGAATAATAAAGGCATCTGTCAATAGCCTCTTATATTAATTGTGAGTAGCACCAATAGACAGTGGTAGTAATGCTCACACAAAAAACCCAAAATATTAGTATAAGAACAATCTTATATTATAAGTTGGTGAATTATAATACAAAAAAAAAAAGATCTGGTCTAGAAGTTAGTGAACATCTGCAAAGAGAAGCAACACTTAGAAAGAACCAGCACAGTTTTATCAAAAACAGGTCATACAGACCAACCTTGTTTTTTTATTGGATAGGGCTACTAAATTGGTAGACTATAAGAATGTTGTAGATAAAATTTACCTTCATGTTGGCAAAGAAATTCAATAAGTATTAAGTACCAATTACCTATAAAGCAATTTCATCCTCTTCTTCTGGGAGAGATGGAGAGGTTTGGGATTAAAAAAAATAATATAATTCAGAACTAATTCAACACTTGAAGAAGTCATTAATGGTTTTATTTCAGTGGATTGCCCCAGGAAGCTGTGCTTGGTCTTGTGCTATTTAATATTTTCATCATGACTTTGATAAAGGCATACATAGCATACTTGTTAAATTTGCAAATAATACAAAACTTGTAAAGATAGTCAACACTATATGATGCTCAGAATTCAAAATTATCTTGGTAAGCTATAACATTGGGCTGGACTTAACAAGATGAAATTTGATAGGGATACAGTGTACAAGTTCAAAAAGTCAACCTTACAAATTACAGGCTAGGTTTCACAAGTATATTGTTAAATAAAAGTTTGGAAATGATCTGGAATTTTGGGTGGACTACAAGCTCAATATAAATCAAGTGATAGTCTCCTCTGTACTCTGCCCTGGTCAGACCACATGCAGAATATTATATTCATTTCTATATACCTCCCTTTAGGAAGGATGTTAACAAGATGGAAAGTTGGCCGATAAAAGGCAACCAGGATGGTGAAGGACCTCAAGTTCATGCAACATCAGAATTAAAGAACCTAGGAACGTTTCACCTAGAGAAGATTTATGGTGGACATGGTAATAGTGTTCAAATATCCAAAGGATTATCATGGGAAGGAAGATTTAGACTTGTTCCACTTGTAGAACTAGAAACAATGAAGGGAAATCATCAAAAGGCAACCTTAGTATTTGTGTAAGAAGAAAAAGAAAACTTCTTTATTGAAGAAATAAAGCTATCTAAAAGTTGAAAGTTTCCTGAGGAGATAGTGGGTTCCCCCTCAACAGAAAAAGAAAGTCAAGGGACTATTTTCTTTTTTTAACTTTTTATGTCTAAACTTCTATAGAGAGGATGGAAATGAAGACTTAACAATCCACTACGTCAGCAAAAGGCACAGATCCAGCCTAGAAGGTTACGGTTGGTGGCTGGGTTCCATGACTGTTGAAAGCTGGGGAACTTTTTACATGCCCTTTGGGGGCAATCAACTAAAGGAAAACTGGCCTCTCTTTATGTATTATTTCAATCCCAAAGCATTAATGATTTTAAAAAGTCAGGGACAGATTCTTATTGCTTTAAAATTCACATTACAAACCCGAGTAATTGATATAAGGAAAGATCTCTAGTTCCAAATGCTAAAGTTAGTTAGGAATAACAGAGGAAAGAAAGAAGAATTATCTCCCTGTGGAAAGAAAAAAGGATTTTGGCCTCAGAAAAGTTGTGTTTTTGATCTGAACTTAGAAAGTTAATGTTTCTTATCCCTATATTAAGATATATACATTTATAAAATCATGCAAAAATGCCAAGTATCAATAAGTGCAAAGAGGCAAAATTCAACTATGTATAAAGAAAATCAATACTTATCATTAAAATTTCATCTCCTTTTGGAGAATGTTTACTTCTAATTAGTCAAGACTAGTAGCAAGTTCCTACTTGATTCCTCTAAATCAAAGAGATAGGATTAAAGGGAATTTAGGATATATTTGGAAATGTTTGAATTAGGAGATTTTTCACAGTAGAAAATGCCAACAGTGATAAAAAGATCCATATATAAAGGTCTCATCATATTATTTATAGGGCCTAGTACATGTAGTAGCCTCTGTGGTCCATCACAACCCATAGTATCTCCATTAAGCCAATGAACATAAACAGAATTCCTTAAATTTGGGACAAATTCTGTTTCCTCTACCCATTCTTTCTTCCCACCCCAACACCCACCATCTCATTATACCCTCAACACCTGTATATTTAGGCTTCAAGTCAAAACTGGACTAGCATTACAGCTACCTTTTTTACTACTATTAGGTTTTACCTGGATTTGAACCTTGGGAAAGAAAGACCATATTCTTATTTGTGCTCCCAAGTTGAAATACCTGTATTAAGGTTAAATTTATATTGACACAGCCACCTTCCCGTTATCATTCTCAGGGTTGTCTTATCTCTATCCTCAGAAAATGACATTTCTCTTAGTATATTCTCTTTCTATAGTTTGTGAAATAAATTCTGCAGTCTGTCAATGCCTCCTGAGCATTCTGTTCTGCTTTCCTCTCTGTCAGCTATTATAGAAAGATCTTTCCAGCCTTTGTGCATGTTATGTGCTGTTATTATTCAGATTTATTTATAGATGGCAGTTTCTTTAACTAGACTGAACATTACTGAAGTCAAGTCAATTAGCTTTGTTAAACACAAACTATGCTAAGTGAGAAAAACAAAAACAAAACACCAGTCCCTGTTTTCAAGGAGTTCATAGTCTAAAGGGGGAGACAACATGTAAACCACTATGCACAAACAAGATATATAGAGAATAAATTGTGAGTAGTCTAGGAGGAAAGATTTAAAAGGACTTGGAAAGACTTGAAGAAGGTGGGACTTTAGCTGAGACTTGAAAGAAGCCAGGGAAGTCATAGGGTGGCATTGAGGAGAGAGTTCCAGGCATATACAAAGACTCTCTTGACAATTGGCTGAAAGAAGCAGAAATGGCTAGCCTGTGGAAGAGATGACTTAGAAAGGGAAGGTATAGCTGTTTTCAAGTATTGAAGTCCTGTCACATTAAGAGGGAAGAAATTTGTTTGTTTTTGTCCTAAATAACAGAAATAGATGAAAAAGAATGGATTTCAGTTATGTGAAAGGAAAACATCCCATTAATTAGAACTGTCCAAAAGTAGAATAGGGTATCTCAGGATATAGTGTTATTTCACTGAATGTCTTAAGGAAGAAACTACATAGCCACTACTGCAGGATTTGGAGAAGTAATTCCTACTCTGTCCTCTGCCTAGATGTCCTCTTGGGTATCTTATACTTAGTGGTATTAAACTCAAATAGCAAAGGGACCACTAAACCATACATAAGGATCCCTGTGGGCTACATATTGACTTAGAAAACCACATATTATCATTACCTGTGTTCTATTATATTTTTTTACCTTGTTAAATATTTCCCAATTACAATTTAATTTGATTCAGCCACATTCAGGAAGCTGTGGGTCATGATGCTGCTTCTGGGCTGCATGTTTGACACCTCTGCCTTATGCCTCACTGAAACTATAATTTCAGTTAGGATAGTTAAGTGAACTGTAAGCAGGACTTATTCAATAATTGCCTATTGAATGTATCATATAATCTTGTTAGGTAGAAAATTATATACCAAAAACAATTTATGAGATTGAAAATGATTAGAATAGACTCACACTCTATGTTACCTAAAGATCCAAACCTAAGAAGGTCTTTTAGTAGCTGACATATAACATATTAGGTCTAAAAAGAGACCTTTTTACCCCTGCAGCAGTGAGAAGAAGTGACACCTTTACAATGTCACACCACCCCTTTTAAGCCTTTCTGTCATTATTTGGGGAGAGGAGATGGTAAGTTCACACCATGTTGTTGAACTCACGCCATGCTAGTTTAGCCCATCCAGCTTTATCTCAAAGGGGAGCACATAAGAAAGTCAGACTTTTTGGAATCCTCTAAGACTGTTGCTCAAACCTGCCTTATCAGTTTTAACTCACACAATCTTTCATGTGCCCTCTTTAACTGTCTTATACTATAGCCAAATAGACTATTACTATTTTCTAAACATGTTAGAAAGCCAAAAGTATGTTTGCCTAAAAGATTATTTTATAGAGAGCTCACACAAGGCAAGCACTCACATGGAGATCAGAAGAAGCAGTACAAGGACACTCTTGAGGTCTCTCCAAAGAACTTTGGAATTGATTGTGAGACTTGGGAGACACTGGCACAGGAACACCCAGCATAGCACTCCTGCATCAAAGAAGGTGCTTTGCTCTATGATAAAGGCAGAACTGCAGTAGCTGAAAAGAAACATGAAATGAGCAAATTTTGAGACATCTCCATTCAATATGACTTGAATAACTTATGATAATGACCTTTACCCATCCCAGCTTCCAAAATCTATGAACCGCCTTTCTAGATTCATGAAATGTCATCATTTGAAATTCATTTCTCTTTGGCAAAAATCTTTGAAATGTAAATATATCTTGGACAGGATAACTAGCAGTTATCAGCTTAGACTTTGGGATGAGAACAAGCCTGTTTGAAAGGAGTCTGGTGGAAGTAAGAACTCGAAGAAGAGAAAGTTAAGATACTAAAAGGGAAAGGAGAAAGGAACTAAAGAGATAAAGTTAACCTAATTCATAATTTTGCTCTGAACTGAGTACTAAGTCTAACCATAATCTCCTCTCTTACACGTTACATGCTTGGAGAATTATATAGCTAGGCAGGGGAGTTTGTGTGCTACAAAAAGTGGGAACTCTCAATCTTCAGAGCTAGTGTGAAGTGATTTCCGAGATATTGCAACACGTTATGGAAGCAGAGGGTTTACTATCTGATTCTTACCTATAGCTCTATCTGCAACATCTCCTTAATAGCAGGGGCTATGTCTTATTTATCTTTGTGTTCATCACAATGCCTAGCTAAATATTTGTTGAATGAATGAAGGGGAGGCTCTATGACACAAGGGACAATAGCCTGTGCTGGTTACATAGAACAAGTCTAAGATGTAAACTTCAACAGTACCATTTAGTTATAAGGCATGGTAGAAAAAATAATGTTGCAACTATTTCATGAGATCATAGTGGTAGGGTTGACAGAAACCTCAGAAGCCATCTAATCCAGTTCTGTGTGCCTGTGGGAAGCATGATCCTGCCAACCTATTTAATAGGTTTCCCAGGTAGCCACACATTCTACCTTAGTGGAACCAATTCCTTAACCATAGTTCACGTTTTTTGATGGAGGGATGGGAACCTCAGACAAGGCAATGGAAAGTATAGGAGCTGTAGCTAAGCTGTGACTTTCAGCTATCAAAGTACAAACACTGATATGTCATCATATTGGGTGTCTCTGCAAATGTCAAAACCTGACCTTCCTGGGCTCCTTTAATTGTAAATCATTATCTCTGATCTAAAAGAAGTGATATAGCCCCAAACTACTATAATTGAGGGAGATTAATAACTTCTTCATATTTAAGGGAAAGCTTCCTTTCTCTCCAATCTTTAAATGGAATATGGAGCCTCTTTTATCCTTAACAACCATAAAATTCTGGTGACATCCCTAACAACCATAAAATTCTGGTGACATCCCAGAAAAAGCATGGGCCCAATAGAGCCCCTATATAAGCAGGAATTCACCAGTGTGTGTGTGTGTGTGTGTGTGTGTGTGTGTGTGTGTGTGTGTGTGTGATGGGAACAGCGAGTCTTGAGCTTTCCAAGGAATCATGCTCCATATGAAGACAGACATTGAGAAGATGGAACAAACATTTTAAAAATAAGGACTGGAGATGTGAGAGTGGTATAAGCTTTGAATGAAGTGCTTTGTTTTGTTTTTTTCCTAGTTTAGCTGTAAGGCTTTGGTTAAATCAGAAAGAATAAGTAGTTGTATTTTGCTTGAATACATTGCAAGAGAGATAGAAACAAAGGGCATGGTGTAAAATTCAGCTGTAAAGAAAAAGGAGTTGGGACAGTTTCAACAGAGGAAAGAAGAAATGAGAAAAACCCCAAAATATAAGTGCACTGTAATTATACAGCTAAGCTTTATCAGTGTCCAATCAGTGTTCAGAGTTACATATGTCATCACCATATCTTCATATGTCATCCATAAGCAAGTATCATCAACATAAACATGTTTATCATGGTAGGGGGCAGCAATGAGAACTGTATCTTATTAGAAATAGTTTTCTTTGAAAAAGGGCTTATAATAATGCACACACATGTTCATTCCCCTCCATAGCCTCTTTGACCTTCTTACCTCCAACACACAAAAACAAAGTATCATTCAAATTAGTAGTATATTATTCTCACTGGCTTTTCCTAAATCCCTTGAAATTAAAATAATGGGGATTTACAATAGAACTGGATCCGATCCCTACCCACCACTTTTTCTATACTTCCCTCTGACAAAAAAGTCTATCAAAAGTAATGCCATAAACTTTATAAAACAACATTAAAAGAGATATGAGTAGCTCCCTCACATCTTCCTTGCAATTGAATCTGAACCATTTAGGAACTCTAAAGGTGTATTTATTTATCTGTATCACTAATAAACCATACTGACAGTTATGAAATAGGAACCCAGTAGGAAGTTATAGGGAGAGGAGAGAAAAAAGGACTCAGGGCTTAGCCCAGTATATCATTTCTCTAACCACAAATCCTCACCATTCTCAACACTTATCTCTAAAGCCCTGATTCTCCTAAAATTCTCTGCTCCTCCAAAACTACCTCCAAAAACTGTCTCTAAAACTACCAAAACTACCATTGCCTAAGGATTACTTTATTGGGGCAGCTAGGTCATGCAGTGGATAGAGCACCGGCCCTGAAGTCAGAAGGACCTGAGTTCAAATGTGGCCTCAGACTAAATACTTGACATTTACTAGCTGTGTGACCCTGGGCAAGTCACTTAACCCCAATTACCTAAAAAAAATACAAAACTACCGTTGCCTATTAAGGCCATATTTAACTCTTCTATCCTTTAATGAAGTGAAAAGCCAAGATTTTCACAAATAAAATTTTATGAAAATAATTCTAAAATTTTTCAGAAGATATTCAAAATAAGCTAAATTAATAAGGTCAGCATTAATTTACCAAGAAGTTATTCACATTTTATACTAAAAGGATCAGGGATGTGAGCAAAAGGTCATGGGAGTTAATGGAGTCTTTTTTTATTCTGTTTCACAGATTTCAAAAGGTTTGCCTAAGGTCATACAAGTGACTTGCCAGTGACAAAACCAGGACATGTAAACCCAGGTCCCCTGATTCTCAACCCACCACCCACTATAGCATGCTATCTCTTTGTTGCTTTTTCAGTCAGATAAAACAAAAAAGTCCAGGATAAAAAAAAATACCTCTTTTCTGATTCTTACTGCTTGAGTCATAATCACCAAACTCACCCACCCATTCAGTGTTGCTATTTTAATGACTGTGCAGGTATAGGATTTGGTTTTTTATTAAATTATGTCCACTTGTCAAATCATTGTTAATTATTCTGTAATTAGCAAGTTTTTACAATAATTTCAACTCTGTGGAATAAAGACCAAGATGAGTATGATATGTCCTGGGTTGAAGCTATTCCTTGATAGTTTAGATTCTTCAAGGATGTTGCTTTTCTCTCTAGCTTGTTCATTATTATTAGCTCACATTTATATCGTGCCTTAAGGTTTTTCATTTGATCTCTATAAATATCCTGTGAGATAGGTATTACAGGTATTATTAAATACATTTTACAGATAAAATTGAGGGTCAGAGAGTTTAAATGATTTGACGTGGTCATATAGTTAATAAGTATCAGAGAGGGACATGAAGTACTAAGTAAAATGTGTTAACAACACATAAAAGTTGATGGCTCAGTTCCATGAGTGAGGAAGCTGAAAAAACTATATACATCCACTTTGGTGTCTAATAACCAAAAGGAAGTTGAATCAATATCTCTCCTCCCTTTCTCAATCAAACTCCTAGGGGAAAAAATGTTGTTTACATTCCACATCTCTACTTACTCTCTTTGTACCTGCAATCTGTCTTCTGACCCCACTGCTCAATTGAAACTACTTCCAGGTCTAATGGCCTTTTTTAAAGTTTCCATTCTTCTTCTCTGAAGCATTTGAGACTGGTCACCATCCCTGACTCCGTGTATACTCTCTCCTCTCTGAGTTCAAGACTAAGTCAAGCACCGACTTCTACATGAAGTCTTCAAGACACTATTTCTCTTGGTTCTCCTTCTACCTCTATGATCACAATTTATTTGCTAATTTGCTGATTTGTTACCCATATCATGCCCCCTAACTATGTGTTTACCACAAGATTTTGTTCTAGACACTTTTCCTTCTTTTTCTTATACTCTCTTCATCAGTAACTTCATCAACCTCCATGGGATTAATTATTATCTCTTTGCTATCAGAACTATATATCAAGTTTCTCACCTGACTGCACCACCAAATGAATATTTATACATTTCAGATATGTTTTCAGATATGTCAGACTGAATATGTCCAGAACAGAACTCATATTTTCCCCAAAACCCACCACTTTACCAAACGCCACAGTTTTTGTCAAGAAACCACCATCCTTCCAACGTCCTATGTTCATGATCTTAGTGCTATGCTCGACTCCTCATTCTCCCCCCAAATAGTTAATCAATTGCCCTGTCTGTTGCTGCCTCCACAAAATGTCTTGTATCTAGTCCTCTTCTCACTACTCACATAGCCACCACAATTCAGGCCCTTATTACAACTTGCTTGCACTATTACCTCTCAACTCCAGTCTATCCTCCATGCCAAAGTGAATTTCCTTAAGCTTGTGACTGACCATATCACTCTCCTAACTCAACAAACTACAGTGGTTCCCTATTATTTCAAAGAGAAAATAGAAACTCCTCTATTTGACACTTACAACTTTTCAGTTTGGTCCCCACCTATCTTTCCAGACCTATTTTAAATTATCTCTCTTCCCATACTCTACACAGTAACTATTTCCTAAGCTTGTGATATATTCCCTCCTCACCTTCACCTCAGAGAACCAACCCTTCACTCTCTTCAAAATTCAGCTCAAGAATCACCTTCTACGTGTAACATTTCCTTATCCCTCTTAACTCCTAGTGCTTTACCTCCCTAATTACCTCATGTGTGTGTGTGTGTGTGTGTGTCTGTGTGTGTGTGTCTGTGTGTGTGTGCGCGTAGTGGATGTATGTATGTATGTATGTACAGATAGATATGTTTATACGTACATACATACATACACACACACACGCATATATATAGCATTGTCTATCTCATTAGACTGTGAACTCTGTGAGAACAGGACCTAACTTGCTTTTCTATTTGTATTTCTAGTACTTCACCCAGTGTAAGCACATAGTAAGCACTCTGCATATAATAAACACTTAACAAATAATTTTATTAAGTCATAGAATGGAAGCTTCTTGAGAATAAGTGCTATTTAATTTTTTTCTTTGTATTTCCAGTGCCAAACACTACAACCGGAAAATAGTAGTGGTCAGTCTTTTTTTTTTTTTCAGTTGTATCTCAATATTCTTGACACCATTTGGGGTTTTCATGGCAAAGATACTGGAATGGTTTGCCATTTCCTTCTCCAGAATCATTTTACAGATGAGCAAACAGAGACAAACAGGGTTTTAAGCAAGAGAGCGAGAAATGACAGAAGTGAGTGATTAGATGAAGGAGGCCATGTGGAGAGAAAGCTAAAAAATTACTCTTAGGTTTCAGCCTAGGTAGATTGGAGAGTGGTGGTGGTATTAGTAAAAGCAGAAGTGTAGAGGACAGCTTGTGAGGAGAGAGAGAGAGACTATGAGGCACTATTAAGACATCTCACTAAGACCCACAGGCAGCTGGAAATACAGAAGTATGAAAGGTCTAGAATACTGCACAGGAGATGAAAACAGAAATGAAAATTTGAAATCATTTGCATACCAGGATAACTGAATGAGGGTAGATGTAATTACCAAAGGGGAAATAGTATAGAGAAGTATTATAATTTATTTTAAGAAATAAAACAAGTGGCCTGGGCACTGAACTCAGATATTAAAGTTTTGGCTTATTTTTTTGAAAGGTAATATACCTTCAAACGTACTTCTGAAAGGTCCTGAGAAACACTTTTAGACTTTTCATATAAAAACAAAGCACAGGAAAATGGTTTTGTATTCTATCCTTTTATATTCTATCCAAGTATGACTGTATCCACTTCAGAAATCTCTTACTTTATTCCAAGAAGTTCCAGGTAATATTGAAGGGAGGGTGGCCCTGAAATATATTACTTAAACTATGACAGCTTCAATAAGTGCCTCCTATGCATCTTACATAATGTTTCCAAAAGTATTATTTAGAAGAAGGTAGTAGGTTTTCCCTCAACTTAGAAAACCAATGCACTTGATAATCCCACTATTTAAAATAGTGGCTTCTTGAATAAGTGATTTGTTATACTGCACACATTCCTCCCCAATAAAATACCTAAGAATTGGGTTTGCCTTACAACATCACTAATGTGAAAATATGTTTAAAAGGAATGTATATCAGATTTCATGCTGTCTTGGGGAGGGAGGCAGGGAGGGAAGGGGAGAAAAATTTAAAACTCAAAAGCTTATGGAAGTGATTGTTGATAAATCAAAATAAATTAATAAAAACAAACAAACAAACAAGAACTGGGTTTGACTCTGATTCAAAACTCTGTATTTACATCTTCTTCTCCTATCATGTCAGTCTTGGCATGTGAGCCAAACAGGAATTTTCTGAGTATTAAAATAAATACCAACATGTGATATTATAAGTGAAGCCTTTGTTTTCTGACTGTGATATTAGTTTCTGTCATTTGTTTTTATTTAAGAAATATATACCCTGATGAATGTAATGGAATACTATCGTGCTGTAAGAAATGATGAACAGGTTGACTTCAGAAAAACCTGGAAAGACTTGTATGGTCTGATGCTGAGTGAAGTGAGCAGAAACAGGAGGACTTTGTACACAATAACAGCCACATTATGCAATGACTAAGAATGTTAAACTGAACCCTTCTCAGCATTATGAGGATCTAAGACATCTCCAGAGGCCTCGGGATGGAAAATGCTGTCCACATCCAAAGAAAGAACTATGGAAGACGAATCGCTATCATTTATTTTTACCTTTTGTTGAGTTTTGTTTCATCTTTCAGATGGTTCTTCCTATTGGTTTTAATTTTTACTTACAACTTCACTAATGTGGAAATATGTTTAATAGGAATGTAAATGTAAAGCCTATATTAAATTGTGCACCGCCTTGGGGAGGGTGGGGGGGAGGAAGGGGGAGAAAAATTTTCAACTCAAAAGCATATGGAAGTGATTGTTGATAAATCAAAATAAATTAATAAAATAAAAAAAAGAAATGTATACCCTGTTACAGAAAATTACTGAAGTAACTGATTGGATAAAGAAATCCAGGTAGAGAGAAACAGAGGAAGGCCAGGTATATTTAAGAAATATAACCTCTCCTTGATAGAAATGTCAGAATGATATTTCAGCTAAAATCTTGTTTTATAATGTTTTCCTAATTCTAAAATATTTAAATTATTGGACCTCATATATGCCATTCATTACCACATATTTGTGAACCAAGAAATGGATACATTATTGATCACCTGGTCAAGCCCAAGATGGTTTGACATTTGCTGTCAACTCCATTCCCCCTTTCATGTACTTCATCACTTTTACCTATATTCCCTAAGTAAAACTCTCCTGGAATCTAAGCAGTCATCAACCCTTAGCCATTATTTGCTCTCCATCATCCCCTGGAAACCTTGGTAAAATCATACATTATTGACCACTTGCTGATCTAGTTATCTTAGGATGAGTTCTGACATAGTAAACCAATAAACGTTAATGTTCATATGAAATGCCAAAAGCAAATTCCCTGGACTAGAACCCTCAGCAATATTAAATTTTTAAATTTCTTCCCTCCTCTACTTCATTCCTAAACTTCTTACCTTCAGTATTCTTGCTAAATTTCTGGGGTTGCTGTGAGTGGGTTCCAGGATCCTAAAAGGGAATGATTTTTCCAAGGTGAGAGGATTATCAAAATTTTGAAGAAGCGATGAGGAGCAAGACTCTGGACAACAGTGACCCAATTTGAAATATGATCTTTGGCATTGATAGCATACATTCTATGCTATGCTATATAGAGGTGTATGTAAACCTCCATATATTTACTTTAAAGGTTACATTACACAATTTTGATATTAATAAATAAAATAGTAAGTTGCATTTTGAGTTCCCTTCTCTCTCTACACCCTTTCTCTTGGTGATCTTATCTCTAAAGGGTTTAATTGCTCTATGCAGATCCATGCGACTTAACACATCTCATCTATTCTATATTTTAGCTTCCTTAGTGAGCAGTAATAGAGTTTGGTTCAGCCTGAGGATTCTGTCCTGGAGAGTACTTTTGCTCAATTTTAAAATAAAGTGATTTACTAGTAGTTAGGGTTAGGGTTACCAGATTAAAACAATGTCTGTTTCATTTAAAATATTGAAGTAATTCTAGAAAGATGTGGGAAAAAATGTGGAAAATGTGGAAAACCTTTGAGTGTCTCTGTGCAATTCTTTCACACTAAATGACAAGCTGATTTATGTCATTTTTCTTCTTTCTATAAATATTGATATTGTTTCCTTTAATAGTTGTAAGGGCATTATAAGGCCCTAGTATGGTTAAGCTTTACAGGATAAGGTTTCTCATCCTCCAAATACTCAGGAACAATTTTGTAAGAAGCCTGAAATTCTTCTGTCTCAGATTCATTTTATGAAAGTCCAAGAGTTTACATTTTCAAAAGTCCCTATTAAAATGCAAATGCTTATTGTAGTGAGTAACACTTTAGTTGGTCTTACAAGTCTGAAAGGAACAGAGGATGGGGTATGGCTAGGAAGGATGTGGAATAATAAGAGGAAAAAGAATAAGTTTTGGCTTATTCTCAATTTTGCCCTGAATTGTATATAAAAATATGTTCATCAGATCATGATTTAATTTAAGCTAGGCAATGGGGTTAAGTGACTTGCCCAGGGTCACACAGCTAGTAAGTGTTATGTGTCTGAGGCCGGATTTGAACTCAGGTCCTCCTGAATCCAGAGCCAGTGCTCTATCCACTGTGCCACCTAGCTGCCCCAAGATTGTGATTTAGAAGTAGAAGAAAGCCCAGAGATCATACAGTCTAATGGCTTTACTATATGGTCAAATCCTGAGAAAACGGATTTCAGAAGTGGTCACTTGCCCAAGGTCACTCATTAGTTATTATTCTTCTGAATTGGGTAGAAGACACAAGGGATTAAGGAAGGGTTCCAAAGAGGGAGGAATGAAAGAGATGAGACAAACTTTGGCTTTTGTACAATTTTGCCCTGACCTTTATATAAACTTAGAGTCATTAGATAAAACCATCAATTTGGAGGCATAAGGGAGCACAGTTATCATCTACTACAATGATTTCATTGCACAAATGAGAAAACTGAGGCCAAGACAAGTGATATCACTTGCCAGGATCACACGAGTAAGACTCTATCACAGCTAAATTCAAAAGGTTGTGAAACTCTTCATGTTTTGTTTGTTTGCACACTCACAGTGTTACAATAAAGCTACAATAAATCCAACTATATGCAATACTACTAGAACAAAAAAAACCAAAGACTTAAAAATAAAAGCAAGAGGAAACACCACACTGTTCCTGGTGGATATGCAAGACATGGCATGGGCAGGGCTTCTTTCTTAATGCCCATATACAGGAGTCTTTTAAAGGGATTCAAGCCATCTGCTACAGCAAAGGCAGAGCTCTATAGGACTAAATATGTATGGTCTGTCAGGGAGAGCACTCCAGAAGAACCCCTCTGACTCATAGAAACCCCAAATGTTTCTTCCTTGGGGACTAGGGTTCTACTTCTGGCCAGGAGATGCTGGAGAGAAGGCCAAGGTGTCTGGGATACTGTCCAGACCCAAAAGATGAGGAAAGCAGGAAAAGCATAGGACAGGCTGTTCTCTTCCCATCTTTTCCTACAAGGAGACCACAAGGCCAAAGCACCTGATCACTTGGGCTTCCTGTGTGGGGGAGGTGCTGTGGAAAACCCTATGGGGTTAAAGGACAATCAGCACTGATGAAGAGATGATGACCAAAGGCTGGGGTGAATATCTCTTGCTCTCTGTCCTAGGCCCTACCTTTTATATGTGACTTGGCAAAATGGAACCGCTCCAAGGCATTCTCTCCACCACCACCACCACCACCACCTCATCCCAAATTGTCAAAAGAGTATTACTGGGAGGACAATCAAAATGCTCCTTGGTGGGTATAAATAGGCAACAGTAATATACTAAAAGAGAGACTTCAAAAAAGGGAGAAAGAGTTCACCCAGGGATTACAGTATAGGAAAAGAAAATGGAAGGGTTAGGATTCAAATCAAGGACTAACATATGGAAAGCCAGAGAACCTAGTATTCTGCTAGTAACCTGGCAATGTTAGGAAAAACCTAGGAAAGACCATTATGTGGACTCCCAAGGTGGACTCCATCTGGGGAGGTTATAAACATTAGTCGCACAGAATGGTCGGGAATTGATAATTGTTATCTGTATCACTGGAGGAAACTTCCAAAACAATGAGATCATGGATCCTTGCAGGGTTCCACCCCCTTTTATTTTTTTCTTACTTCTGAACTTAACAAACACCAAATAAAATGAGTATTTGTATATACAAATTAGAATAGAAAAAAAGGATTGTAAAGAAATTTGCACATATATTCTTTTGAAAGAAATTTACTATGCTCCCTGACTCTCTCTCATGTTTAAAATGGAAGAGTTCCTTCCTTACCACCCCATCTTTACCACATGTAAAATGGAACTACTCCCCAACCCCAACCTGTGAGTGGGTATGTAATTCGGCAAGTTCATAAAACATTTAATGCATTTTTAGAAGGTAATCTTGAAAATAATAAAAGAACATGGATGAATATTTTTGAGATCTGGGAATTAAGAGGTACCCTAAATGGCAGCAGACAATTCTTCTGAATAGTAGTCATAATATCCCTCCTCACATGTTTATCTTATAGAGCTACTAAAGATCAAAGCTAATGGATGTAAAGGCACTCTGAAAATTATAATATACGTGGGAGTAATATGTGTTCATAAATTTTTCACTGAATTTAGGAAGCACTTTGTCCTCACTTTTGCTGCCTCATATATTATAATTTATATTATAGCTATTTGTATCCTTTGTACATAATATTCCATTGTCTTCTTTTCACAAATGCAGTTTCACAAATGGTTCCCCCTCCTCATGTTCAGCATTAACTCCCTCCTCACATCTACCCCAAAGAATCCCTAGCTTCCTTCAAAGCACAGTTTGTATGATACTTTCTAAATGAGTCATTTCCTAATTGTTCCCACTACTATTAACGCTTTCACTCTTTTCAAATTACTTAGTTAAGTTGTATCTACTTTACATATACTACTTTCATACTTTTGAATCTCCCAGAGGAACTTTGTAAGCTCCTTAAGGGAAAGAAGGGTGTCATCTAGTATCTTTGTATCCCCAGTGCCTATCACACTGTCATGCTAATGGTAGGCATTTACTGTTTGTTGAACTTTAAATCAAATATTTCCTGGCAAGTTGTAGGGATAGGGAATAAGAGGTAGAGGGCTGGAAGCATGATTCAAAGTTATTCTTCCAGGGCACAAAACTGTCTTCTATTGTGGAGGGAATTCATGTACCAGTTGGACTTGTTAAACTCTGAAGTCTCTTCCAATTTTGAGCATCTTTATGCCCAACAGAGATCCCAATAAGAATATTTCAAGATCTGCTTATGACCAGCAAATGCAGGGAAAGGGTGGAGAACATAATATTATAGAGGTAGTAAATGCATTTTAGGAAGAAAAGCTGGAAAACAGTAACAGAATATGGACAGAAGTATATTTGAAACTTGGAAATAGAGGTGTTGTCTTCTCTTCCATACAGTGACCATTGTAGTACTTACCTATTCCTGACTACCTCAGAGTACAAATAAGTACATCACATTGTATTTGTAATCAAATCTTAATTCTGCTAGAGTGTAAACTTCTTTAGGGGCTGGACTGGGGCTCTATAATTTTCTCAGCATCTAAAAAAGTGCCTCTTACATATAACTGCTCATAAATATTTCATGAATTAATTCTTACTACTTTTGTTTTGTTTTTACTACTTTTAATAATAACTATTTTATCATTAATATTGATAGAGGTTTTTGTGTATGCAATTATATGTAGAGCTGTGGAGATTACAATGAAATAGTACTAAGGTGTCAATGTAACTAACTAATATGGTGAATTAATGTAAGATAAAAATATATGCAATATTATAAAACATGCTATAGCAAGGAGGGGATGCAAGTAGGATCTAAACCATGAATGCTTTGCTCCCTAACCAGAGAACAGATTGTCTCAGCTGCTGATTTCTCATTCTTGAATCCAAGGCTTCTTGGTTCTCAGCTCCTCTGTATAAAAGAAAGATTTCCCTATTCTGCCTAGAGGCAGTTAGCTGGCCCAGCTGGATAGAGTGCTGGGCCTGAAATCAAGATCTTAGTTCAAATCTAGCTCCTAGCTAAGTGACTCTTGGCTAGTCATTTAACTCCTGTCTCCTTCCATTTCCTGAACTGTAAAATGGAGATAATAATAGCAACTACCTTTTAGGGTTGTGAGGATCAAATGAGAAAATATTTGTAAAGCATTCAGCACAGTGCCTGGCACATAGTAAGAACTTAAGAATTGCTTGCTCCCATCTCCCCTCCCTTTTCCATTCAGAGGCCATAGGAAGGCTGAATATTGTTGTGTTACCACTTTTACTCTATTTTCTACTCAGCCCCACTGTGTTAACTAGCTTTAACTGCAGCTTCTGCTATTCCTCACAAGACTTTTAAAGCAAGTCATTTAACTTTTCATTATCTCAGTTTCCTCATCCAAAAGAGGATAATCATACCTAGACTACCTAACTCACAGAGTTGTTGTGAGGAAAGTGCTTTGTAAATCTTAAAGGATTATAGAAATAGCTAAACTTAAGTGATGTAGCTCTAGTAAAAAGAAGGTGTCAAAGAATATATATTAAGACACTAGGTTAATAAAATGTAGGAATTAATAAGTGATTTCTCTGTGACTATCACATCTTGTTGCCCCCTTACTATCATTTCCAACATATGCCATGGTGAACCTCTGTCCTTAGAGGGATATGTCTGACTTCTTCAGCAGAATTTTCTTTGGGAGGATGGCTGCATTTTGTTTTTAATGCCTATCAGTTGTTTTCATTTTTCTCTTGGCATACTTTTTTTTTCCCTTCTGTGGTCATTGACAAATGAAAAGCAGTATTCTGAAGTGTTGGGAAAAGGGAAATTGTGTGGGAAGAAAAAATAGCCCTAGCTAATGTGAAATCTGAGGGAGAAATCCTGCCCTACCCAACCCCCCCATCCTTATTCCTTAATACTACTCAGGCACCTTTTCTTAGAGCAGAAAAATAGGAATTGTGACAGATTCTAACATTCATGCTTCATAGCCTTTTTGGTCAATGATCTACTCCCATTAAATTCTATAAATATACTTGGAACTATGAAATTGGTGAAAAGGGGATACTAGGCTCAAACTGTGGAATTCAGACCTAGAATAGAATTTAAAAATCTTCTACTACAACATCCTCACATTACAGGAAACTGAGACCCAAAGAGGCTGCTATTTGCTAGTAATCATATTAGAAAAAGATAAGGTCAATGGGAAATGAAGAGATCTCAATAGAGGGAAAGGGATGATAATTGAGGAGACCCATCAGATAGAGGCATATAAACTCCAGTATGAGTTTCCTGCTCCTACTTCTGATATAGTGCTATCAGATGGCATTTGAAGATAGCTAAACCATCCTCCCTGAGCCTTTTCTTCTTCAGGCTAAACATGCCCACTTCCTTCAAGATCCTACTACAGCATAGACTCAAAATCCTTCACCATCTGAATAGCTGCCCTTTAGACATCAGCCAGCTTATTGATATCCTTTCAAAATTGTAATTCCCAGAACTGAACACAATATTCCATATGTGGTCAGAGGAAGGCAGAATGCAGTGGGACAATCATCTCATTTCTAGAAGTCATGCCTTTCTTAATGCTGTCCAATATTGCATTAGTTTTTTTGGCTGCCAACTTACTTTATAAACTCATGTTTAGTTTGCAGTCCACTTAAAACCTTCCAATCATTTTTCAGACAGACTGACCTCTAACTATGTCTCATCATCCTGTACTTTTGACATTGATTTTTAAAAACTCAGTTGTAAGACTTTGTATTTAATGATACTGAATTTCCTCTTGTTTCATTCAGCCCAATATACTAGCTTATTGAGTTGTGTTTTTTTTTTGTATCCTTGTCATAATCATCTGGTTACTTACATATCCCTCCCAGCTTTATTTCTGCATGCTAATGGAGTCAGTGGGAAGTCTCAGTCCTATTCTAAAATGAAAAGGTCATCAGTAAAGTAAATTTGGGCCCGAGCAGCAAATAAAGAAACCATGTAATTCTCACCTCCAAGCCCCTGATACAATGTGATCATGGAGGTGGTGACCATTTCTATATGTATTTGTATCAACTCTGCCTAGAATAGTTAACTAGATAATAGATTGTTAATAAATATTTGTGGTTGAGCAAATGGATGATGAGAGCCACATGGCTCCAGTTACAGAGGGAGTTGTACAGAGAAGAAGCCAGAAGGTAGAGAACAAGGCAGAGAAATTTGTTTTACATTATTCTCTCTCTTCACCTTAGTTGATCATGATCCGAGCCCCGTCAAAAAGTTCTATGCATTTGCCAACTTACTGCTCACTGTATTTTGGTGACATCAGTACTTAACCAAAGTAAGCCTTTATTTTAAGAGCCCCTGCCTCCTCCTTCTCACAGGGGGGATTTGTATCTCCCAAATCTTCAACCCTTAGTCCTCTACTGAACTTTTCCAAGTCCATTTTCTTCTGAAAATATGTGACGACTACCAAGGCAATTGAGAGCACTGGCTTCTTGTGCCAAAGCCATAAATGTGCATAGTCAAAGGGAGAAGTGAACAGAGGGGTTAACAAATCAACCTCCTTGCTCTCTGCTAGGGGCATCTAGGTGGCATCTAGTGCTAGGCCTGGGATCAGAAAGACCAGAGTTCAAATCTGCCTTTAGCCACTCATGAGCTGTGTGACTATGGGAAAATCAATTAACTTCTGCAAGCCTCAGTTTTCTAAACTATAAAATAGGAATAATAATAGTTCCTACCACCCAGGGTTGTTGCAAGGATCAAATGAAATAATATTTGCAAATATTAGTACAGTGCCTGACACATAGTACAGGCTTAATAAATGCTTCTTCTCTCTTCTTCTCCCTCTGCTAAAGCTCACCTGGAAATGTCAAACTGAGCTTTTGGGGCCATAGTCTTTGGGCCAAATGGAACTACTGCACGGTCACCCACCCATTAATATGTGCGTTAGAAATTTGAAGGTATGACCTTTCCAAGACAACACTGGCCTCCATACGGAGATAAAAGAGCAAGCTAAAGTGACTGGGGAGAGGGAGGGGTGCCAGGGGCAGGGAGGGTATTACTTTTAAAAGAAGTCCTTTGTTTCTAGTTTCATTATGTTTTTGTTGGATGAACGTTGGAGCAGGTAGCCTTGTTTTAACCAAACCTTAAAGGGGAGGCACTAGCAGAAATATAACCAAATGGAAAGCATAAAGCTGAGATGTAGAGGTAATAGAGGCAAATGGGTGAGGTCTTCTCTCCCCCAATCACAAGACACAGGGCCATTCCCACTGAGCTGCTTGTGTTCTGACTCAGCATTGTATGGATGATACAAGAATCTCTTGTCCCCTGTTATGGCAGCATAGGGAGGGGGCTCAACAAAGTGGATTGGTATCCAAGACTAGATGAGCTATTCCCACATTAAACCTTAAAGGGAATGACCCTGCCTTCTGGTATCCTCTATTCCTTCTTCTCTCTTAATTATGAGGGATGTAATTCTCTCTCTCTTTAAGTTGATGAGAATGTAAGTTCTCAGATGGTAAAGGGCACCAGAGGATTTCCTTCCTGATCAATAGACATTCGCCTTTAGCATACATATATCCCAGGCAAGTGGAAAAGAAGTACACTAAGAAAACCTGAGGAAAACCCAAGGAACAAACTATTAGCAGGGGGAAGAGAGGGAAAAAATTGAATTGTAGTGAGTTTTATCAATATTCAATCTAAAGTCAACAAAGGAACTATATGTTTTTTATTAAAAAAGATAATCTTCATAAAAATATTTGTAATGATAGAGGCCCACCTAGTAAGACCAGTAGATACTCCCAAGATCAGTAGTCTCTTGCCCCAACGAACAGCTATGCTTGAAAGAAGCAAATAATTTTTTTATATACACCCACCCAAATTAGATTTTACTTAGAACTTTTAGAACTTTTTTTTTGTTTTATCAAAACCAAATGTTATATAAGTGAGTTTAACCATACACTTAAAAATGTCCAAATAGATCTATAGTCTCATCTATGTAGGAATTACCTTCAATGGCAATAGAATCCAATCCATCCATTTCTGCCCATCTCTGTGTGATGGTACCAGCCATTTAGAACAACAATGGCAAAAAAAAAAAAAGAAAAGGGTAGACAGCTCACCTCCTCTCCATTTTTCATCACAATTAAATATGAGCAATTTGGCTTTCTATAAAGAATAACTTAACACAATCCAAACTGGAAATCAAGGAACAAGAGCTTTCTATAGAGCCTTAGGAAGGGGAGCTAAGGGAAAGCCCAGAGCATAGATATTACTTCTTGGCATCCAAATTCCCACAAGTCTTGTCTTTGATCCCTGATGCCCCAGGTTCTCCTAGGACTCCCTGTTCTTCAATAACCACCATATTCCCCTTTAAGGCTCTATTTCACTCTTCTCCATCTACCCTTAAACAAATATAGTCCAAAAATTAATTTCATTTTAGTTATTAAAATTCATAAAAATACATTCAAAACAAGACCAGCAGCATAAATTTACTAAGAAGCAGTTGCCATTTTTCCAAAGGAGATTACAGAGTTCAAGAACCAACAGTAATTTCTGTCTGCCCCATTTTCAGCCAGGTAATATCTGACTAAGAAAAGAAAAAAGAAGTATGTGTTCTCTGATTTCCACCTGCTTTAACCATAATCAATTTTCCTACTCAATTTTCTTATTCAATTTTGCTGCTTTAGAATGGGGTATCTTAACTACCTTTCCTTAACTACCTTCCCTGAAAGGGTCAAGTCCTTGCAAAGAATTTCTCCCAATTCAGTGAACAAAGACCCAGATGTCAGAATGCTTGCGCTGTGGGACAAAACCACTTTTAAAGATTTTCTAATCCTTCCAGATTGCTACTTTTCTAGTTGTTTCTATTACAGGGAAAATATTGGTATTAATTAGATACTCTCAAAAGAACTTAAAACCACCTTCTGTTTCTAACTGTTGATAATGCAGATATATTTAACTATATTTAGTGATTATAATTAGGAAGGTTTCCCACATTTAATGATAAATAATGCATTCTAGTGGGGTTTTTTTTTTGACATTTTGCATTGTAGAAGTGACCTCTCTCTCTCCAATAGTGTCTGATTTGATGTAATTTAACCATCATGGAGCTTCTCTATTCTGCACAGTCTGGATCTGGTGCTGAAGCCAAATTTAAGCTTTATACTGGTTATCAGAGCCCAGTGCTGACTGAACCTGGTGGTCCCAGCCTATTAACAGTCTCAGTCTGGTATTATGTTACAAATATAATGTAATGTATACATAGAGCTCAGTGAATCTGTTAATTATCTAAAAGTGCTAGCTAGAGTCATGCCCTGAACATTGCTGGGGGTCTGATGTAGCTTCAGTCCAATTATAAGAGCTAGATAAAGGTATGACCTAGGAAGACCAGATGACAGTACAGAACTGTATTTAAGACTGTAAATTTGTAGCCTTGGTATCTATTATCTTGTAGAAATATTACCCAGTGTTTCGAGGCTGTTGGAGTTATTTCCTAGTGTCCTTGTCTCGATAGCATTGTATATTACTCACTCAGTCTGATTGAGATGTAGCTTGGACTATGACCTTTGCTTAATACAATCTCAATTTAAGGGCATAGTCGGATGGAGTTATTATTATTACCCAAAAGTCAAGTTGGGAAGAGGTGTGGATCTGTGGTCTGTGCCCAATGACAGTGTTGTCCAGCGACTGAGTCTTATGGGAGATTTTGGCTAGAGATCTGGGACTTGTAGTTTTTTTTCTTCATCATACAGGTTTAATGGAGGTGTAGCCTGGGCAATGAGATGATAATCAGGAGGTGAAGGACATGGGTCCTGATCATTGGGGCTAGGTGAAGGTGTTTGGTATTGATGTTGTCTGTTGGTTCAGGAACACAAAAGATAATGACAATCTTGACCTACAAGAAGTGTTACTTGTGGATTAGTATCCAATGCATCCACAACTTGGTGGTTGAGTCCAGTGAATTTATATTCTGGTGATTCAAGTCTGGTGATTTGAACTGCATAGAAGTGAGACCCCATGGTCGAGAATTAATGAAGTCCTGCCCTGGGTTATACAGGAAGAGCAGAATTATAGTCTGAAGTCCAGGGCTCTATACACTTTGTTTCACAAAGCCTAGTAGGCAAGATCCAGTATTTTTGTACCTTGTTAGCCTAGGACTAGTAGAATCACGTTCAGGTGATCCACTCCTGACAGGTTTGTAGGGATATAGCCTGGTAATCATGGCTTTATGGTGGAGTGATCATGTGCCCCATTCTAAAAAGCTAGGTAGTAACTCAGTGATAGCTGATAATTAAGATATTGCCAAGGATGAATACTAAGGTAGGTCCCTAACACAGAACTAAATAGATGCCAAAGGTTAATCACCAGGCTAAAACCTTACCTGCCTTGAAGCTTGATAAGTCATCTTGAGGTCCTAGCTTAGTGAAGTTATCACTAGGGTCACAGTGTCAGACTAATGGTGAGGAAAGGCTAAGGGAAATAGGGGTCTGATATAGTCTCAGTCTTTCGGTCCATGACATTGGACCTGTGGTCTAGTGGTCAAAACTCAGAAGAACAAATCAACTTGATGGGTTTGAACTGCTAGTCAAGACCCCATAGGTCTTTGTTTTTAGGGCTCAGTAAAAACTTGGCGTGATCATTGAGGCTGAGTGATGTTTAGGCCTGATAATATGGGCCCAGAACAGCTTGAGTCTATTGTTCTGAACATAGTGATAGGGCTACCCAGTTGAGTCTAGTGGGGCATCATTCTCATCATCAAAGTTGTCTAGGCCCTTATGGCCTGCTCTCAGTGAAACTACAGCCCATACCTCAGATATCAGTGAATCCTCAGTCAATTACTATAAAATGTAAGTTCCTTGAGCGAGGGACAGCTTGCCCTTTTTTGTTTTTGTTTTTATTTTCTCAGCACTCAGCATAATGGCTAAGATACAGTAAGCAATTAATAAATGTTTGTTGAATGAATGAATGGAGGTTAGTGTTGCCATGGCCTGGACTTTGTGGCCAAGTGGCACCTCAAGCCAAATTTCCAAAATCATTTGTGTTTTGGTTCAGTGGGCAGCATCCATTGAAACCTCAGCCCAATGGAATTGGGGCCCTAATATCAAAACCTGGTGCAACCTCCGTATTCTCATTGTGACTCATAAATATTATCTGAGGGTGAAGGCCTCAGATGGACTTAGGTAGGTGATCAGGATCAAGGAGAGACATGGTTGCATATCATCTGGGCCAAAAGTAAATATACTGTAGTAATTCAAACATGTTGGAGTAATGTCCTTGTTGGAGACTTGCCTTGGTGGAGACTTGTCCTGGTGGTTGGGGCTTGACTAAAGTATGGCTCAACAGGGTAGATATGACAAAACCTGAGACCAGATGATTCTTTATCTCATGAATGCTCAGCCTCTGAGAACTTAGCTGTCAATGTCTCATGAACTCTCAGCCTTATGACTAGGACCTAAATGAGGTATGTGGGCTCAGTCATAAAGACAAAACAAGATTTCCATCTGCTGGTCTGTACCTGATCAAGTTATGGTCTAAAGATTTATGGATAGTGAAACGTTAGCCCCATGATTGAGGCCTGGCAAATGTTTAACTTGGTGGTCAAAGTGTAATGGTATCCTATACATGTTATTATCTTTGAAATCAGATGCCACAGAGGTAGCACAAAGGTAGACTCAGCCCAGTGTTCCAAGCATGGTGAAGTATCAGATTTCCTTTGGCCCAGTGTTTGAAACCTGGTGATGCTATAGCTACTTCCTAGCCTGGTGGTTGGGACTTTGTGATGACACAGCTGTGGCTATAAAATAGTGTTTTGGACATGATGAAAATGCATTTGCGGCCTTGAGGCTGTAATTGGGTTATGATGGTGCATCATAGCTCCTGGGGTAGGTCTAGGTAATGGAATAATGAGAAGTTGCCTTGGAATAGAATTCATAAAACATTGGCTTTGAAACTTTGACTTATGACCCAGGTCTGATGTTTTTCAAGCTGTTGCCATAGACCAATGTTTGGAATAAAATGATGGTGAAACAATATTCTTAGATGGAATTTGCATCATCCCAACAGAGCAACTGTGACTCTGACCAGGTACCTGCAACATGGTGAGCCTGGTGACTAGGACTAGCTAGGGTAACAGTATTCTTGGCTTGGTAGTTAAGAACAAATTTATTTCCCTAGTCCTATGATCCATGCATGACATAAACTCAGTCAGGTGTCCAGGGAATGGTAAAGATTGGAGGCACTAACTAAGGTATGGTATATTCTGAGCCAGTGGTCACAGTCCTATAAAATCTTATAAAGAAAATCAGGCTCTGGATTCCCCGGCTAGGGTCAAGTAGAGGTATAATATTTTAATCAAGGGATATTAAAGGCAGAGCTGTTAACCTAGCCCTAATGTTAGGGAGTTTGGACATAATGATAAGTCTCTAGCATGGTTAGAGGGAGGGGGCACTAAGATTAGCAATAACAATTGAAACTGTATAATCAAAATATGGCAGATTAATGTCACCCTTATTGCCCAGTGATCATGATAGGATAAAAATACATGATTTTAGCAGATTCCTGAGGCACAGTAAGAGCACAGATATGATCCTTTCATAAAGACTGGGTGATGATTGGGTATTTCAGTCCTGGTGGTTGAGGCAGCGTGTGAATCTGAGTTCATCCTAGTATAGAATTCTTGTTTCCATATTAGTGCAATCTGATGCAAGGGAAGTAGCAACATCTGGTGATAGATGCCTTTTGGAGGGAACCAAACCTAGACTACTGTTCCACAAGAGCCTGTGTGAGTGTAGGCAAGGAAACACCATACCTAAAGTATGTCTAGGAAAAGGCGTCTGTGGAATAGGGAATGATGGAAGAGATGGTAAGATTTCATGATAGTAATACCTTTCATTAGCACAGAATTCTACAATTTTCAAAGCATATATGCACACACACACACACACACACACACACACACACACACAGAGAAATTCTTCTGTCCACATGTCCAGGAGTTTCTGAATTCCCTTCTCATGAATCCAAAAGAAAAGATGGGATCATTGTCTCTAACTAAAAAATATATCAGATAAGACAGAAGTAGACACCTTTCAAATACATCAGGGGGTCAATTCCCTATCAAAGACAAAAAAATTATGGATAATTTTTCTGTTGCCTCTTTTGAGATTTCCTTAGAGACATTGGAAATATGACATATCTCCTTTGCCCACTGTGCTGTGACTCTTCATGGATATTTCTTCTGTAAATGGCTGTTGACTTCCAAATGTTTGTCTCCTCCAAAATTAGTGATTATTGCCAAGCACAAATTCAATTCATTTTACCCTTACTGGTCCAAAGACTGAGTGAGAAGATAATAGAAAGGCTACTATGAGAGGTTAAAATTACCATGATGGCTTACAGGAGGCATATGATGACATACACCTTTGTCTGAGGCTCTTGAAAGAAAAATTTCACATCTATTTCCTCATCAGAACTGGGAGGAGACATGGATATGGTCAAAAATTGTACTTACCAAAGATCATTCATTCATTAATTCACTGATTATAAGGATACCTATTTAGGATACAGGAAACAAAACAGACCACATAACTAGATGGCATGTATCAACTAGGCCGATGAATAGGACATTCTGCATGCTCCGCAGAATAATCTGTTCATAGATGTCATTTTTTTATTTTCCCTTGAAGGGGAGATGGAACTGATGGTGTTATTGACAGTTTTAATAGAGTTAGCCTCCCCTCTCCCAATGGTGTTGATCTGTTATACTTTAATTATGTAGTTTCTCTATTATGCACAGCCTGGATCTGATTTGGGGGCTCAGATTTAACCTAATTTTGGTGATTAGAGCTCAGTGCAATTTCAAATTTGTGGTCATGGCTTGTTGAAACTTCAGTGTCGTGGCTGGGACCGAGTGGAGCTATGGTTCTGTTGTTGGAGTTCAGTAGAGCTACTGTGTGATTGTGTAGATCTATTGAAGCTATGTCCTGTGTGTGGAGTCTGTGGCACTTTTAGCCTTATTTTCAGTTCTTCAGGGAAGTGTGACTAGTAGGTGGAGAAGTGGTCTAGTAGTCTATGTCCTGTGACATTATTGCCTAGTAATTCAAGTCTATTAGAGATCTGGCACCAGTGGAATCATTTCCCAGTTATATATAGGTCTTACGGCAGTGATAGGGTGGTGATCAGGCAGGGTAGAGATGGGTCCTAATTGTCGGAGTAGGTAAATGTGTAATCAGGATGTTTGGGCTTGGTGGTAATGTTGTCCATTGGTTCAGGCCCATTGAAGATATGGACAAATGATACAAAACTGTTCAAGGTACTGTCTGTGATCTGATATTTAATACAATCCCAACCTATTTGTTCAGACCAATGAATGTATATTCTGGTGGAACAGGTCTAGTGGGCTAGAGGAAGTGTGGGCTAGGATTCAAGGCCTGGGGTGACATCTGCCTGCTAGTTATTGGAATTTTGTGGATGTATGGCCCATGGATTAGTGTCAGGTAGAGACATGCCTGGTGGTATGAGAAGGGCAGAGATATGACCTGAAATTCAGAGCTTCATGCAGCCATGCTTCAATGTTCTATGACTAGTGGAGTTCCAATTCCATAAAAGAGGCCAAGTGGAGCCCTGCCCGAGTGACCTGGCCAAGTGGAAGAGTAATCTTAGGTAGAGGACCCAGTGGAACTAGGGCTTGGCATTTGGGGCCCAGTTGAAGTAAGATACTATAAGCAAGTCCCAGTGTTTCCTCATTTTGTTGGTCTAGGTCTTTTGGAAGCATGATTAAGTGTTCAAGGCCTGATAGAGATGTGATTTGGTGGTCATAGGCCTATGCCCATGAAGTCTGGCAGAAGGAGCCCCATAAAGCCTCTGAATTAGTATTTGAAACACAGCTAAGCTGTGGCATGTAAATCAAATACTTGTTTCTGGTATAACCTGGGGGTCATCATCTAGAGATCTACTAGTATGGAAACTGATGGTTGAGATAGTAATGAACCTTTTTCTCATTGTCTGGGTCTGAGTTTCAGAGCACAGTGTAGCCTCTCTCAGTGTTTTGGTCCAAGTCCAGTGGATGTCAGGGTCCAGTAGAAACTCAGGTTGATGTTAGGGACCTAGTTTAGTTTTGGTCTGGTAGTTGGGTCCAGTGAATCTATATCCTGGTGGTCAGGGATAAAATTAGATTTGCAGCAGTTATAAGGCCTAGTACTACTGAGTTCAGGAAGTCTGGGTCCAGTGCAGCCTCAGCCTGATGTTCCAGGCACAGTGATTTGATGACCTACTTGTAAAGGTTAGTGGAGCGTCAAACTGTTGATCAAGGCTTACTGGGTTTCTGGCTCTGTGACCTTTTCTAAGACCTCACCTCACAGCTTAGCACAAATTAAGTTTGATTGTGAAGAATTATTCCTACTTTGGCCTGGGTTTTGGTATCAGGTGAAGCCTCGGGTCAGAAGTCCAAGCCCACTGGAGTTAAGCACCAGTGATCAAAGTCCAATTAAAACCTCAGTGATCCAGTTATAGAGGTGTTTGACCTGGGAGGCAAGACCTGTAGCATTCATGTAGTGGTTGAGAGCTATAACTATTACAGAAGGTAAAGGCCTGTTATGTAGCCCCAACATTGTTTAGAATTCAGTGAAGTCTTAGAACTGTGGTCTTAGTGTTGTTTCTTTCTTAACAGTCTCAATACAAATTTACTCCTGATTTGCCATGATTGTTATTCTCGTGTCTTAGCCTGGTGGCTACCCAGCCTAATGATTGGGACCTGATTGAGGTATGCCCCATTACTTAAGGTAAGACAAGGCTTCCATCTATTGGTCAGTACCCAAAAAAGCTATGGACTGAAGATTTACAGCTGGTGGCACTTGTGCCCTATAGTGGAAGACTGATGAATGTTTAGCTTGACCATAGTGTGGTGACAGCCTATATGTGTTCTTGGCCTTGTAATCAGGGCCAAATAGAGCCTCTGGCATATAGTCAGGGCATATGAAGAGTGTAGAGGTCTCTTGGCCCAGTGTTCTAAGCATGGTGAAGGATTAGCTGTTCTTCTGGCCCAGTGATTGAAGCCTGGTGATGCTGTATCTATTTCCTGGCCTGGTGGTTGGGACCTAGTGATGGCACCTCTGTGGTTGTCACCCATTGTCTGGGGCATGGCAAGCATGCAGTTGTGGCCCTGGTGCTGTGATCTGGAAGTAATGAAGGTGCAGTACAGGCCCTGGAGTGGTGGTCAGGGTACTGCAAAGATGCTGCTGTGGCACAGAGGTTAGGAAGTGATGGCTCTGAAACTTTGGCCTTGATCTTGTGGTCCAGATCTAATGTTTTTTTTTTCATTTTTGGTCCTAGATCAGATTTTGGCATCATAGTAATGAAGTTTTTGCCTTGGAACCAAAGTTAGGACATGACAGCTTAGAAACTTTGACCTTGATATTGTGGTCCAGATCTAATGTTATTAAAGTTGTGGCCCTGGACCAAAGCCATGGCATCTTAGCAATGAAGGTGTGGCCTTGCAGCAGACATAATAGCTTTGAAAGTCTAGTCTTCATCTTGTAGTCCAAGTCTGATATTTTTTAAGCTCTGGCCTTAGACCATGATAGTTCCTTAGTTGATGTTAATGGAATGGTGGTTGTGGACAACTAGATGTGCCTAACCTGATAAATCTTGGGAAGGTAGACCTCTCCTGAGGGAATTCTCACCCTGTGGTCCCAAACCCAACAGGACCTCAGCTCTATGACTAGGGCCTAGTAGAAGCGTAGCAATGGTTACCCTGATATTAAATAACAGCGCCACATTGCCATGACTGGTGCTAAGGCAACCTAAGTGCAAAACTGTGGCATTGTCATGGTTTGTGAGTTATAGGGATTGTTTAGTAATACTCTGGCAATTAAGATAGGGTAATAGTATACCCATTCCCTGGTATTCATGATGCTTAGAGCAGCTGTGGCTAGATATTAAGTACACAGAGGACAGAGTTATGTTCTTGTGCAAAGACAAGGTAAATGATTCAGTATTTCTGGCCTGATGGTTAGCCATCAACTGATGTTCTTTTTTCCCAAAGTGGTGTAATCTGATGCAGGCACAGTGTAATAGTGCTGACTCAGCCTGGTGACAGAGGTTTTTTTAAGGAAATTGGACCAAGGCTGCTGCTGAAGAAGAGACTGTGAGTGAGGATAAAAAAAAATATTACCCATACAGCATGTATGGGAAAGGCAACTGTGGAATAAGAGATACATGGAAGGGATAAAATAATCTAATGATGGCAACATCTTATGTTGCTATAGCACATAAGTTTTCAAAGCAAAAAGAATATAGAGACTTTTCTCTCTGCATGCCCAGGAGGGCCCATAACGTGTTTCTTGAGAAACTCAAAAGAATGGACAGGTTTAGCATCTTCCTAACTGCAAAGGGTTACAAAAATAAGACATAAAATCAGAAATTTTAAATACCTACTAAGGATCAGCTACATTTAAAAGAGAAAATCTGTTCATTTAATTTACCTATTTTATCCTCCTTTTAAATCTCTATAAGAGAGATTAGAAATATGTCCCACATCATCTTGGCCCACTCTTCTCTTGTGTTGTGGTTTTTCATGTATTATCTACTTCTAGATGTTTTTCTCCCCCATGGCAGGTAATCATTGCCAGGTACAAGTTCAGGCCAGTTTACCCTTATAGTCACAGGAAGCTCAGAGTCTGAGTGGGAAAATAATGAAAAGGCTGATAAATGATGTGAAGGTGTAAGCCTATATTAGGCATATAGGAGACTAAAAATGTAGCATGTTTTTTTTTCCTCTGAGGCACTTGGAGGACAAATTTTATACTGATCTCCTCCAAAAACCTGGACAGAGGCGTTGGTATGGCTAGTCGCTATGGTTACCAAAAATTCCTTATTCCTCATACATATGACAGCCCTTTGGGATTTAGGAGACACAAATTAAATACACTGTAAACTAGATGCCATGTGTGAACCAGGCCACCAAATGGGATTTTATCTCATCTGCTCCAGGAAAACCTGCTTATAGATGCCACATTTTAATTTTTTTCTGGAGGGTAGAAATGATGATGTTGCTCACAGTTCTAGAAACGACATGCTCCTCAATCCTTCCCCCACAGCTGGTATATGGTTACTTATAATTTAAACATCATGTTACTTTTCTATTCTGCACAGTCTGGGTCTGGTGTTGAGACCCAGAGAGTCTCATCTTGGCAGTCACAACTCAGTGCAGCTTCAGCCTGGTGGTCATATCCTGTTGGCTTTAACATCTGGTATCTGGAACCATGGCAGAAGAATAGTTAGAAGACATTTGAGACTTGTAGCACGATTGCCCAGTTGTTCAAACCTGTTGGAGGTGGGCTTTTGATATGATGAGATCTGTCACAGCTTTAGCCTTTTTGTCAGAACACATAAATGTGACTCTTCAGTGAAAACTGGGTAGAGGAGTGCTCTGGTGGTTTGGGCCTTGAGATATAGCTGCTGAGTGGTCTTTTTCTGGTGAGGGTGTGACCTCAGCATTGGAGTATGGTATGGCCTCTGACATGTGGTCAGAACTGGGCAGAGCTGTAGCCTTGTCTCTGCCCAGTGGAAGAATTGCCATGCTTGTCTTGGATTATTGGAGTTGCATCCTGGTGGTTTGATCCTGGTGACATTGTTACCCACTGCTTCAGGTCTTGTTGATACATGGCTCAGTTAAAGTGTTACTGAGTTGTCTGTGCCTGTTGGGGTTGGGGCCTACAGTCTAATACAATTTCATTCTGATGGTCATAGCTAATTGAAGGTATGTCCTGAGGATTAGAGCAGGATAGAGGTTAAGGTCTGCACCTTAACATTATTGCCCAGTAGCATAGGCAGGATAGGAACTTGTCTTCAAGATCTGGAACTGGTGGAATTGTTCTCCAGTCATACAGTTCTGGTGGCTATATGGCCCGGGTAATGAGTTGATGGAAGCATGGAAGTAGGGCTTACTTGTTTGGTTAGGCAGATGTATATAGCCTGAACACTGGGATTTGATAAAGAGATTGTCCCATGATTCAGGCCCATTAAATGTGTAGATAAATAATCCAGAACTATAGGAAATGTTGAGCATGTTTTGTTATCCAGTACAACCTTAACCTGCTAGTTCTTATCCAGAGAATGTGTTTTGGTAGCCTAGGCCTACTGAAATGTAGAGTAGGGACTTGGCTTGAGTCAGCATTTGCATAGTGTTCAGGATTTAGTGGAGAGATGTTCTGGTGATCTTATTCCAGGGATCCAGGTCTAGTGTAGTTCTTGCTAAATGACTGACCAACAGAGCCTTTGCCTGATAGTCCAGCAGCAGTAATAGCTGACATTTATATAGTGCTTTAAGGTTTGCAAAGTGCTTTACATTCATTATCTTGTTTGACTTAGATTCAATGGAGAAGTGACCTTGTATTGTGGGAACCTCAGTTCAGTGTTTGGGACCCATTGATATGAGGGCTTATAAGAAAACTTCAGTGTTTTTCACTTTGAAAGCAATATTGGTATTCAAGGCCATGTAGAGCTATGCTTAGTGGTCACGATTATGTGCCACTTTGGCTTCCATATATGCTGTATACAATGTTTGAGATACAGTAGAGTTAAGGCCACAGGTCAAAAGCTGGTGGTCACAAAGCCTGAGGTACACAATCGGTGGCAGCCTCAACCATACGCTGAAGAATTAGTGAGGGTGTAGCTTGTTGTTCAACACCAAGGAGAAATCTGAACTCCTTACTCAGACCTAATGTACATATGGCTCCTAGTGGAGGATAAGACATATGGTAGAAGCAGCTTAGCATTATGCAGTCCACAGTGCAGCATTAGCCATCCTTCTGGCCCAATGTTTAAAACCTGGTATACTACAGCTATTACCTGACCTGGTGGTTAGGCCCTAGTAATGGCACCACTGTAGCTGTCACCCATTGTCTGGGGAATGTTGAGCATACAGTTATGGTCCTGGTGCTGTGATTTGGAAGTAATGAAGGTGCAGTTAAGGTCTTAGAGTGGCTGTCAGGGCATTGTAACAGTGAAGATGTTGCCCTGGGATGGTGGTTAGGACATGATGGCTTTGAAACTTTGGCCTTCACGATTTAGTCCTAATTTCTTTTTTTTTTAAGCTGTGACCCTGGACCAGTGGTCAGTACAAGGTAATGTTGCGACTGTGGCCTTTTGCTAGCACTGGTCCTATGTCTAGGCCTCAGCCAAGTTTCAGCTAGCAAGTTGACTGGGGCTTTTAGGCAATCAGCCTCAGTCTGTTATTCTAGACACAGTGATGGGATGACCCAGTTATCAGTTTTAGTGGAGCCTGCAGGCTCACTGGGTCTCTGGCCCTATGGCTTTAGCTCAGTGAAGCCTCACTCACAGCTCAGAACCCATTATAGATTTAGTCTGACTATTGGGGTGTGATTGGGGGAGGAGGAGAGGAATGTCAATCCTGGCATAACCTGGGTTTTAGGATCATGCACAGCCTCAGTCCAGAAGTTTAGGCCTACTGAAAGAGTATATCAATGGCCAAAGTCTGTTGAAATTATGACAGTGCAATGGCACAGGCCCAATAGTTTGTGACCAGAGGAGTCAAGACCTAGCACAGCTTTCTGTAAAATGGTTGGGACCCATAAATATGACAAAAGGTCAAGACCAAATATAGATTCAACCTAGCAATTGAAACCCAGTGGAATCTTGCAACTCTGGGTTTAATCAAGTGCAGAATTGCCCCTGGTAATTTAAATCTATAGCAACTGGTCTAATATTTGTTCTCTGGTGGAATCTTGCCATGGTGGTTGGGGCAAAGTTAATAGGTGACCCAGCTGATGAGGTATAATAAAGCATGAAAACAGGAAGCAATTTCCAAAGAAAACTCAACTCCTGGCTTAAGTTGCAGTTTAGCTAGGTGGTCAATGCCTATTAGAGATCTCAACTGGTTGTTGGGGTCTGGGGCAGCCTCATCCTGGTGGCTTAGGCTTGGTGACTGCAAACTGAGGAGTGACCCAGAAGTTAAGGAAAGGCAAGACTTCTATTTACTGTCCAGCACCTGATAAAGTAGTAGACAGAAGATTTAGGGCTAATGGAACTTCAGTCCCATAGCTGGGGCCCTGGTGAATGTTTAGCTTGGGAGTCATAGTATGGTGATATCTCAGATGTGTTCTTGGCTCTGTAATCAGGGCCTGGTGGAGCCTTAAGCATATGAAGAGTGCAGAGATTGCATTGGTCTAGTATTCTAAGCAGGGTGAAGCATCAGCTATTCTTCTGGCCCAGTGTTTGAAACCTGTAATTCTATAACTTTCTCTTGGCCTGGTGGCTAGGAACTGATGATGGCACTGTTGTGACTGTCATTCAGTGTTTGAGGCATGGTGAGCATGCAGTTGTGGCTCTGGTGCTGTGATTTGGAAGTAATGAGTACAGATCCTGGCATAGTGGTCTGAGCATTGCCTTGGAACAGAGGTGAGGAAATGATAGTTCTTCAACTCTGGATTTGATTTCATATTCGAGATTGAATATTTTTAATATTTTTATACCCAACCAATCATTGGGAAAAAATGATGTTTCAACAAAGTAATAAATAATTATTGAACATTTATTATGTATTCTGCTATTTTAATGATGTTATTAATTGTCTCAATTATTTTTTAAGTAAGTCTGTCATGTATCTGCAAATATGGGTAATTTTGTTGTCTTTTTGCCAATTACACCTTTAGCTTCTTTCTCTTGTCTTATTGCTAATTTATTATTTGTGTAATTATTGCAAATAATAATAGGGAAAAGAGGATACTTGCTTTTTCTCTGCATTAAATGAGTAAATTTCTAACACTTCTTGATTGCAGAGTGAAGGAGAGTATCATGGAATAATAAGAGAATGTAATAATTATTACATTCATATGCATTATTATATGTATAGATGATATATATAACATATATGTTATACATACATAACATATATCCATGTAATAATGCATGGAATGTAAAAAGATTGAGAAATTGTGAAGTTAAAGAACTTGAGGGTACATTAGCATGGATATTGTAGGTCTCCTAAACAAGGACAGAATTTGGGAGGGAAAGGAACATGGTTAACCAGGTTTTAAACTCTGTAAGAAAGAAGGGAGAATGACCTGGAGGTTGTTATTCACTTACCATTATCATCTGGATTAGATAGAAAATATTGATATTGTGAACTTCAAAACAAAGATGGCTGAATTATGGTGGTAAAGGGAGAGCTAAGAAGTGGCAGTTGGGGTAAAGAATATTATAACTCCTCCTTCAGGACAAGTGTGTCAGGAAAGTGTGGGTAAAGCCAGTGGTAGAGAGGCCAGGGATTTAACATCTTCAGAGGAAAACCAGGTTTCACTTAGGGCTAAGTAGATGGAAGAGGTGTAAGAGAAAGAGATCTAGGATTAAAGAAACTTTGTTCACTATGGAACAGGAATTCCAGAGGGCCCAGTAAAAGGGGTGAACAAGTTTGAAGTTGAATTTGGGCAAGATAAAGTTGAGGAGGATGGAGATGAAAGAATAGAATGTGCAGATCTTATTTACACAGTTATTGTATACAAGGATAGGAAGAGAACTATGTGGTTGGAAACTGTTAATGATAGGAGTAGTAATAAGTGGTAGATGAAAAACAAAGCTCATAGTGTACAAGGTATGCATGGACTTTGGATACAAGGATTTATTTATTCCCTCTTGTTTACTTGTCCTGTGAGGCAAGAGAAGAGGGTCAGTGATACAGGAACCCTCCATACCCCTAGGGAATTTTGCCCTGAATGCTGAATGTGTGTGTGTGTGTGTGTGTGTGTGTTTGTGTGTGTGTGAGCATTTATTATGAACCTATTATGTATCAGGTGTTGCTGTTGTTAGAATGAAGGAACAGCAACAACCAGGAATTATGTATGCTAAGTCCTGGGAATACAAAGAAAGGGAAGAAGGGGAAAAAATAGTTCCTGACTCCTGGATTAGTTTTGTATGCTGTTACTTCCCAGACTAATCCATGTGTAGTGTTCCCTCTTGTTCTTGTCATTACCCCACTTTAGGTGGAGCTTTGGCTACTGGTTAGAAGCAAGAGAAAATTGACATACAGAAGTGAGATAATATTTAATATAATACAATGCAGTAAAAATTTATTAAGCACTCATTATATACCAGGCATTGTACTAAGTACTGGGAGTATAACAAGAAAAAGAAAGACAGTCTTTGCCCTCAAGGATCTTATAACATAATGAGAGAAGACAACATACAAAAGGAAGCTGAGTGTACCTAGTGGAGGGAGTGGGGCATTATGATGGTAGAGCCAAAACCAAGTAGTGCCGCTTGTAAGAAATGAAGAGTTGGCTGGGAATTTTGAGCCCTCTATAATGGGAGGCTTTGAAAGGAGGTTTGCTCCACCCTCCAGCCCTCCATTCAGAGGAGTAGAGACAGCTTTGGGTACTGATGAGGTAGAAGTACCAAAAGTGAAGCAATCTTCAAGATGATGGGTTTCCTGAAAATGAGCTTATCTTTGGGTAGAGATGGGAAAGGGAATTTTGATAGAGTTGAAACCAAGCATAATGAATAGCTGGTGGGAAGTGAAGAAATTGTGACATGAGAGAGTTGCTAAAGACAAGGGCTTGGAGACTGAGGGGAAATGGGACAAACCACTCAGCCATCAGCACCTCAACTAACAGAAATTTTTCTCCACATTTTTCTTTCTTTTTCCTATACCCCTCCCCAGTAGCAGCCAGAAACAGAAGCAGTAAGGAGTTTTCTGACAGCAACAGGAAAAGAAAGTATCAGAGGCAATTAGGTGGTTCAGGATAGAACACTGGACTGGAATCCAGAAAACCTGAGTTAAAATCCATCCACAGAACTGTGTGACCCTGGGCAAGTCACTTAACTTCTGTCTACCTTGGTTTCCATAAAATGGGGATAAAAAGAGCATCTACCTGACAAGGCTGTTGTGATAATACTATGGTTATATTTATAGGGAGATATTTACATAGCACAATGCCTGGCACACAGTAAGTGTTTAGTTGTTCCTTACTTCCCATGCTCTATGCCATTAAGAAAAATTGAAATCCAGATACGAATCATCCATCTAAAAACTGGCCTTAATATAAATGTGTCAACTATCAGTTAGCAGGTGGTGTTGTTTCCTAAACTCCACTTTACTAGTGCACATTAAGTTGATGTGGGAAACTAAAAAACAAGGCTGTGCCTTTCTTAGAACTGCTGTGTTTTGAATATTGTATGAGAGGCAGCACGTCGCTGTGAGGTGAACATTTTATTATACATTGTTTTGTTGCTTTTATTGCTGCTCTGCTAAGAACAAAACACAGCATGTTAAGCATATTATTTTTCTCTGTTTCTGTGAAGACGCAATTACATTAGAACAAGGTTATATGACCATCTGACTAGGGATCAGTGAAATATAGTAAAATCAGGGAATAAGTGGGAATTTTCTAATAGAATGAGGAATCAGATTTTAGTCTGATTGGGCAGGTCTACACTCTCCACACCCATTATAACAACTTGGCATAGTCACAAAGACAGAGGCATGGTTAGGGAGGATCAAGTATATATAGAAAGTTATTTATCTTATAAGAACCATAGAGAAGTCAGCATTTTCCCACACTTCTGCTAAGTGGGGTTGAGTTCCATAACCACTATATCAGGAATTATTAAACCGAAGTCTATGAACTTATTTTTTTTAATTTATAATTGTATTTCAATAAAATTAGCTTCCTTCTTAATGCCATATATTTTATTTTATGCATTTAAAAACATTATTCTGAGGAGTCCATAAGTTTCATCAGATTGTCAAAGGGGTCCATGACACACATAAAAAGTTTAAGAACCCCTGTACCAGAGTAAGTGTAGTAAGGCCTTTCTGTGGAACAGAATAAGGTTAGTGGCTAACAATGCCACCCGGTGGTTAAACTTGCTAATTTGCTAATAAGAAGGGGAAAGAAGACTACAACCAAGTAGCAAATATGCAGGGTGAGGTTTCTAAGTCTCCTTCTTATGGTTGTTTGTCCTTCCTTCTGGAAGAAGGCCAATGACATCATGAGGGTGATGTCTTGACTTGTGAATGAATTGGATTTGAGTGAGCTGCACAAAGTCATCAGCCTCACTCTCTTCTCCAGAGTCATTGCAGTCCAGTGGCAAGACAAGAGTCAAGCCAACCGGCAATGCCCCAGGGATGCAGTGAATTTCCCTTGCCTTTTTAAATTAAGGTCTTTCCAGGTCTCAGTTTGTCTGAGGCAAACCCATTCAATGACTAAGGACTAAGTGAGAATTGAGATAAAATATGGCTTAGTATGCCATCACAAAAATATCATTCTGGAAGGGGAAGACCTCAGAGTTTCTGTCCAGAACAGAAAAAAAAAATGTGCCATTTGTACTTACTTAAAACCAAATAATAAGTCACAAAAGCTTGAGCTGGAGCCTATTATTGGCCGTTCCATGAAAGCCAGAATGATTTGGGTTTTAGAGAGGGACCACATGTGGCAAAGGGGATGGGAAGGAGAAGGGGAAGAAATAGCAGCATTCTCGAACTGGAACTAGCAGTTTGGATTCCTAGAGGGCTGCTACTACTCACAGACTGTTGCTCATCAAGAGGACCAATTACATCACAAAAATGATGTCTTGACTTTCAAGTGAATTCAACTTAAGTGAGCCAGAGCTGTGCAAAGTCATCAGCCTCACTCTTTCTTCCAGAGTCATCACAGTCCAGTGGCAAGGCAAGAGTCAAGATGACTGACTGGCAGTGGCCCAGCAGTTTCTAAGTCAGTCAAGATAGAAAGGTAGAAGTTTGGTGGTCATGGTGGAAGGGGAGTGGAAGACTTTGGTGACAGGTTTTGCAGTGAGGCGGTGCAGTGGATAAGTTTTGGCCTGGGGTCAGGAAGATTCATCTTCCTGAGTTCAAATCTGGCCTTAGACACTTACTAGCTGTGTGACCCTGTGCAAGTCACTTCATGATTTGCCTCAGTTCTTCATCTACAAAATGAGCTGGAGAAGGAAATTGCAAACCACTCCAGTATCTCTGCCAAGAAAAGCCCAAATGGGGTCATAAAAAGTTGGACATGATGGAAGTGACTAAACAATAACAACTTGCCTCACTGACTTGTCAAATCTTATAAGCTAGACTCTATTTTGCAAACAGTAGGGAAATAAGCATATATAACCAATAACATGCAATTGTGTTTTAGTGCTGTTGTTCACTTTATTTCTTTTTTATATAGCATGAAAAAGAAAACAAATATTTCTCCTGTCATATGAAAAATCCAAATACCCAAACACAAAATTGTTTAATGGAAACAAAAAGTACATTTGACTTTTTTCAAATAGATAAGTGACACAGACAACACTAAATATGGCAAAAATCAAAGTTAAAAAATTCTTTGCATTTCATTATTTTAAGTTATTAATGGCAACAGAGGTGAGAACTTTTAAAAAGTTATTTGTATCACAAAAGTAGTTTTGTTCTTTGTGTAAAGACCATGCTTTTTCTATCTAGGGAGGGTCAAAGTGTTTTGAAAATAATCCCTCCCCCAACTCATTCCAAGTGATGCTGTTCAGCTTTCGTTGCAACTTGAGTCACACAGAGGGGAAAAAAATCTTATCTTGCAGAGGAAAGGGATTTTAGAAAGTGTTTGGGTTTTTTGAAACTGTTGGACATGAGTGAGATCTGATATCGTTCTGTTTGAAGACAGCTTCATCCAGATCCAGCTCTTTGCCATTAATTTTCACATCCATGCATCCATTGTAAAAGACATTCACCAGTGTAGCATTAACAGGAACATCTGCACAAACAAAATATTAGATCATCATGACTTGTAAAATCTTATTTATTTTCCAGATTAGTAAAGAACATTCAAACTTCCTATTTCAAAATCAGTTGCTCATCTTCAAGGAAGAATCAATAATTCTGCATAAAATGTATTCATTAATCATATAAACATTATCTTCTCTATCCACACATATCAGAATAATCTGACAAATTTGATTAGAGTAGAAAAGCAGCATGCATTTCTCTGAGATTATCTTTCCCACCAATTACATTCTTTAAAAGTAGGGAAGCAGTCAGTCAACTTTAATCTGAAAACCAAAATGTGGAAGCCTTTGGAAATACCTGAAAATCACTGCTCTTTTTATGATTGGGGAAAAACAGATTTACCAGTTTTCCTAAAGCTACATTTTCTTTCTGCCTACGCTCACATTAAGAATTTGGTTACAAAAAAGAAAAAAAAATCTATCATCCTCTTGAGGACAAATAGTTCTTCTGCAATGACTCTGAGGGCTAATTTGAAGAGTCTTTTTCTCAATCTTTTATCTTCTCCACTTTTTTTCTGTGTCATCAACAAATGAAGTATTTAGATATTCATGGCTCCCTCAGAGTTCACTTTTTCTTTTTAAATACTCTCCTATTGCTTTCTCTTTTGTCATCCTGACTACATCAGTCTCACAGTAAATATCTTTTGTTTCTCTTCATATTCTTATACCCTGTTTCTCAGATGAACTTATCTGCAGCTACAATTTGTTCTGCCAAATACAATTTAGCTAAAATCCAGTTCTGACACAACTTCTGCCACAGAAGTAGAGAAACTCCACATTTTTCTTTCAAATTTCTTGGCCTAAAGGACATCTTGGATTTAACTAAGAAAAGACATAGCTCACATTTATCTCTGCCTAAACCCTGCCATTGTCAAATTACTTGATCATCAAACCACTGTTGGCATTTCAAAGGATTTCAGAGTCATCTTCATCTTTTCTAATCTTTAAGTCCCTGAAACCATTTATAGCCAGTTCTTCATATACCATTTACATAACTAACATATATATACACACATTTACATCTGACCCATGCCAAATGAATCAATCAATCAATAAACATTTATTAAACATGTAAGTGCTAGAGATACAAAAACAGGCAAAAGACATTCCCTGCCCTCAAGGAGCTTACAATCTAATAGGGGAGACAACAGGCAAACAAATATATGCAAAGCAAGCTATGTACAAGACAAATAGGAAAAAAAATTAACAAACAGAGGGAAAGCACTAGAAGTAAGAAGGATTGGGGAAGGCTTCCTATAGAAGATGGGATTTTAGTTAGGACTTAAAAGAAGTTAAAGAGGTCAGTAGTTGGAGTGGAGGCGAGAGAGTGTTCCAGGCAAGGGGGACAAGCCAGACAGAAAGCCGAATGGACCAGGATGGAGTG
Source organism: Phascolarctos cinereus (assembly GCF_003287225.1). Lineage (NCBI taxonomy): Eukaryota > Metazoa > Chordata > Mammalia > Diprotodontia > Phascolarctidae > Phascolarctos > Phascolarctos cinereus. Next base: position 197,462,176 of record NW_027556180.1, on the reverse strand, counting down.
TATTGTCTTCTAGCCTAAGTGCTCAATACTTCCCATTTCCTGGTGTCTCTTTGCTTTGTTTCTTTCACCCAACACTGCTTGAAGTAGTTATTCCCAGATGTTGCACAGAAAATCTGGAGCGCATATTGGTAGATATCAATATTTTTATGTAATTATGAGTCAGGGTGGTTGAATCATATGGTTGGAGGCCATATGAATGTCAGTTATGAAGTCAGAATGACCTGGGTTCAAGTCCTGACTCTGATTCATACTATATTTGTGAACAAAGGTAAATCACTTAACCTCACAGTGCCCCAGACAACTTTATAAGACTAAATTATTGATAAGTTGATGATCTTCATCCTTGGAAAGAGCTTATTCACTGAGAGCTTTTTACATGAATTACGATAAAATCAAAGTGACAAATTAGCTACCACAATGCACTGCTGACACATATTGAGCTTGAAGGCCACTAAAACCACTAGATCTTTTTTCAGAACATCTTTTGTCTATCTATATCTTCCTCATCTTATATTTGTAGGGTTTATATTCAGCCCAATATTCCAGCCTGTGAAGCTTCTTTTGGATCTTGACATGGTCATGCAGTGGTTTAGCTCTCTCTCTCTCTCTGCTCTGAGAGGTACTTGACACGGTGATCACTAAATAATCACAAAAAAGTGAAACTGAATATATCTTAATAGGTAGGAAGCAAATGATTTCTGATGTAGAAGTCCAATTCTGAATCAAATTTTTTATATCATTAACAGTATAGCAAAGATCAAATCCAAAATTGCATATATTTTATATATAAATAAATAATATAAATGAAAAGGTATAGTATTTAATCAAAACAATCCATGGTGACCTATTTAAACAATCTGAAACTGACTATCATCAACTTTAAGTTTTAACATTTAATTGGTTGAGAATTAAAGTAAAACTACCACAATGAGAAAATCAAGAGTCCAGAAACCACCTCAGCCAAAAAACACTTGATCTTCTTATTAAGCAGAGAGAGAGTACAGCCAACAACAGCACCAGTTTATAATAAAATTAATTTCCAAAATCTTCAAGTAGAGAATGGTGAAAGATTATGACCACTATTGCTTTATAGAATGTCAAGAAGTGGTGGAGGTAAAATAAATGTATGAAAAGGTTGTCATAAGACCTAGTTTAACTATAATATCACAAGAATTGCTAAGGATAAAATCAAGACAGCAAACCGATGAAAAAAAGAACACATTTGCTAAGATTTCTCTGACAGAATGCTCCCTCTGTCAGTAAGAGGGAAGCTACCACATGTGGTCTCCAACATTAGCCTCTTCTGTGCTACATGAGGAAGCAGAAGTGGCAATATAATTTGTTCAGCTTAGTGGCTCAGTAGATAAGAGTATCAAGTTTGGAATGATGAAGATCAAGTTCAAGATCAGCCTCAGACACTTAGGAGCTGTGTGACTCTCCTTAAGTCACATAGTCTTTGCCTTAGTTTACTGATCTGTAAAATGGGGATGATAATAATAGCACCTACCTCCCAAGGCTGTTGTGAGCATCAGATCAGATAATATTTGTAAAGTGGTTAGTATAGTGCCTGGCACATAGTAAGCATGATATAAATGTTAATTATTATTAATTTTAGATCATGGATCATTTAATGGATTATTCCTCAACACAAATGAAAGTGGATAAAAGTAAACATTTTGATTGCAGGGTAAAGTATATAAGGCATATATCATGAGATGAGCTTGTAAAGGTGGAATGGAATGTGGGGGGCTTTAAATAATAAAGAACTTTGAGGTTTCCTTATAAGAAGTAGGTAACTACAAAAGAATTTTTTAAAGGAATAACATGGCTTGCTGCTGTTGTTTAGTCATGGCCAACTCTTTATAACTCCATTTTGGAGTTTTCTTGGCAAAGATACTAGAGCAGTTTGCCATTTCCTTCTCCAACTCATTTTACAGATGAGGAAACTGAGGCAAACAGGGTTAAGTGATTTGCTCAGGGTGACATAGCTACTTAGTGTCTGAGGCTAGATTTGAACTCCAGGTCCTCCTGACTCCAAGGCTGAAATTCTAATCACTGTGGCACTAAGCTGTCCACCCCCACCATCCCCACCATGATATGACTAAATCTATGCATAAAAAAGATTTTCGTTCAGATTCTTAAAATCTAGCCAATAGCTCACTAATATTTAGACTCCTTAAGAGTCTGCCCAATATAACAGATGTTCTAATAAACCTTGTCCTTGGCTGAAAGAAGGCTTGGGTTGAATTCATTCAGGCAGGACCCATATCTTGTGATTTTGGGGTCCCAGCACCCATAAGCCCTTAAACCTCAACATTTTGGTGGCCCATATGGGAAAAACTGCCTAACCTCAAGTTCTTTTCAAGCCAAGACTGGAAGGTATGTAAGACCCCCCTCTTCTTTCTTGCCCTGCAGTTAGGATTGCTCTCCAAGCAGCTGGGAAGTGTTGGTGCTTTTTGGGCAGACAGTTATGAGGCTGTCTCATACTCAGCCTGACGCTCTCAAGCTCTCAGTCCATTGGTTCAGTCTGAGGCCATGGACCTGGGTACACCTTCCTCAGCATGGAGGACAAGGACAGATGCCTTATCTGGAAGCGTATGTCCAATTCTGTCAATTCTCTTGGTGCTAAGGACTTGGGAAAACTGCAGGTGCTTTTTGGTTCCCTGAGGCTTACTTACTCCCTTCCCTCTACACCCCTGAAGGGGGTGGAGGTTTTGTGATGGATCATTATAGGAGTTTAGGAACACCTCCTTACAACCCTGGTCACTCCCTTCTCCCACTCCCTTCCCTTGAGTCAAGAGGGTACCTTCAATTTTTCTCATAGGAGAAGAGAGTTTCACCCTCCCCCTCCCCCCACCTCTGAATTTGCCCTCTATAGCATGGGCCCCACTGGCATCCTGCTCAAGGTAAAGAAGCTAGCCTCCAAACTTGGGTAAGCATGCTCTTTTAAAGTTGTAGTTTTAACTGTTAATGATGAGATGTTGATTCTCTGTTAAAGTAATTTGGAAATGCATTTACCAAAATTGAAGTCACATGATTGGTAATGGGTTTGTTTCAAGTTTCAAATTGATGAACTTTTTGTATCAGTTAATGTCAAGCAACTTTTCATAATTTGGTTACAGCTAAAACAATTTGGCTATTGTTGGTTATGTTTTAGTGTGTAAACTTGCCAAAAAGCTTGTTTGGGTTTTGGTTTGCTGAGAATTTGCAAGTATATAGAAATAATCTCTAATGATTGGCTTTTACACCACGACAAATTTAAATTTGAGATGTAAATCCTGGAAAAGTTTTTCCTAAGCTAATTAGTGCTCAAACTTGCTGTTTGAGGTAAAAGCTCATGGGATTTTATTTTGAGTTGTCCAATGATTCATAATAATTCATCAATAATCAATAACGCACCATCTGAGAGAAATGCCATAAGCTACTCACAGAGAATGTGGGAAGTCAGCATCTGGAAAAGCTGAGAGGACAATTTTAGCCTCAGTCTAAGATGAGATCATCCTGGTTCAGTTTCCCCATTACATTCTTTTGAAAAGGAATGTTACCCATCTGGCTATTCCAGAGTCTGGCTATGGGGTAGATTTGATAAAGCATGGTTGGAAAACTGAATTATCTGAATCTTAACAGAGCCAAGGCTGTTTTACCCTGTCATATTTGGGCCCTAAATCTAGTCCTTGCTTTATCCTTTTATAGCAAATTTCTATAATCAGAGCAGGTGGTCAGTAAAAGATCAATGCAAGTGTGTGAGATCTTGCTGTTTTGACTTAAACTTTAGAAAAAGTAACAAGATCAGATAATCCTGCAGGTCAAATGTAAATGATTTTAATGAGACTATTACACTTTTATTTCTCCCGACATCTGGGCCCTGCAGTCTTTTCTGTCAGATTTATGTCTTCCAGACTACAGTTCATTCACCTACAATTGGTAGCAAACAGTGGTAAACAGCCAATGTCCCTCCCTCATCCCTTGGATGCAGCCTGTGCTTGGTTCTAGTCAACCTCTTTGGGAACCCCTCAAGGCAGAGACAGCTCTACATCCCTTGCCAGCAGGAAGCAGTTTCAAAAACCAACACCTTCATCTCTTACACCAAAAGAATTTGGGTCCCATTTGTTTGCAGGGGGAGTGATGGGGATGGGATTCGAACATCTAAAAGGAAAAGACCATGTCTTTGGGTTCTGGACCCCAAAAAGGAAAAACCCTGGACTTTTCCACCTGGCCAAATCTCAATCACGTGGGGCTATAATCCTATCAACTGGCCTTTCATTGAGGCTAAGCCCAATCTCCCAATTCTGTTCTGATACCTCTCAATTGCCCCTAGCCACTACTCATCCTAATAGTATCATTCTCCTTTGTCCCAGGGTCCAGGTCCCTGGAGTTCTGTTCACCCCAGCTTACTGGCCACTCCCATCCAGATCCTCCTTAGACCCCTCCTCCAGTCACCCTAAACTACTTGGCCACTCCTAGATCTCTCCCACAGTCTTTCTGTATATAAGGTCCATCTTGTCTCTGTTAAGGTGCTCAGATTCTTATAATCTAGCCTCTGCTCAGATTCTTAAAATCTAGTCAATAGCTCAATAATGTTCAGACTCCTTAAGAGTCTGCCCAATATGAAGGATATTCTAATAAACCTTGTCTTTGGCTGAAAAAAAAAAGATTTTTCTGGGGAGAAGTACTAAGGATAGTTTAGAGGAGAAAAAGTAGAGGTGAGAAGACCTGTAAGAAGCTATTAGTTGCTAATCTAAAGAGTCATTGTGGTAATGAATACTAGGGTGACATTATTGGAAGGCTAGAGAAGAGATATAACAGATACAATAAAAATGGAATCAACAGAATTTAGTAAATGACTATGACAGATGAAAGAGAAGGAGAAGGCAAAGGCAGTCTTTACTAACACAGGAGACTAGGTTCCACAGGAGAAAGTTTAGGAAGAAAGCAGAACAGGTTGGGAATCCTATAAGTTTTTTAAATTAATCAGAGGGAATTGTCTTTTCCAAGGAGAACCTTCAAGGCTGCTTTTTGCATGAATGAGTCATGTTTTCTTGATGTCAATAAACAACAAACACTGCAGAATCTTAGATTTTCTTCACTTCTCAATCAGCTAAGACTGACTCATCACATAAGACTGTGGCTCACTGGAGAAAATTGCCTGCAATGCTTGCCTGGTTCCTTTCTCACTACTGTTGTCATCAGTGAATGAATAGCTGTTTTCAGTCATGTCTTACTCTTTGTGACCCTATTTGGGGTTTTCTTGGCAAAGATACTGGAGTGATTTGCCATTTCCTTCTCCAGCTCACTTTAATAAGAGGAAACTGAGGCAAACAGGGTTAAATGACTTGCCCAGGGTCACACAGCTAGTAAGTGTCTGAGGCTAGATTTGAACTCAGGAAGATGAGTCTTCTTGACTTCAGACCCAGCACTCTACGCACTGTACCACCTACCTGCCCCATGAATATACAGGCTGTTCTCATAAAGATCATGTGGTAATGAGAAGGCTGGCATGTATGTTGGTAGTTCTAATGTGGATTGGGGGGAGGGGTCATTTAGTGTTGTTTCTGCAATGGAAAGCCAAAGATAATGCTTAAAAATTCACACCAATTCTGAAATCAATACATCTGAAGTCCAAATAGTATTATTACTTTTATTTATAATTATGACTATTTGTTATTTTTCTTATATTTATTTATTACAATTTATGTATTCTTATTGCTGTTATTACTTCATATTTACATGGTGCTTTATAATTTACAAAGTGGATTTCCTCAAACAATCCTGTGAAATAAGTAATACAAGTATTACTTCTATTTTACGAAGATGCAACCTGAGGCTCAGAGGAAGATAAATGACTTGAGCTCAGTTTCCTGACTCTCAGTTCAATTCTTTTTTTTCACAGCACCATGCTATAACAATTGGAATTTTTCATTACACCACTATCCTAAAAGTGAACCTGTATAATATAGCAAGTTCATCTTTTTCTTCTCTAATTTTTAATATCTCTTCTTTGTGCTTCTCTTAGGTGTGTTTATTTGTTGGTTTTCAAATTTTAAAAAATGCATACTTACTTAATACTTTTTTCTATTTTTTAATATATATTCATAGAGTTATGATTTCCCTCCCAAGGACTGATTTAGTTATATTCCAAAAATCTGGGTATATTGTTTCACCATTATAATTTTATTTCATAAAATTTTTAATTGTTTTTGTGATTCAATGGCAACCTATGGCCCACTTATTATTTAGTATTTTGTTGTTAAGTCTCTATTTGGATTAAAAATTATAACCAATTACAAATGCTCTACCTCTCCAAAAGTCCTCATCAAATCAGATGAAATGATTTCATATAATTATCTACACATAATGGAAATATACTTCCTACTACAAAATATATGATTCAAAAGTTATGTCTTTTCCCAAAAAGAAAAAAAAGTTTATTATATCAGGCTAATCAATTAATAAACTTACCAAATATTAATATTAGATTATATCTAAACAAATGACATCTTATCTGTGAAAATGAGAAATAGATCCTTTTTATTTTATTTAGCCACATACCATGAAACACAATTAGTTTTCATTGGATCATCAAGGATGCTGAAATAACCAGATTTATTCTATCTTTTTTAATTGATTTTGTCCTGTTAATTAAGTCATTATTCTTTTTCTCTGAATTTAATTCAGAAATTTAGCTGGACTATAAAGAGTTAAGTTTAGAAATCCAGTTCTCCTGTTAATCACTGTTCTATTGTTCAGTCAAGGAAATTACTTATCTTTGAAGCAGTCTGTCCTAGTATCTTTAAGACACCACCAAGATATCCTTCAAGGATGTCTAGTTTGTTATCCAAAGAAGTCTGATGTGTTATCTCAGTCCTTGCTGAATAAGCTGAACTCAGTGACCATTTCTTAGTCATACCAAGGAAGGAGGGGGTTGTTGTTAGCATCCATTCCTAATTTCCATCCAAACATATTTTTTCCCATCTATGATGCTGGCTTTCCTATTTTCTGCACTTCCTAAAACTATAAAAGAAAGCTATCCTCTTCATTCAGGGTTTCAGCTTTGCTGGGGAAGTTGAGATCCTATATATTGATAAATTTGTGCTTTACTAATAAATTGATTATACTTGGAACTTTGTAGTACGTCAGTCTACCTTAATTTTAACTGTTACAATACCATTCAATGACTATCAGGTCAACCTGAAAAAAAAAAGTTACCAAATATTTGTTTACATCTAACCAACTGAATCATATCTACAAAAAGGAAAAAAATAAATTATTTTTACACAGTTAATCAAAACTTTTAAATGTGATTAGTTTCCATGGGATCATGAAAAAAAAATACATGGAAAAATCTACCAATGACATATTAATAGAAAGGAAAGAAAAAAGAATAACAGAATTGATAATTTTGCCTTCCCTTCTTTTGTTCCTACAGCTCTTTACTAAAAAGATATATTGAAAATAATATCTAATTTGACCAAAAACATATTTCAAAATTAAATAAAAGGTAAGAATACCCTAGATTTAGGGAGAATAGGTTTCAAATAATTCAGACAAATTATAGCTAGGATTCCATGATCCAAGATTCTACAGAGGAAGTCAATTCAAGAAAGATTAAGCTAAAGTCACTAGGCCCAGAAAAACTATAAATTGTAGGATACTGAAGAACTGGTATATGTAATTTCTGAGTCCTTATCTGTGAACTCTCAGAGATCACTAAGAATCAGAGAAGTATTTCAGGACTAGAAATTAACAAGTGTTTTTACAATTTTCAACAAGGGGAAGAAGGTATGTTCTTTAACAGCAGTTGAGTGGCCTTGACATTCATTCTCTGTAAAATTCTAGGAAATATTAGTAAATGAATGGTTAACAAGCATTTAGAAAGGGAAGCAATGATTGCTACAAGACAACAGAGGATTTTCAAGAAAAAATCATGCCAGATTAACATCACTCATATCCTTTTGACAGTGTAACTCACTTCCATAAACACAATTAAACTTGGAGTTCAAGTAACGTATTTGACAAAGTCTAATGTTATTCTTGTGGATATGATAAAAAGAAGAAAGCTGGACAATAGTATGATTAGATGGATTTGGAATCCATTGAATATCTGAAAATGAAAAAAAATAGTGATAAATAGATGGATGTCAAACTAGAGAATGGCTTTTAGTGGAAGACCACAGGGTTTTGTCCATGTGCCTGTTCTGTGTAACAGTTGTTTCAGTGGTATGGATGAAGGTATAGTTAGCACGCCTACTGAATTTGCAGTTGACACAAAGAGAGGGAAACCTAACATGGTAGATGAAAGAACCAGAACCCAAAAAATTCTTAGCATGTTAGAATAGCAGGAAAATATATTAAAATGAAATTTAATGTGAATAAGTATGAAGTCCTAATTTGAGCTATCAACTACACAAATACAGGTTGGGTTTATGTGAAAAAAAAATTTAGAAAAGTTTTAGTAAGCTACATACTCAATATGAATCAGTAATTTGATGTTGCAGCAAAAAAAGTAATGAGATCTTAGATTATTTTTTACCACCAGGGGTCTTCAAGTAAAGGTTGTATAACTACTTTGTGGAGGAAATGATTTTGCTTATATACAGCTTACCTCTGTACTTAAGGACAGAGCCCTTACCATTCAACCAGTTACAAAGCCACCTAATTATATTATCAACTAGTTCACATCTTTCAGTCTTATACCTCTGGGGTCCCTAGGACTCTAGGATTTTAAAAAGATACCTTTAATGCCACCCAGATAGGTAGCTATTTTTCCCATCATTGCTTTATCCAAGACAGCAAGTTTTGTTTTCAGATCTTCATGGTAAATAGTTTCTTCTCCTTTAAAGCCATTTGTCAATTCCAGCAACCCTCTGAGGACTCTGAGCTCCACTTTGGAATTTTCATGAGTACACAATCTCTTAGCTTCCATCCGAGATACAATGGTATTTTCAATAGTTACTAGAACATCCTGAGAGGCAAAACAAACACTAGTTGTAAGTGAATATTAATAGCAATTTTATTTAGAATGAATAATTAAATTTATTGTATTTCTACAGGGGAGGTATATATAATAAACACTTTAACTTTAAAAGAAAATTTCCTTCTCATGCCAGTGATAAAATGTGTTAACAATAAAATGCCTATTAGCCTCAGAAATCAATTCACAATAGTTTCCAAAGAGTCAACAAGTCAAAACTTTATATCTACTAATTTGTTTTAATTCAGCAAAATGTTCAAGGTATTTAGATAGTTAATGGACACAAAAATAAAAATATCACAGTCCTAACCCACAAGGAATTTAAAATCCATTGAGGGTGAAGCAATTTATACACAAATAAACATGAAGAGATCCATACAAAAAACTCTAAGAAAATACTAAGAGGGAGGCACCAGTCTTCAGCTGTTAAAATCAGGGAAATCTCCAGACTAAAGGTAGTAATTAAATTAGACTTTGAAAGAAAAAAATTGTAATTTCAATAAGCAGAGATATATAAGAGGTGTGTTCTAGGTTACATATGAAGAAAGTAGTATTTGAGGTTTAGCTAACAGTGGAAAAAAGTGCAACTAAAGTAAGAACAAAGGAAAGATGACCTGCTAGTTTCTTTTTTAGTCTCCACAAGTACAATATCCCCTACGTGGTATCATCATTGCCAAAGACCTGGAGATGTGAAATACTTGTTTAAAGGATGGATATATCTCAGCTATATCCCTAATAATAAACATACATTTTAAAGACATGGTTCTTAAAAATTGTTGGTTTACTACTAGAATAACTTCTAATTCTTTGAATGTAAATTCTATTTCCATTACCAAATCATAATTAGGAGACTATGTCATTGGTCCTTTGAGGAAATATAGCTTTAAAAAAGTTAGTCAAAGTAAAATACGTTTGGTTTTTTTTTTTTGGCAGGAGGAAGCATTGGCTTGCTATATTCTATGTGTATAGATCTCATATAGGGGAATATACAGAAAAACAAGATAAATATATATAAAAAGGTTGTAATGAATATTAGAAATAGCATGGGAAAGATATGTATGTGTTATCCCTCTCCAAATATAAAAATTGCTTTAAATTTGTTGAGTATATATAAACAATTTATGAAAGAAAAACTTAGTCTGAATATATTATCTATGTTTTGTTAAAAGAAGAAAAGGATCTTTGGTAGATTAACAAAGTTGCTACTAGAATTTCTCACCATGATCTTTTCATTTTTTTTAAGGCAATTGGGGTTAAGTGACTTGACCAGGGTCACACAGCTAGTAAGTGTCAAGTGTTTGGTCTGAGGCTGGATTTGAACTCAGGTACTCCTGTGTGCCACCTAGCTGCCCCATGATCCTTTCATTTTTAATAATACACCTTTTTCTTTCCAAAGTGCTCTAATTTCCAGTGCTTTCTGAAAGCTGTTAGACAGCATTCTGAGCATTACCTGAGTAAATCTCACCATGAACATCTACTTTAACATGCTTCCTGTTGCCAGTTGGTATCTACTATGCACAAAGCCCAGAGCAAAATGTTAAGCTTTAATAGAGGCAGTCTGAATGATTTCCAACTCCAGATAAAACCCAGCTATCAAGCAGACAAAAGAATTGTTTTAATTCTCTCTTTTATCCCTACCCCTACTTGATGACATGTAAAAGTATCAAATTCAAGATAGTAAGGAGAAAAGAGAAAGAAGAGACAAAGAGGGTGAAGACTCCATAAAACTAAGTAGTCAAGCTCAGAATCATTAAGAGGAAGCCAAACAGATTCATTTTATTCCCCGAGTCTAGTGTCTCAAAAGATTGCATGGAGCACCATGCCAATCATTGATTCCAGGGATCTGTCAAGTAACTGTATTTAATCCTGGCTATTTAAACAAAAAATTCCAGTTTCATTCCAATACACTCTAGACTCTGGTACCCTCCACTTTTCAGAATTATTCATATAAAATGGAGGCCAATTTATCTATTTAGACATAAATTTATCAATTTATATTTTTTCCATCTAAGACAAATGATAACATAAAAATGGAGACACTACATTTCTTTAATTAATTTATCTCCTTTTAAGCGGAGCCAGCTACACAAGCAATAAGACAGTAGTACAAGCATTTACACATCCAAAAGACCACAGTTGCTTTACTTCTTCCTTTTCCTTCCCCCAAATTCCCTCTTAAAGCACAAAAACTAGGTAACCATAACACTGAGACCAGAATGCTTATCACAGATAACAGCAGTTTATGATGATGGCAAGTCTAAGTAAAATCAATCAATAAGCCCATGAAAAGGCTTTTATTAAGTTCCATCTATGTGTCTGTGACTGTGCTAGGTCTTAGAGATATGAAGACAAAAATGAAATTGTCCCTGCTTTCAAGCAGTTTACATTCTTTCTATTGGGAGAGGCAACATGTGCAAAAGAATATACAAAATATAAACAAAACAAATACAAGGTAATTTTGTTGGGCTCTGTGTGTAGTGGATAAAGAACTGGTCTCAGAATCAGGAAAAACCAAGTTCAAGTCCTGCCTCTGACACATGACATCTGAATGACTGACTAAATGCAAGTCCCTTAAACTCTCAGAGCTCCCCAACTTTGTGAGACAAGAAATTACTGATCTGCATTGGTCAAGGCAGTTTCCTATACCCAGCTTTGCTCCCCCCAAAACATTGCTGAGTAGATTCAAATATGTGTTGTCTCTATACCTATCTGTGAATAAAAGTATCCTAGATTCTAGTTTGCCATATGACAGATATCAGTAACTGTGTGTCTTATGGCCAGAAGCTGAGATGACAGATTTACTATCTCCACCAGATTTCTACTCCAGAACAGTTTTTAACAGGAGGTGACAAAAATATGACCCCACTCACTGTCTTTTGTTAGACTCCTTCCTGATCACACAGACTCTTGAGTTTCAAGGTATAGATTGCCAGAAGTGTGGTAGATGTGGGGAATCAGTCTAGGTGCATAAAGACCAAATTTCTAGTTTATGGCCTGCTTTAAAAGAGCAGAGCCAGACCTTCATTTAGAATGTCTTCCCTGTGAATACTTTCTGAATCTTAAGCATTCATTATAGTCCCTTGGAAATAAGGAACACAGTTAAGTGCAAATTAATTATTCTAATTACCCTACTAACGACTGCGTAGAAGCCAAATCAGTTGCCCTCAGGTGGTCAGAAATGAGAATCCAATGGGTTGAGAGATGTCCTGAGTACCCAACCTTCTCTATTCCTAACAGAAGGAGGGAAACCTCCATTTCCTTTTCACAGTCACACAGTGTTGAGTGTTGATGAGTGGTATATAAGAAAAGTCTGAAACTCTATGGGCAGCATTTATTCTCAGCTTATCAAATGATAACTTGTGTCCGGGTAAAAGGAGTAAAAGGTAAAAGGTGTAAAATGGTGGCATATAATCTATACATATGCAAAAGGTCCTCATTTCCACACTACCACTCTTCAGCATCCTAGACATTTGACTGGCAAGTAATAGTACTGGTATCATTTTGGTTAATGACATTGCAACAGAGAGTCATGATGCTGAAAGAAATGTTAAGATCCATTTACTCTAATGCCCCTCATTTGAGGAGCAAGTCATTACTGAATTGACTAATTGGATATATCATAATCTTCATCAATCAAGGGTATACCCATATCATTGAGATTACACATCTGTTTGCATATCTGAGTCTACTGAAAATATGGCTAAAAAGATAACAATGGCTGCTTTGATGAAATTTCCTTTGCCTTCCCTGTGTTTTGATGTAAAATTTACTTAGAGTAAAATCACCTGTAATTCTGAGGAGCTGGAGTCCACCAAGGACAGTGCAAGAGGAACGGTGTCACCAGAAACTAAGGCAAGCATGACACCAGTGCCTGTAGATGGCCGGATATCCAAGGTTACATTTATCTGCCACCCTTCAGCATTAAGCACGTTATCTGCACCAAATGAAGTAAGGAGAGAGAGAAGCATATATGAAGATATTATTGAGACATTCCCCAGAAGAACCAAATGACTTGGAAGGTGAATAGAGTATCTGTTGGCTACCCTAAGCCCATTTTACTTCCATCTTTACATAACAACAAGTGAAAGATTACACTTTTGTCCAATCTCAGGGATGAAAAGATCCCCAGGTTTTTCCAAAGGAGACAAATTAGAAAAATTCAAAGTGGAAAAATACAAATCAGGTTCTGATACTTTAGTTTACCTCTGTTTCTTTTTGTTGTGTTGGTTGTGTGTGGTTCCAACAATGGCATTAACTTCTCTTTACTAGCTTTTATTAAAAGCAAGACGCCTTTCACAGTGATTATGGCTCAAGAGATTTTGAATGTTGTTCCATTTTATAGTCTGCTATTGGGAAAAAACGCTGTTTACTGTGCCATAGTTCTTTTTTTTCTGATTGATTATACTTTCTGAGCCTCTCAGGGGAAAGAAGAAAGGGAGGTGTGATGGTAGTAATGATGAAATATAGGAGCTGGCATGACGATATAGGAGGACTGATACTAACTTACTAGAGAAATGTTCTAAATACACATTACTTTGTAATTAGAATGACAATCATTGTGCATCAGAAGCAAAGACAATCTTCAAGGTAAAATCAATTCAATTCAATAAATTAAAGTCTGTTCTCATTAAGCAGAATAGACAATCATGTTAAATAAAGTTAACAAAACAGGTGAAATACAATAGACAATGTTGGCAGTGAATGATTACAGTCAAAGCATATAAACTTCCTTTTTAACCACAATTATTTTATAAGGCCATTTTGCTTAATTACTTATGGAATTATTCTCCATCAGTGAGATTTATTCTCCAGGACTGAGCAAGAAGTAGACTAAGTATTTGTTGTTCAAAAAAAAGTATCAAGAATATTTTAAAGGAAATACAAATATGGTAGTTCTGGATCCTACTTTTATTGGGAATGGGTTCATGAGGAGAAATATATGTGTGTGTGTGTATGTATATATGTATATGTGTGTGTGTGTGTGTGTGTGTGTGTGTGTGTATATATATATATATATATATATATATATATGGAAGAGTATAAAATTATTCTAAATTTAGAAAGAAATAAAATGCTAAGGGGATAGGGAGAGGGGAGAGGATAAGGGAGGGATCCTTGGAGGTGGGGTAGGTTAAGTTATAGGAGGGTAAGGTAGAGGGTAAAAGTAAAGTACAGGAGTCAGAAGGGACAGGAAATAAGAGATAAGCACAAAACATAAAATAAAGATCAGAAGTAGTATTTGTTAGAAAAAAAGGAGCAGGGGTGGTAATCAAGATCTCAGACAAAGTTAAGGCTAACATAGATTTAATCAAAAGAGAAAAATAGAGAATCTATATTATGTGTCAGCCATATTTGTCAACATTGTTTTGGACTATTCAAAACAACTATTAGCATAAGGTGGGAATATTGCTGTGGACTTGGAAAAATATGGAAAGACTTGGACTTATGAAGGAAGAGTTATCCACCCTCAAAGAAACAGAGGATAAATAAGTATAGTCTGGTGTTACATGGATGTATATGAATGTATATGTCTATATATGACTAGGATTATCGATATCTAAGTACATGTATATGTAAGTAAGTATATGTATATCTTTGTGTGTATATCTCTTTGTATGTATGTATGCATGTGTATATACATGCATATATGTGTGTATATGTGCATATGTATATATGTGTGTGTATATATCTATATCTATATATCTGCAGGGAAAACTGAGGAGATCCTCCCCAGCCCCTCGCATGATTGCCTCATGACCTGACATAAGGAATATATATTTTTTTTTTGTGGAGCCATTGCAGTTTATTGAATAGATGAAAGGTATAGTCAGACATGCTTTTAGAAAATCATGTTAGGAACTATGTGGAGAATAGATTGGAAAGAAGGTCCTTCCAGTTCTAAACTATGATCCATAGTTCCTTTCTTTTTTTAAAAATTAATTTATTTTGTTTTATCAACAATCACTTCCATATGCTTTTGAGTTGAAAATTTTTCTCCCCCTTCCTCTTCCCCACCCTCCCCAAGATGGCGCACTATCTGATATAGGCTTTACATTTACATACCCATTAAACGTATTTTCACATTAGTGAAGTTATAAGTAAAAATTAAAACCAATAGGAGGAACCATCAGAAAGATGAAATAAAACTCAACAGAAGGTAAAAATAAGTTATAGCAATTCAACTTCCATAGTTCTTTCTTTGGAGGTGGACAGCATTTTCCATCCTGAGGCCTCTGGAGATGTCTTAGATCCTTGTAATGCTGAGAAGGGTTCAGTTTAACAATCTTAGTCATTGCATAAGGTGGCTGTTATTGTGTACAAAGTCCCCTTGGTTCTGCTCACTTCACTCAGCATCAGACCATGTAAGTCTTTCCAGGTTTTTCTGAAGTCAGCCTGTTCATCATTTCTTATAGCACAATAATATTCCATTACATTCATATACCACAGCTTGGGCAGCCATTCCCCAATTGATAGGCATCCTCTCAATTATAAGGAATATAATTTAAAGTTAGTATGCATGACCCGGAGCACCAAGGGAACAGAACATCAAAGAACAAACAAACTATGTTACCAGGGTGGAACAACTCTTATCTCAAGGAAAACATGTACATGATCAAGGATCTGGCCCATTCTTGGATACATACATAAAAAATAGGCATCTGGAGCTTTGGCCAAGTTCTACCTTTGTTCTAAGGTTGTTTTCCCACAGTTTACATAGATATAAAAAGGGTCACTGGGGAAAGGGACTTTTGAAGGTCTTCGTTTCAGAGATGGGGATGCCCACTCTGTTCACTTTCCCAACCAGGACACTGATGACTGTCTCCTGAAGTCTCCCCAGGAGACTTCCCCTGTGTCAGGTGTTGGAGCTCGCCTGGTTGGTGATGTATCTATTCTTTCTCTGTTTTATTTCTATTCTTTCTTTGTTCTATTTTGATTATCATTCACTGGATTGTATGCATATGTACATTATTCTAATAACAACTTCTCTGTAGCCTTAAGCATTATCAAATAAACACAATTACTTGTTAAGTTTATGTAAGTGCTTGTCAGCGTGTCTCAAGATCCTAACCTAAAGTGAAAGTACTGCACAGTCCACAATCCTTTTAAACTATAATATCTGTATACCTGTATGTCCATACTTAATTGTACTCTTGGGGGGGGGGAGAGGAAAGGGGGAAAAAAAACAAAGTAAAAAGTGCACGGTAGAGAACCAAAGAAAACTTACAAGGAAGCAAAGGAAAGATGGACAGCTCTGAACACAAGGGGTAGTATTTATTATATAGGCTTTCTTGAAATGGAAATTTATTGTGGTATATTTTTAATTCTCTCTCACATTCTGTTGTGCACATGGTAATGCTTTTCTTCTTATTTTGTATTATTTTAGTTTTTGTATTTAGGTTTCTTTTTTTTCTTCTTTTGTATTTAAGCTTAAAATGAAAAATTACAAAAAAACCCAAATAAACAAGGGAAAAAAATGCATGCTATATGATATCTTGGAAAGAGTCCTGGATTTGGAGTCAGAGAACCAAAGTTCAAATTCTAATACTGCCACTTACTGTGTGACCTTAGACAAGTCACTTCCCTTCTTTGTGTCTCTGTTTCCTCCCTGAAACTGAGAGGGTCAGAGTGGACCAGAGGATTCTTAAACATCTGTTGTATCATGAACCTCTTTGGCACCCTGGTAACAATAATGTTTTTAGATGCGTAAAACATGAAAGATTGTAAAGGAAACCAATTATGTTGAACTAGATGTAATTTTCCCCACAGACTCTCTCCCCTCAAAATATATCCACAAATTCCTTTGGGGAGGGATCATGGACTCCATATTAAGAGCCACAGGACTAAACAATCACTAAGATACTTTTCAATTCTATATCTTATGGTCCTATAACCCCTTATATGAATAAAATTTCTCTCATTAAATGTTACTACTTCAAAAGATTTGAGACTTCGTTAGTATGGATCCTAAGCATTCTCCACCTTAGTAGATGATTTCATGAGTTGTTGGGCCAAAAACATTCATTATTTGGTGGCTAGTCTTTTGATGATGCCTCTCCATCTTGTATTCCACTGACATAACCTTAGAGAACCCAAGTTTGCTTCTACACCATGATGAGTCTAAATATTAGAGCTACCCTAGAATTCTGCTATAAATCTGGTTTATTAAGTAGGAATATTTGAATATGAATATAAAAATATATGGCTATAGTTTTACGTGATTTAGTGTCAGTTATTAAAAGAAGGTAAGTTATTAAAAGACATATATAGCATCAATAATAAAATTTCAAAACTTTAAATGCATGAATTTCTTTAACTTGGAAGAGAGGGAATAACTTACTATAGTCAATGTCAAATTGGGCAACTCCAGAACCAGGATAGTAGGAGCCTTTCTCCACAGAGACCAAACAATGTTTGTTTTGTTTTTCTTGAATAATTTCTTTTACTCCTGAAGCTCCTTGATTCATCAAGTTCCATCCACGAATACATCCATCTAGGCGAGGATTAATCTACATAAGATTTGGGACAGAGATCAATAAGTCAATTTTTCAACACTCCCAAGTTGGACAGAGTAAGCAAGATACCAACAATGTGTTTGTTTAAACTATTCAACAAACTAGGTTTTCACTTCCAAGGAAAATTCCCTTCTTTGCTAAAACATCACAACTTTTTGGTCATTCTCAATTACTAAGAGATATTTTCATTTGGCTAAAAAAAATTGCAATCAAAAGTATTTTTTTTACTCCTTTCCTTCAGAAATTTGAGTCTTTATTAAGCTATTTAGCACTTGGTTACACAGATATACTGTATGCAATATCATTGTAAGGCCCTTCTCCCACCAAGATCAGTTGACATAGTCACTAAGTTTAATCAGAGATGATGAGGTTTTTAAGGTGTCAACAGCTAGCAATGTCTTTATGAAGCATCTTCCTCTTCATCTGATGGATTCAGAGAGGATAATGCATTGGCTGAACTGAAAACTGGTTACAACTCATGGAGCTTTAAAAACCTAAGCCCTAAAGATAGAGTCAACTAAGTTCTAGAGTTGGAGACAGTGGAGGCAGGAGACAACAGTAAGGAAGGACCTAATTTGGTGGAAGGAACAGATTTTTCCCCCATCCACCCCACCCACTAATCTGCAATAGTAATGTAGCTATTCTCCCAGACATCTATCCATACGTTGCGAAGTCACATCAAGAGAGTTTGAAGCAATTGAGAGAGTAAAGACACATATTTCTGATGTACAAATATATAGAATCAGTCACTCAAAACAGCTCCAAAGCTAAAAAAACAGTAAGGAAGGACCTAACTTGGTTGTCTATTTATCATAGGATTCAGAGACAGTGGAAGCATCAGACAAGAGAGATTAGAAAGGATTCAGAGTTGGAACAGACCATACAGCCTGCAAGTAACAGAACTTGGATTAGAACTCAGGCTGCTGATTATAAATCCAGCACCTTTTCACAAAATCATATTGACTCTCCCTAGGAATCTGCAGTTTATATTAGCTCAAAGTCAAATCAAAATTTGTACAAATGAAAAAAAATTCTCATTTTCCCTTCCTAGCTCTGATCTTGACTTTCGAGACTTTGAAACCATACCTCAGATGCTAGGTCTCATTCATGCCTGGAGCCTTCTTGCCCTGAAATATCCAAGTACCCTTATGGTTTTCTCACCTTGAAATATCCATCTGCCGTGCCTATAAGTGAATTCTCTGTGGAGCATCTATTTTGTGGAAGGGCCTATGCCAGCCACCATTCCTTCCATTCCAGGCACTGCTGCTAACTTCCAGACTTCCCCCTTTCCCTAGGTTTTAGCTCCCCTTTGTATGTTGTTTTCCCCATTAGAATGTAAGCTCTTTGAGGGCAGGGACTGTCTTTTTGCTTGTATTTGTATCTTCAATACTTAGCACAGTGCCTGCTACATAGTAAGTACTTAATAAATGCTTGTGTCTTTCCTTCCTAAACTGTTTTTAAGATATATTATGGTATTATTTTTTCTGCAAGTATTACACAAACTATCATTGCTGATATTTAAATATCTTTGAAACAATTAAAGGACTAGAAGCATACCATAGGTACCAAATGTTATGAGGTTGAATTATTACCAGTTTCATAAGACCATTTTCCATCGTTCGAGGTAATCCTGCAAAATATACTTTAGTTTCCAGAAAACCATTGGTAGGTTTGAAAAGATGGGAAGGGCTGTTTATATTCATCACTGCTTCTTTGGCTATTTTGACACTTATACTGTTTTCTAATTCTTCAACAGACACCTAGAATCAAATGGAATATATTGTAGTTAGTTGCAGTGTGAAATGTTGGGTTTTATAAATTAAATTATTCTTAGAACAGACAACAAAAGTTGAATTAAATTAATAGCATTTCATCACAAGTCCAAAACAATGTGGAAAAGACAGATAAAAACATCAGTCTGCCACAGAATATTTTTAAAAATCTTAGTGTCCTACAAAGTGGAGTATAAACAAAATGAAATGCATTATATTGTAGAATGGGTAGATGACCTTTTTAGTTATTGTTGACATATGTATTTGGGACTTTTGAGGGTATAGGGCAACTGTAAGATATTGAACATTTGTCTAATCAGTGACTTAAGAATAAAATTTTAAAGTAAGTAAAGGAGAACTGGCACTTCAAAAGTCCTATCTATTACATAGGGTATATATATTTCATTTCTAGGAAATTCAAAGAAATTTAAATTACAGAATATCAAAAGATCTGAAAGCTAATTTTCTTTAACAAGAATTCATTTTTAATTAGGTTCTTTCAATTATTTTTAAACTTTTGTTCAAAAATTATATATCAAGAAAATTATTGGAGAAAAATTATCTATGCAAATTAACTACAAGAAATGTGTTTTTTATTTTTATGTAAAATTATGTAAATATCAAAATCTTTCTTACATTGTCCCACTATTATAAAGTAACATGACTGACTTTACTGTATGTTATTTTATGATCACAACACCTGGGTGATGTTTCTTATTCTACATCACAAAATTATTCCAAATAATTTATTTTAAGTTGAATTTCTTTCATTTAAAATTATTTTTGTGAACTTTAAAAATGTATATTTAGTTACTCGATTAAAGCATACTCTATAGCATGATTAATGCCTATATTTTTAAGTTAATATATAAACTAATATCAAATCAGGGGTGGAGAACCTGCAGCCTTGAGGCCACATGTGACCTTCTATTCCTTAAGTGCGGCCTCTAGGTCCTCAAGTGTGGCCCTTTGACTGAATTCAAACTTCACAGAACAAATGCCCTTAATAAAAGGATTTGTTCTGTAAAACTCAGACCCAGTCAAAAGGCCCCACCCAAGGACCTAGAAAGCCACATGTGGCATCGAGGCCACAGGTTCCCCACCCCTGAGACCCATTAGGAGTATCTATACAAAATGAATGTTTTATTTTATATAGCTTTCTATCCCAAATAAATTAGCATGAAACATTTTGTAGCATAACTTACTAAGGTACGAAATTTATAATCAGTAATATATTACAACATAATACTATTCAAAAATTTTGAAGAACACTATAATTGGATATTATATACAAATTACTAAAATGTTTTAATGTAAAAAAATGGAGATACATACATTCAGAACCTGCCATATTTAAAAGTCTCCAAACTACTTGAAACCTTAATTAGTTAGAAAATTGTATTTAATCCTAAATAGATTGCTCTAAAAGCAAGGCCATATGATGGTATTATATGTGTATATATATATGTATATATATATATATATATATGTATATATATACATATATATATGTATATATATATGTATATATATATATACATATATATATATATATAAATTTCATTTTCACAAAAAGCACTTAGTTGCAGGAAGTATAAGAAAAATTCAGTATTGTATATTGTTCCATACAGTTTAATATTCTGTCTCTGTTAAAAGCCAAGTCATGAGAAATTGTAATAAATGTCCTTCCTGATCTTTGATTTCACAGGTTTAGAGAGATACTCTGAATACCTCTAACATTCTTTACCATCACTTTTCCTTTCAGAGCTTCAGTTTACTCACCTGTAAACTTGTATTCATAGGTATTTATAGGTATTGTATTAACCTGTATTAACAGTTATTGTATAAACCTGTATTAACCCCATTGGGTTAACAATATATGTACTGCATTTGTCAATGTGTTTTATAGCACTTTGCACAACCCTTTAAGTGCTATACAGAGGCAAGTGATTATTATTTCCTGATTTTTGACGAGCACTCTTCCTACTAATTCAATTCAACAAGCACTTCTTATGTGTCTACTATGCACAAAACACTGTGCTAGGTACTATGGAACCATTCCTTAACACTAGGCGGGATTCTGTAACATAAATAATTGAGGCATCCACTGTGGTAAAAGCTGGATTAACTGGAACAATGGCAGATCAGATGATAGCAGTCAGTACAAAATTCTGATTAAATAATTAAATACATTTATGTATGGGAGGTCTGTTATGACTTATTTACTAAGAATGTCAATGGTATCCCTCAACCTATGAAATCAAAATCATGAAGGACAGCTACCATGATCTCTTATCACATGACCTTATAAGAGACATCCTTCTGGCAGAATGTGGGAGATGCTTATGGTGAAAGAAGCTTAAGTATCAAAAGGAAAGTCCAGGGCTAGGTTGGAGCCAATTTGTACTGACTTGTAAGAGCTGACTAATTGACATTTACTAACATATGTACTACACCTCTGGGAAAGTTCTATAGGATGAGCAGTACCACTTCCTATGGAGTCACTTTCCTGAATTCTCTTTTAGTGGCAAGGTATGCATTGCTACCAAGGTAGGAGATATAATCCTAGTATAGGGAAACCCGATCATCTGATTTTTCATAGCTCCTCAGCACATGCCAGCCATGGCCTCTTAAATCACAGACCATCATGGCTTAAAAGCACTTTAACAACATTAAAATCCAACTCCCTCACTTTACAGATGATGCAATTGGATCCAAGACAGGTAAAGCAATTTGCCCTGGGTTATACAAGTACATGTCAAAACTAGGACTTGAACCCAGGCTAACTCCTAACTCCATGTTTTTTCCAATGTACCATGCTGCTTCTCAGTATTCTATTTTGGCAATAAGCAGTGATGATTAATTGCTGGCTGCCATGAACAGATGAATTACTATCCATTCCTCTACACAGAGAAGTAATGACTTCTAGTCTCCTCTTAGTATAACATGGTAGTGTCTAATTCTCAGTAGAGACAGGCAATAATCTCTTTTTGCCTTTTGAAAAAGAATTGTATGTGCTTTATTACAGAAAGCATTGCTCACAGTAACCAGAATGAACACTTATTGTGGAGGATTAACTGAAATGTTTGATTGCAAATCATCTGCATTGGCAAGAGGACACATAACTTAGCTTTTACTGTATATGTAAAAACCATTTATCCATTTACCTTTATGTGTGTTTATAAAGCAATTTCTTATTAGTTATCAAAAATACATATCTTTAAAAAAAAAAACAAACCCTGTTGAATGTAGGGTGTTAACTGGGCAAGGACCATGATTAAATGACAATGAAACACTGAATTTAGGGCTAGATGGGACCTTATAGATGATGATAATCCAAAGAAAGGTAAATTTTGATAGCAGAAAGTTGCCTACTGAATTTCAGGTTTACTGGCTAGATTTCTCTCTCAAAGACTAAGCCTTAAACCCAATTTACTCTGGAGCTCATAGATTGGACAATGGGTCTCTGCCTAAGCACCACTAAATGGTTATTTTTTTGGGTCCTCCTAGCTCAGAGTGAATGTAAATAGTAACTTTCTCTTTTGGCTAGCAACACTGAGGGTCTTCCCCTCCCAGTTTGATTTTTTTTTTTTAGTTAAAGGTGCCATCCTTTGACTCACTTCTTAAAGAGGCCTATTCACTGAAAGGGTATTGCCTCACTCAAAGTGAGAATCTGAAAAGATCTTAGCCTAAAAGGGCCAGGGTCTGCCATTGCATCCTAAGCTATCTCCAGTCTTTCTGATGAATACCAGGTCACTGGACTGAGATGGCTCTGGAGGAGAAAGTGAGGCTGGTGACCTTGCACTGCCCTCCCTCCCTCAAAATAAAGTCAATTGCAAGTCATGTCATCATCTCCCTGATGTCGTTATGCTGTTTGAGAATGAAGGACAAACACAGTACAAACACATCACAATTTCGTGGATGAGGAAATTTACATAGATATAGGGTGAGAACCAGAGTCTTTCAATTTCTGGGACAGTGCTTTTTCTACTTTGCCCCAAATAGTCACCTAATGGAGGTATCTAGAGGTAAAAGCATAGTCCAGAGGTAGAATAAGTATGCCCTCTAACATATGCCTCACACTTTATAAAGTGATAGGAATACCACAGATATATTCTTAGGGAATCAATCCCCATTCTGTTACAACGATATGTAGTGTATTTCGCATCCATTTTACATAACATCAGATAAGCCTGAATTTAACATAAATGACATTTGTTGTTGCTTAGTCATTCAGTCATGAACTTTTCGCGATCCCATGGACCATACTGTCCGTGGGGTTTTCTTGGCTAAGATAGTGGAGTAGTTTGCCATTTCCTTCTCTAAAAGTTGTCATTTAGTTGCTACTAAGAGCAACATTACTGAATCGTGTAGAAATATACCAAAAAGTTATAAGCAAAATGTGAGACTGATAAGCTTCAAACTTACTATGTTCCATAGGCCATCATTAATAATTTTGCCACCACTTGTGACTTTAGCCCCATGTTCATTTTTGAACTGAATTTCAATCCTCCCATCACGAAGGGCAAGCAGGAACCATGCTGAGTGATCAAGGGATTCTGCATAGAGTATAACACCTTCTGAGTCATAGGTCCGAAAATCAAATTCAGCTGAAAATCTAACAGTGGAATGAGAGATATTCGACATGTGAAATTTTGGAAAGCTCGGTACATAACTCTTAATTACATTGGCAAATATTTACAGGTTCAAAAGAGAAATTAATTATCTGGTTCCTTGGAATTAATCAAATAGTCAGAAATAGGTTTTTGGGTAGATTCTCTTTTAATCTATCTCTTCACATACAAATTATTTTGCTTTTTTTTCTTGATTATAGATACATTTCCAAGTCAAAAAATGCCTAATAAAGTTTCTATCTTCCCTTTATCTCTGTTATTTGTGAATCTACCCCACTCTTCCCTCCAGCTTTAGACTCTTGCAAATCTGGTTTGAATTGTGAAGATTTTCAAAGATAATTTATCTAACTCATGTCTCTTGCCCTCATCCAGTTTTAAAAAACAAAAACAAAAACCTAGCAACTTCTGGAGTTCATGCAAGCTTAAATATTCATTTTCTCACCATCTTAACAGATTTTGATAAGAAACAGGACTGAAACAGTAAAACATTTAAACAAGATAAAAATAAGTGCCTAACACAGTGCCTGTCATATCAATCAATAAGTATTTATTAAGCTTTTGCTATGTGCCAGGTACTGTGTGTACTATACTGAGGCTACGTATATAGAGAATGAAACTATCACTATTCACAAAGAGTATACATTCTAATGGCAGAGACAAGCACATATAAAATTGCATATAGAATAAATATAAAGCAAATAAATATGAATCTATTTAAAGTATACGGACAAGGTAGCTTTGGAAGGAGGACATTAGCAGATGGGGGAATCAGCAAAGGCTTCATGAAAATGATGAAGATTAAGTTGCATGTTAAAGAAAGAGGGATTTTGTGAAGTGGAAAGGACATAGTGCATTTAATGCATGTGAGATGGCCAGTACAAATACGTATGGAGCAATGAGTATGGAGAACAGAGAGAAGTTCAATTTGGCTGGATCACAGAATGCAGGAAGGAAAGAGAATTATGTCCAATGAGGCTAGGAAGATAGATTAAAGACAGCTTGTGTAGAGCTTTGAAAACTTAACAAAAGAGTTTTATTTTGTCCTAGAGGCAACAGGAAGCCACTGGAGTTGACTGATAGAAGAGTTACATGGTCAGATCTGAACTTAAGGAAAGTTTCTTTGGCAGCAAATACATGATGAATTGGAATGACAAGACATTTGAAGTAATTACAAGGCTATTGGAATAATCTAGGCAAGAAATGATGAGGGCTCAAACCAAGATGGTAGCTGTGTAAGTGGAGAGAAGAAGTCATATAGGAAAGATGTTGTGAAGGCAGAAACATCAAAATTTTGCAACTAATTGGAGATGTAGGAGACTGGAAGGATGGTGGCACCTTCAACAAAAATAGGGGAGTTTAGAAAAAGGGAGGGTGGGGCAGCTAAGTGGTGCAGTGGATAGAGCACCAGCCCTGGATTCAGGAGGACCTGAGTTCAAATGTGGACTCAGACACATAACACTTACTAGCTTGTGTGACCTTGGGCAAGTCACTTAACCCCATTGCCAGCCAAAAAAAAAAAGAAAGGAAAGAAAAGAAAAAAAAATAGAAAAAGGAAGGGTTTGGGGAAAAGATAATGAGTTCAGTTTTAGATATTTTGAGTTTAAGATGTCCCCTGAACATATAATTTGACACGCCCAATAGAAAATTGGTGATGTGAAAACCAAAGGGAGATACTAGGCCCAAATCTATAGATCAGGGAGTCACCTGCATAAAGATAATTATAAAACCTATTAGAGCTTATGTGGTTAAAACAAACAAACAAACAAAAACAAGTAGAGAAGGGCAAGGGCCCTAGAAAAGAACCTTAGGAAAAAACCATGTATTTCTGGATGACAAATCAGTAGAAGAGACCTCAAAGGAGTGGTCAGACAAGTAGGAGGCAAACCAGAAGACAGTAGTATCATGAAAACAGAGAGGAAAGGGTATCCGAGAGATTAGAGTGATCAACAGTGTGAAATGCAGCATATAGATAGGCTGAGTTCTAGGAATAAAAAAATACCTTGTTGGACTAAGCAATTAAGAAATAATTGGGGGGGACCAAATAGACCTTTTGGACAATCCTCTTATGGCTCCTAGGGTTATGGCAACCCCCTCTTCCCAACCTCTATCCCCAGCACCTATCTACACCCCATTCTCCTCTGGCCTCTCCGGCTGTTCCCCATTCTCCCCAGACCCCTCTCTCTATTCCTCTGGTCCCTCCATTTCCGTCCCAGGCCCCTGCTCTAGAGGCTACTTCTACTCAGGCCTTGAGCACGGGCCTTGCCCCAGCCTCTTCTTCCAGAGAGACTCCAGCTCAAGCTCCGGACGAGGTTCTCAACTCGCTGCCTCCTCCTCAGACCTCTGCTTTGAACGGGACCCCTCCTCAGGCTCCACACAAGGGTATCGCAGTGGCATCTTCTCCACTGATTCTTCCCCCTCCTCCAGTGTCAAATTCCTTTCTTCTAGGGTTGGAGCCATCAACTTTCAGATGACTGCTTAGGCTGTACACCAACCCGAGGATTCTGCCCCGCTGACCCTGGCATCAGCTGGGTTTTTGAAGTTTGACCCCTCAAACAGGACCCAGAGAGTCAGGGACAGCTCTATGCCCCTTGCCAGCAGGAAGCAGTTTCAGAAGTCCAGACCTTCACCCCTTTCCCCAAAAGAATTTGTGTCAAATTTGTTTGAGGGGGGAATGATGGGGTGTGGCCCAAGCCAAGGTCTTTGCCCCTTGCCCTAAAGGGAATCTGGCTCCCCTTTTGTCTACAGGCCCCAGCCCCTCATCTCCCTTTGAAAGCGTTAGCCTACCTTTTAATTTCATTCAGATTCCTTTCAGTTCCTTCATTATCTATTCCCATTGTCCATTCAATCTCTTAGACATTCCAGTCTCTGGGAATTCTCACCCAGACCTTTTTCCCAGACCATTTTCCCAGACCCTTCCCTGGTCACCCAAAGTATATAAGATCTACCCTGGCCCTTGTTCAGGGCTGAGAATCTCTCATGCCCTCTCGTCCTTATGGGTGTCACCCGGCCTATATGTTTTGCCACTAATAAACTTTTTCTCTGGCTGAACAAAAAAAAAAGAAATAATTGGTAATTTGGCAGAAAGCAATTTCAGTTGCATGAAAGGCCACCTCAGAAACCATATCACATCACATTTCTGCAATGAAATCCTTCACCTTTTCTTCATAGCTCCTTATTTGCTATGTGTTAGAATCTACAAACACCCACCATGTTGCATTTTCCCAGTGTCCTCTGAATGATGATCATTTTTCAGTCTTGTGATCCATAACGTAAAGACATAAAACAATATTGGTAGAATATTGTTGGGATTTAAATGAGGCCTTTGCTCAGGAAAATGTTTGCATTTGTGTCTTACATATAAAATAAAATATACAATAATTCTAAAGTTAGAGATAGATTGAAAACTTTTTTTTTCATAGTCCTTTGGCAAGATTCTTATAACTGTGTAAAGGTTATGCTAATCATAGTTTGCAAAGGGCTTCTTGGGATGATGAGAGTTTAAATCAGGATTTTGGTACACTGTCAGTTGCTTCAAAATATTACCAAAAGTCTAAAAGGGAAGTAATTCTCACCTTCTCTTTGCAACTTAAATATTGTAAGGGACTGTTTCCCTTACTGAATGGAACTATAGAATCCAGGTCTAAGAGCTTCTCTAGAGACATTCTCTGGTTCAACCGCCCTACCTTACAATATGGTAAGATGAGAGTACTTCTCTTGGGAGCTCTAGTCACCACAGAGAAATATTTTGTAGCCCCCATGAAGGTGATTCTTCTACTATTGCCCCACTACATTCCTACCATAAAATGACATTCTTGAGGAGGGCAGCCACAGCTATAACAAAAAGTACCCTTCCCCAGCAGTCGCTGAAGGCCCACCCTAAAGATACATGCCAATGATATCCTGGAAGTAGGAAGAACCTGGAAAGGCTAGAAAGGTTTCCCAACACATTTTCAAAGAGGAAGGTTCAAGGAAGAAGAAAGGGATACTGCTCTCCAATACCATAAGATGTTTCTACTCGGTATCCTTTTCAACATTCAAACTGCACAAAAATAGTTTTTTAAAAGTCCAAAAGTGTCCACAGATAAGCAAGGTGGACAGTTAACAACATGGTAGGATTTATATGTGAGCACAGAATTTTTAAAAATCATTTTGCTTGGGAAAAAAGGCAAATTGTGATTCTCTTTCATTAACTCTTTAAATATTTTTCTGAATCAGAAAATAGTCTGTGCCTGTTCAAAAACCAAATTTGTGTGCACTCAAAGTCTTCCAGAGATTCTTTCTCTTGTGAAGAGAATTTTCTTTGCAAAATCACACTAAAATGACAGTTCAAAGGGTCCTCTTCCATATAATGTCTCTCTGGAAATCATCAACATCTTGATTTATCCAAAACAGGGTAGTTAATCGCTTCTCAGGCATTCTGTACTGATGGTTAGATTACAAATGTGTGCAACATGGAAGGGTAAGGAAAAGAAGATTTTTTTCTTAAAAATGGAAGTGAGGCCATTAGACAAGAAAAAGAGATAGGAGGAAAATGTTTCCTCAGTGAACTCAGATCCACAAACAGGTGATCAAATTGTCATGAATTATCAAAAGGAATGCCCCCAAAAGAGTTTTTCTATTCTTAACAGCAGGAGAAATTTTTCTCCCCCAAGATAGCACTGCAGGGTACCATTGTGCTCTGACATGTAAAAAAAGGCAAATCACACCATTTGGAAGAGGAAAACAAAATTCAACTCAATTCAATAATTAAGCACCTACTGTAGGGAATGCTGAATTTAGGGTCAGGAGCTGGGTTCTAATGCTAGTTCTGTCATTTATTAGTTGTGTAGACTTAGCCAAATCACTTAAACTTTCTGGACCTCAGTTGAACTAGATTATCTCTAAGGTCCCTTCTAGCTCTGAAGATATGATACATGATCCTACAAAAAATCTTTTAAGGAGCTTACATTCTATTTGGGGATAACACATGTACAGAGAAGTGAACAGTGAATTCAAGGTAGTTTGAGGAGGTACGGAGTGTTAACTAGGGGTGGAAATGCAGGAAGAGGATCAGGGAAAGCTTCATGGAAGAGACAACATCTGAGCTGATCCTAGAAAGGAAGATAGGGATTCTCAAAGTCATGGATGAGGAAGAAATGTGTTTCAGACTTGGGAGAGAGCTTGTGCAAATACATAGATACAGGAGATGGAATACATGATTGGGAAACAGCTAGTAATCCAGTCTGGTTGGAATGAGTTGGGTGAGGAGAGGTGAAGAAAAACAGAGATGCAGAGAGAGACAGAGAGACAGGGACAGAGACAGACCAAGAGACAAAGAGAAAGTCAGAGATGACAGAAAGAAACAGAGATAGAGAGATATACAGAGAGGCAAAGATAGATGGAGACAGAGACAAAAAAAAAACCCAGAGAAACAGAGAGAGACAGGAGACAGAGAAGAGAAAGAGGCAAAGACAGATTTTTGGTTAGATATTTTACTTTCTGATAAAAATGCCCAGATTTTATAGGCTTATATTTATACATAAATATGTAAGTATACACACACACACACACACACACACACACACAACACACACACACACACATACCCCACTACCACCACCACCACCGCCGCCACCACCAAAAGGGTTGTTGGGTATCTCAAACTCAACATGTCTAAAACAGAACTCATTAGTTTTTCCCCCAAGACCTCTCTACTTCTGAATTTCCTGATTACTTCAAGGGTACCACCATTCTCATAGTCACCCAGACTCATAAACTACATGTCATCCTCTACTCCTTATTCTCAGTCACCCCTCGTATTTAATATTTTCATTTCTAACCTTCACAACATTTCATGTACATGTCCCCTTCTCTCAAATCACATAGCTATAACCCAAGTTCAGGCCTTCATCCTCTCTCACTTAGACTATTACAACAGTCTTTCAAATGCTCTCCATCACTCCAACTCACGTTTGACTTAGCAGCCAAGGTGATTTTCCTAAAGTATAGGTGTAACCATGTCATTCCCCTGCTCAAAGAACTCCCTATTGGGGCAGCTAGGTGGCACAGTAGACAGAGCTCCGCCTTGGAGTCAGGAGGACCTGCGTTCAAATACGGTTTCAGCCACATAACACTTACTTAGCTGTGTAACCCTGGGCAAGTCACTTAACCCTGATTGCCTCAACAAAACAAAAAACAAAAAACCTCCCTATCACCTTCAGGATAAAAGAGAAATTCCTTTTTTTTTTTTTGCTGTTTAAGGCTCTTCATAACTGAGCCCTTCCTTCCCTGATCCAGTGACGCTGGCTTACTTGCATATTATTTACTCCCATCTGTGTACTGCACACTGACTATCCCCCATGTCTGGAATGCCCTATTACCCCCTTGCTTCCCTGGCTTCCTTCACAACTTAGCTGCAATCTTCTCAGATTATCTTCACATACACCATATATGCATGTATTTAACTAGATAATGATAACAGCTAGCATTTATATTTTTCAGGCATTTCCCTAAGTGGTTTACATATCTTGATACTTGACACTTGACACTTCAGATGAACAACGTAAACTATTTTTAAAATTTTCCTAGGTAAATATACGTTCATGCAGTGGGAAACTACTAGAAGAGCAGGGGAAGCAAACAGTGTAAGAAACTAAAATAGATATGGGGAAGGCCAGATCAAAATTATTTTAAAAGTCATAACTAGTTTTGGAATTTTTAATTATATGAATGCATCACAGAATTGATTTAATTCTCCTTTCTACAAGACTTTTTTCTAATTGATTTGGTAATTCATGCAAAGCAGTGTTTCTCCAACATTTCCCTTCTTTCTTCCTTCCTTGTTCTCTGACCTCTAGAAATAAATAGCCGAATCAGCTGCTCACCTGGTGATTTCTGGCAAACGGAACCTTAAGTACAAAACAGGGATCCCTACAAACTGTTCTGCCAGATAGAGTAATTCATAATTTTTTTCAAGGTTCAGAGGAAGACACAATGGAACAGGCTGGGAAAACACAAAGGAAAAAGCATATGTTAGAAATCCCATGGATATGTAATGTTGCACAACTTCGTTCTGGTCCACAGTGGGTTCTTTTGTTTGTTTTGTTTTGTTTTTTTGGCAAGTATACCCTGAGTGATATACTGAAACAAGCTGAGATTTTCCTTGGGAGTCATAAAGTAATAGCATTCATACCCCTGTACGTCTCATCAGCCATTGCTTCCCTATATACCATACCTTTATAATTAAAGTATTTCTCAATAGTTGTAACTCTTAATTTGCCCAGATATATTTCCTTTCCATGTCTCAATTCCCAATAAAACCTACCTCCAGCATTTCTTTCCCCAATCTTGCCACTGCCGTAGCTCCAGGAAATATCTATAACTTTACCATTTTTAACTAAAGCACACTTTTCACCTGTGTATCTCAAAGAGTTTTAAAAGTCGATTGTCTCATGCCATTCCAGCAAAGTAGATAATAATGCCAAACAAAGTATTTTAAGAAGTAGGGAACACAAGGGTATCAAAGGTCACATGGCAAGCAAAACACTAAGACTATCTAATAATGAGTAGACCCTGGAATTAAGGTGCTATTTCGTAACATCTCTCATATCATAGAACAGACTCATCTCTCAAACTTATTTTGAACTCGATTGCCCTTATCACAAGTGAGCAGAAAAAGATCTCCAGTTTTTTGAAACAATGGCTTTATTTGGTGGAATGAAGAAAGTTGTGATATTTTTTCTGGTAGTATTTAACAAATGGCATTAGATTTACAGAGGTAGACAAAGTATTTGGTTTTAGGATTCCAATCAATTACATTAGAGCTTTATTTTATAAAATTCTTAATACCAGTAGGAAGCATTATATGAGTGATACACTCAAATATTCATCTGAGGTGCTTCAGAAATAAAATTATTGAAATATTTTGTTAGCTATTTGAGTCAATATAGATTTACTCTGTTTATATTTGTATAAAAATGCTCAGGGTTATCTCCAATTTATCCCATATCTATTTTTTTTCACAGTTATTTGAACATTGTTTCTCCCATTAGACTGTGAGCTCATTGGGAACAAAGGCTGTTTTTTGCTTTTCTCCATATCCTGTCTAGGTAAAAAATAGTTGGAGTTTTTTGGGACCAGATTTGGGATGGTGGATGGCACAGTGGATAAAGTACTAAGCCTGGAGTCAGGAAGGCCTGAATTCAAATCCCACTTCAGACAATTAACAACATCTATGTGACCCAGGTCACTTAATCTCCGTTTGCCTCAGTTTCCTCATCTGTAAAATGGGGATAATAATAAGTGGAGCACCTACCTTCCAGGGCTGTTGTGAGGATCAAATAAGATGGCCTTGTAACATACTTAGCACAGTGTGGAACATTGTAGGTGCTATATAAATGCTAGCTATTATTATTTAATTGGATTATAGAACTTCTAGTGAGGAAATTCCCTCCACTACTGTGGATCAACAACTGCTCTGCAACTTACACTCTTAGAGAGTTATCTGGGCACTTTCAGGTTAAGTTACTTGCCCAGGGTAAGTCTTTTGTAGGGATCACAGATCATGGTATTATGGATTTTAGAGCAGGAAGAGGGCTTAGAAATCGTCTAGTCCAACCCCCAGATCAGGCAACAGAGGACAAGGGACAATAAGTGACTAGCCTACAATTATATAGGTAGTACTATAGCCTGCATTCAAACTCAGGTCCTTTGATCACAAATCCAACACTCTTTCCACTGTTTCCCACAGGAATTGAACTCAGGTCTTCCTGTTCCTCAAGCTGTCTACTCACTATGCAACATTACCTGAAGGCAATATATTAGCATAAAAGTGCTAATATGTTAAATACACTAATTAAAAATGCTGATTATCTGGGTGCTAATTTTTAGAATTATAAGCTTTGTCTTCTATATAAAAAATTTCAATTCAGCATATTGACAAATTTCAACTTTACTTGAGTGTGAGGAAAATAGACTTTTATTTTAATGAAGATTTGTCTTATACTACAGATCTTACAATAATGTCTTTAAACACATGCTATTATTTTTTTTAGTAAAGGAAAAATTGGTGCCTATACCCATTCTACAACCAAAGGAGATCATTTAAACCATAAGCCTCCTGAATCTCGTTAACTAAAAAAAAGTACAGAATGTATGGATCAGTACAATAGCTCTCCTTGACCTTTACATACCAAAGTCTCAGTAAACAGTCAAAAAGTTTCCATTTGTCAAGTATCCACAAGCCTGTGGAATGAATGAGTCTGTTTAAATTCAGATAACAGATACCAGTCACTGAAAAATGCTTTCACTGAAGTCTCTTCATTGATGCTTGTTTCTCTCACAAGAAACGACAACTTTAAATCCTTTTGGTTCCTGTAGTGATTTTGCTGGACTGCAGCTCATTTACCTGTGCCCTACTGATTCTCTACCAATGAGTATGGAGATAGTATTCCACACTACCCTTAGAGAAACTCTTACGTTGCAGGGTTTTAGGGTCAACCCTCTTGATATAGAGTCTAACATAAAAAAAAGATCATGACTAGGAGTCAGTTTTGGTGCACAGCAGCTGTAATGGGCATATTGCCACTCTCCTGACATGTTTCTGCTGCCCAGGAAGAAAAGAAACAAACAAAATACTATATGCCAGGAACTGTGTTAAGTACTTTTACTATTTTTATCTCATTTGATCTTTACAACAATTGTAGGAAGTGAGTACTATTATTAACCCCATTTTACAGTGGAAGAATCCAAGACAGACAAAGGTTAAGTGACTTGTCCAGGGTCACACACTTGGTAAGTATCTGAGGCCAGATTTGAATTCACATCTTCCTGATTCCAGGGGCCAGCACTCTATCTACTATACCACCTAGTATAGAAAGAATTTCTAGCAAGAAGTTTGGTCACTTGAGAAAAAGGACAATAGAGATGGATGGAATTAGCATCTGGTGATTTTTACCTCACAATTCTTCTGATCTTGACTAAGCCTAAATCCTTTCTTCCCATCACAGTAGCATGAATATCCTCCAGGGTGATTGACACAAAGTTGAGAGCACAAGTTTTCTGCACATTCATCCACATCTAGGGTAAAACAGAACACATACTTGAGAACTCAATGTTCAGTTTAAGGTTTTAGTACTAGAAATAAATGACAATATTTCTCCAATGAAACAAAACAAGTGCTTCTATCAGATACTGGTTATGGGGGTAGAAGATGACAATTTTTTTAACGTTTGGCTCTGGAAATTAGAATGATTCATAACAATATATTTCCCTCTTGTTTATTAATTTCAAACAAAGAGTTAGGACCTAACTAAATACATGTCATGACTGCTCCATAGTTCTTAAACTTATTATCTCATTTTTCATGGGGAAATTGAGGTAGGGAAAACAGAATAGATGAGGATAAAATGTGTAGGGATGTTAGGAGTACTAATCCTATGGAGTTGTCTCCCAATTTTGTGTTAGGAGGACAAGAAAATAACACTTATTAAAACTAAATGTTAATGGGCTATTTACATCATGATATCAGAAATTATTTTTATGAGATTATTCATTGATAGTTAAGATAAATTTAAAAAGAAAGCTACATTGGTTCATACTATGTCTTCAAAATTATTAAATGAATGTTAGACTTCAAATATAACATTAATTGCAAAAACATAGAATTTAAGATGAAGTACTTCTCTCTTTCCCTCCTTCATCCCCAACCTCATTTCTTTCTTCCTTCTACTCCTGGATTTCAGAGAATACATACTATTTTTTACAGGTTTTTTTTGTTGTTTTGTTGTTTTTTTGGTTAGGCAATGGGGTTAAGTGACTTGCCCAGGGTCACACAGCTAGTAAGTGTTATGTGTCTGAGGCCAGATTTGTCTAGAGATACATCATATACCAAAAGGCTTGGACTGCACTGTGCTGTCACAAGATTAATGACTACTACAACCTAGGTCATACCTTTGAAGACTTTTTTTATTTTCCCAGGCACATCTGTTGCCAAAAGCCAAAGTAGCTTGATAACCAGATGTTTCAGAACACTAACACATAAAATTTTAATCTAAAAAACACCTTGCTTGACTAAAACTCCACAGATACTTTCAAAATATTTATGAGATTCATAATAGTATTAATATAGTGAGTTTGCCAATGTTACTGGGAAGTGGGGCCACCTGGCCCCTTTTATATTGCTTCCAAGTTGATTTCCATGACAACCAAAGGGAATGATAAGGATTGAAAGAAATTCTTTCTTTGCAGTTCTACCCATTGTTTATGCAGTTTTGCTAAAAAAAAGTCCTTGGGATGATATGAAAGTGATCCAGACTTGTGACCCAGAGATACGATAATACTTCAAAAGGAACTTCACAGGACAACTAAAACAAGAGTTTAAATTGGGGTTCAATGAACCGTAGCTGGGGAAAAGGAATTCAAAAGACAGACTCAAACATGTCAAAGAGTTTCTTTACTTAGCTGGTTGGGTACAGATGACTAGAGTTTGCATCACTAAAGAGCTAAAGATTAATTCTGTACTCTCTAGCTTAAGAGCTAGCAGAACTTTCCCACTATGGGGAAGAAATCATAAAACAACTGAAGATAATCTTGTGCCAGCAGAGAATAATACACTGGAGATAACACAGTAGGGGCATTAAAATAACATCACCAGCTCTGCAGCACTAGAGTTGTGAGTTGCCCCAGTCATACATGTTTCTTGGCCATAAGTATCCCATATATGTGTGTGTGTGTGTGTGTGTGTGTGTGTGTGTGTGTGTGTATGCACGCGCACATACACATACACACACATATATGAAATTTCATTTTCTGGGCATTCATATTCCCTGTGTGAGTCCTCTCCCTAAGTGATGTGGTAGATCATGGAAGAGTATACTTTTGCGTCTATGGGCATCTCTTCTCATTTATTCTGACATAATGTTTCATTAAATGTTTATTTGGTTTGAACTAGTGTGTCCTCTTCTTGACCTGGTAAAATTAAAGACACTGACAAGGGCTCATTTACCATTATTTTGAGCAGATACTGATCCACAAAATGCCTTGGACCTAGAATAGCTTTCTGGATACTTATGTATTAGGGAGACTTGGGATACTATACTGCTATAGGCTGAATGTTACATAGGACTACCCCAATAATTTTGCTATGCTCTGCTACAATGTTCTACATCTATTACTTGAAGTGGGGCATGTTCTTTTATTATAAAAAAAAAGATTTTGTTCTAATGATACTCATAACAGCATTTAGCCTACATCCTCATGCAATAAGAATGCTGATTTATTTAGTAGTATACATGAAATCATTAGAAAAACTATGAATATAATCTAGCCCTATAACTTTACCTTCACATTCCATTGACATGGAGTTATATCTGTAGCCTTTGGGACATTCACATTCAAAGTCCCCAGGGGTGTTCTTGCACAAGGCTGTCCCACAGACTTTTGATGACAAAGCACATTCATTCACATCTGTAAATGATACCAAAATATGCATATTACAAACAAAAGTCATGCTAGAAGATGCCAGTGAACTATATAAATCAATCTGCATTTATGATCTGCCTTTCCTGGCTCTATCGTGAATTTAAGGAATTGAGAAAAAAATGTTTTAGGCTAAAGATATTATTTTACACCATTAAAAATTACCTAGTTATGATGACTATTCTTCTCTTCTTCCTAAATTTAGCACAGACATAGATAAAAGTTTTAAATTACATTCTTATTGCCTTTACATAATTAAGGAAAAGGAAAAAAAAGAGTTTTTTCCCCTCCCTTTTCTAGTAGGAGACAAAATATGAATTGATCTGAAGAGAGAGAATCAACCAGGTTTCAGATAGTATTTGCTTTCTGAACGTCGATTTTCAAATGAAAATTTGTCAATGATACAAAACAGTAAGGAAAACAAATGTTATGGTCCATCTGTTTTACATGCATGAACACTTTGTTCCTTTATTCCATTTAGTCTACGTTCATTGCTCTCTGGTGTTAGGATATACTTGGATAAAATCAATTGCCATTGAGATTAAGGATATTACTTTATGTCATAGCAACTTGTAATTTATTCAATACTAATTATCATTTAAACTTTTATTCTGGAAACGTTAGGATTGTATGATATGTATAGGTAAGGTAGGAAATGAAGCATCAATGACAGCTAGCTGCTGGATAATGAGATATGAGGAAAACCACACATATGCCTATAAAATAAGAAGGGAGAGAGAAAGGAGTGAGTGAATTTTTCTCATCTGTACAATATGAGGAAAAAATGTAAACCATCACGGAAAAAAGATTATACTTTCTCTTCTGAAAAAGCACAAACAACAAAAATGAATCAAACTTATTATTTTTCTGCATTAGTTGTAAAAATTATAAAAGTATAAAATGAATCTAACTAGGTTAGGCCAGTAACACATCTAGCATGGTAATCTGTTTATAATGGTGGTCTCAAAGTAGGTTTAATGAAAATTAAAAGGGATTTTAAAAACAGCAAAATTCTAGTGTTTGACATACTTTCATTTTATCCACCTTTATATTTTTATGTAGTCATACATGCACACTTACATACATGTGTATATCCATCCACGCATGATTTTGTCATTATCCACAATAACTCAGAACAGTGGTGTGAATAATCCAAAACAGAAAATTATTCAAAAATAAATTCTATTTGACTTTGGAAAGTAGTCAGAAACATGGCCCAACACACTAGAATATATGTATACTCATACATGCCTATCTCCCTGTTCCCATCCTCAACCTCATTCTGGTTGGGCTCTACTAATTTGGAACTATAAAGGAGAAGAGGTTATACATAATCCACCACAATGGATAATTTATTTATAGACAATCCAAAACTGACCCTATAACCATTATCAGTCAGTGAATCAGTCAGCAAGGACATATCAAGAACATATTAAGCACATTTGAGAAACACGCAGCCAGGTAGCCTTCATTTGAGATAT
This sequence comes from Phascolarctos cinereus, assembly GCF_003287225.1. NCBI lineage: Eukaryota > Metazoa > Chordata > Mammalia > Diprotodontia > Phascolarctidae > Phascolarctos > Phascolarctos cinereus. Next base: position 197,424,349 of record NW_027556180.1, on the reverse strand, counting down.
TGTTTTTCACCATCCCCCAACCACCCATTAAGGAAATTTCCATTTTCCTTCTCATAGAACATGCTTGAGTCTCTATTTAGTTCACTGGGATGGAATAAAGAGTTCCATCCCCTGCTTCTCCTTCACTGAGAACAGAGAAATCCCTAAATGTCTCTAGCTATAGGGTTGCTCCATCTCTCAAGGGATATGCATCCTCCAGATTACTTTTGCTGTGATTGTGGTCAATTTTCCAGCCACTTCCTAGATATATCCATGTTTTGCCTGCATTCTAACCTCCACTGTCAGTGGAAACTCAAGTTCCCCTGAGCTTTTGTTGAGCATTCACATCTTCTTACCTGGACTACACCCACTATGGTATATGTTTCCCTACTCTCTTTCCTTGCTTTCCAACTCTAAGACTAAACAGTAACTTAATTAACACTATTCTTCCTGATAAGCACATGTTAATCAATTGCCGCATTACTCCAATCAACATTCCCTCTTCTTCACTGTCTGAAGTATCCCTGATTAAAACTCCTGAATATGTACTGTATTTCCCCTATTAGAATATAAACTGTGAGGGCAGAGACTATCATGATTGTTTGCAGTTGTATGCCCAATACTAGTACGTAGTAAGTGCTTACTTAATAAGTGCTTTTTTCACTCATTTATTAACGTGTTCAGCCTTACAAAGCAGCATTGAAATAGCTCATAGGAAATGTGAGATGCACAAATTTAGAGAATCCACCCCAGATATTCACATAGACTATTTGTTCCCGACCTGTGGTACAACATTCTGAGCTCATTTTGGTCTGATCAGCCAGTGGGACACACTGTAATTTGACTCTAGCATAGTGATGTCATTTTGTTCCTCTTTGAGAACAAAAGACACAACCAATGTTCAGCCTTAATGGAGAATGATCTCACATCAAGATGCTTCACCTTCATTCTCACATCCCCATGTCTACAGAAGAGGAGTGAGGAAGGTCAAGACCACACAACTCAAATCTTGTGAAGTTCCCAATTTACTCAACTTCCATCTGCTAGCCCTTATTCGAGTAGGCAGTGTCTAGTAAGATAAAGTCAGTAATGCACCAGTAGGGTATGTGCTTTAAAATTTAAAAAAAAAAAGATAAACATCATGCTATAAAAAGACTGTTTAAAGCTTTTTTAAAGTAAAGAAATACTAGAAATGTCCATGTATAAAGGTTTTCATATAAACCCCTCATTTTCATATTCACTTGATTGAGAATTATTTACTTGGCTAAACCTGAGATGAAACATTTCATTATTAGGCATTAAAACAGAAGTCTATACTCCAACTTGTAAATTAAAAAAAAATCAATATATAAAATTGCTTGGGTTAAAATAATAAACAAAATAAAATAAAATAATAATAACACAGAATAAAATTTGAACCATTTGTTATTTCCCATTTATTTCCCAGACCTACACTGACATCTAACGTCAGCAAAAAGTGCTTATTCCTTAATTTGTCAGATACTTTATTTCTGACATGAATCTTTGATTACAGGCCATTTGATTCCAAGGTTATCCACATCTTGGCTAAGACCTCATTTTGATGTTTTTATACTTATTGTCTTAACTGTTTTGTATCTCATCAGTTAACTGTCATGAAGGAAAAGCCATATGTAAACGAAGTTCATATAAGCATGTGTTCTGATCACTAGGGATATTAGTATTTAAAGGAGATTTTTGCTTGCTTGATGATCAACATATATGTGTCTCACCTTGGGGGTTGAGAATAAGTTGATTTTTTGCTAAAAAATATATTCACCCATTCTTTAATGAGAAAGATACTGTAATCTAATAAGTAAGTACCTATGAATATTTAATGAGTGAATTTATTTTATTTCCTTACTTAATGATAACTAATAATAACTCACATCTATATGTCTTCTTGAAGTTTCTGAGTGGAATACTTATTACAGCAGAATGAAGCTCGGTTTCAGTGACTATAATGATTATAACAGTCTGCTATTATAGCCTCAAATCAGTCCTCATATAGGTACTGAAGGGAAATGGCTTGGCCACAGATAGGACATTGCTTTAGAGGGGAAGATTCAGTGCTCTAGATCATTTTAAGGCCATTTAAAGCAATGCTTAAAACTAAATTTACTAAGCAATATTATACTACAAGCTGCACTATATTATCTATTCTAAAGAGTGGTTTACAGCCTTGCTATAATGGGATAACATACTGGGGTTCTATGATCTGAGATTAACAGGAAAAAAACTGGGAAAAATTCAGTTAACCTTTTTTATGGTTAATCCATGAATATGATTAAAAAATTAAAAAGTAAAACTTACTATATTATTCATTAAACTATTTCTTTTAACCATTTTATCAAGAAAATAAAGTTAAGTGAACTGTTACTAGTTGTCATAGGCAAAGATGAACCACAGACAGTTAATCTCCTCCCCATCCCAAATGAGCTTCTAACGGCTCAATGAGCATGGATAAAATGTGGTTAGGCAATTTTTAATCTTCCCCAAACCAAATAATCCAAGCAGTCTGCTGGGAAGAAATCATGGGGTTGGGAGAAGGGGAAATACTATAGAAGACAGAAAGAGAAATAAAGTCTACCTTAGAATTTAAAAGAAAAAAGGAAGAAGAAGATACAAATATCATACACAAAATAGTTAAAGGAATTGGCATTTTTATTTGGCCTGGGGATCAAGTCTTCAAGTACTTACATGAGAACATTACCAAATAATCACAGAATCATAGATGTTTCAGATTAAAAGGGGTCTTAGAGGTCACCTAGTCTACAAATGTAATTTTACGGATGAGGAAACAGAGGCCCAGAGAAGTTAGGTAACTGACCCAAGTCACACAGTGGCTAAGTCGAGAACAGAATGCAAGCTCCTGACTTCTAATCAGCCAATCAACAAGTATTTATCAAGCAACTGTTGTATTTATCAGGCACTATGCTAGGTGCTAGGAATGCAAAACCAAAAATGAAATAGTCCCTGCCCTTAAAGAACAGTCACGATCAACTCTCTTGTGAAAGTAAAAAAGGGAAATTAACTTGGGTTGTATCTCAAAATATTTAGTTTAGGCACAATGAAGAAAAAATTCTAAAGGATGGTTATTAAATGGATTGATTTATTAAGGATAATTATGAATATTTCATCTATGTATAGATGTTATATAATTGAATGATGCAATAATATTGTCAGGTTCAGGGACATCATGCAAGGACAACGTCAACCCTAATTTTAATTTCATACAGAAAACAAATCTTTATTCCTAGTGATCCTTACCTCTACAATCCTTTTTATCAGAAAGCAAATAGAAGCCACTCTCACAGGAACAGCGGTAGGTTCCAGGCAAATTTGTACAGATTTGACTACAACCTCCCTTTATATAAGAGGGATCTTCACATTCATTGATGTCTAAAAGAGAGGGAGGAAAGTGTTTTTTAAAAATCCATAATTTTGGGAATCCTTTTCCCTGAATCTTTTAGACCTTTTCAAATGGTTAATTCCTGTCATTTTGGGGGTATGATTAAACATACCTTCTTCACACTTTGCTCCTTGCCATCCAGGTTTACAAACACAGGTGAATTGGGCTTGGCCATCTATGCAGCGTTCGTAGCCAATTTCATTACAGGGGAGAGGACTGCACTGGTTTGGGATTGCTAAGAGAAACAGACAACTTTGCAAATTAGCACAAACAATCAAACAGTCTCCTATAAAAATTACAAAAGCCTGTAAAAAATTTAAGAAATTCTCCCCATCTTTTTGGAGAAGTTTTCATAGAAATTTTTTTTCATCATGGGCATTGGACAAGTTCTTTATAGACTAATAGAGCTGGAAGAGACCTTATTCTGAACCTCCTTTTGCAGAACAGACGTAAGGTATATAACTGTAGGCATTTTATATATCTATCTATATCTATAGATATATATGTGTGTGTGCATATACATATATATGTATACATGTATATGCATATAAATATAACTACACAACTTTAAAATGATTACAGATAATTATTATGTAAAAATATTTTTTTCTGGGGGGGAGGTTATTTTAAATATGCATTTCCTTTTAAAGAAGGTTTTTTGGGGACAGAGCCAAGATGGCGGAGTGAAAGCAGTGACTTGTTTGAGCTGTCCCCCAAATCCCTCCAAATATTCATAAAAAAATGGCTCTAAATAAATTCTGAAGCAGCAAAACCCACAAAAAGACAGAGTGAAACAAATTTCCAGCCCAAGACAACCTGGATGATTGATCAGAAAGGTGTATCGCGCAGGGCTGGGAGCGCAGCGTGGGCGCACAGGCCGCAGCAAACCTGGAGCAGGCCTCAGACGACTGAATCACGGGCAGCTGTGGAGATTTCCAGACTCCTCAATCCACTAATGCCAAAGACAACTTAGAAGGTCAGTGGGAAAAGTCTGTTTCTGTCGGTGGTCAGAGAGGAAGGCAGGGTTTCAGCTCCATTCCCAAAAAGCCTGGCCCTGGGGGAGGGCGGGGGGCAGCTGCTTTCCAAGCTTCTGGCCCACAGACTGAGGGGGAATCCAGTGGCTGATCAGAGAGGGACTGCAAGGATCTGTTTGCCAGTGCTGAGGCAGGAATCTCTTGCTTTGCCCCTGTTTGGATCTGGGTCACAGTTCTGGGCGGCGGTGCTGGGGTGAGGAGGAGCGCTGGCGTGGTGGAGCTTGGAGTGGCTGTGGAGAGGAACCCCTCCTCACAGTTACAGGACAGAAAGGAATACTTGTGGTCCCAGGCCAAGGAAGGAGTAAACACCTCGCCCTTATCATACCACCTTGAAAGAACTGAAAATTTACAGGTCCCTAGAAGTATCTCTGAAAACAGCTGCACAGACCCCTGAAGCTTGGGACAGTACACTCTCCACATTGGAAGCAGACTCTTACCTTAACAAAGAGTTTAAAACTCAAGTAATTGTCTGGGATCATGAGCAAGCAGCACAAAAAGAGTCAGACCATAGAATCTTACTTTGGTGAAAAAGAAGATCAAGGATATAGAACCAGAAGAAGACAAAAAGTCAAAGCTCCTACATCCAAAGCCTCCAAGAAAAATATGAATCAGTCCCAGGCCTTGGAAGAGCTCAAAAGGGATTTTGAGAAGCAAGTAAGAGAAGTAGAGGAAAAACTGGGAAAGAAGTACAGAGTCAACAGCTTCTAAAGGAGACCCAAAAAAATACTGAAGAAAATAACACCTTAAAAATAGCCTAACCCAAATGGCAAAAGAGGTCCAAAAAGCCAATGAGGAGAAGAATGCCCTAAAAAGCAAAATTGGCCAAATGGAAAAGGAAGTCCAAAAGCTTACTGAAGAAAATACTTCCTTAAAAATTAGAATAGAGCAATTGGAAGACAGTGACTTTATGAGAAATCACGACACAGTAGAACAAATCCAAAAGAATGAAAAATTAGAAAACAATGTGAAATATCTCATTGGAAAAACAACTGACCTGGAAAATAGATCCAGGAGAGAGAATTTAAAAATTATTGGACTATCTGAAAGCCATGATCAAAAAAAGAGCCTAGACATCATCTTTCAAGAAATTATCAAGGAAAACTGCCCTGATATATTAGAACCAGAGGGCAAAATAGAAATTGAAAGAATCCACAGATCTCCTCCTGAAAGAGATCCCCAAAGGAAAACTCCTAGGAATATTGTAGCCAAATTCCAGAGTTCCCAGGTCAAGGAGAAAATATTACAAGCTGCCAGAAGGAAACAATTCAAGTACTGTGGAAACACAATCAGGATAACACAAGATTTAGCAGCTTCTACATTAAAGGACGCAGGGCATGGAATATAATATTCTGGAGGGCAAAGGAGATAGGATTACAACAAGAATCACCTACCCAGCAAAACTGAGTATAATCCTTCAGGGGAAAAAATGGTCATTCAGTGAAATAGAGGACTTTCAAGCATTCCTGATGAAAAGACCAGAGCTAAACAGTAAATTTGACTTTCAAATACAGGACTCAGTGGAACATGAAGAGGTAAACAGGAAAGAGAAATCATAAGAGACTTATTAAGATTGAACTGTTTACATTCCTGCATGGAAAGATGATATTTGTAACTCATGAGACCTTTGTCAGTATTAGGGTAGTTGAGGAAAAAAATTGTATGTATGTATATATAGATAGATAGAGGGCACAGGGTGAGTTGAAGATTAAGGGGTCATATCTGGAGAATAAAATTAAGGGATGAGAGAGGATGATACTCAGAGAAGAAAGGGAGAGGTAGAATGGGGTAAATTATCTCACAAAAAAAACAGAAAAGTCTCTTACAGTGGAGGGAAACAGGGGAAGGTGAGAGGGAATGAGGAATCTTATTCTCATAGGATTTGGCTTAAGGAGGGAATAACATACACACAATTGGGTATGGAAATCTGTCTTACCCTACAGGAAAATAGGGGGAGAAGGGGACAAGAGAGCAGGGGGTGATAGAGCAGATTGGGAAAGGGGTAATCAGAAGTAAATACTTCTGAGGAGGACAGGGTCAAAAGAAAGAATAGAATAAATGGGAGGGCAGGATAGGATTAAGGGAAACAGAGTTAGTTTTTCACAACATGTCTACTAAGGAAGTGTTTTGCATAACTGCACATGTACAAGCTATATTGAGTTGCTTGCCTTTTCAATGAGGGTGGGTGGGGAGGGAGGAAGAGAGAAAATTTGAACTCAAAGTTTTAAAAACACATGTTTAAAAAAATGTTTTCACATGCACTGGGAAATAAGAAATACAGGAAATGGGGTACAGAAGTCTATCCTGCTCTAGGAAAATAGAAGGGGAAGGGGATCGAGAAGGGAGGGGGGAGGATGGAGGAGGCGACCAGGGGAAGGGTATTCAGAATGCATGCCATCTTGGGGTGGGGGGAGGGGTGAGAAATTTGGAACTCAAAAACTTGTGGAAGTGAATGTTGAAAACTAAAAATAAATAAATTTATATTAAAAAAAAAGAAATAGAGAAAAAAATAGAGAAGGTTTTCATAATTTTTAGCACCACCACTTATTTTTGTTGTCTTTCTCTTCTTCCAGTCTTAACATAATATACTATCTTTGGAGGTTAATATTTTTTTGAAGCCTTGGATGTTTGATTCAGGAGATAATATTCCCAACACAATTGAAGTCCAGTTAGTTAGCAGATCCACCAAAAGCTTCTTTCTTCCTGATGAGAGTGATTGAATGGCTTCCCAACAAAAAGCAAAGAGGACTAAATTATAAGTGATTTTAGCGTGCATCCATGTTTTATACAAACCATATTTGGAGGAGGAAGAGAATATTTGTAATAATACAGTAGTTTCGCTTATTTCAACTACTAATTTTTTTACTTATTAGAAATATAAACTGAGGATAATAAATTTGTTAATTGCTCTTTCTTCCTGGAGTTGGCATTTAAAGCCAAATATGTAGGGATGCCAGGGGCAAAAAGGGTAGTTTTTGTAGATTCAAGTACTTTATCTGTGATTAATCATACTTGTGTTCCAAAAGAGCTGAGTCCCTCTTTTGTTTTCCTTTTGTCTTCTGGGTCCTGCCAAAGAAGGCTGCTCCTCCCAAAATATACCTGTTTCTAAACCACTAAGCAATGGAGAACAATTGATTTTCCTTACTTAAGTTATACCAAGACCCAGATTCAGAGAACCAGCACCCATATACAACTATAACAATAAGTGGTGGCCCAGGCTTTGATGAAGACCTTTACGGAGGTTGAAGCACTAACTCTTGAGGCAAGCCATCTTACTTTTAGACAGCTCTAACTGTTAAAAAGTTTTTCCTGACATCAAGTATAAATTGGTCTCTTTTCAGCCTCCACCCATTGTTCTCAATTCTTTTCTGTAGCCAAACAGAAAAAGCCTAATCCCTTCTCCACATGACAATCCTTCAAATACTTGAAAATGGTAATCATGTCCTCCTTGAGTCTTTTTTTTCCCCTCCAGGCTAAACATGCCCAGTTCTTTCAAGAGATTTCTATTCAACTCTCAACTAACTTCAGCTAACTCTTCATTTTTCATCAGTAGTTCTGCTTCATTTGGACTCCGTGGAACACCATCCTCTCTCTCTCCATGAGAGAGAGAGTCCTTGTGTCTTTTCCCTACTCCCTGCCTTTGGAGCTTCCTTGTGCATTGTCTTCACCTATTAGATTGTAAGCTCCTTTGAGGATAGAGACTGTCTTTTTCTTATCTGTACCCCAAGCACATAGTAGGCATTTAATACATGTTTAATGAATTGAAATGAATCTGATGTGGACTCAAGGCCCTTGAACAACCCTGCTTGCCCTTCTCTGAACACTCACTCCCCTGCCTATTTTTGTGTTTCTTAATTATAGCACTCTGAACTTAACACAATACTCCAGGTGACAATCTAATAACAATGGGACTATCACTGCCCTATTGTGTGTGTGTGTGTGTTTAACACTAATTAGAATGAAGATGTATGGTTCCTTGAAGAATAGCATAAATAAATAGCCTTAATTAATATACAAATAGTTAGGGGGTTTATTTTCTGATTCAATGAATGACTAATCTTGTGACTAAAAAGTCATTCTATAAACTAGAATCTCTTGAAATCCACTGTATTTATATAATTCCTTATGTTGTGTAGAGCTCAAAGCACATCTGAAAAGTAAGTCATGCTTCACATGTATAATTGATATCATATTGCTTGCCTTCTTAATGGATGGGAGAGGTACAGGAGAGATGGAAAGAATTTGGAATTCAAATTTTTAAAAATGAATGCTAAAAATACATTTAAAAAAGACTTTAAATGCCCAAAAAGTAAGTTATGAATGTCTTTGCAACCCATCTTCAGCAAATATGGGTAAACAAAATATTGTAATGAAATCATCCCCTTTTTGGGGTGTCTTTTTTTTAAAAAAAATAACATTTTATTTTTCTTTCAATTACACATAAAAATAATTTTAAACTTTTTTTTTTAAAGTTTTGAGTTCCAAATTCTATCATTCCTTCCCTGATTTCCCCTTTCCCTGAGATGGTAAATACTCTGATATGGGGTATACATGTACATGCTGGGTCAAAGAGTATGTACAGTTTTATAGTCTTTTGGTTATAGTTCCAAATTGATCTTCAGAATGGTTGGATCAGTTCACAACTCTACCAGTAGTGCATTAGTGTTCCAGTTTTCCTACATCCCCTCCAACATGAATCATTTTCCGTTTTTGTCATATTAGCCAATCTGATAGGTGTGGAGTGGTACCTCAGAGTTGTTTTAATTTGCATTTCTCTAATCAATAGTGATTAAGAGCATTTTATTCATATGATTATAGATAGCTTGGATTTCTTTATCTGCAAACTGCCTGTTTATATCCTTTGTCCACTTATCAACTAGGGAATGGCTTGTATTCTTATAAATTTGACTCAGTTCTCCATATATTTGAGAAACGAGGCCTTTCTCAGAGACACTTGCTATAAAGATTGTTTCCCATCTTCTAATTTTGATTGCATTGATTTTGTTTGTGCAAACCTTTTTAATTTATATACTCAAAATTATCTATTTTACATTTTGTAATGCTTTCTTATCTCTTGTTTGGTCCTAAATACTTCCCTTATCCATAGACCTGACAGGTAAAACTATTTCATGCTCTCCTAATTAGCTTATGATATCATCTTTTATGTGTAAATTGTATACCCTTTTTGACCTTATCTTGGTATATGATGTGAGATGTGCGTCCATACCTAGTTTCTGCCATACTGTTTTCCAGTTTTCCCAGCAGGTTTTGTCAAAGAATGAGTTTTCATTCCAAAAGGGGATCTTTGGGTTTATCAAACACTACATTACAATGGTCATTTACTGCAACACATGCTGTACCTAAGCTGTTCACTGATCCACTACTATATTTCTTAGCCAGTATCAGATTGTTTTGGTAATTACTGCTTTGTAATACAGTTTGAGATCTAGTACAGCTAGACCTTCTTCCTTCACTTTTTTTTCATTGACTCCCTTGATACTCTTGACCTTTTGTTGTGATTTTTTTCTAGCTCTATAAAATTTTTGTGGCAGTTTGGTATGTCACTGAATAAGTAAGTTAATTTAGGTAGAATTGTCATTTTTACTATATTGGTTCAGCCTACCCATGAGCAATTAATATTTTTCCAATTATTTAGACTTTATTTATGTGAGAAGTGTTTTGTAATTGTATTCATATGTCTTGGCAGGTAGCCTCCTAAATATTATCTATTTCTAAAGTTATATTAAATGAAATTTCTCTTTGTATCTCTTGCTGCTTGATTTTGTTAGTAATATACAGAAATGCTGATGATTTATGTGGGTTTATTTTGTATCCTGAAACTCTGCTAAAGTTGTTAATTATTTCAACTAGTTTTTTAGTTGGTTCTTTAGGATAATCTAAGTATGCCTCATATCATCTGAAAAGAGTTATAGTTTTGTTTCCTCATTGCCTATTCTAATTCTTTCAATTTCTTTTTCTTCTCTTATTGCTATGGTGTAATACTGAATAATAGTGGTGGTGATAATGAACATCCTTGCTTCACACCTGATTGTACAGAGGAAACTTCTAGCTTATTTCCATTACAGGTAATGTTTGCTGATGGTTTTAGACAGATATTATTTATTATTTTAAGGAAAGCTCCTTTTATTCCTATGCCCTCTAGTGTTTTTAAGGGAAATGGGTGCTGTGTTGTGTCAAAAGTCTTTTCTGAATCTATTGAGATAATCGTATGATTTTTACATTTGGTTTTGAGGTTTTTATGTCTCAATGCATGGTCAATTTTTGTGTAGGTGTCATGTACTGCTGAGAAAAAGGTATATTCCTTTCTATTTCCATTCAGTTTTCTCCAAAGATCTATCATTATCTAAATCTTCTAGAATTCTATTCACCTCCTTAACTTCTTTATTTTTTGTTTAGATTTATCTAGCTCTGAGAGAGGAAAATTGAGGTCTCCCACTAATATAGTTTTATTATCTATTTCCTCCTGTTACTCATTTAACTTTAAAAATTTAGATGCTATACCACTTGGTGCATATATATTTAGTATTGATATTACTTCATTGTCTATGGTACCTTTAAGCAAGATAGTTTCTTTCCTTATCTCTTTTAATTAGAACTATTTTTGCTTTTGCTTTGTCTGAGATCATGATTTCTACCCCCCTCCTTTATTTTTATTTCAGCTGAAGCATAATAGATTTTGTTCTAACACCTTACCTTTACTCCATGTGTGTCTCTGTGCTTCAAATGTGTTCCTTGTACCTTATTGTAGGATTTGGGTTTTTAATTCATTATGCTATTTCCTTCCTTTTTATGGGTAAGTTCACCCCATTCACATTTATGGTTATGATAACTAACTGTGTAATTACCTTCATTCTATTTTTCTGTTGGTTATCCTTTTCTGTCTCTTACCCTTCATCCTGTCCCTTCTCACAAGTGTTTTACTTATGATCACTCCCCATCCACTCTCCCTTCTATCAGTCTTCCCAACTTCCTTCTCTTATCCATATCTTTTTTTTTTACTTCCCTATAAGGTAAGATAGATTTCTATATACAACTGAGGGTGTATGTTATTCCTTCTTTGTGCCAATTCTGATGAGACTAATGTTCAAGGCTTGCTGCCACTCTCACCCAATCTTCTCCTCCATTGTAATAGCTCTTTCATGCCTCTTTTGTGTGAGATAATTTACCCCATCCTATTTCCCTCTCTCCTCTTCTCCCAATGAAATCTTCTCCCTCAGCCCTTTATTTTGCTTTTTTTTTACCCTATCACAGTCATGTGGGCTGTGAGTTACAGTCAATGGGCTAAGAGCCTCTCTGCTGGCTTTTATGGGGACCAAAGCCTCTCTGCTAGATTGCCCTAGGAATGGGGCAGTGCTGCTGGCTGGCCCTGGGAGTGGGGTCTCACTTCTGGCCAGCACTGGGGGTGGGGCATTGCTTGTGGCTGATGCTGGGGGTAGGGCCTTGCTGTGCTGCTGGTATGGGACTGCAGACTTGCCTCAGATACTACTGGCTTGCACAGGAGTAGGGACTTGCTGGTGGGTTGCCCCGGGGCTCAGAAATTACTGTAGGCAGCCTGGGGGTGCAACCTGTCTCTCCTGCTTGTTTACTGGGCTCCCTCCTACCTCAATGAGATAGACTTTTCCTGCTATGCTGGTAAGTTGCTTCCCCATTCCTAAATTTGTTCTGAGGCAGTTTTCAAGGTGGTTTGGAGGGGAATTTGAGCTTCAGGGAGTTCCTTCCTCACTTCACCGTCTCCCCATCAGAAGTCCAGTCTTTCCTATTTTTAAAAAGGCTGTGTCTTCCCATCTACATCTAGCCTAGGCTGGAATGTAGGGACTACTCATGGGCCTGATCTCCCTACTGATCCATACTGGAGGTTTAACTTGCTCTATTTTTCCACACAGCCTTCTCCTCCACCCCACCCCCACACCTCCTTGCCAAGGGTTTGCCATATTGATACTGGACCTAGTTGGAATACCTAATCAACATAGCCAACTGTAGCTCAGAACTCCTGAGCTCAAGAGACCTACTAGCCTCAGCCTGCTTGGCAGCTATGATTGTGGTTATGAACCACAATGTTCAGCATGAAATCTCATTTTGAATAAGTGATTTGGGAATAGGGTTATTTCATAAAACTAGATTTTCCACAAAAATGGAATTGATTTTTTGCCCTAAGAATTTTATTTGAAAAATAAAATCTATTCCATAAATAATGATGAGAACATTTCTAAAAATGAACCCGCTGATTGGGGAGGCAATATATAAAGAATGTTGAATTTGGAATCAGATACACTGAAATAAAATCTTGATTTTTTACTAGTTACTAAATCTGTGACTGAAAAAGTCACTTCTCTTAGAGACACAACTTCCCCACCTGTAAGATGAGGACTAAATGATTTCTAAAGTCTTCTAACTCAAAAGCTATGATCCTTTGATCTCTTAAGGTCCCTCCTATCAACATAAATATGACTGGGGTGGGTGTGGGGGTAAGATGAATTAAAAGAATTGTCATTTTGCCAGAGCCACAATGTGTCCAAAGAATGTCTTGTGGAAGGACAGCCTCCTTGCTATTCCACAATTAACACACTCCATCTCTCAGCTCCAGGCATTTTCTCTGGCTAGCCCCCATGCCTAGAATGCTCTCTCTCTTTTACTCCAGCGACTGACCTCCCTGGCTTTTTTAAGTTCCAACTAAAATCCCATCTTCTACATGAAGCCTTCCCCAACCCTCCTTAATTCTAGTACCTTCCTTCTGTTAATTATTTCCTATTTATACCATACATAGCTTCTTTTGTATATATTTGTTTGCATGTTGTCTCTCCCTTTAAATTGTAAGTTCCTTGAGGGCAGGAATTGTCTTTTGCCTCTTTTTGTATCCCCAGAGTTTACAACAGTGCCTGGTACGTAATGGATATGTAATAAATGTTTATAGATTGATTTTTCAACCACACGCCCTATGACTACTACCTTTCCTTTATTAAGTATCTCACAGCCCTTGCCTTAGCTATATTAATATAATTCACAAAATGTTAAAAGTTGCCTACTTTGAGCAAGATACTTCCCTAAATAATAGGAATACAAAAAGAGATACAGATTCTGCTTTCATGAGGCTAAAAATCTAATTTGGAGGGTTGGTGAAGGAGGAAGAAAAGGAGGAGAATATATACACAATTAATGAGATAAGATAAGCCAGCATGTGATAAATAAGTATAAAGGAGAGTTCCAGGTAAAGGGCTATGTGAAATTTGAGGTAGGAGAAGTCATTTATTTTCAATTAGGAAAGTCAGGAAAAGAATCATGAGGGAGGTTTCGTGGGTGTTGGGCCTAGAAAATACTTTCTCCCTCCTCCCTTCTCTCATTTCAGACATGGGAAATCATGTAGACAAAATAGAACAGGGAGAGAACAATTGATGGCAAGAACTCAGTTTAACTGAAACACGTGAAAGAGAAGTAGTATGAAATATAGCTTGACAAACTGGAATTAGTCAGCGTGTTACTTTACTCAGTCAATTGAAGAGTGAGGTTATCATCAAGGTACATTGGGAAGATTACTCCAGCAGTAAAGGAGGAGAGGGTGGAGTCAGAAAGAATACTCTAGGGAGTTAGGTGGTACAGTGGATAGAGCACTGGGCCTAGAGTCAGAAAGCTCTGAGTTAAAATCTAGCCTCAGACACTTAATAGCTATGCTGACCCTGCACAAGTCACTTAATCCCTACTTGCCTCAGTTCCCTATTGGTAACATGGGGATACACTGTAGAAGGAAATGGCAAACCACTCCAGTATTTTTGCCAAGAAAATCCTGTGGACCAAGTCTATGGGGTCACACGTGACCAAATGACTAAACATCAACAACAACATTTCAGTAGTCTAGATGGTAAGCTGAACTATAAAAATAATATAAACTATATATGGTTGGTAGCTCTCAAACATCAAGATGACTAGCCCATGAGTGGCATGGGGAGATATCTGATCTGATATTTGGTACATACTATTTTCAAGGAAGACTACAATTTCCACTTTTGCGGAAAGCAAGGAAAGGGCTGTGGCTAGTTGCCCATTTCTTCACTTGCCTATCCCCAAGAGGCATATTGACTAGAATTATATCTATGAACCACACCTCATTTATTGTAGCTTAGAGATATGAGGGGTTCAGAATAAAAGCTTCCTTGGTCACTCTTAAGGGGAAACTAACACTTAGCTTATTCTCACCAGTTAGCTAGTAAATATCTTTAGAAAAGAAAGCAATAAATAGAAATCAGAAAAGTTATATAGGTTAAAACAGATGAACGAATGCAAAAGTATAAATGAGTTCTTCAGGAGTTCTTATCTAAGAAGTAAAGGAAAGAGAATAATCTCACTAGAGGATTCTGCTCTTAGTAGTCTCAATGGTTGTACACCCTGGAAGTCAAGAGACATGTTTCCCACATATCTGCAGCTGCAAAGAGATTTCTTCTTTGCCATTCAAAAGTTCACTTTTCCATATCTTGACCCATCTCTCTTGAACTACTCTTCAAAAGTAAATCTATCTTACTCAGTATCTTGGCTCAGAGGTCTCTGAGCAGCATCATGAAACTGTCCTTTACGGAACTGACCAACTAAAGGTGGTGAAGTATTAAAATAATAACTGGCACAAAGTACTTTAAGGTTTGCTAAGAACTTTACAATGATTATGTCATTTGAGTCTCACCAGAATCTCATGAGGCAGGTAATGCATACATTTTAAAGATTGGTAAATTAAGACAATGAGAAACTAAGTGACTTGCATATAGCCACCACTAGTTAAGAGTCAACAGCAAAATTTGAACCCAGGTCTGTCTTAACTTCAACCACATTGTTTTCGACTAGGATTGTTACAGAAAGAATGTAAAGGTAGTTAATTTACTGATGAGTCAGAATCAACACATGGAGATGAAAGAAAGAAAAAAATCAGGAAAGACTCTGAGATCACAAACCTGGGTGATTGGAAAGATATTGATCCAATCAACAGAAATAGAAAAGAAAAGAAAGAAGAAATTTTAGAGGAAATACAAATTTGTTCTCTTAGTACTGAGTTTAAAGTGCTTCAAAGATATTTAAATGGAAACAGCCAGTATACAGTTGGAAAGATAGTACTTGGCTCAGAGGTCTCTGAGCAGCATCGTGAAACTGTCCTTTATAGACTTGATATAGACTTGAGAGCCATCTGCATAGAAATGACAATTGAAATTAGGGGAATAGATAATGTCAACAAAAGAAAGCCTAGAGAAGTGAGCCAGCATCCCACTTTGTCTCTAAGTTCTACTGCTGCTCCAAACCTGGCATCCATAACCTTTTGCAATGTTACTTGTGATGATGTTTCACTATTTTTTATTCTTATGTTAATAGAGAAAGAATTCCTGTGGTTCTCTCCTTATAGGTGGATAAAGCTGCTTATCATGTAAAATAGCTTATTCTTGGGGGGTTTTTTTGTAGTGTGCTTTAAAGGAGCTACAAGGAGACCATCTATGATGAAAGTAATGAAAGCCAGAAGTTATTAAACTTTGATCTTTTTTTTTCCTGCCCTACTCTAAAGAAAGGGGTTTTTTTTTTGGGGGGGGGTGTTGCAGGTAGGTGACATAGTGGATAGAGTGTCAGGCCCAGAGTGAGGAGGACTCATCTTCTTGAGTTCAAATCTGGCCTCTGACACTTACCAGCTGTGACCCTGGGCAAGTCATTTAACCTCATTTGCCTTAGTTTCCTCATCTGTAAAATGATCTGGAGAAGGAAATGGCAAACCACTCTAGTATCTTTGCCAAGAAAACCTCAAATGGGGTCACAAAGAATTGGACATGTCTGAACAATAGCATCAATAACAACTGTGCAAGCGCTTTAGTTGTCACATGCTCACTGAAATAGATTCTGTTAAAAAAATGATCTGTCCTCATAGAAACCTATCTTCTGAGTGCTGATAATCAGAGATCTGATAAGACACTGAGAGCAAATATGCTTATGTGCAAGGTATTCTGGCTGCAATATTCTTTTTAGCTTCCATTTTATGGAATAAAAAAGATAAAACCATGTTGACAGAGACTACATAGTAGAGGGAGACACATTAGATGAAGACAGAAAATCGTCATACCTGCCTGTGATATTTATTAGCTGTGTAACCATGGGCAAGTCACAACCTGAATTTCTTCATCTCCATAATAGTAATAGCATTTGTACTACTTACCTCACTGCGTTGTTTTGTGGAAAGTTCTTTGTAAATTGCAAAATGCTATACAAATATTAATTACTATTGTATACTTAGGATATCATAGTGGCAGTTGCCTCTAGTCTCTCTGCTAGACATGTTTGAGAAGAGAAGAACAAGGCCTTTGGTTGAGAAAGTGACAGTGCAATGGTAACAGACTACATAGGGAAAGTGGAATTGCATAATTTCCAGTTTGCTCCCATTTCCTGAAGTCAAAGAGAAAAATTTTCAGAACAGAAAAGATAGAGAATATATAGAGAAGAGGGAACTGAAGATTAATATATATGAGTAAATAATAAGGCAGCATTTAGTTGTTGCAAGATTATTCATCAACAAGCATTTTCAGGTACTAATTGTGTGTCAGGCATTGTACTAGGTGCTGGGATACAAATATAAAGTATAAAGAAACAAGTTTCTCTTAGGAAGCTTATATTCTATTGGGGAAACAATTTTTGTTGTTGATTCATTCCAGTCATGTCTGATTCTTCATAAGCCCATTTGGGGTTTTCTTGGCAAATGTACTGGAGTCATTTGCCATTTCTTTTTCAGGTCATTTTATAGATGAGGAAACTAAGGCCAATAGGGTTAAGTGACTTGCCCAGGGTCACACAGCTAGTGTCTGAGGCTGGATTTGA
Organism: Phascolarctos cinereus; assembly: GCF_003287225.1. Taxonomy (NCBI): domain Eukaryota; kingdom Metazoa; phylum Chordata; class Mammalia; order Diprotodontia; family Phascolarctidae; genus Phascolarctos; species Phascolarctos cinereus. The sequence goes on along the minus strand of NW_027556180.1, from coordinate 197,407,063 downwards.
ACTCAAGAAGATATCTTCCTGACTCTAGGCCCAGCACCCAACCTACTGTGCCACTTAGCTACCCCACTGAGGAAATAATAAGTACATATTTAAGTAAATACAGAATAATCATTGATGAATACATAGTTAAAAAGAGAAGAGCAGTTGGGGGAGGGTATGGTTAAGAAAAAGGCTTTATATAGAACAAAGTGCTTGAATCAGATCTTAAAAGAAGAGATAGATTTAATTATGTGGAAATGAAGAGGAAATGAATTCTAGGCAGAGTCAGGAGATGGAATGCCATGTGTAAAGTAATACAGCTAAGGCTGGTTTAACTGGACTGCAGAGTGTGGGAGGGATTTGAGAGAGAGTTAAGGTGCCCTAACCTAGAGTTCACTAGGTTGTGCAGTGGATAGAGCACCAGGCCTGGAGTCAGGAAGATCTGAATTCAAATGCAGCTTTGGACTCTTACTAGCTGTGTGATCCTAAGCAAGTCACTTACCTGTTTGCCTCATTTTCCTCATGTGTGGGACAACTGAAATTTTCTCATGTGAAATGGAAGCTATACTCCCAAAATTTAGTTAGGGGCTTTAGTATCAGTAAGGCCTAAGTTTCATTTTCCTGTAAATCATGTGATTGGGTCATACACCTGTTGCCCACCCCCTCCCTTGTTTTGTAACCACCACCCCAGCCTTATCTTTACCAAATAAGGCAATCTTCTAGCTTCCAAGCTTGTCTTGGGTAAAATGTATCTCTTAGTTTCTGGGTAGAATGTAAGGTCTCTTACCTCAACCAATAGGGATAAAGAGATTCAGGTTAAAAGGTGGGAGGGTAGGGTTTTCTTAGAATTGTTTTGTCTTGGGGTATATAACTGCTTGCTTGCTGCTTGTATCCTGCCTCCCTACTCCAGTTCGCTCTGGGTAGGTGATGCCAAATTCTCGCGTGAGACTTGCTAAAATAAAACTTCTGTTTCTACTGAGAGAAACCTCTGAATTTTTATTTGGGTAAGTGATCTCAATCCCACTCACTCATCTGTAAAAGGAGCTAGAAAAGGAAATGGCAAGCGACTCCAGTATTTTTGCCAAGAAAACTCCAAATGGGGTCATGAAGACATGAACATGACTGAAAGGACTGAACAACAAACCTAGTGGAATCATTCCTCATTTCAGTTAAAAAAAAAAAAGAAAGAAAAAGGACTGGTGTGATGGAATAGTGCTTCTTCTCTTTCCCTGGGAGGCTGGAGGTAGGCAGGAGATACATGAGGTACAACAGTATACTGTCCACCTTTGTCCCTCTCACTTCTAGGGGTACAATAGTATAGTGCCCACCTCTACTGGAGACCAGGAAGGAGACTTATGGAGATCAGTCATTAATGAGTCAATGTCGTCTTAAAGGGAGGTCTCCAATGATGTGCCTCAGGGAAATGTGTTTAGTTGTCTTCTGCTGTTTGATATTTTGCAGATAAAGACATAGATGACATGCATATCAAATTTTGCAGATGATACAAAGCCTGGAGGAAGAGTTAGGATCCAAAAAGATCTCAATGGACTAGAAATAAGACTGAATCTAATAAGATTATATTTCATGGGATAAATGCAAATTTTAACATTTGCATTACAAAATCAGTTTTATAAATACAATATGAAGGAAGTGTGGCTAGGCCACAGTTCATCTGAAAAGAACTGGAGGCTCTGTTAAACTGCAAGCTCACTATAAATTAACAATATGATATGGCAGCCAATAATGCTAAAAAAAAAAATTTAAATCTTCATTCAGAGAAACACTATGATCCAGACTAAGGAGGTAATGATCCTTCTATACTTCTTCCTGATCAGAAAACATCTGTTGTGTTCACATCTGGTGAGTTCTGCATGTCACATTTTAGGAAGCACATCAATAAGATGGATCATATCTAACCCTGACAGTGACCAAAATGATGAGAAAAGTGGAAACTGTGCCATCTGAGAATCAATCAAAAAGGGGCAAGAAAGGAAAAGACGTGAGAGACATTGTGCAGATAGAATCAACAAGACTTTGCAACTGATTCAATATGACATACGAAGGAGAGGCAAGAGTTGAGGCTAAATCTAAGGTTGAGTCCCTGTGTGACTGGAAGGATGGTGGTGACCTCAGTAGAAATGGGAAAGTTAGGAAGAAGGGTGGGATTTAAGGGAAAGATTATGAATTCTGTTTTAGACATGTTCAGTTTGAGAATATCAGATAAGGAGTTAAATTTGATAATGCCTAGGTCCCTCACACCATATGTGTACACAGATTTATGTAACATTCTATATACATGGTCTCATTTGAGCCTCACAATATCCTTGCTAAGTCATCACTACAGATGAGTTAACTGAGATTAAGAGAGGGTAAATAACTTATAGACAGTCATACAGCTATCAAATTCAGGGTCTGAACCTAAATCCTCATGATGCCAAGCTAATATGCTATTGACTCTGCATACTGTCTTGATATATGTACTTAAGTAATTCTTACACCGTTATATGGTATCAATAAAAATAAAGCTACACAGAATAAAATACTAAAAACCTTAGTTAGTAAATAACTGTTCAATTTAATATGAAGAATGTTATAAAAAAGTAAAGCTGCAAGATTCATAGAGTTAAGTTAAAAGTTGAAAATATACATTAGAATGTCTTTCTTGCTATGCATTTATCATGCATGTATGGCAGTATTGTAACAATAATCAACTATGAAAGACTTAGTTACTGTCATCAATGCAATGCTCAATACATTTCCAAATGACTCACAATGAAAAATGCTATTCACCTCCAGAAAGAACTGATGAACCCTGAGTACAGATTGAGGTATTTTTTTGCTTTCTTTGTTCTTCTTGCTTTTTTTTTTTGCAACAATGCTAATGTGGATTTTTAAAAAATATGTAAAGACTGATTTGCTATTATTTAAACAAATTATGTTTTTACATTTCTGTATATGAAGGTTAATGCCTAATACAGAATTAATACTTCAATGTTTGATATAAGATAAATACTGCAGACACTTACCATTGACACAACTCCTCAGGTCTGTGTAGGCACTGGTTGATTGACGTGCAGCTACAAATGACCCTACTCGGAAAGAACCAAGGCAACCTATAAAAACAACAATTTGTTTGCAATCCACTTATTTGACATGAATCCATGATGGAAATTATGGACAGAAAAATATACTCCTAGTAATTGTCAGCATTCAGTAATTAGACAATATTACCATGGATTTCTACTCGCCTTCCAAAAATAAAATAGCTGGGGGAGAAATTAAAAGATGAGAGAATTAATTAGGCATAACACCATACTTACTGCTGCCAGACTACTTGTAGTCTTAACTATCCGAAGCATAGCTTTGAACTCAAGAGTGAAAAAGACCTCTAATGACATAAGGGAATGGAATTGCCCTCAGTTTAGAACCTAATGACTTAGAATTTTGTGTAATGTTAAGTTCATTCATTCAACAAGTCTGACTGTCTAGTTATTCTTTACAATCTTATGTTCTTCCTATATTATATAATTAATAAGAAGCAGTGTTGGGGAGAAAACTGTTAAAAGCTGACAGACTGAGTAGTGACTATTAACGGGGGAGTGGGGAGAACAATAAAAAAAAACCAGGATGACTATAGGGCAATCCAGGGTTAATCAAAAAATAGGATGACGATAATATAATTTGGGGTTGGTCAATGTAAGCGTTAAACCTTAATAACTTCAGAGGTAATGACTGTGCCCACTTATTACTGCTACTGATATTCATAACATCACTCTAAATCATCGAGAAAAGTTTAAGCCATGTTTCAATATCTCTGTTTAAAAACACAAGATAGTAAAGGACACAAAAAATGGTTAAAATTTTTTAAAAGTTTGAATGTTAAGTTAAAACTGTCTTTTTTTTGGAGGAAATACCTCATTTCTTAAAGATGTCAGATAAAAGAGTATTACTATAATTTGTATGTCTTTTAAGCCTATTTTCATTTACAGTTTGAAACTCCAACTGAAAAGATGTAATATACATACATACACATACATGCTTAAGCACACATATATGCATGAATATGTATTATGATGCATATAAATATATATATCATGTGAATGCTATTTTGGACATGACGATTTTGAAATGCCTATGGGATCTCCCCTTTAAAAAGTCCAAAAGAGTTAGAAAGGTGATACTAAAGCCTAGGGGAAAGAATAAGGCTGGATGTATAGTTGGCACTTAATAACAAATCTCTGATTGATTCACTAAATACTCCTAGGTCAAGAAGTATGAAACATACCTCCAAATCAAAATTTTAACATAAACCCTATGAGTAGACTCCAGGACACACCAATGCGCCAGAGTTAGGTAAGCTACCAGTGGGGGGAAAAGGGTGGAAAATGATGAAGCTTTTCATTTGGTAACCTCTCATTTAGTTAATTGTTCTTGCTAACTATGTGCTCAGTTCAAGATGTTTCTGATCATCTAATTTTTAATAACTTCTAAATTTTGTTATCATGGAACAAAGTCCCATTCTTCTAGTTATAAACTCAGATAGTTCCTTGTTGTGGGATTTAGGTGTTATTAGTACCCTTTTAATGTTGGTATCCTGGAACAAAGTACCACTCTGCTTTCTCTTATAAGAAAGAAAATGTGGTACCCTTTTTTTTTTTTGTGAACAAGTCCAGGACTGATTTCACTTATGTGCTACCACCTCTCTTCTCTGAACTGACTTTCTTACTATCCCAGCTTCACCTGTGGTAGAAAACAAAAATTTTTAAAGCTTTTTTCCCATCCTCTTTATCATTTTTCTCTTTTTCTGCCCCCTAGAAGCAGCATACCACTCCTCTTTTAGGGGTCATTCAATCTTAGTCAGTCAGTAAGGTTTTTTTTGGTGAGGCGTTCGGTGTTAAGTGACTTGGCCAGCATCACACAATGTCAAGTGTCTGAGGCTGATTTGAACTCAGGTGCTCCTGACTCCAGGGCCAGTGCTCTATCCACTGTGCCACCTGCTGGGGATACATAGAAATGCAAAAAACAGTCCCTGTTTTCATGGGGCTCATATTCTAATGGGAGAGAATACATGCAAACTGCATAAACAGAAGATATTTTAAAGTTTTTAATACAATCATAAGGAAAAATTTAGGGAGAGATAGGTTATGAAAATAGGTCAAAAAGGAAAGTTTAAAAATCTATCAGGTAAATAGCCACATATGAAAACACAGTGAACTAGGCCTCTTTATTTTTTCCCCTTCACTTGCCTGGTTATTCTCTGTCTTATCTTCAAAGTCAGAAATCCTGTATGGATACAAATGCTAATTCAAGTTCTAGACTTTTAGGTAACATAAATTCAAGAAGCTGCTTCTAGGCCTAAGGCAAACAAAATTTTTGTTTTCTCCTGGGTTTCAGGATTATAAGGAGCTAACTGGCACTTTCATTGTCCAACCTAGACCAACTGACTTCTTCGTAAAATGAGATTAAAGTAGATGGATTCTGAGGACCCATCTAACTCTAAATTTATGACTAGATGATATCGAAGGTCCCTTCCAACTCTAAATCCTAAATCCCCTAAATTCCTTTTGAGCTCCAAGCTTCCCAACATAAGATCCCCCACTAACTTGAGCTTTTTTTTGTTTTTTTCTGTTGAAAACTCAAGCTCTCTACTGGATCTCCCACCTGGTGCCAGTAACCAATACACATTTTTTCCTGTGCCTGTTTGTAACTTCCTATTTTCCAGGATTCACAATTTACATTTACAAAGAAACTTTAAGAAGCTTAAGATAAAATAATATCAAATAATCCCCACATCAATAAAGGCTGTGTCATGGTAGCACAGAAAATAAGGTATCTGGGGGAAAAAAACAAAAAACAAAACTAAACAACACTTTATTATCTCTGATATATGCAAAGTTGGACCTTTTATCCTGAATTGACCTTATCTACCACACACAATCATGCACCTCTCACAACAAATGGCAGCCACAAGGATATTTTATGCTTAAGGGTTTAAGTACATTAAGATAATAATGTCATTCTATCTTGAAGGCCAAACTTTGAGACTTAAAAATCATTAGGGTATCTGAGAGTCTGAAAAATTTGCTTTTGAATTAGAAAGCTCTGTCTATAGTAGAATAGGGGAATATGACTTGGTTGGTGAAAGAACTGCCATGGATTTGATTTACTATTAGCAGGTAGCCAGATTCCTCTTGAAAGGCAGGGACCTAGTTAAGAAAATGACTTAATGACAAGGAGAATATTAGTTGTACATGCATTGCTTATCCTTACCTACCAGAGATGTCAAGGTTTCTCCTATCCTTAAAAAAAAATAATTTCCTTGACCCTGACATCCCTAGTAATTATTATTTGAAACTTTCCTCCCTTCTGTCACTAAGTTCTTAGAAAGAAAAGTCTACACTTACTGCTTCTCTTTTCTCACAATCATTCATTTCACCACCCCTTGTAATATAGCTTACCATTCTCCTAAATATAGTATCCAAAAGATTGTGAATGATCTCTTAGTCAAAAAATCTGACGATCCTTTCTCAGGCCTCACCCTAAGTCTGTGCTGTCCTGATTAGCAAGGAACTTACTGCAAGCATATATGGCCTACCCTGTCTTGCCATCCAGAGACCCCAGACTATGCTTCTCATCTCATCCCACCATCCAAGCCAAGCCATCATCTTGCCATCTGCACTGCCATTGTTCCCTCTATACCAGATCCCCTGAAATCATTCCCTGGGTGATTTAATCCACTCAGCAAAAACTGGGGCCATGCTGTTCTGACGAGTCAGTCAGCGAGTGTAATCACACATGACCCATTATATCTAGACAGCCCCAGAAGCCAGATATTGCTTCATACTCCATCCAATGACCAACCATTATATCCATAGCCTTACCATTTTCTGCACTCATACCCCCTACCCTGTTTTCTACCTCTTATTCTCTGATTAGTTATCAAATCAATACTTTCGTTGCCTCTGGAAAGGGCATATCAGTCGACTCTATGGTTACACTCACCATTCCTGTGATTTTCCAAATCAAAAGATGTTTCCTAGACCACCACTGCTTTATATATGTTGTCTTCTCCGTCTAGAACATGTTACCTCTTTGAGAGTAGAAATTATCTTCCTTTTGTATTTGTATCCCTAGTGCTAAGGCATAAGTGCTTTGGAACATTGTAAACACTTAATAAATGCTTTTCATTCATTCCTTGAATTTTCCGAATCTTTTGACATTCTTGGCCAGTCTCTTCTTCCTGGTTACCCTCTTCTTCCTTGTCCTCCATGACAGCATTTATTCCTGGATCTTCCTCTATTTGCCTGACCACTTCTTCTCAGTCCTTTGCTGGTTCATAGTTTTTATTTCCCCAAAAGTTCTTCTCTTCTCTCTCTTTTGAGCCATCCACTCTTCTTTCTAAATACTCTGTCATTTGGTGTTATCATCAGCTCCCATGGGTCCAGTCTTCATACAGATGCCTTCCAAATCCCAATTGCCAGCTGGACACCTCTACCTGGATGTCCTTCTAGTACCTCAAACATGTCCCAAACTGAACTCATTATCTCCCCTAAATTCTTCTTCCAAACTTCTCTATTTCTGTTGAAGGCATCAGCATCCTTCCAGTCTCTCAAACTGAAAACCTCAGAATCACTTATGATTCCTCTTCTCTCTTACCCCCTTGCCCAATCATAGAGGACCATATCTCATACTAGGTAAGAATGGTCTATTGCTAGTGGTCTATCATATATCATATAGTGAATATACATTCCTAAATTATTACAAGGAGTTAAATGCACTGTGAAGAGACAAAACGCAAAAAGCCAAAATACCACAGAGAAATTAAAGTCCAAATGTGTGTAACTATTTAACCTAGATAAAGGACAGAAAAATGTAACAGATTCTTCAGGTGACAAGATTATTAGAAAGAATTAGAAAGAATAAATGGGAGGTAGCTTGAATTCAATGACCTCTAATTTCCCATTTAATTCTAAATATTTTTAATTATGGTCTTTTGAACTTACCTAAGTATAACGGATAAAAATAGTTCTAGAAAAAAAGAAGAAAATATATCTTAGTAAATTTAAATTATACTACACTGATAACTTTTATCTAATGTCTTTAAATTATAAAACAAAAATATGTTGCATATTATTGATATTTTTACATTAAAATATTACTGTAAATTTCATCATAATAAGCAGCCAATGGTACATGGTCAGTAACACAAAGAGATGGCAAATAAACCAGAAATGCATTATTGATCAATTAATTTAAATTCTATGCCCTCTTAACCTAAAAAAAGATTCTAATACATGAATAATAATAAATAGCATTTCTATAGCACTTAAAGGTTTGCAAAGTGCTTTATGAATATCATTTTACATGATCCTGCCCTTTTATTTAAATCTAATCCATTCATCATCATTGATGATCAAAAAAGCCTATGTGGTGCATCATATATGCTATATATTTCAAACTAACTGAACTCAATAAATATTAAGTATGAGAGTCCATATTTATTAAGGTATACAATAATTTATTATTTTATCTTCAGAAAGTCCCCAATTTATAAATAATCTATGTCCTTTATTTGTAAGTCACTTTTGAACTATGAAGGCATTTTCCCTTAGAAACAATGTTATATATAGTGGTGAGGTTCCCAGGCCAGTTCACAAAAGCCTATCTGGCCCATGATACACCTGTATATGCCATTAAAACCTTACTACACGTGTAACAGTGTTTCTGTGGGACACTACATTTTTGAGTTACAACTTGAGATGGTAGGAACACCTCTCTCCCTTCTGTAGCCAAGCAATAGGAATATCCTAACCACTTTTAGTAGCTCTGGTGGATTGGGGAAGAAACACCAGAAGAGTAAGAGATAAGCGCAGGTATGGGGCTTCGGAAACTAGGGAATCTGGGGCAGGGTTTCTAGGGTAAAGTTTAAGGCAAAAGAGATTAAGGGAGTGGCAAGAGATGGTGAGCAGGTAAGTTGATGCCATTTGCCTAGGGTAGAAGTTCTTAACATTTTTTGGTTCATGGATCCCTGTAGCAATATGATTAAGCCTATGGATTTCTTCTCAGAATAATGTATAAATAATATATAAAATTACAAAGGAAAGCAACTGTATAGAAGTAAAGAAGCAATTTTTCCCATCCAAGTTCATGGATCCCTGAAATCTATACATGCATCCCTTGGGGGTCTATAGAGCCCAAGTTAAGGATTCCTTGGTTTGGGAGTAGGATTAATATTTTCAATATTGGGAGGGGCTAATATGGGGGCTGAAACCGTGAGAAATGGAAATGAAGTTTACGTTGTAGGAAAGATATAGGAAGATATGGAAGAGTGAAGAAAATAAGCATTATATGGTACATACTATGTGCCAGGCACTATGCTATGTGTTTTTACAAATATTATCTCATTTGATCCTCACTACAACCTTTGTGAGATAGTGCTATTATTATCCCTCTTCTCTAGAAGAGGAAACTGAGGCAAACAGAGGTTAAGCAACTTGCCCAAAGTCACATGGCTAGTATGAGTCTGAGGCTGATGAGGACAAATTTGAATCTGACTCTACAAGTAGTACTGTAGCAACTGTGCCACCAGCTGCTTCTAGGGTAGGTAGTAATATAAGGAGATTGCTGGTAACTTTTCATGTAAGGAGGAGGTTGAGAACAACCCATTTCATTCCCCCATTTCCTCTTGACATTAAATTTAAAATTAGGATAAACATAAATATGGTACAATGGAGAGTATGCTAACTCTAAAGTCAGAAGACCTGAGTTCAGATCCTACTTATGAAGTTTACTGTCCTTGAAACCTTGGGCAAATATTTAACTTCCCTGGGCCTTAGTTTTATTATCTGTAAAATGAAGAGATTACATTAGATGGCCTCTGAGGTCCTATCTAGATTTGTGAGCCTATGATCGCAAACTGATGGGTTATAAAAGTATCAGAAATTGATGGTCTTCCTCTAAATCTGCCCCCTTTCTTCCCTCATCTTCTCGGTTCTTTTCTCTTCAAAGCTAGCAATGACTCTGTTGCTGGGCTAGAGAAAAGGGATTAAAATAAGTAGCATTAAAGGTGCTCCTCCTTCCTCTTCTTGCCTTTCATCCCTCATTCCTGTTCCTTTCCATGTTGCCATTGCCAAAGACTCTGGGAAAAGGACCTAAGAGAAAAGAGAAACTCAGGGAATTGCTGCGTTACTTCTTCTCCTTCCTTTTTCCTCTAACACTGAAGAGGTGAGAAATCAAAGAGCAGGTTTGAGCATAGAGTAATTATGGGAAAGCCTGAGGCCTTCATGAGTAGTAGACGAAGTCCTCTGCAGTAGCAAGAGTGAAGGGGATGAGGAGTCTTGAGAGGAAGGAAGAAGAAATGGAAAAAAGGTAAGAGAAAGAGATTTGTAGTGGAATGGAAAGAGGTACTCCTGAGGCAAACTGACTGGCCACCTTTTATAGATAAGGTATATATGAGTTGGGCATTTGCAAGTTGGAGACTGCCTATGACAATAAGAGGCCATTTACCCAAGATAAGCTTTAGGAACATATGTAAATAATGCATATTTTCAATGATATTTTCCCATACTTGGAGAATACATTTATTTTCCTTCTCCCTTTTGCCTACTGACACAGCAAGCAACAAAACAAGGAAAGAATCTTTTTGGGTCAAAGTATAAAATTCAATCCTGAGTCAACTCAGGACTTTTTAAAGGCCACACTGTACTATACAGACTCTAGAGATTAAGACCTGCGTTCAGATCCCACCTTAATACTTAGTATCTGTGGGACCTTGAAACAAGTCATTTAACATCCCTAGGCCTCAGTTTCCATATGTGTAAAATGAGAGATTTCTACTAGAGGGCCTCTGAGATCTTTTTCAGTTCTAATGAAATCCACTCTAAAACTATGATTTTATAAATTCAGAGCTGGCAGCAGTGGTATGTTGTTAAGTGTTTAATAATCAGCTCTCTAACAATATTGTAGGTATAGTACACTTTTAAGTCAAATTTGATTATTAACATTTTTTCCATCACTTCCTTAAGTCTAGACAATCAATAAAATGAAAAATCAAGCTTTGAGTTGTGGCATTTGTTGATTTCCAAGGTATAAATGTTGATGTTGTTCAGTCATGTCCAACTCTTCGTGACCCCATTTGGGATTTTCTTGGCCAAGATACTGGAGTGGTTTGCCATTTCCTTCTCCAGCTCATTTTACAGACAAGCAACCGAGGCAAACAGGGTTAAGCAACTTCCTCAGAGTCACACAGCTAGTAAGTATCTGAGGCCAGATTTGAACTCAGGAAGATGAGTCTCCCTGACATCAGGCCTGACACTCTATCTACTGTGCCATTAGATGCCCCATGAGATATAAAGTGTAAATGCTCACACTGAAAATTAAACAATCAGCTTTCCTGAGCTGGTTTCAGGACACCCCTGGCTAGAAGGGGCCTTGGAGCACATGTAGAACAGATTCTTAAGGAACTAACAAAGTTGTAATGTTAGTGCAGACAACCCATTTGCTTCCCTTGCATCCCCCTGTTATCACTTTTCGATTAACACCTGACGTGACTCCATAAGATAATAGAGATGAAGAGGAAAATCCTATAGTAGTGTCTCCTATTTGACCTGGCCAATGTAATTATATACAATGCCAGGTGATGGAATGAACCCAGCCAGGTGAACTGTCCTTTCTGTAACTGCCTGAAGATCTACGTGACTTGTGGGGATATAAACTCAAGGCTGGTTCCCATAAAAAGGAACACTATAATTAGCCTTAATAAAGCCTCCACCTGGATGAATCCAGTGAAGCCAGAAAGTTCCTCTATAGGAGCTCATTTCATAAGGTCTTTATTGGGGCTTCTGTCTGCTGCTGGAAAAGTGAGCTTATCCTCTTAAATAAAAGCTCTTCTTGCTATCATGTGGTGGTTCTTACTGCCTTGTGCTCCCAAAATTCTAATCCTGGCCCTTTACATGTTATAGACTCTTACCGTCTCTGGCTCATTTTCAAACACTTCTCTAGCTTCTTCTTTGTTACACAGCTCTTCGATACATTCTCGTTCTAGATTTCCTTTTTTAGTTTCTTCCATAAAAGTGTTTGCTCTGCGTTTCCTCATAAGGATCTGTGAGGCATGTTGCTTTGACAAAACTTTGCAGAAAGAAAAAAAATGCTTGCATTAGTTCATTTTTATATTTTTCTTCTATAACTTGTTTGCTTCTAATATCAATTCCCATGAGTATTTGTACAAGTATGTATATAGTCTTAAAACTGAAAATGTGTTATTTTTTGTTAATAAGTACAAATATTTACACAGGACAACACACTTGTCAGCATATACAGTTAGGTAACTATCCTCTTGCCTTGTATATAATATTAAACATGTCCCATCTCCAGCTTTGAGAGATAAATATGTGCATGCAGCCTAATTTTGTCTGTCTTTCTTAGAATGAACTCTTTAAGGTTGACACTTCCTAATGTGAGAAAAAGCAATTACATTTCCATATAAGGAAATTGAGCGGAAAGTAGCTGTGGGTTAGAAACCAGCTAAAATTGGGTGAAACTGGTGGCTGGAAGGAGAACAAAGGTTAAGCTTTACTTAGAGTGCCCATGCTTGAAACTTACCTAGGGTAACATGTGGTGGGTGTTTGGGGAAATCTGTGAACTGTGCTGATTTCTACTTATGAAAAGAGGGACTTGTGGCCTGGAATAGGGATATAAGGTTTGTTTTCGCTTCTGTAAGGGTGTGTGTGCTCATCTTGAGTTCCACACCTGCTTGCTTTGGGAAGCGTATTAAAGGTTTCACTCCTTCACTCATCCTGAATAGGTCTAACTTAATGTGCTTATTTGGGCACCAGAGGTTATTTCCAACAGTATGGGGGCTCCTTTTGGGATGATGTCATCACACTGGGGATCCAGACCACCAGTGGAGAACAAAATGGGAGTCACTTCAGAATTTGGCAACTTCATTATCCAGGCAGTGGCCTCTCCTCTTCTGGCTTCAGAGGACCGAGAGTTTGACATTTCAAAAGGATGAGTGAACCAGTGATTTAAAAAAAAAAAAAGGAAGTAAAATGGCAGCACTACTTGAGTCTGTGCTCAGGGCAAGGTGAGAAAAATTTAGATTTAAGTACCACTTTGTTAGCGACCCAGTACAGGGCTAAGACGGGTTACAGTCCCCAGAATGGGAAGTAAAGAAAGATACCTGAGAAGGGAGGTTTGTGTCCTTCAGAGATTCCTCTGAAAAGCCCATCAGGGAGGATGAAAAAATATTGGGAAGACACAAAGTCTACCTGGAGTACAATGGTTCTTTTTGACCACTCAAGGTTAAAATTAGAATTGTGTGCACGTTGGTTTGTCAAAGCTGTCTGTCTGTATGTAAATGCTTTATGTTTGCCAGAAAAACTTCTAAGAAACTTCTAAGGTCTGTAATTAGAGAAAGAACATTGGGGAAGAACTCCCATCTTAGGCTTTCAGCAGGAGATTAAGACCAGAATCAAAAAGCAGGGACTCTCCCAGAAGTTAGTAGAAAGTGAAATCAGAGCAGCAAGAAGCCTCTATTGATAAGGATGTAGAACATATTGCCCAAGATAGAGAGAGCTGAGAATAGAAGAAACACTGAGAATTTGAATTCAAGTTTAATCAGATCCCCAAGCTAAGAGTTTAAATTACTGCCTTTGTACCCCTGTCAACAATACATCTGATATCTGGGCAATGTGTTTAAAACTGCAAAAATAAAGGTTTTTCTGTCTTTTGATGTGATCACTTTAGGAATTCTGTGATTTGTTTAAAATGCATAGTAACATTATAAAAGCTGTTTGTATAGAGAGTGAGAGGGAATGCAGTTCTCTGGATTTGCAATTCTTATATCCCTTGAGATCTCAGAACAGGGCAAAGGAAAGCAGCTCTGGTGAGTATAATTTTTTTTTTAAATTTGGAATGTAAAGGAAATTGGAGGTAGTTGGGGTAACATGTTTGAAAGAGTAGGAAAGAGGAGTCAAGATTTTGAACAAAAATATGATGGGTAGAGAGAAAGAAAAAGAAAAAATTATGTATGTAGTTTGAGAATTGGGTGGGGTAGGGTGTTCTAAGGTGAGCCCATGTGCTCTAAGTTCCTTACCCTTGGATGTTTGTTCTGGGTGACTTTGCCAGCTTCAAGGGGTTTTTAAAATGTGAGGAAGTTTGATTCTGTTTTGGGTAAAATAATTGAAAATGAAATTTTTGTAGCTTGATTTAAAAACCAATGAAGTTATAAAAGTCCGTCCACCTCCCAGGATAAATCTGTAGAAGGGCTTTATTAAATCTGGCCTTGCATAAATTTCAGCTATGGTAAAGATATTGGTTATTGTGATTGGAGATTGTTACATAAAATCTTAAAATATTTTCCTGGGTAGTTCAATTAATTATTGGAACTCTAGAGGCTTTCTGCCTGGGGCTGGTTAACATTGATACAAATTGCTGAAGCCTGAGATTCTAAGGAGTACGAGTCTTATCTGACATGCCTCTAAAAGGGAAAGAGGATTTTTCTGCTCCCTTAAGGAGAAAAGAAAAGGCGGGAGAATTATTTAGAGTAGGAATTAATCACCACATGTCTTTTTAAGTGAATATATGAATTTGTGGAGAATATTTCTTTTTAAAGGGCCAAGAATATTGGATTTAAAGCAAAAATATTTTTAAATGTTTATCATTAGTGATTATAAATTCAGAAGTTTACTGTTCTATAAAGAAAAAATAATAATAATGGTTGTTATTGTTGAGGTTTAGAGTTGGGAGAGCTGGCTTAGATGGAAAAAATTCACTTAGACCTTCTCTGTAACCATTGGGAGCTTTATTGACACAAAAGCAGCAGATTAGCCCTGGAAAGAAGACTAGGAACAGTTTTATTGGAACAGGATGAGGAGGATGATCACTTACTTGCAAGTTAGTTTTAGAAGTTTTATGGGGGTTAAAGATTAAAGACAGGTCAAGAAAGGATTTTATGACATAGGATGAGGGAAACAAGGGAATTCTTTATGTTTTTACAGGGAGGGCACGGTTAGAAATTAAATGATGGGGGAACATACTGGTTCAGGATAAAGGGGAAAAGACTTAGGATGCCTTTCAAGTTGTAGAGTGAATGAGGCTTCACAGAGTATTGAAAAAGCAATATTGGTGTTCTCTTGGCCCTTGGGGTGCTGTACGTCTTCCACTTCATTATGGGACATAATGATACTTCCTTCAGGAAGCATTTTAAATAAAGATTTCACTGCTTCACTCATCCTAAGTCTGTTTAACTTACTAAGCCTATTAGGGCACCAGAGGTTATTTCTAACACTAATAAAGCTACTCAACTTTAGTGGAAACCTTGGGAAAATACTGAAGGAAAGTTCAAACTACTATTGTTGAGGTTTTAAAGGTTTAGGAGTTCTGGAACCCTGAAACAGTGAAAGTGGTTCCTGCCTAAATGAATTCAACCCAAGCCTTCTTTCAGCCAAAGACAAGGTTTATTGGAACATCGATTGGGGGTGGGGGAGATTTTAAGAATCTGACGTACTGGCCAGGGTCTTAAGAAATCTAAGCATTTGCATCGCTAATGCAAGCAGGCCAGATTTTAAGGATCTGAGTACTTGGCTAGACTCTTAAAGAATCTGAGCACCTTAATGGAGGTCAGATGGACTTTATATATAGAAAGACTGTGGGCAGGAACTAGGAGTGGCCAAGTAGTTTGGGGTGACGGGAGGAAGGGTCTAGAGAGGATCTTGATGAGAGTTACTGGGAGGCTGAGAATGGGATCTAGAAAGGATCAAGGATGGGAAGTATCCGGGATCATTGGCAGGGCTGGGCTAGGTTTAGAGTAACAAGGAATTGAGAGATTAGGTTTAGGTGATAAGGAAGGGCCTGTTGACAAGATTATAACCTCCAGAGAATGCTAGAGACTTTCTTGATCAAGTACCAACTCAAGGAGAGTCCAAAGTGGGGTTTTTCTAGGGCCCGTAGACAAATGGGACCCAAATTCTTTTTGTGGTAAGGAGCAAAGGTCTCGGCTTGGGCCCATACCCCATCATTATTAATCAGGTCCTCAAAATAAAATTCACTTTAAATTATCTCTGTTATTCGATGATTGGAAGAGTAAGAAAAATACTGGAATTCACAGCTATTTCAAAAGCCTAGTATCCAGTATCTAGTATCTTCTCCCTAAATGATCCTTTTACCAGGTAAGCAAAAAATAAACTTAGCTGATTTTCTCTTCCTCTCCTGGCTTCTCATTATCTCCTGGTTGAATTAATAGCTTAAGGTCCAAAAGCTTTGGCAGAGGAAGGAAGAAAAGCAAAGGGGCAAGCTAATTACATAAGAATTATTAGCCCCTGAATAACCCAGAGTTATTTGCCTTTCAAGAGTGAGATAAGAACTGCTCTTTTATTTCCTTTGCACGCCCAAATAGGAATTTAGATTTGAGGACTGAATAAATTAGTAGATTTTTTTTCTCTAGTGGACAACCTGATCTTTGACCAGCAGGACCAGGGATTTGTTACCTATTTCCTTCACACCAGCCTTTGTTAATTCAGGACCAGCAAGCCTTCAGGCCCCCATTTCATCCAAAGGTGCACATTATTCAGCATTAAAGCAATCCCCTTATTGGCCACTAAATAGAATCAACGACTCAGTGGACCTTAAAAAGAGAGTCTCCCAACTGCCAAATGATTGGGGATTATCTGAGCCTCTCCTTGGAGAAGAAGGGCAGGGATCTGATGCCATTCTCTCACCCTGTGAGCTGCAATCATATGGCACCTAAAGCACATGTCTTGCCTAGGTAAGCCTAAGCCTGGATTTTCAGCTGCCTCCTTCTCTTTTATTTCTTTCCTGAAATTGGACACTTCTACCTTTTAGGGCAACATGTGAGTTACACATGTCCAGAGATTCTTGGCACTTAAAGTAGATGGGATTGTCAGCAGGAAGAATTTTATGCAACTACAGAGGAAGAGCTCTAGTCCCTGGCCTGGTTTGCCGGAAAGCAGGGACTTGGAAGGGATTGTTTAGACAGTGCAGAGTGTCATGAAATGTCAATTCAGTAAGGCTGAAAACTCCCTTTGTCTTGACTGTTTTAAGTCTCCAAGTTTTTGTCAATGAGTGATTGTGTTTGTTAATCATTTCTTTTTGTAGAGGAAATCAAAAACTGTTTTACACCTGACTTGTACCCAGTAAGTGGGCCAAACCTAAGCTATAAGTGATTATTTTTTCCTGGAATTCCAGGGAAGGAATGTTAAAAAAAAAAAGAGAGAAAGAAAAAGAAAATGGTGGGGAGGGCTCTGACCACTATTTTTTAGGGTCCAGGATCCCCCAGAACTGTGCCCAGTCTGAGCATATATGCTTCTAGAATTGAAAGAGGTACTTTAGTAGAGTGAGAGGCCAAGAGACTCAATCACCCTAGGCGAAGGAGATGGTTATTGTTACATTATAATTCTATTCGGGAAACAAGCCTTTGTAATTAGTAGGAAATCTTTTCCTTGGGATAGTAAAAACTCTTAAGTGAAAATGTTTGGCAACTTCCTCTCTATTCACGTTTATAGAGCCTAGACAGGATGCCCATTAACTCTGGGTGCCCCATCACTCATTCCTGGGCCCTTTTCTCTTCTCTCTCTATACTATTTCACTTGTTAATCACATCAGCTTCTGGGGATTTAATTATCATCTCTATCTTCTTGTTGCTCAGCCATTTTTCAGTCATGCCTGACTCTTTGTGACACCATTTGGGGTTTTCTTGGCAAAGATACTTAAGTGGCTTGCCTTATCCTTCTCCAGCTCATTTTACAGATGAGGAAACTGAGGCAAACAGGGTTAAGTGACTTTCCCAGTCACAGCTAGTGTCAGAGACCAGACTTGAATGAAAGAAAATGAGTCTTGGGGGTAGTTAGGTAGTACAGTGGATAGAGCACCGGCCCTGAAGTCAGGAGGACCTGAGTTCAAATCTAGCCTCAGACCAAACACCTGACACTTACTAGCTGTGTGACCCAGGGCAAGTCACTTAACCCCAATTGCCTAAAAAAGAAGAAGAAGAAGAAGAAGAAGAAGAAGAAGAAGAAGAAGAAGAAGAAGAAGAAGAAAATGAAGAAAATGAGTCTTACTGACTCTAGGCCCAGCACTCTATCTACCTCCTGGAAGACTTGAATTCAAATTCTCCCTCAGACACTTATCTTTTCCAAGAAGCCTTTCCTGACCCCTCTTAATTCCAATGCCTTCCATCTGTTAATTATTTCCTATGTATATGTGTGTATGTGCATATATACATACACATACACACAAACACACATGATACATGTATGTATATATGTATATTGTATGTGTATATGTATATGTGTATATATATGTATGTATGCATGTATATATATCTATATATACATATTTGTTTGCATGTTGTCTTCCCCCTTAGATTGTAAATTCCTTGAGAGTGAGGACTCTTTCTCCTTTTTGTACCCTGTTTTAGCATGTTGCCTGGCACATGTTTATCGATTGACTGATTGAATGATTGATTGACTGGGCACCACCATCCTCCCAGTCCCCCATATCCAATCTGTTGACAAGGCCTGTTGATTTTGCCTTTACAGTATCTCTCATATGCATTCTTTTCTTTCCTCTGACACAGCCAGTACTATACAATACAGGCCCTCATTACCTCATGCCTGGATTATTGCAATAGTCTACTAATGGGTCTGCCTGTCTCAAGTCTCTCTCTCTCTCCAACCCATACACACACACACACACACACACACACACACACACACACACACACACCCTGTCACTCAATAAACTCCAATGGCCTCTAGCGTCAAAATCAAAATGCTCTGTTTGGCATTCAAAGCCCTTCATAACCAAGCTCCCTCCTACCTTTCCAGTTTTCTTACACCTTACTCTCCAACACATATTCTTAGATCCAGTGACATCTCTCATTCCATTTCTCAGCTCTGGGAATTTTCATTGGCTTCTCCCTCATGTATGGAACATTCACCTTCCTCCTATCTATCTCCTGGCTTCCCTGAATTCCTTTTCATAAGGCTTTCCTTTTCTCCAATCCCTCTTAATTCTAGTGCCTTCTCTCTATTGATTATTCAATTTATCTTCTATGTAGCTTGTTTATGCATAATTGTTTGCATATTATCTTCTTCATTAGACTATGAGAGAAGATACCAGCAATCCTTAGCGCAGTACAGGCACACCTCAGAGATATCCTGGGTTTGGGTCCAGAACAACACAATGAAGCAAATAGTTTGATAAAATGAGTCACATGAATGTTTTGGTTTCCCAATGTACATAAAAGTTATGTTTACACTATACTTTGGCCTATTAAGTGTGCAATATATTATGTATAAAAATATAATGTACATACCTTAATTTAAAAATACGTTGTTACTAAAAAATGCTAACCATCATCTGAGCCTTCAGTGAGTGGTTTTGCTGGTGGAGGGTCTTGCTTGATGTTGATGGCTGCTGACTGATCAGGGTGGTGGTTGCTGACGGTTGGGGTGGCTGTGTCAGTTTCTTAAAATAAGACAGTAATGAAGTTTGCCACATTTATTGGCTTTTCCTGTCACTTGAACACTTAGAGGCCATTGTAGGGTTATTAATTGGCCTGCTTTCAATATCTTTGTGTCTCAGGGAATAGTGAGGCCCAAGGAGAGGGAGAGAAGTAGGGAATGTCTGATCAGTGGAGCTGTGAAAACTACAAGTGCAGTTCACAGCACCCCAAAACAATAACAATAATAACATCAATGATCACTGATCATAGGTCACCATAATAGATAAAATAATAATGAAAAAATTTGAAATACTGCAAGAATTACCAAAATGTGACATGGCGACATGATGTAAGCACATGCTATTGGAAAAAATGGCATTGATAGACTTGCTTGATGCAGGATTGCCACAAACTTTCAATTTGTAAAAAACAAAAAAAGCAATACTGCAACATACAGTAAAGTGAAGCACAACAAAATAAGGTATGCCTGTACCTGGTTAACACTTAGCACAGTACCTGGTACACAGAATAAGTTCCTAATTAATGCTTGTTGACTGACTGACATCTTGATTTCAAGTCTGGCATGGTATTCACTACACCATTACATTGCTGATCCTATAACTAAAAGATAGTTGCATCTTTTAAGACAGATCATGGGATCATAGTTCTAAAGCTGGAAGCGACCCCTGAGGACACCTATCCAATTCCTCTATTTTACAAAGGAAACAGTCCTTTAGGCCAAGTAATTTTTCCAAGGTGACAAAGGTATTATGTGATAGAGCCAGGATTTCATCCCAAGACCTCTGACCCTCAAATCTAGTGATTCTTTCATTTTACTACAATAGTGAGGATAGAAAAGTACAGCAGGATAAGGAAACAGCAAAAACCATATAGATGAATTAATAACCATGTATGGGAAACTCCCCCAAGAAGTTCCTGCTATGTTGTGGGCTACCAAACATTGCTACTGTAAAGATTCTAGCATCAAAGAAGACCAGTGGTGTGTGCTTCAGGAAATTGGTCATGATAGCCTCTGGGTTGTAGAATGTTTGAAGACTGATCAAGGCAGGATGAAAGGATAAGGTTGGGCACCTCAGACCTGGAGCCCTGGGTGTATCCTTTGTGTGACCTTTAATATATTCTTTTCATTACATTCCTTTTGTAACTGTCATCAGGAGAGTTGTAGTGTTTTGTGTCTATGCATGTTGCTTAGGAAGCAATACATATGCACCCAGCGGAGGGACTGGGATAGTGAAGCACAGACAAGGTTAACAGATGTTCTATCCCTAATAATACCCTTATTGAGCTGCTCCCCCACCCACCAAGGGAATAGGAGTATCAGCAAGTGGTCTTCTGGTAACCCTGGTTGTTGAAAGTCAGGAACTTTAACAAATAGAAGGTCTAATGTGAAAGCATTAAGAAAGATACAAAGCATTATGCTAATTCATATTTGAAAGAATCACTGGATTTGGGGGTCAGAGGTCTTGAGTTGAAATCCTTTGTCACCTAATAATAATAATAATAATAATAATAATAATAATAATAATAATAATACCTTTGTCACCTTGGGAAATTCTAGCTTGGGATGGAAAGAGAGAAAGAAGAGTTCAGACAGAGTGAAGCATTTGAACTAGACATTGAAGAATAAGAAACAACTGGACAGGCAGAGTGTTCAAGGCAGAGGGAACTACGAACATTCAATTTATTTAATTACATTGCCACCAAAATTGAGTGACCAAGATGTTTTCTTTTCATCTAGGGTGGCCCAATTATATGACTTTTTTTTTTTGGTTCAGTCATCTTCAATTGTTTGACTCCTTGTGACCCCATTTGGGGTTTTATTGGCAAAGATATTGTTTTGTCCTTTCCTTCTTCAGCTCATTTTACAGACAAGGAAACTGAGGCAAAGGGTTAAGTGACTTGCTCAGGATCACAAAAGTAATCAGTGTCTGAGGCTGGATTTGAACTCAGGTCCTCCTGACTCCAGGTCAGTTGCTCTAGCCTCTAGACTACCTAGCTGCCCCATTAATAATCAGACTACCTTATATACACTCAAGTCCCACCTCTTACTTGAAATTTTCCTAACAGTACCACCCTACTGGGAAGTGATTTTTCTGTCCTATGAACTTACATCTTTGTTTTATGTCTCCTTAGGTACTTATATTGCTCTCCTAATATTTATTAGTTGATGTACCTTATTTTCCCAACTAAATTATAAGCCTTTTGTGAATAAGGACCATATCTTATTCATCTTTGTATCCACTTCGTATCCACTATAGGATAAGCACAATACCTTGCATATTGCGGTCACTTAAATAATTGTTTAAAGAATACAGTGAGTTAATTAACAATTCATCAGAAAAAATTATGTTCTAGATGCTGTGCTAAACTGCTAAACCTTTCTTTGTAAAGAAAGACAGTCTTTGCTCTCATGGAGCTCTCAGCCTAGGGGAGAAAATGACATGAAAACAACTGCATACAAACAAGCAAACAAATTATTGGAGATAATCAAAAGAGGGAAGGCACTAAAATTTAGGGGAAGGGTTCTCAAAGAAGATAGGATTTTTAGTTGGTACTTGATGGAATCCAGGGAATTCAAGAAGTGCAATGAGGCAGTATGAATGTAAATAAGTCAGGCTGTATCATAGAAAAATAAACAGAGAAGAGATGAAAATACTCTGAGGCAAGTCCTCAACTTTAGTTACACAGATCTTTAGTATTACAAAATATTTTCTTCAAATAACTCTGGCACATGGATGACACATGTGTCCCATTTTATAAATTAGGAAAATGAGGCTCAGAGAAGCCTCACAACCAAGTGTCATGTGACTAGTAATTGTTTACAGGAAGCAAATTGAATAAGATGCAAAAAATCTGAAAGCGAATTTCAACAGCTACAGTTTCTAAGACTGTGATTTAACTGATGACATCAGCGCAGCAGTAATATCTATTTAGCCTATCTTTTTTTTCCCTTCTTGTTTATCATGTGTAGCTATGCTTTGAGGTAGTTCTGACACTATCAAACCTCTTCTTAGTGTGTTTCCACAAACTCCACAATTTTGACCCCCCAAAATGCCAAAAAATGCTTCATCTGATTCCAAGGTGGGTTATGGACAGGCTCCCACATTCTTTCCTTTCACCCAGTTTACAAAATGTCTTAGATGTCCTAGTGCTTCCATAATGTCAGATGTTAACAATGAGTTGTGAGGCAAAGGAAAACATCTGGAGATAGGCTCCAGAGATAACTCTGGAGGAAGACCTGAGTTGGAGAAGAAAAACTATTTAAGTAAGGTCTACACTTAGGGCAGCAATAATGTTGGATTGTCAAGTCAACTCCTCTTTTGGAAGCTCACAATACAGTTTGACTATAAGTATTGGATTAAAAGGTCAGATAAGGTTGTAGAGTGCTTGAAGTATTTCTGCTGTGGAAATCTAGTGTTCTTTTCTGTTTATTTTGTGTCTTCTCAGATGCTGACCATCTGAAAGAGATATTTAAGAGTTTAAGGTGTGTATATTCCCAAGGGTTTCTATGTGTAGATCTTTTGTTGGCTCCCATGAAGTCCCTGTAACCAGACACAGAATTTATAAAATAGGGGACCAACAATGATATATCATGCAGATTTAAGTTAAAGCCATATAGCTGATCCCTCATGAATTAGATCACGCCATCATACTAAGGAGGGGATATCCAACAGTAGGCATCATAACATAAGGCTAACCACCATAATGATAAATAAAACTAAAAGCTGGTTCTAATAAAACTGATTAACCAATTCTTAGCTAATCTGATTTTTAAAAAGAGAACAGAAAATCAAATCAATAACATAACAAATTTGCTAGTTAAAATCAGAACAAAAAGAAATTAAAAAATAATCAGAACATTTTATGCACAATTATGTGGTAATAAAACCTAGAACATAAAAGAAATAGAGAAATACCTTCAAATGTATAAAATAATACAAACCTGAAATTGCCTTACTGATGGATTCCTTCCCTCCATCATGGAAGAATGGCACCAGTGAAGTGGATCTAGGTTGGGATCCAGGTATGTTATTAGGGAAAAGAGCTTTGGAAAATAAGATAAGTACATGGAGAGGTTGGTAATTTCACCTATTTCTCCATGGAGTCCATACTTTCTCTACCTGAAAAAATGGACTGATTGCCTGGTCATCCATTAGGGTAGGGGTAAAAGGGAAGCATCCCTGCTATTTTCCCAGTAGGTTCTTGACATGAGTGCATACTTTAAAGGATCTCACGTAGTGCCTAACAAACTTCTCCACCTGGGTCCATGAGAAATGCCAAGTGATAATGTCCTGAGTTTTTAATAGTACTCTGTGACCTGTTGCTCAGTTGCCATAACATAGGTAGAATATGTTCCTACAAATCAATCCTAGAAGTATCAAAGGTCTGGGAGTAGACATATTAGGTAGTAGTCTAGAAATTAAGTACTGATTTTCCTTTGGCAGGGAGGTTCATTCCAGTTTTAAGGGAAGTCTGAGAATCTGGGATATGCATCCCTTGGTCTTTCTAATGATAGAGACCTTCTAGGAGATCTAGCTATGCTTGGTGGTTGCTGAGCTTGGCAGGTATAGAAGTTGTGATGGTCAGGAATAAAAACAACACATTCTGACTTTCAGGATATTTAGTGAACTTTCAGTTCATCCAGATTACAAGGATTTTGAACAAAGATTACAAAGTAAATATTTCCAGGCAACCACAACTCCCCTGAGAAACTACCTAGCAAGGATAAACAAGAGCACCAGAAGAAAGAAACATTCAATAAAACAAAGGAGAAATATAAGTAAGCACCTCCATCTAGTTCAGGATTAGACAAGAAGAAGGCAGGAAGACAATAGGCATTATGGTTGAGGCAGCTAGGTAGCATAGTAGATAGAGTGATGGACCTGGAGTCACAAAGATGAGTTCAAATCCAAGCCTTGGACACTTACCATACTTAGTTATTGCAGTGGATAGAGCACTATACCTGGAATTAGGAAAACTTTAGAGTATGTGAATCAGGAAAATCTGAGTTCAAATCTGGCCTCAGACACTTACTCTGTGACCCTGGATAAGTCACTTAATCTCTGTCTACCTCAGTTTCCTCATCTGTAAAATGAAAATTATGATAGAACCTACTACCCCAAGGTTGTCCTGAGGATAAAATGAGATATTTGTAAAGCATTTTAAAAACATTAAAAGACAATGCAAATGTTTTCATCATCATCTCCCTTACTAGAATGTGAACTCCTTGAGAGAATTTTCCTTTTTTTTTTTTTAATTTTGATTCCCTAGCACTTAGCAGTGCCTGGCTAAGTAAACAATAAATACTTGTTGACTGACTGAGCTATATTCTGCATAATGTGTGGTCTTGGGGAGTCTATTCCTTTCTATTGTGCCCAATTACCTCTCAGATGCCACCGATATAAATCCTTTCATCTCAAGTAGGGAAGAAGCAGAAATGTTAGTTGATATGCCTGGCTAAATCTGGCAATCAGATATATCAGATCAGCTTTTCTAAAATTACTTCCTCAGTCCCCATCAAGTCAATTGCAGCAAAACAGTTAGCACTTTATTGTCCTTGGCGCTTTACAAAAGCATTTTTTCTAAACTTTTTTTACACGAAAGCCTGTAGGAAACTAATCATAGGATTATCAATTTAGAGTTAGACCTTAGACCTTAAAGGCCAACCTTCTTATTTTATAGATGAAGAAATGGAGGCTCAGAGGGTAAAATTATTATATTTCACTTGGGAAGGTGATATAAAACTTAAGAACCTTATTAATTATCTATTTATACTGACTAAAACACTACAATACCTCATTCTTTACAGGGAAACCTTCAACATCATTTTTTTAAAGAAGATTCCTTTCAATTTATTATTTTTTCTAACATTATTTTTTTTTACAATTACATGTACAGAAAGTTTTCAACATTCACTTTATAAGATTTGAGTTCCAAACTTTTTTCTCCCTCCCCCCTCCTCAAGACAGCAAGCAATCTGATATGGGACCTCAATATCATTGAGAAAAGTATAAGTAAGCAGAGAAGAGATAGAGAACAAGGAAACTAAAAAGAGCTTCTCAAATGGGCAAATAGATTCCTATTTGAGAAGCAGTTTGGCTTAGTGTCTAGCATATTAGACTCAGAATTAGGAAGGACTGGATTTAAATCTTGCCTTTGATATTTAGCATGAAAATAAGCAAGTCATTTAACTTCTCCAAACTTGTAGTAGGTGGCTGGAGGCCACCTAGACATCTAGGTGGCTCAGTGGATAGAGCACCGGAGCTGGAGTCAGGAAGATCTGAGTTCAAATTTGACCTCAGATGCTCACTAGCTGTGTGACCCTGGGAAAGTCATTTAACTTTTGTTTGCCTTAATTCACTGGAAAAAGAAATGGCAAATACTCTAGTCTCTTTGCCAAGAAAACCCCATATGGAGTCACAAAGAGTTGGACACAGCTGAATGACTGAACAGCAAAACTTGCTTCCTCATCTGTAAAATGGGATAATAATATTAGTACCTGAATCAGGTTTGGTGAAAGGCTTAAATGAGATAAGGTATTTAAAGTGCTATAAAAGTAC
Organism: Phascolarctos cinereus; assembly: GCF_003287225.1. Lineage (NCBI taxonomy): Eukaryota > Metazoa > Chordata > Mammalia > Diprotodontia > Phascolarctidae > Phascolarctos > Phascolarctos cinereus. Next base: position 197,381,038 of record NW_027556180.1, on the reverse strand, counting down.
CTTTTATCCAAAAATTCTGATATGATTTCAATTAGCTTTCAAGCTGTGTGACCCTGGGCAACTCACTTAACCTGTTTGCCTTAATCCTCTAGAGAAGGAAATGGCAAAGCACTCCAGTATCTTTGCCAAGAAAACTCCAAGGATAGTATTGGCATGATGGTATCATTAAGAGTCAGACACAACTGAACAACAACAACATTAGCTTTCAAGGAGATTGCTGCTACACTTAATAAACTTTGTAAGAGTTTGTAAATCAAACTCTTTGTTATTCTAAAAAAAAAGTATGGTGGAGCAACCAGTCCTTACTTGATGTTGTAACAGAAAATATCATTGCAATTAAACACTAATTAAGCACCCACTATTTCCACTCTGAGCACAAATATGTGTGCATGCATGCACTTGCTCATGTGTGCACACACTCACACACACACACACACAACACACACACACACACACACACACACACACACACACACAGAGTCCCTGCCTTCATGAAGCTTACATTCTGCTAGGAGCATGTACACAGATAAATACCAGGTAAGTGAAAGGAGAAAACACTAACTACTAGGAAAGATTTCTAGATACGAATTATACTTTGATGCTTCAAAACTGAACACTTTAAAATATTATGAAATGCTTTAAGAAACTCAAAGGAGGATGGGGGGCAGGGAGAGCCAAAATGGTGGAGTAAAAGCAGTGACTTACTTGAGCACTCCCCCAAACCCCTCCAAATACCTATAAAAAAATGGCTCTAAACAAATTCTAAAGCAGCAGAAACCACAAAAAGACAGAGTGAAACAAATTTCCAGCCCAAGACAACCTGGATGGTTAATCTGAAAGGTGTATCGCACTGGGCTGGGAGCGCAGGCCACAGCAAACCTGGAGCAGGCCTCAGAGGACTGAATCACAAGCAGCTGTGGTGGTTTCCAGACTTCTCAACCCATGAACTCCAAAGACAGTTTAGGTCAGTTGGAAAAGTCTGTGTCTGCAGTGAAAGAGAGAAGCCAGGTGGTCTCCGCTATAGCTCCCGAGCTTGGCCCCAGGATGGCGGCTGCCTCCTGAGCTTCTGACTCACAGACTGAGGGGGAATCGAGTGGCTGATCAGAGGGAGGTTGCAGGGATTTTTCTGCTGGTGCAGGATTCTCTTGCTTTGCCTGTGTTTGGATCTGGGTCACAGTTCTGGGTGGCGGTCCTGGGGCGAGGAGGGACGCTGGAGTGGTGAAGCTTGTAGTGGTTGTAAAGAGGACAATCTCACAGTTCCAAGACAGAAAAGAGTGCTTGTGGTCACTCACAGACCAGAGCACAGGCCAGGAAAGGAGTAAACATGTCGCCCTTAATCATACCACCTTGGAAGAACTGAAAATTTACAGATCCCTAGAAGTACCTCTGAAAACAGGGCACAAGATACCTGAAGCTTGGGACAGTACATTCTCCACACTAGAAGCAGACTCCTACCTTAACAAAGAATTTATAACTCAAGTAATTGGCCGGGACCATGACCAAGCAGCACAAAAAGAGTCAAACTATATTATCTTACTTTGGTGACAAAGATCAAAACATACAACTAGAAGAAGACAATGGAGCCAAAGTTCCTACATCCAAAGCCTCCAAGAAAAATATGAATTGGTGCCAGGCCATGGAAGAGCTCAAAAAGGATTTTGAGAAGCAAGTAAGAGAAGCAGAGGAAAAACAGAGAGATGCTAAAGGAGACCCCAAAAAAAATATTGAAGAAAATGACACCTTAAAAAATAGCCTAACCCAAAAGGCAAAAGAGGTCCAAAAAGCCAATGAGGAGAATGCCCTAAAAAGAAAAATCGGCCAAATGGAAAAGGAAGTCCAAAAGCTTACTGAAGAAAATACTTCCTTAAAAATTAGAATGGAAAAATTGGAAGCTAGTGACAATTTGAGAAATCGAGGCACTGTAACACTAATCCAAAAGAATGAAAAAATAGAAGAGAATGTGAAATATCTCACTGGAAAAACAACTGACCTGGAAAATAGATCCAGGAGAGAGAACTTAAAAATTATTGGACTGTCTGAAAGCCATGATCAAAAAAAAGAGCCTAGACATTATCTTTCAAGAAATTATCAAAGAAAACTGCCCTAATATTTTACAACCAGAGGGCAAAGCAGATATTGAAAGGATCCATGATTACCTCCTGAAAGAGATCCCCAAAGGAAAACTCCTAGTAATATGGTAGCCAAATTCCAGAATTCCAAGGTCATGGAGAAAATATTGCAAGCAGCCAGAAAGAAACAATTCAAGTATTGTGGAAACACAATCAGGACAACCCAAGATTTAGCAGCTTCTACATTAAAGGACCACAGGGCATGGAATATAATATTCCAGAGGACAAAGGAGATAGGATTACAAACAAGAATCACCTACCCAGCAAAACTGAGTATAATCCTTCAGGGGAAAAAATGGTCATTCACTGAAATAGAGGACTTTCAAACATTCTTGATGAAAAGACCAGAGCTGAATAGAAAATCTGATTTTCAAATACAAGAGTCAAATGGAACATGAAGAGGTAAACAGGAAAGAGAAATAGTAAGAGACTTATTAAGGTTGAACAGTTTGCATTCCTGCAGGGAGAGCTGATATTTATTTATAACTCATGAGTCCCTTGTCAGTATTAGGGTAGTAGGAGGGAAAAAAATTATATGTATGTATAGATAGATAGATAGAGGGCACAGGGTGAGTTGAAGATGAAGGGGTGATGTCTAGAAAATAAAATTAAGGGGTAAGACAGGATTATACCAGGAGAAGAAGAAAGGGGGAAGTAGAATGGGGTAAATTATCTCACATGAAACAGACAATAAAAGACTTTTACAGTGGAGGGGAAATGGGGGAAGGTAAGAGGGAATGAGTGAATCTTATTCCCATAGGATTTGGATTAAGGAAGGAATAACATACACAATGTGGTATGGAAATCTGTCTTACCCTACAAAAAATAAGGGGGGAAGGTGACAAGAGAGCAGGGGGTTGATAGAGCGGAGGGCAGATTGGGGGAGGGAATAATCAAAAGCAAACACTTCTGAGGAGGGACAGGGTCAAAAGAGAGAATAGAATAAATGGGGGGTAGGATAGGATGAAGAGAAATATACTTAGTTCTTCACTACAGGACTACTATGGAAGTGTTTTGCATGACTACACATCTATGACCTGTATGGAGACACTTGCCTTTTCAATGAGGGTGGGTGGGGAGGGAGGAAGGGAGAAAATTTGTAACCCAAAATTTTAAAAACATACGATAAAACAAACAAATAAAGAAAGAAAGAAAAGAAAAAAAAAGAAACTCAAAGACCATAAGATAAGAAACTACCCAATATATAGGAAGCAAGAGAAGGATAAATGCAAAACAATTAAGATGACAATATCCTAGACTGAGCTCTAGATCATTTGAATTTGAAGTACAGGTAGTAACAGCTGGCATTTATTTACTTTCAGAGAAAATGATCTGGTGATACAATTTAGGAACCCATTCAAATTTTGGTATAGATATGACAAAGAAAAGGGTAATGAATTGCCAGTAGTAAATAACGACAAGAGTAAAGGGAACCATTGCTCTCTTCAAGAATTAATCAGATTCTTGAGGTGGAAAACAAGGGACAGCATTCCTCTTCCCACACTAGATATACTATTGTTCAATTTACAGAGGTAGCATGACTATCTGAATGTTCCCAAACTGTTACTAACGAATACTGTTATCAAGAAGACTGAGAGGGCCACTCATTACCCTAGGCAAGGCCTCTTCACAAGCATAAGGGATTGTTGTTCTAAGCCCACAGTTGGTGGAATGGACATGTTTTGGGGAAAGGAGGGGCGTGTGTCTGTGTCTCCCTGCACATGGTTGGGAGACAGCGGCCTGTGATTCTGAGCTATACAACTGTAAAGAGTAATTTCTTTTAACCCCCTTCTTTCTTCTCCGAAAAAATTTATGTGACAAATTGGCCCTGCTTCCTGGGGTTTTGATGGAAAGTCCCATTAGTTGACTCTGTGATGTAGTCAAACCTCCTTGTCCATTTGACCCTCTCACATTGTGGGACACCAAAACACACCTGGTTTTGACGTCATGTAGCAGGAGATGCAGCTTGGGATGTTTTGTTTGGGGTTCTTTGACTTGGGTTTTTGGCATGTCTTCTCATTTACATAACTAGTTCCCTGGGACTGTGTTTATGTTTTGAAAAGGAGCAAGCAAACTTTCCTGCATATCTTAAAAAAGCAACTATAAAACAATTAGTATGGTTTTGTAACATCCTCTCCTACCTCTCCCAAACAAGAAAAGTATTAACTAGTAGCTCTCACAAGACTTTGCAACAACTAAGATCTTTATTTTAAACAAAATTTCAAGTGACCCTGTACTATGAAATACTTTGAAATAGTTACTTATATTTTCTTTTAAGGATAGGCACTGGACCTGTGATTTTGCTGCTATAGGGAACTACTGGTTGAGGAAATTCCCTTTTCTGCCAGTGCAGTTTAGAACCTTCTCTGCATTTTATAATCTTACAGAATTGCCTAGAGCCCTGAGAAAACTCTCAGGGTGACTTCCTGGGGGTCACATAGGCAGTATGTATTAGAAAAAGAACTTAGAACCAGGTCTTCCTGGCTTCAAGACCAGTTCTTTATCTGCTTATACCATGTTGCCTCTCTATATAGTATTAAATGACATGACTGATTTGAAAAAAATCTTATATTTTCTGACCACTTTTAGTCAGAATTCAATAACATTAAAAATAATGTTAACTATATTATTACAATACGTGATGAAACTTCTGTGCATCAGTTTTTTCAACTATAGGTGAATAGAGATAATAATATCTGTACATATGAGATGCAGTGGTGTAATGGATAGAGAATTGGCCTTCCAGTCAGAAAGGCCTGTGTTCAAGTTATTTCTCTGATTCATACTGGGCTAGACAAATCACATGAAATGGTTTGTAAATATTTTAACTATGTAATTTTGGTTTTGCCCTCTACCAAATTAGTAGTAAAAAGTGAAAAAAAAAGTTTTTTTAAGTCCTAGAGAATTGCCTGAGGTTAACCTAGAGGTTAACCAGCCTCACATAGCCAGTAAAAAAAAGAAAGCAGCATTTTAAACCATGCTTTCAAAATTCCAAGCTCAGTACTCTATGCCATGCCATGAATCCCAGTCCTCATTACAACTTATTGTTGTTTAGTTGTTTCAGTCGTGTCTGACACTGGATGATCTCATCTACTGTTTTCTTAGCAAAGATACGTGAGTGGTTTGCCATTTCTTTCTCCAGCTCATTTTCTTGAAGCAAACAGGATTATGTGACTTGCCTAGGGTCCCACAGCTAGTAAGTGTCCAAGGAAACTCAGGACCTCCTGACTCCAAGGCTATTGCTCTATGCCACCTAGCTGTCCCATACCTACCAATAGATGGCAGGGGCTGTTTGATTTTTGTTCTTTCTCTACTCCCTAATAGACTAGCTGGCACATAAAAAGCATTCAAAAATGCTTATTTGATTTATTGATTGCTGTTCCCTCTCAAAGTACTATCTCTATCTAGGGGAAAAGGCAGCAAACATTTAAGTGCCTACTATGTGCTAAGCACTGTACTAATCACTTTATAAACATTATTTTATCACTTATTATTTATCTACCAGTTATTGTTATAATTATTACTTTTACCTTAAAGTATCACAGAAATGTAAGAAGTTATACTTGTTTTAAAATTGATAACACTGTTAGAAATAGTTCATCTTGTAAGATGCTTCACCTCAATTTAAAATTTCCCCATTTCTGATATACTTAGTCCATTTGGCTGGACTGTTTTAGTTCATATTTTCTTTTAAAATATTTCATAATTTTATCTATAAATTTACTGTTTTGTTTGTAAATATCTCTGTAAATGTGCCAGAACAGGGGACTCTTTTTTTAAGTTTTGGTAACATAACACACACTGTGTATTAGGATCACTAGAAGTAAGCACAAATTAGAGATAATATTTGTCATCTTTGGCATCTGTGAGACCTGGTAGGATAAAACCCATGACTGTATTATATACCTATGGATGGGTGTATGCCTTATTCAAAATAAATAGGATAGGTAAAAGATGGAGAGTAGCATTGGATATCAAAAAGTTATACTCATTTGAGAAAATCCAGGAACCAGAGAGAGGAAGCATAGTGAATAGCATTTGCATAATAGTCTCTGAAGGAAGAAATGGAAGCAATTTTTTCACTGAAATATAGTACAGATCACCTGGACAAAAAGAGGAAATAGATAAGGTATTTGAGAAACAGATGACAAATATGGTACAAAGGTATAATGTAGTAATAATGGGGGACTTCAATTATCCAGGCATCAGCTGGATCTCTCACAATAATTGTATCCTTTTAAAGGTAGGAGGGCCAACAAATGTAAATTTTATATTGGATCTGATTTTTACTATTAGGGAAGAACTTGTTGTTGGGTTAGAAATAATTGGAATCCTAGGGGGAAATAACCCCTCTGTCCTTGAGTTTGTAAGAGAGGAGAGGAAATTTAGGCATAGTTCCATGTGTACCTTAGATCTGTGCACACAGATTCCAAAAGTTTCAGAGGAAAAACGGATAGGATCATATCAACTATAATTCTTCAAGGAAAGTCAGCTCAGGAGCAATGAGAGATGCTCCAGAACAAAATGTTGAAGACATAGAGGAAAATAATTCCAATGAGGAAGGAAAATAGGATTTATTTGAAGAGATCAATGTGGATGCACAGAGAACTACTAGCTTAGATTAAAAACAAGTAAAAAAAAGTGAAGATAATAAAAGCAAGGACAATTAAAAGAGGAAGAATATGAGACTATTTCACAGTCCTCTAAAAATAGTATTATGAGTGCTAAAATTTGGTATTAGGCTGGCGAACAAAGCTAGAAATAACAGCAAAACTTTTTTTAAAAAGTTACATCATGAGAAAAAGAAGAATCAAATAAATGATATGACATACTTGGGTAAATGGAACGAGACCTAGCAATAGAGAAGACAAAGATTTATTTTGCTTTTCGTTTTCTCTGCCAAGGAAAATGACCTTTGCAGTGAGCCTAACTTCAGTTCCTAAAATTTTTTTTAAAAATTCTAGAACAGATTATAAAATACTTAGAAAGGAAAGCCTTGATTACAAAGAGCTAGCATGTCTTTATCAAAGAAAAGCATGTCAGGCTAATCTTATTCCTTTTTCTAAAAGGGTTACTAAACTGGCAGATAAGAAAAATACTACGGACCTAATTTAACAAGATTTAAGCAAGGAATCTCATATTATTCTTGTAGAGAAGACAGAAATAGGTGTGCTAGCCAATATTACAATTAGATGGATTCAGAACGGTCTGAATGGCTAGACTCAAAGAGTTGTTAATGGTTCGGTGTCAGCAGGACACAAGATTTTGGTAAAGTACCCCAGTAATCTTGGTAGTCCTCATGCTGCTTAACATTTTTATCAGTGACTTACATAAAGGCATATATGGCATTTTTGTTCTTGAGTCATTTTAGTCATATCCAACTCTCTGTGATCTCATTTCAGGATTTCTTGGCAAAGATACTGGAGTGGTTTGCATTTCCTCTTCCAGCTCATTTTACAGATGAGGAAACTGAGGCAAACAGGGTTAAGTGACTGAGGTTAAGTCTGAGTATGTGTCTGAGGCCAGATTTGAACTTAGATCCTTCTGACTTCAAAGTCCAAATTCTACTCACTGTGCCACTTTGATGCTCAATAGATGGCATACTTATCAGATCTGCAGATGAAATAAAGCTGATATTGATGTCTAACATCCTACATTAGAGTCAGGACCCAAAAAATCTCGACAGTCTAGGTAGGGCACTGGGTTTAATATAATTAAGATGAAATTCAATGAAGATAAGTATAAAGTCTCATACTTGGGTGTAAAAACTCAACTTTGCAAGTAGAAGATATGGAAAATATGGCCAAAGAGCAGTTGTTCTGGGGGAAAAGAAAACAAAAAACAACCCAGATTGTTTGTGTTCAATACAAGGAGAATCGGTTTAAGAAGATAAACTGCAGAATATCCAGAAGTCAACCAGGAAAAGGAAGGGCCATGAATCCATGTCATATGAGGACTGGTTGAGGACCAGGAAATGTTTAGCCTGAACAAGAGAAGACCCGGTAAAAAACAGGAGGAAGCAGCATAAAAGCTTTGTTCAAATATTTGTAGGGTTCTCCTGTGGAAAAGGGATTATATCTATTTTGTTTGGCCTCTGAGGGCAGAACTAGGAGCAGTGGGTGAAAGTTGAAAAGAAGTAAATTTGGGTTTTATATCAGGAAAAAATTCTACAGAAACAAAGTACAACTGTCTAAAATGGAATGAGACATTTTGATTATTATTCAGTTCTGTCTCCTTGAAAATCTTTTAAGCAGAGGCTAGATAACTACTTGTCACGTATATGATCATAGGAATTCTTCTGAGTATGGCTCAAACTAAATGGTCAACAAAGTCCCTTCCAACTCTCATGTCTATAAGTTCTTAATTCTGTTAATTCTGTAATTACTGTTCTAGGCCAACAGAAAGCCAGCTTCTGGCCCTTCAAATGATCAGTGTCCAATGATTCTTCTCATCAGTTAAATGCCCACACAAACACAAATAGCAAAGTCCATGAGTTGGCTGTGTATGTTTGTCTTCTATTACAGCATTTTACTTCAAAGAATTACTATTCTGACCACCATCTGTAGCACCTCTCACACTCTCTCTGGGTAAATCAGTGTTGTCTATCCCTTCTTCTCTTCCCCCAACCCACCCACCTGCCACAAACATGTTCATCTGAATAATGTTGTATAAAAATTTCGATATAGACACTTAGCGTTGACATCAAGGAGAACTAGGCTTTGGTCTTCCTTCTGACACATACTGGCTGTGTGACCTTGGATAAATCACATACTCTCTTTGATTTTCATCATCCTCAAAATGAGAGGGTTGGATTAGATGACCTCCAAGGTCCCTTCCAGTTCTAAACCTAGGATCTTATGATCCTATGATTCCACCCTTTCCCCTTCCCCCCCCAAAAAAAAAACCTTGTCTCAATCTATACCCCACATTGCCATGCAGATGCTACTTTAGGTCCACTAAGTAAATGATGTTTTAGAAGTGGACCTTCTGTGATTTTTTCAATTTTTAACAATAATTTATTTTGTTTTTAGTTTTCAATATTCACTTCCATAAGATTTTTTTAAATTTATTTTTTTAATAATTTATTTTAGGTTTCAACATTCACTTCTATAAGATTTTAAGTTTTAAATTTTCTCCCCCTTCCCAAGATGACATATAATCTGATATGGGCTCTACTTATATATTCATGTTAAGCATATTTTCACATTAGTCATGATGTATAGAAGAATTAGAACTAATGGGAGGAACCACAAGAAAGAAGAAATAAAACAAAACAATAAAAGAAAAGGAGAGCAAACAGTATGCTTCTATCCGCAATCAGACTCCATGGTTCTTTTTCTGGATGTGGATAGCATTTTCCATCATGAGACTTTTGGAGTTGTCTTACATCCTTACATTACCGAGAAGAGCTAAGTCTATCAAAGTCAGTCATCGAACAACGTGGCTGTTATTGTGTACAACATTCTCCTGGTTCTGCTCATTTCATCAAACATCAGTCCATACAAGTCTTTCCAGGCTTTTCTGAAGTCTGCTTGCTCATCATTTGTTATAGCACAACAGTACTCCATTACATTCATATGCTACAGCTTGTTCAGCCATTCCCCAATTGGTGGACATCCCCTCAATTTCCAATTCTTTGCCACCACAAATAGAGCTGCTATAAATATTTTTGTACATGGGGGCCCTTTTCCAATTTTTATGCTCTCTTTGGAATACAGGCCTGGAAGTGGTATTGCTGGATCAAAGGGTATGAACATTTTTATAGCCCTTTGAGCATGGTTCCAAATTGCTCTTCAAAATGGTTGGATTAGTTCACAACTCCACCAACAATACATCATTTTCCAATTTTCCCACATCTTTTCCAACATTTATCATTTTCCTGTTTTGTCATGTTAGCCAATCTGATAGGTGGGATGTGGTACCTCAGAGTCGTTTTGATTTGCATTTCTCTAATCAATGGTGATTTAGAACATTTTTTCATATGGCTATGGATAGCTTTAATTTCTTCCTCTGAAAACTGCCAGTTCATATCCTTTGACCATTGGGGAATGACTTGTATTCTTATAAATTTGACTCAGTTCTCTATATGTTTTAGAAATGAAGCCTTTATCAGAGACACTGGTTGTAAAAATTCTTTCCCACTTTTCTGCTTCCCTTTTAATCTTGAATGTATTGGCTTTGTGCAAAAACTTTTCAGTTGAATGTAATCAAAACAATCCATTTTGTATTTCATAATGTTCTCTATCTCTTGTTTGGTCATAAATTCTTCCCTTCTCCACAGATCTGAAGGGTCAACTATTCCTTGTTCTCCTATATCTAAATCATGTACCCATTTTGACTTTATCTTGGTATAGGGTATAAGATGTTGGTCTATGCCTAGTTTCTGCTACACTATTTTCCAGTTTTCCCAGCAGTTTTTGTTAAATAGTGAGTTCTTACCCCAAAAGCTGGAGTCTTTGACTCCAGATATCTATTATCTACTATCTACCATCAGTCTATGAAGTAGTAGATTGCTATAGTCATTCACTATTGTGTCTTGCATACCTGACCTATTCCACTGATCCACCACTCTATTTCTTAGCTAGGGCCAATCAGTTTTGATGATTGCTGCTTCATAATACAATTTAAGATCTGGTACAGCTAGGTCACTTTCCTTTGCAGTTCTTTTCATTAGTTTCCTTGATATTCTGGACCTTTTGTTCTTCCAGATGAATTTGTTTTTGTTTTTCTAGCTCAAAAAATATTTTTGGTAGTTTGATTGGTATGGTGCTGAATAAGTAAATTAATTTAGGTAGAACTGTCATTTTTATTATATTAGCTCGGCCTACCCATGATATTTTCCCAATCATTTAGATCTGACTTTATTTGTGTGAAAAGTGTTTTGTAATTGTGTTCATATAGTTCCTGGTTTTGTTTGGCAGGTAGACTTCCAAATATTTTATAATGTTTACAGTAACTTTAAATGGAATTTCTATTTCTATCTCTTATTGTTGGGCTTTATTAGTAATATATAGAAATGCCAATGATTTATGTGGCTTCTGTGATTTTTTTCATGGAAGTTTTTTGGGGGAAGAGAAGGAGTGACAATTCTGTTTTGGACAGGTTGAGTCATGATGTCTCCAGGACATCCGGTTTAAAGGAGCTGAGCTGAGTCAAGAGTTGGAGTTTAGAGTTAATTTTCCATTTTGGTCTTATGTACAATTCAAGGTGTCTCACTGATATGGATCTCTGGGCTTGTGTTCACCTGATATTTCCTACAAAGACTCTGACAAGTCTTTCCTGTGGCTGTGGCTACCAAAACAGTTGTTGTGTTAACAGACTAATATGATAAAGTGTCTGGAGTGCTGAGTGAAAAAAAGGGAGACCCCAAAAGAAAAAGTACTGAAACAATAAAACAGATGATTAGAGAGCCCTCATTCACTTCCCCTGGTATGGGGACAGAAGCCACTTCCATTAACTGTCCCACTCCTCCAGAGGTTTTACCTGTCCCTTCACCCTAGAAAGGAATGGAACTGAAATTGGAAAAAGCTGATTTTGGCTGCAGCTAGCGTCCCCCAAAGGTATTCCCTCACTCTTTGTTCTGTTCTTTCATCACTGTCATTTGTTTCCTTTTTATAAAAAGAAAACTTGAAGCCACTGATCCATGTTATGTGCAACATGGATAAATAAAATCAGCAGCAGGGGAAATATGCAAGTCTGGGTGAAAAAGAGACACATTTTGCTTGAGCATGAGGCAAAATGCTGATTTTCACTGGGAGATCACAAATGCTTATTTACAATAGTTTTCCTTAGCCGATCATGTAGATAAGCAGGAGAGGTGGTGAGCACATACAGAGACTGATAACCTAAAGTAAATCAAAAGCCCCTAGACAGATAAGCCTCTTATTTCAGATAAGCTCTTTGCAACATAGATGTGAACCACCAGAATTCAGGAAAGGAAGATTCATTACTATGTATATACTTCATGAACCCTCTTTTGGACTCTATGCGGATTACATAAAAATTATCCCTTTTCCAAAACTCACATATTGTTTGGTGATTCCTGTATTAATTTAAGGCATATACCAAACAATCAATCTGTGATTCAGTAAGTAATTAGTAATCTCCTACTATGTGCCAGCCCTCACTTTACATAACTATCTGTATTAGCTATCATTCTATATCTAGCTTCCCTTTTGTATCTACCCTCCTAGAGAAAGCTTTTACCTCGGTTTCTGCTTCTTCTTTTCCCACTCACTTCTGAACTCTACAGTCTGGCTTCCACCCTCATCATTCAGTGGAAATTACTCCTGTAAAGTTAACAATGACCTCTTAGTTGTAAAATTTAAATGTCTTTTCTCAGTTTTCTTCCTTCCTGACCTCTCTGCATCTGTGAACCAAGCTCCTCCTTGGTATTTTCTCTTTTCTAGGTTTTCATGATATTTCTCTCATGGTCTTCCTCTTGAGTGCTTCTTTTGATGGATCTCCAACCAAGTCATGCCATGTGTACTCCAAGGCTCTGTCCTGGACCTTCTACTCCTCCCTCTATACGATTTCACTTGGTGATCTTACCTGTTTCTGTGGGTTCAATTAATATCTCTAGGCAGATAAATCTCTGATCTGCCTTACCCTCTCAGTCTCACATCTCCAACCTCCTATTGAACATCTCAAACTAAATGTTCTGCAGATATCTTAAAATCAACATGTCCGAAACTGAAACTTATTATCTTTCCCCCAAATCCCCCCCTTACTCCCAGCTTTCCTAACATTGTTGAGGATAACACCATCCTCTCAATCATCTAGGTTCACAACTTAGGAGTCATCTAATACTTTATTCTCACTTATCCAACATGTCCAATCTGTTGGCAAGTTTCATCACTTCTACTTTTACAATAATTCTCACATGCATATATATATATATATATATATATATATATATATGTATATACACACATATATATGTGTATGTAGATATATACTATATATATACACATACATACATATACATATACACATACATATGTGTGTATATATATGTATATATGTGTGTGTGTATATATATATATGTATATATGTGTGTGTGTGTGCGTGTGTGTGTGTGTGTGTGTGTGTGTATGTGTATCCCTTTCCCTCCTCTGACATAGATGACACCTTAGTGCAGGCCCTCATCACCTAATGGTTGGACTATTACAATCCTTTCTGATTGGTCTCCCTGGCTCAAGTGTCTTCTTGCTCCATTTCATCTACCACTTAGCTGCCAAAATAGCAGGTGTGACTATGTTACCCCCATAGTCAGTAAACTCCAATGGCTCTCCATTACCTCCATGATCAAATATAAAATTCTCTCTTTGGCTTTTAAAATTATTTTGCAACCTAGTTCCTTCCTACCTGTGCAGTCTCTTTAACATTTTATTCTCCTCCACCTGCTCTCCAGTGACTCTGACTTTCTTGCTTTCCTCTTCCTTGTTCATGAAACTCCATCTCCAACTCCATGCCTTTTTATTGACTGTCCCCTATTTCTAGAATGCTCTCCCTTTTGTATTTTTGTCCTGATTTCTCTGGCCTCCTTCAAGTCTTAGCCCCTATCCTACCTTCTGCAAGAGGACTTTTCCTCTTCTCTTCAGTGGCAGAGCCTTTATTACATATGGCATATGTACACATGGTTGTTTGCTTGTTGTATCCTCAATTAGAATGTGAATTCCATGAGGACAGAGTCTGGTTTTGCCTTTCTTTGTATCCCCAGTGTTTTGCCCAGTACCTGGTACGTAGTAAGTACTTAATAAATGCTTCTTATTATTATTGCCAAGTATTGGGGCACACAGTTATAATGAATGAAACACTCTCTACTTGCAAATAGCTTGGGGAAGACAAGCATAAATAAAAGCAATTATAGAAATATATATATATATATATACATATATATACATATATATATATATAATTCAAATTAATACAAAGTAATAAAATACAAGCTAGACAAAAACTGAGGGCACTAGCAGCTGACAAGGCTTCATGTAGAAGATTGTAATTGAGTTGAATCTTGAAGGAAGAGAGGGATTGTGTGAGATAGTGGTGAAGAAGGAGTGTAGTCCATGCACAGGAGACAACTAGTACAAAAGCGCAGAGATGGGAGATGGAGTATTAGAATCAAGAAAAGTCCAATTTGTCTAGATCACAGAATGCAGAAAGGGGAGTTATGGACAACAAGCCTGGAAAGACAGCTGCAGGGCAAGTAGTGAAGGGCTTTAAAAGCTAAACAGAACTTTTATTTTATCCTAAAAGTGATAGGGAGTCACTAGATTCAATTAAGTAGGGGAGCAATATGCTTACATTTATACTTAAGAAAAATCTCTTTGGAATCAATGTGAAGGATAGATTGAATTAGGGAGAGACCTGAGACAGGGAGACTGATTAAGAGACTTTTACAATCATATAAATAAGAGGGGACGAGGTCCTTTGCTAAAGGGTAAGCTATGAGATGCTAGAGTTGCTATCGAGGTAGTAATTGCAAGATTAAGAAACTTATTGGATATGTGGTGTGAGACAGAGTGAAAAGTTGAAGGCAAATACCATTATTATGAACCTGAGAAATTGAAGAATGGTCAGCAAGTCAATCAACAAGCCTTTATTAAGCTCCTACTACGTGACAGGTACCATGCAAAGCACTGGAGATACAAAGACAGGCAAAAAACAGCACTTGCTCTCAAGGAACTTGAAGTCTAAAAGGGAAAACAACCTGAAAACAACACTCTGCAAAGAAGATATATTCAGAATAAGTTGGAGAAAGTCTCAAAGACATTAAGATTAAAGAGTACTGGGAAAGGTTTCTTAGAGAAAGTGGGATTTTAGCTGAGACTTGAAGGAGGCCAGGGAAGTCAGGAGGTAGAGCTGAGAAACTACCAGGGAAAATGCCTAAAGTCAGGATGGAGTTTCATTTTTGAAGAACAGAAAAGAGGCCGGTGTCACTGGAGGGAAGAAAACAGAAAAAGCGGGAAGGGGCCAGGTTATAAAGGGCTTTACAGGATTTTACATTTGATTCTAGAGGTGATAGAGAGCCACTGCAGTTTACTGTATAGGGAGTGATGTGGTCACATATGATTTCCTTCCTATGATTTAGGAAGATAAATTTGACAGCTATGTTGAAGATAGAATGAGGCAGGGAGACCAACCATAAAGCTATTGCAATAATGCAGGTATGAAGTTGGTAGCAATGTCAGAGGAGAAAAGGGAAAGTATACAAGAGATGTTACAAAGGTAAAATCAATAGACCTTGGCAAAAAGTTGGATATGAGAAGTGAAGAGAGAGTGACAACTAGAAGAAAACACATAGGTTGCAAACCTGAGTGACTGGGTGGATAGTATTACCCACCACAATAATAGATAAGTTAGAAAGAGGGGAGGGATTGGGAAGGGAAGGAAAATTAATTCATTTTTAAACATGGTAAGTGAGTTTAAGATGTCTATAGGACAACAATTTTGAAATGTCTAAGGGGAAGCTGGAGATGTAAGACTGGAAGTCATGAGAGAGGTTGAGGAGAATGCAGACTAAAAAACAACCTTCAGATTTGGCAATTAAAAGATCACTGGTAACTGGAGAGAACAGTTTCAGTTGAATGATAAGGTCAGAAGTTAGACTGCAGAGTTGATGAATGAGTGATAGGTAAAGAAGTGAAGACAGCATATGCAGACAGCTTTTTTTTGTCTAGAGTTTGGCTGAAACAGGAAGGAAAAAATACAAGACAATAGTTTGAGAGGATTGTAGGATCCATTGAAGGAGCATGTTTGAAGGCAGTAGAGGAGGAAATAGTAGACACAGAGAGATGATTGTGAGGTTGCAGTCTTTCTGAGAGCTCCAGCTCTGAGAGAGGAAGAAGAAAATTTCTGACTATTACTGTGTTACTATCGGTAATTCAGTTAATTTTTCCTTTATTGATTTAGATACTATGCTATTTGGTGAATAAATGTTTAGTACTGGTATCTGTTCCTTGTGGTTCTTTTGAGTATTACCTGGTTTTTCTCCATCAATATTGCAAGTTGTTATTTTTTCTTTGTCTGATAACATGATTGCAACTGTAGTAATTTTGTATTCACTTGTTGCATAGTAAAAAAAAAAAGTACAGCCTTTCATTTTGATTGTATGTGTGTCTTTGCCTTTGGTTATGTTTCTTTTAAGCAACAACTTATGAAGTTTAATTTTTTTAATTCATTCTAATAGTCTCATTTTTATTGGATTTTTATGTCCATTCACTTTTAAAGTTATGAGAGTTAGAGGCAGCCAGGCGGCACAGTGGACAGAACATCGTCCCTGGATACTGGAGGACCTGAGTTCAAATCCAGCCTCAGACACATAACACTTACTAGCTGTGTGACCCTGGGCAAGTCACTTAACCCCATTGCCTAGCAAAATAAATAAATAAAGTTATGAGAGTTAGGTTGGAGTTTTTCTATATTTGTTTCTTTAGATTGTTTTATTTCTTTGATTATCTTAATCCCTTTCCTTTTCCAAGTAAAATACTTTGCCTTTACAATTAGTTTTCCTTAAACTGTGTTGCAACTCTATTCCCACAGGCTTTCTGTACACACACACACACACATGCACACACACACACACACACACTCTTTGAAGGAAAAATATTAATTCCTAGTGAGTAGGTTAAGCTAATATTAAAAAATCACAGTAATACATAAACTTATTTATTAGGTAATATATCATTCTAACTCCCAAAAGAATATTTTGTAGACTTAGAAAAATAATAATAAAATTCAAATGGAGGGACAAAAGATCAAGAATCTCAGTAATAATAATGAAGTCAATAATCATTAAAAGGATTTGGTAGTGATTAAAAAAAGAGGTTTATCACTGGAACAAATGAGGTACACAATAAACCCTGTTGAATATTGTTTGATAAGCCCAAAGACCCCAGTACCTGGGTGAAGGACTACTATTTAACAAAAACTGCTAGGAAAAGAGGATATCAGTCTTTGCAGACACTAGATTTAGACGAACACCTCATATCATATATCAAGATAAATTCCAAACTGATAAATCACTTAGATATGAAAGGTCACATCATGAACAAATTGGAGAAGCAAAGGAGACATTATCTTTCATATCTATGGATTAGGGATAGCATATATAATCAAATAAGTGATAAAGATAGAATGGACAATTTTGATTATGTAATATTAAACAATATTTGCCAAAATAAATCTAATGTGGTAAAAGTTAGAAAGAAAACAGGTAACTGGGAAAAAAGTCTTTACAAGTATCTCTGATGAAAGTCGTATTTCCAAGATAGATGAGGAATTTATTCAAATATATAAGACAAAGAACAATTCCTTAATAGTTAAATAGTCAAAGGAATTTTCAAGCAATTTTCAAAGGAAGAAATCCAAACTATCTACAATCATATGAAAATATTTAGATCACTAATAATTACAAAAATTCAAGTTAAAGCAACTATGAGATTCTAACTCATACCTATCATAATGGCGAAGATAACAAAAAAGAAAATAACAAATCTTGGAGGAGCTGTGGGAAAAGAGGTGCACTGTTGGTGGAAACAGGAATTTGTCCAGATACTCTGAAAAGCAGTTTGGAACTATGCCCAGAAAGTTATCAAACTGTGCATCCCCTGCATTTCAGCTATTCCTACTAGGGCTATATTCCAAAAAAATCAAAGAACAAGGAAAAGGATCTAGATGTTCAGAAATATTTACTGCAACTTTTTCATGGTAGCCAAAATTTAGAAACTAGTGGAGTAACCTCTTATTGGAGAGTAGTTAAACAAAATGTGGCATGTAAACATAATGGACTATTATTATGTCATAAGAAATATGAAATGGACAATTTTAGAGGAAACTATGAAGACTTTTATGAACTGATGCTGAGCAAAACGAGTAAAACTAAGAGAATAATTTATACAATGATAACATTATAAATAAAAACTACTTTGAAAGACTTTAGAACTCTGAGAAACACAATGATAAATAGTGGGTCCAAATGAATGAAGATAAATACTTAACCTCCTGAGACAGAGGTAATGAACTTAAAATATATAAAGAGACAAATTTTGTGGTATGTCTAATGTGGATATTTGTTTTGCAAGAATATGTAGATTTTTATTGAAGGACTTTTTTAATAGTAAATTGAAAGATGGGGTGAGGGATAAGTTAATTTTTTAAAAACCCGTTAGAAAAAAAAATAGTGATACCATCCCAGAGATTTAATAAGTCCAAGGCTTACTATTTAAACCACTGATGTAGCTTTCTAATCATCTAAGCGAAAAAGGCAGCTTATGAGGAATCAGGGTTGCTCAGCCTTGGCACTTGTCTCTGACTGGTTACACTACCACAGCAAATGCAGTTAGAAGAAGCTGTGCCCAAAGGAAACAATTCTGCATGTTTGCTAAATATCTTTTCCAAGATATGTTTAAGTAAACCTCCTTTTGAGTGCTGGGTGTTCTACAGGTATTTCATTTCATTCCAATCCCAATCCTAAATCAATGAAGTAACCCTAGAACATATGCTTACTAACATACAGTCAGGCTGTATATTATGTTGGAGCTAAGTAATGATTAGGATGGCACTATTTGGTGCAGGCATGGATTTATAGACCCATTGAAATGATTCTATTGTCCCCAAAGGGTTCCCAGCCCAGAGGATACTGCTATACTATAGAGTAATGTTTGGAAAATGATAGTAGACTGTGCTTTCTATCTTGGCTTGTCACTATCCATACAACCTCTGATAAATATTTGCTAGTAAAATGGACAGGCTTGGGCTAATCTTCTTCTTTATGTCTTCTTAAAGTGTGGCAGAGTAGTTGCTGGAGACTCTAACTCTACCAGATGAGTCATCAGTTCTTCCTAATTCTTCAAAGCCAATAAGAAGACTGTCATCTTGTACGAAGCCCATAGGTATGTCACACACTGCAAGAAACAAGCACCCATAAAGTTTCTGCATAGTTGGCAAGAGCCAGGAATATCAGCTCTGAGCAGAAACCATGAGGTGGCCCTTGCTATGCAGAGATGAGGAAACTGATATTCACAGGGATGAAGTAACTTACTCAGTCACATAGCAAAGCCAAGATATGAAATCAGGTCTGTGCTGACTCAAAGTGTAAGCAGGCCTTCTTCTACATCATGTTATTCTCTACAAGAATGATTACCTGCTGTAGACTCAGACTGAAAAATCAACAGGTCCTTACATGAGAAAAATCCCAATTTTTTTTCTATGAATAATACATATTTGGTAGACTTTATACCTATATTTACTTTTAAAATATTTTTAGTATAAATACACATGCATATATTATTTGAGAACCAGTAACAGAATCTGATACTTTATTTGCTTCAACAAATTTAAAACAATTTTCAGTCATCATGTTTCAAAGCTGATTTTCATAAAACATTTGTAGATTTTCTTCCCTGCTCTCCCCATCATATATCATTATAATAGGTAGGTATATTATAAGGTTTTAAATGTTTGTATATGCTTCTACAAAAGTCTTACTTCTATGCGTTATTATGGCATGGAGATCACTCTGGTTTTCTGAGGTTGTGCTAGTAGAACCAAGCTGGACAGGCTTTGAGTATAGAATTTATGAGATACTTGTATGCCTGTAATCAGAGTACAAGCTTAGCTAACTTTGAACAAGCTTGTCTGTAAGAAGGTTGTCTGCCACATGATGAATTTTATGAAGCAGGGCTACCTACAAAAACTATTTATTAATGCTTAGGGGGGAGAGAGAAATGAGTTTTACTTTAGCAGACAGAGAATTTATATAGGAATCTTTAAAAGTATTGATAAATGCTGGAGGAGATGTGGAAAAATTGGGACACTAATACACTGCTGGTACAATTATGAACTGGTCCAGCCAATCTGGAGAACAATTTGGAACTATGCCCAAAGGAATATAAAACTGCATATACCCTTTGACCCTACAATACCACGAGTAGGTCTGTATCCCAAAGAGATGTAAAAAAAAGAAAAAGAAAAAGAAAATGACCTGTATGTACAAAAAGATTTATAGTAGTTTTTTGTGGGGGCAAAGAATTTGAAATTGAGGGGATGCCCATCAACTGGGAAGTGGCTAAACAAGTTATGATATATGATTGCAATAAAATACTATTG
Source organism: Phascolarctos cinereus (assembly GCF_003287225.1). Classification (NCBI taxonomy): domain Eukaryota; kingdom Metazoa; phylum Chordata; class Mammalia; order Diprotodontia; family Phascolarctidae; genus Phascolarctos; species Phascolarctos cinereus. The sequence goes on along the minus strand of NW_027556180.1, from coordinate 197,360,795 downwards.
TGCTATAAAAAATGATGAGTAGGATAGTTTCAGAAAAACCTGGAAAGTCTTATATGAAGTGATGCAAAGTGAAGTGAACAGAACCAAAAGAACATTGTACACAATAACAGTGATATTTTAAGGATGATCAACTGTCAAAGACTTAGCTACTCTGAATAAGACAGTGATCCAAGACAATTCCAAAGGGCCCATGATGGAAAATGCTACCCACACCCAGAGAAAGAACTGATAAACTCTAAGTACAGATTGAAACATACTTTTTTTCACTTTATTTTTATTGGGTTTTGTGTATTTTCTTTTGGAACATCACTAATTTGTAAATAAGTTTTGCATGACTTTATATGTATAATCAATATATTGTTTGCCTTCTCAAGAGGTGAAGGAGGGGAAGGAAGGAGTGAGATAATTTGGAACTCAAATTTTAAAAACTGAATGTTAAAGTATTTTTAAAGTGTAATAAAAAATTAATGAAATAAGTACAAGTACATTAAAATAAAAAAATCCACAAAACTAAAAATATTGAAATAAACAGAACATTTAACCTTAATTGTACCTAGAGGCTATTACATGTAATTGGCAGGGGAAGTCATTGTGCTTCAACAGTTACTCTGTTTGAAGCCACAGATATGTACCACAATAAATGAGAGTAGAATTGGTCTTCAGATGAATAGCAGGAACTTCAACCAGTACCCTTAAACCTAACTCAGCCCTAACTACTTCCCCACCCATTAACACTGACTTTGGAGAGAAAGAGAAAATAGGAGTAAGATAAAATTAACACAAAAAAGTTTAAGGTGGAAGAAGGCAAGAGGAGAGGGGATACGGGGAGGATGTGCTAGAATGTTTTGTACTCACTCAGAAAAATGTGTGTGTGTGTGTCTTATTAAAACTGCCAAATAACAGAAACATTTTATGGAAAGCATAAAATCACGGGAGAGAGGAACTTTAATTGTAATTTTGGATACTGTTACTGTTATGAGAGAGACTATGAGAGAAACAGAAATCATAGAACTTCTAGGAAACCAACTGTGAGAAAGATTCAAGAGAGATTTGCTGAGAACTGAATTTAGCTTTTAAACTTTGGTGAAGGTATCCTGAAGAGAATTGTTGACTGGCTTTACTTGGTCTGGAAAGAGCTAAAGAGTTGGATTGTATTTCTGGAGTTCAGGAAATGTCCTCAGTTGCAGTTGATGGGTAGAGGTGAATCTTATGGGTGCTACATTGCTGAAATATTAAATGTCTTTGTATTGTTTATTATGCTGTTAATAAATTGCATGACTGATAACATTGACATTTGTCTAAACCTAAGAGATCATGGTTTTAAAAAGAGAGAAGGGAGAGAAAGTTTATATGGGAGAGATGGGAAGTGCCTACTATGTTTCAGGAGCTGTGCCAAGCACTTTACAAATATTATTTCATTTGATCTTCACAACAACACTGTGAGGTGGGTGTTATTTTTATCCCCCTTTTACAGTTGAGAAAAATGAGAGAGATTAAGTGACTTGCCCTTAATCACACAGCTAGTATTTGAGGCTTGATTTGAACTCAGGTCCTCCTGATTCCAGGCCTAGGGTTCCATCCAGAGCTACCTAAAAAAAGTTTTTTTTTCAGTTTATTTAAACTGGAGTGGACTTAGAGCTAACTGATTAAATAATGATGCTACACATTTCAAGTAAATTACAATTTAGGATCAGAACATACCCTTCTGATTGACATAGAACCCAGCATGAGAATTAGTAGGGAAATGAACCAATAGTTAAAGAGAAGGATGATCATTCCATAACTATAAACACTTCTATCTAATATTCAGGGTCAATTCCTCTGCTGAAAAAGAGGTTAGGCAAATTTCCATAATAACATGAAACTAGGTAGTATCTGGGAAAGGCAAGGGACTTTTGCTCTTTTTTCCTTTGTAAAGCAAAACAATTTCACAGGAGAATTCCCCAAATTCCTATTGACTTATGTAAACTCCATCTCAATTTTTAAAAACTAAACTCAAGAAATCTTATAAACTAATCACTTTGTGTTGAAGTTTTCCTATTTTGGTTCTCAGAAACTGCATCAACTTACAGTATTTAGATTTTAAAATATTTATAACACTATGCAAAATGAGTGTTGTTTTGTTTCAATTCATAGTTAACCTCCTTATTGGTTAACTTAATTAACCTCCTTATTAAATTCCTAATTGGGGATTACTAAATTTGGAATCTTTTTAGTTACCAAAAGCCTCAATAGCTATTTTAGAGTACAAGGTTTATGTCTCCTGCCCTACCTAGAGAATTTGAGGGACAATATTGCTAATCTTGATCCTACCTAATTAAAAACATCATATAGGTAATCAGCTTTAAAATAATTCACCTCAGGGTACCTTTAGATAGTATTAACACGACTTTAGAAACCAAATTATTATGCCAAACGTGGAAATGATTTACTCTTCCAAGATTTCTATTATGTATCACATAAAAGACAATAGGATACTTAATTCAAGGTGTGAATGTATGGAAAACTACTGTAAAACATGTCAAAAAAGCGAATTAACTGTTTTAATATACCTAGTATTAAAGGGTATGCTACCAAGTGATCTAGGTAACATTCTTTTGATCTCGAGGTTAGCATGGAACAGCAGCCTACTAAAGAGCAAGCCGTCACCCTACTTTAGTTAGTGTGGCAATGTGAGTCAATAAAAGTTCAAAGTACAGTCATTGCACAAGCTTAGGTAGAACGGCAGGGTAAAGAGAGGGATGTTTTGGGATGGATACTGGTGGGGGCTGGGTAAGCAGTGGAGAGGAGTGAAGAATGAAGTTTGGCTTTCTCGGATTCCGGAGTCCGAACATACAGTCTTGCCTTGATTAGGAGCTTCAGTTTCTAAATTGGGAGATGGGTGAAGGAGAGGGGAATGTGACAAGACAAAAAGTGGCAATTCACTCCATTATTATTAATTAGTTCCAGCATCCCTTACATTTGTTCCAAAAGAAGGCAAGTGGGCAGTAAATTGTCACAAGCTTGAAAATATTTACCCTACCTGACCCCCACTATTACACGTCCTTTTAGATGAATGCACAGTTGCCCCTTTAGTAGGAGAATAGAGGTGAGGGAGACAGGGCTAGGTGAAAAGACCCAAGGAAAAGAAAATCCAAACTACAAAGAAACAGCGCCGAAATTTGGCAAAATTGTTGGGGGCTGGAGAGTGATGTGTATGGCCACAATTGATTACTCACAGTTTACTGCTTCTGAGATCTGGATCATGAAAATGAGACTCAGAATGAAGGCAACGCAGCGCCCTCCTAGGATCCTCATTGTGAGAAGGCCCAGCAAAATGTTGCGCGATTGTATGTACTGCCTTGTCTGTGTTGTTGCCGCTTGGACTGTTTCTGCTTTCTGCTTCTGCTCCTCTATTTACTTTTTCCCAGAGCCTCAGAGCGAGGCAGGAAAACAGCGGTATGCAAGAGGGAGGGAAGAGGTTGCCAGCTCCCAGTCCCCTAGCCGCTGCTGGGGAAAGTGATAACAGTGGGATGGGATCCATCCCAGAAACAGGACATTTTCCAGGAAGCTTTTCAGACTTTGTGGGGGTGGGGAAAGTGAGTCTAGTAAACAGAGCCTGAGTATCTTTCCTTCTCTTGCAACCAGGTCAAAATAGTCCGTTCACTTAATTTTTCCTTTCACACATATCTTACATTTGGTTATATGACGGGATAGCTGTGAAGTGAAGTTTTAAAGGTAAACAGAATACTGAAAGCATTTCAGCAGGAAAAATTTGATAAGACTTCTGCTGCGAAATCACCAGACTCAGCTCCTGTCAGAGCTAAGAAAGAAAAGTTTATAAGGAGGTGAAGGGCAGGAAAGTGCAGTAATTCACTGAAGTTGATTTCAGTGAATACTCTCAGGAGCTTGTACTTATAAAAGTGTTCATGGAAACAAAATAAGTAGTCCTGATATTCAATATTGTTCCATTAGTCCATTTATTTAGTCCTTTTTTATGGACTTTGAAATTGAACTTAGGAAGAGGTCAGTATTTTGCACAAAACAGTCCCTTTAGGTATGCTGACCTGCTGACTTTATTACTGGCAAAAAACCTGAAATTTCCGATTAATTGATGTTCTAGATTGCATAAATCAACATTAAAGGACTAAAACTTCCATCCAAAAGTGGTGTTTTAAGCCATTGAATTACTGCTTCAGTTCCTACAGTAGAACATTTAGGGAAGAAAAAAGAAGGAAAGGAACAGATAGGGAAATCAGCAACTTTATCAGTATATAGATAAGGAGTAGACAAAATAAAAACATCAGTTTTGATGAATTGTTGAAAACACATGAAAGTACAGGCAAAGACTTACACTACAAAATTCCCAACTCCCTCAAAATAATATTCTTATCAGCCTAACAGGAGTCTATATACTTCCTGCCTGAAGTCCCCATTAGTCTAATTAATCTTGTGTGTAACAATATTTATTTACTTATTTATATATTTTAAAAAGTTAATATATTTACTTATTTTGCAGAATTGATAAAACATCATATCGATCATTAAAAAAATAATTGGTGATGCTACTGTAATTAATCTCAGTAAGATCTCGTTGGCTTTTAAATTCTGTGGCTCAAGACTGTCTATACTACTTCAGTATAGTATACTATAAAAGTGTACTATACTTTTTTACAATTAAGAGTTCAATTTAAAAATATTTATTTTTTCTTCTTCCTACCAACTCCATCACCCACACATTAAAGAAAAAAACTCTCATGATAAATATGCTTATTCAAATACAATATTCTTCATCATCAATTTTCCAGAATCATGATTCATTATTTTGATAATCAAAGTTCTGAAGTCATTCCAAATTGTTCATTTTTACAATGTTATAGTATAAATTGTTTTGCTGGTTCTTCTTATTTCACTCTATATTCATACAAGTCTCCTCAGGTTTCTTTGAAACCATCCTTTTGGTATTTTCTTATAACACAATCAGATTCCATTTCATTCAAATACCATTGCTTATTCAGCCATTCTCCAAATGATGGCCACACCTTCAGTTTACTACCACAAAAAGAGAAGCTATAAATATTTTTCTTGTTTTTGTTTTTGCTAGGCAGTGGGGTTAAGTGACTTGCCCAGGGTCACACAGCTAGTAAGTGTTATGTCTCTGAGGCCAGATTTGAACTCAGGTTCTCCTGAATCCAGGGCCAATGCTCTATCCAGTGCATCACCTAGCTGCTGCCCATTATAAATATTTTTCTACAAATAGATCCTGTTCCCCTTTCAACCTTGTTAATAGACTGATTTGCCTTTAGTCCTGAATATGGTGTCTGAAATCTGTGACAAATATCCTTTGACAGGGAATTTTAGTGAAAGATATTTTCCCAACTTCCTAGTCAGTGAAAGTAATAGAATTAGGAAGGAACAAAGCACTGACTTTAACACAGCAGTTGGGAGTAATGTTAAAATTGTAGGTATTACATACTTTCCAAAAAGAGTTGGGAATTTTAATAAATTAAAAAATCAACAGTGAGTGTAGCAGCCACAGAAAACTAACAGTATAGAAATGTCTTGTTCTTAATGAGTGAGGTAATGGCCGTGGTTACCTTGCCCTGGTTAGACTAGATCTAGAGTATATGGGAATGTTTGTCCTTGGAAGAAGTGAAGTTTCAAACAGAGCCTGGTTGACTTACAGAATGAGAAAATATGAGAGTTGAAAGGCATCTTAGTTCCATTAATCCAATACATTCTAAAAAGAAATCCCTACTACTACATATCTGCCAAGTGGTCATCCAGCCTCTTCTTAAATACCTCCAAGGAAATCAAAAGGTGCCTCTGAAGGCAGCTCATTTAGCTTCTGGCCATCTCTAATTATTAAAAACTCTTTGTCTAGCATGTTGTAAAGGAGATTCTTGCTCAAAATAGAATTAGATGGAGAAGTCCCCTTTAATTCTGACTGAGGTTCTTTTATTCTAGTATTTTCGTAGATTTAAGAATATACCTTAACATGTAAGTCCAGGGTAGGCACTGATGAAGATACAAAAATGAATCATAATACTCTATTTCTGCCCTCAAGGAGCTTACCGCCTAATAAATGAGGAAGGTTGTAATTAAATAAAAGATAGTATTTGATAAATGTCACATTTATAAATGTGACAAGATGCTATAGAAGTCCATAGGAAGGGGAAAATATTTCTGGATGAATCATGAACACTTGATCTGGACCTTGAAGAATTCAATGAGATTTTAAAAGGCAGAAATAGGGGAGTGAGTCCATACTAAATGGAGTAAATATCTTGAGTTGACGTAGTACCTTCAGGTGAGGCGGTCTTCAGAAACATAAAGTAGTCCAATTTAGATACAGTGGAGAGGTGAGGACAGGAGAATAATGGGTTCTAGCTTGAGTCAGCCCAGGAAAAGCAGGACCCTGAGTTGGGGTGCCCATGATGCCTTGGTTTGAGGAAGAGTCGGTGAGGAAGTATTGTATGGGCAAAGAGAGATGATAAAAATTTTCATTTATTCAACAATTTTCCCCAAAGATGGTCTTGAACGTCAGAGATATTTCTATCTACTTCCTCCCCTTATCAATACATTAAAATTTTGTATTTGATGTTAATATTGTGTGCTGTTTAATCCTATAATATTGCACATCTTTTCCCAGGGTATACAGACAGTAGTAGAGCTGCTACTTAATAGTTAGAAAGGAGAGAAGTGAAAATTAGTTTCACACAGACCCTAAATGCCACCTGAACTATCCAAATAATTGCAAGATTTTTTTTTTGGTGTGGTTGTTATTGTTCCTTTGACTTCTAAAGAAGTCATTCCCAATTCTTTTAGCAAATTCAGACATAGCTTAATTGCCAAGTGATTGAGTTGCTGAGATCACTGGACAAAAAAGAGCTATGACTGGGAGAGAAGGATCATTTATTTTTTACAGTTTAAGAAAGAAAGAGTGCACTCTAAGGCCTTAGATTTTTTGGATTTGAGGCGAAAGGAAAGGGAATTTGGGAAATAATAGATTAAGACAGCAAAAGGATTGTAGGAATAAAATAAGTCTTCTTGCTAGGGTTTGTTTTCATAACAGAAACCCTGGTGACAGAGACGCTCCCGTTGCCTAGTTGCACCTCCCCCTCCTCCCCACCTCCTCCTAAGCCGCGTTTTTTTCCTCTGTTTGGGCGGGGGGGGCGGAGCTACGATAGCCAGCCAGCCACTCAGAGGCAAACACTGGGGCAGAAGTGGGGGCGGGGCTTAGGAAGGCCTGCAAATAATTGGAATTGTGACGTTGGCTTGTCAGCTCTCGTGTTGGCGCTGACGGGATAGGAGGCTTTTCGTCTTGCGGAATCAGGCCCTCTTTTCTACTCTCACTGGTGACCGGAGTTTCCCGGAGTCGTTTGTGGTCTGCTCTGGGGCCTTCCCCGTTGGTCCTTCCCACCCCCTTCCACTTTCCCTCCCATCCCCCTCCCCTTTCCCTTCCATCCTCGCTCTTGATTCCCAGGCACTGCCTTTTGTCCCCTGGGCGGCCGGGATTCTCTAAATCCTGGGCCACGAGGCCGCTAGTCTTCGCTTCCCTGGCGCAGATGGGCGGAATCGGCCGCAGTAGATTGTTCAATTTGATGACCAGCTGTTTTGGCTGGCTGAAAAGGTGGCGGGAGCCCACCAGGTAGGAAGGGGGAAGGCAAGGGGCCCAGCCCCAGCACCGCGCTGGTGGGGTCTGCTGCTGGGCGCTCCTGGAGGCGGGGGCCCATGACGTAGGTTTTCTTGAAATCTTCAATAGGTCCAGACCTTTTGTTTTCCCATTTTTCTCTCGGGGGAACCTGGAGCCGTGAAGGAGGAAAGCCTAGTCCTTAAAATAAGTGACTACCTAAATTTTTGCCCATCACATTAGAGTTTATAAAGAAAACTTTTTTTCCCCAAATGGAATCCTTTTTGAATTTGGAGATTCTTCGCCCTCCTGGGGGCAAAAAACCGAAAAAGAACCAAAGACATGCAATGGCTTTTAAAATAAGCGTTTCCACCTCCCTTCTTTTGCTTTGTTTTTTTTTTTTGGTTTTTTTTTAGACTCCCTGTTCTTATCATGGGAGTCAAAATGGACACTGCGATAAAATCTTCACTATGAAGATGTCTTGAAGCTTTCTGTGTTTTAGACTGCACACCAGTATAATTTCTTACAATTGCAGTGAGCATTTCTGTTCTTTACCGAGGTTCTACTTTGCCTGTTTTATTGTTTTTGCTTACATCCTCCTACTTAAGACCTGCATTGCCTTCCTTGAATTCTCTGGGCATCCCTGGCTATTTAAGTAGTTGGCCTTTTTTTTTGGTGGTTTTCGCTTTTAAGCTCATGTAAATTTTAAAAGATCATGGGAATTAGAGAGTTGCATAGAGAAAATATTCCCTCAACAGGAAACTATACGAGATTTCGGGGTAGTTTGCAGTTACATGTAACTAATGTTAATTTTCTTTCCACCTCCACATGACCAGGGAGATGGTAAATATGGTAAAGCCTTTTAAAAACTTCATGGCTTCAAACTACAGTATTTTTCTTCAAGTTGAACTGTACTTTATGAAAATGAATTTTTGAAAATTTATGTATCTTAAGAAAAATACATGTTTTAGGTTGACGTTTACATTAGTTTTTGATATTTTCTTTACATCAGTTTTATTTTGTAATATATGCCTCCCCCACTTCCCTACTCAAGCAAAAAAAAAATTAAAAAGAACGGTAAAAAAACCTGCCCCACACTCGTTGTCCTCTACCCTTCAAAGGAGAGGGAAAGATAAGGGAGGTGTGTTTTTCTCTCATCCCTAGGTCCCAAGCATGGTGATAATTACATTTAAGGATTATTTTGCAGTTTTTTTCCTCCTTCATTTACCTGCTGTAATCAGAATGAAGGGATCCTGTTTTTTTTGTAGAATGATTGATAACATGTTTAATATCTGAAGAAATGTAAAGATTTTACTTTCTAGACTGCTCAATTACTTGTGATACCATCACTTTTAATTACATTGATTTCTGTCTTTTGATGTTTTGCTGTGCTGTAGATTTAGAGTTTTTTGTTATAACATCTAATTTAATTTCATAGTCCTTCCTGAGCCTTCAAAATAACCCATGGTTATTTTCACTGGGTTTGTTTCTAAAAAAAAATTTCCATTTGATTTTTCTTTTTTAGAGATGTATATATTTTCCCCTGGATTTTCTTGAAGGCAAAAACTGTAATAGCATTTTTTTTGAACTATGTAAAGAGTCCTCACATTGATTTCCTTTACCATAAGCAGTCACGCCCCAAAACAGGCAAAGTTTAAACACATTGGGATGAATTAAGTTTATTACTATGTGAGGAAAGGGCCTCATTAAAAAAAAAGTCATCACATGATATAGAGAAAGAAGTGTCTATCTCCATTTAAGAGTCAAATATTTGACTTTTTTAAGCATAAGAAAATTTTATTAGTATTTGTAGAAATGTAACACTGAAGTTTCATAATCAGAACTTGTGTGCCAATCTATTCCTCAGTAAGCATGTTTTAGACTTATAGCATAATACCAAAGACAGAAGAAAATATGTTTCTGCATTGGATAGAATTGTCATTTTAGGATTGTGCCATTCTTTCACAAATTTAGCAGATTACCTTAATTAATGTAAATTACAGTTTACATTAGGTAATCAAATTTATTTTACTGTGTGTGTGTATTACTCCAGGGAAGATGGCAAGTTGTTTCAAGAAGGGAAAAAAAAAAGTTGTTTTCTGGTAAATTTTAAGTACTGCTTTATACCTGTACCAAAATTAAGATTAGTTAATTTCATCCAGAACTTTGTAAATAGCTTTTAAAACAATTGTTGATGTTTTGATCTCCCTAATGAAAACGGATTTGGAATATTCTCATTAATACCACTTTTAAATTTTATATGTGATAATGTATTAATTTCTTACATTATTTTTATGGGCAATAGTCATACACAGTTTATTTATTTAACCTTTTACATCTACAGGCCTAATTAAGATCACCTAAAATCATATTTCATGAAAGTATTTTCTTTGAGAATTTCTTGGGAAACCTCTTTTGCATGGAAATGGAGATTATTGTCATTGATTTACTTGGCTGTCCATCTCTTCTTCCATACTTACCTACTCTTTTTGTAATCCAAATAGGTACTCACTCTCTTACCCATCCTTTCCTTTATTTACAGCCTCTCCCGCCAAGCAGTTTACTTTTTAGGGATCTGGATTAAAACTTACTCAGCAGGTGTTAGCATCAGGAAGCAGAGTAAGCTACTAGGTATGGTCTAAGAAGAAACCCAGTGACAGAACCAGAAGCACATGAATTGGGATCTAAACCCCAAGTTGATGTGTTAATAAATCAAGTAGTGGCAAATATATCAGAAGAGAGAGCCAAGCCTAGAGAATTGGAGTAGACTTAGAGCTGTCTGTGAGGGAGAAAGCCTTGAAGGAAGGAAGGTAGGATGAGGAAGATGGAGTACGTTTCAAGTAGAGGAAACATCACTTGAAAGTGGGATTGTACTTGGTGTATTCTAGATACAGAGTAAACGGATTACTTACCAGGGAGTATTATGGTGTTGTAAACGATCTCTATTGTCAGGCTAAGAAATTTTGACTTTAATCTATAAAGGCATTAAGTTGTTATGGAGGGCAATTTTTGAATGGGAGATAATGTGTGCAAAGTGGTGTTTTGGAATGAAAATCTACAATGTATTGAAGAGGATCAGTTAAAAGCCTGTTTCTGGAATGAAGTACTTACAAGCTGAATTGATGGTTTGGGGATTGTAAAGAGACTTCTCTTAAAGACCTTAAATAATCAGAACCAATATAAATTAATGATTGAATGGATGTGGGAAGAAGAGGAAAAGTCAAAGATGATTTTGAGCCAGGTTGACTGGAAGAATGATGATCCTGTCCACAGAAATGGGCAAGTCCAGCTTTAATCTTTCTGCTTCCTTATACCTTCCTCTATTTTCTCTTTCTCAGCTATGAATAAGATCATAGGGCTGGAGGAACCTTAGTGATCATCTAGTTCAACTCCCTTATTTTACATATGAAACTGAAGCTCAATTTATAGGACTTGCCTAAGCTCATCTAAGTAGAAAGAAGCAGTTGTGATTTAGCTCCTTGTACTTTTCCTCTCCAACAGGCCTTTTCAGGTTCATTAACCTTCTGGCCTCTCTACATTTTCTTTTTCTTCTCATCTCATTTAAACTTTCTTAGCTCTTTCTACTTTTTTGTGTTTTGGGGGAACCTACTTGTGGCCTTAAAGTAGGTGTTCTTTTTGTAAAATAGCATTTAATTTTTTTTCTGAATTACATTTAAAAATTTTAAACTGTTTTGTTTTTTTTTAAGTTTTGACTTCCAAATTCTATTACTTCTGGCCTTTCCCCCTCCCTGAAGTTAATGTAAGCAACCTGATATAGGTTATACATGTGCTATCATATAAAACATACTTCCGTATTAATCATTTTGTGGAAGAAAACTTGAACCAAAAAACAAAAGTGAAATGTAGTACTCTACCATCTCTATTTAGGCACCATCAGTTCTTTCTCTGGAGGTGGATAGCATTTTTTTTTATTATAAATTCTTTGGGATTGTCTTGCATCATTGCTGAGAATAGCTAAGTCATTCACAGTTGATGATTGTACAATATTGCTGTCACTGTGTTCTGTGTTCTGATTCTGCTCACTTTGCTTTACATCAGTTCATGTAAGTTTTTCCAGAATGTTTCTGAAATCACCCTATCCTACTCATCTTTTCTTATAGCACAAAAATATTAGATTACAATCATATATCACAACTTCTTCAGCCATTTCCCAATTGATGGACAGCTCCTCAAATTTCCATTACTTTGCCACCATAAAAGGAGCTACTATAAATACTTTTTTTACGGATAGGTCCTTTGCTCTTTTGTTTGATTTCTTTGGTATACAGATCTAGAAGTAGTGTTGCAGGAGCAAACGGTATGCACAGTTTTATAGTCTTTTGGGTCAAAATGGCTCTTCAAAATGGTTAGATCAGTTTGTAGCTCCACCAACAGAGTAGGGGTTCTTAACCTAGGGTCCATGGACCACCAAAGGGGTCATTGAAAAGATTTCATGGGGTTCAACTTGTATGGAAAAAAAATACATCTTTATTTTAACATGCTTGGTTTCCTTTGTAATCCTATGTATTGTGTTTTATATAGTTAAAGACATTCTGAGATGGAGTGAGTGGGCCTCTCTAAACTTTGAAGGGGTCCATGACACAAAAAAGGTTAAGAAACACTGCCCTAGGCTATCATTTGGTATCCCACTGATAAGTTGTGGTGTTATCAAGTGAAACATATATTATTTGTGTATTTCTTATATATAAGCTGCTATGAAGGATACAGTGAAGTTTAACAGGGTACTTGATTTTACTGGTTTCTGCAATTCAAGGAATTACATTATGCAGAGGAGAACACAGATTAATAAATAAAAAATAACTTAAAGATGTAGAGAGCATTAAAAATTACGGAGATCAGGAAAGGAGGTAGCACATTGAGTTATCCTTTTAAGGGGAGATAGGGATTTTCTTTTTTAAATTAAATTTTATTTTTTCGGTCAATAAAAATTTGCCTTCTACCTCCTCCTTTCTGCTGATTGAAAACAAAAGAAAAATAAAACCCCTGTTGCAAACATGCATGATCAAGTAAAACAAATGTTCATTATTGCCCTTAACATGATTTTCAAATTTATTTCTTCAGAGTCTGGCAGCTATATACATCATTACTAGAAGGAATGGTATTGTTAATATTTTAAACCATATATCACGTAAGATTTAAATGGATATGTAAACTAAGTATCAAAGATAATAAAAAGATTAGAAGAACAAGATTTCTTGTACTAGTATGTTAGAGGGAAAATTCTTATAAAAATTATTAAGAGTCTTACATTATTCTTAAATTATTTAAGAATAAGTCATTCTTGGCCTTTTTAGACTAAGGTCTTTAACAGGTCTCAGTTTAACTGAGGCAACTCCCATTCAGTGATTAAGGCTAGTCCAAACGAAGAAAAAAAAAATCTAGGAGAGGAAGACTTTCAGGGAAGACCCTCTGTATTTCTGGCCCAAAGAGAAACAATTGCTATTTACATTCATTCTCAGCCACTCAAGGGCCCAAACTATGACCAAGTAGGGTTTGGCCTGGGACCTGTTGTTGGCCAATCTGTGAGAGCCAGAGTGATTTGGGTTTAAAACAAAGTCCTTAAGAAAAAAAAATCTAGCCTGGTAAACCCCTAGATATCTTGTTAGGTTTCAGCCATCAAAATTTACATTCCTTTGGGCAGAATTATAAGGAGGAGAGGGACAGGAAGGGCAGTGAAGAGAAGGAAGGAGAGATGAGATTTACCTTAAGCAAGATATGGCAGGTGCTGGGAGGACAAACAGCAGTGGTAATGGGTCTGGTTGGGCTATAAGGAATTCTAACCATTAGAAACCTAGATTTCACGAGCATGACATGAAGTGACTGAGAAATAGCCTTTCCTTTTAAATATGCCCTATTTTCAGGGTATTTGAATAGGTCATGTTGGAATTTTGCTCTTACGTTAGTGTTTTGGTTATGTATGGATAGATTATTCGTGAATATAAAGTACCTTGTAGGACAGTATAGTATTGTAGAAAGAACACTAGACTTGGAGTCTAGAGAGTTGGGTTTGAATAGTGCCTTCAAGACTTAATAGCTTTGTCCTGTACCCTCTTCCCTCTTTATACTCTCTTAGTAACCTCGTTAGCTTACACGAGTTCAATTATCTATACACAGGCTATTTTCTTTTGTTTGTTTGGTTGGTTTTTTTAGGCAATTGGGGTTAAGTGACTTGCCCAGGGTCACACAGCTAGTAAGTGTCAAGTGTTTGGTCTGAGGCCGAATTTGAACTGAGGTCCTCCTGACTTCAGGGCCGGTGCTCTATCCACTGCACCACCTAGCTGCCACCTAGCTGCCCCCTACACAGGCTATTTTCAAAGATAGTTATCAAGAATCTACTGAGCTTTAGTCCTATATCAACCTCTTATTGGACACTTGACTGTGGAGGTCCCATAGACATCTTAAACTCAACATGTATAAAATAGACAAAATTGTCTTCTCACTTAACCCTCTTTCAACTTATTTCTATTTAGGGCACCACTATCCTTTCAGTCACACAGATTCATGACTTTATCTAATACAATTGTATGTGATTATTGTATAGTTTTTTTGCTGCTTTTTATCGTCCATTTTGAATTTTTTATTGTATTGCTGCCTTCTGTTTTCATAGATTATCAGAAAGTGACTGTCTTAAGTGATTTTGCTTAATTGTGCTATAGAAATAAAAATTTTTTAAATGTAAATTCGTTATATCCTAAAGTGATTTTTAAAATGTTATTATTTTAAGAAAGGTGACACTTTTGATGGTGGGCCTTGATAATGCTGGTAAAAGTGCAACAGTGAAAGGAATGCAAGGAGGTAAGCTATGAATATTTATGTAATTGCTAAATTATCCTTAATTCTGATTAGCTATTTCTTACAAAGCCTTTTTTTTTGTACACTCTTCAGGCCAGCAAATGACACAATAGCTCAATTAGTAACTTGGTTTTTCCATTATTCTCCTGGCTCCTATAGACTTTTTAGTACACAGTAGGTACTTACTGCCTGCTAGTTGCTTGGTTACGTGAGGGCTTCCACTTATTTGGGAATGTTTTCAGGTGTTACACTTGGGTAGGCCCAGAGAGTAAGAGATTGATTCCATTCAGGGGTATAAGCAGTTGACAGAGAAATTTAGGAGAATCCAGATATAGTTGAAAACAGAGAGACACAACTGACTGATCAGTATATACACTTGATTTTAAGACAGAATGGAAATATATTTGTATTTCCTATCTACATACTTTATAATTCATTCACTGAATTTATGCCCCCAAAATCTTCCCCAATACCACTCCTTCATATTATAATAGATGATAAGGTTGGAGCTTTAGAGTTCAAATGGGAGCCTCAGAGATCATCTTGTCTTCATTCTCTAGATGAGAAAACAAGGTTATATCGCAAGCAGGTTTTGAATCTAATCTCTCTGACTTAAAACCAACACTATTTCCTTAAAAGCACTCCTTTTCCTTGCTCCTTCCTCTTTGTTGGAAGTTTATTAAACACCCTCTTATTAGACAGGAAGGAAGAGTGGCTATATTCAGAAGACACATATTTACAGCTTGAAGAAAGCTAAGTATAAAGCCTTCCCTGACTCTAACTCTGTTATCTTTTTCTCCTTTGAATTCACTCATTTGATACTTAATACTTCTTTCTGGACATATTGCCAGCATCTCAGTTTCCAAATGTCCCAAACTGGTCTCCTTGTATTCTTCCTAAATCTTATGTTCTCCCTAACTTTAGTTTCTTTTGAGAACGTCACTATCTTCCAAGTTACCCAGCCTCTAAGCACAGGGGTCGACTTTGAGTCTTCTTTTCCTCATCTTCTTCTTTCATTTAATTAGTTGCTAAATCCTATCGACAGCACCTCCACAATATTTCTTGCATTTATTTCTTCCCATCCACTCCATTGCCACTATCTTAATATAGAACTTTACCCCTAGTCTGGCATATTAGAAGAGACTCCATTGTGGCTTCCCCTCCAGTTACTCCCTTCTTCAATCTGTCCTTTGAATCATTCTCAAAGAAAGTGTCTAAATGCAGATCTAATCACATCACAGTGAGCCTTTCACTGGTTCCCCAGGGTAAAATACATACTTCTTATTTATCTTGACATTCAAGACAATTTGCTGTTTGCTCTCCAACTTTTCTTTCTAGCTTTATCCATTGTGCTTCATGTTATATCATCACTGGTTTCAAAATCACAGAAAATTAGTGCCCCCCAAAAAGGACCTTAGAGATCATTAAACCAAACCTCATTTTACAGATGAGAAAACTAAGCTTTTGAGAATATTTAGTAACATATATAAAATCAAGTAACTGTAAGTGACAGAGTTCAAATCCAGATTTTATGGTTCCCAATCCAGTGCTAAATTTCTACTGCACTATATCTTGTTTTGCTCTCTTTTACCTCTATGAATTTTTACAGTTATTCCACTTCCCCTACACCTAAGCAAACTGTTTCTTCCATGAAGACTTTCCTGAGCTCAGTCACTGTCCCACTTCTAATCTCTTCTAATCTATTTGACCTTACTGATTGCTGTATATCTTGCCTTATGGTTATTTATGTATGTCTTACCTTCTTGACTAGATTTGTAAGCTCTTTTAGGAACAATGTCATTTTTCATTTTAGCATTCTTAGCACCTAGCATATTATATTGCACAAGTTATATACTTAATGAAATTTCCTTGAATGGTATTGAAGTGACTCTACTAGAATCATTGTGTTTTGAAAGTTAGTTGTATGAAAATTGAAACACTTTTTTTTTTGTCATGAAAACAGTGTTGTCAATGGTGGTTAGATTCCCAAGTTAATACAGAGAGCCTATTTAACCTATAATATGACTGAATTAGAGTATGAATTCTTAAAGTCACATCTTCATTCTCAGAGCATAGGGCCATGCAGTCTAAGAATAGGTGGGGAAAAAAGAGTAGGAAGCTGTATAAGATAATTTATTAACTAACCGCTAACCTATTCTGCTTCTTCAAATTTTGAGGATGGTAATCTGACTCTCCTTCCCTTCTTCCCTTTCCCTATATGATGATGTTCTTACCCAAGGTTATATCCTTCCCCCAAAATGAACGAACCCTGCTGATAGAACTGTGGAAGATAGAGTGATCAGTGGTCTAGCATAGTGTTTTGCACAGAAGTGCTTAACAACATTTGTGGAATTGCCATTATAAAAATTTTAATATTTTACTTGTCTACAGTATAACTTGTTTTGAAAAACACTGACATGAAAGAAAGAACACTGAACTTGGATTCAGGAAATCTGATTTTTAATCGTGGTTTTACCACTGACTCATATAACCTTGGATAAGTCACTTTCCTACACTGGGCCTTCATTCTCATTTGTAAAATGAGTGGATTAGACTAAATCATCTCTAAGAACACTTCTAGCTCTAAAATTCTATGATTCTGTGAATAAAACTTTTTCCTCCCCTTTCCTGACCCCAGGAAACATTTTTTTTTAAAGTTTGTCTTTGGTGTCCAACTACTTTGTACCTTGCTTAGGTATTTCATGTTCTTCTGCTGCCCCAAGTCTCCCAGCCAGGCATCTGACCTCTAGGTCACCACCTTTACTAATCACACTTCCCATTCCCTTATGTAGTTAAGGACTGGAAAGAAAGCAATCTAATTCAATAAATTTGTATGTAATGGTGAGGTAGAATTAGTAGTAAAAAAAGTATTTGATTTGGAGGCCAGGTTGACAAGAGATAATTTTCTTAACCTCTCAGCTTCAGTTAGGAAAACACTTTGTAAACTTTGAAGCAGTATATAAATTTAAGCTCAAGAAGCCTTTCAGTTCTACCAGAACTAGTGGTATTTTTAAAAGTTTATCATTATTAATGCCAAATAAATTACATAATTGGTAAAAATTTCTGTATCAGAAGGACTTAGAAAAATTCAGGTATTTTCAATGAAGATATTTGTTCAGGGAATTTAGTACTTAAAAAAAAAAAGCAGTACCACCTGGGTTGACTCCCTTCAGTGAGTCAACCAGTAGGCATTTATTAAACACCTGTTATGTTGCCAGGTACTGTGCTAAGTGCTGGAGATACAAAGAAAGGCAAAAGACAGTCACTTTTTCCAGTTTAATGAGGAAGATAGCATGAAAACTATGTACAAACAAGAAACAGTCAACAGAGGCAAGGCAAACATCATTAAGAAGGATTTGGAAAAGCCACTCAGAAGGCAGGTCTTTAGCTATGACTTGAAAGAAGCCATAGAAGCCAGGAGGCAAAGATGAAGAAGGAGACCATTCCAGGCATGGGAATCAGCTTTCAAAAACTGATCCTGCTTTTCACATTTTGATACCTGGTTTTATTGCTGAATCCATCTATTCTCTAAAACTTCTATTTTTTTTCCCATGGAGATTTTTCTTATGGTCAGGAAGAGGTATAGTGGATAAACAGTATTAGACTCTGTTCAGGAATACTTGGATTTAAATTCCACCTCAGATGTTTGCTGTCATTTGTGACAAAGTCATGTAACCTCTCTGAGCCTCAATTTTATCATCTGTGAGGATGATACGATCTATCTCAGAGAGAATGTTGTAAGGGTCATGTAAGCTAATAAACATAGAAGCACTTTGCAGTCCTTAGTTGTTTAGTCATTTCAGCTGTGTCTAATTTTTTGTGACCCTATGTGGGGTTTTCTTAGTAAAGATGCTGAAATGGTTTGCCATTTCTTTCTCCAGCTCATTTTGCAGGTGAGGAAACTAGGCCAACAGGGTTAAGTGACTTGCCCAGGGTTACCTAGCTAGTAAGTGTCTGAGATAGAATTTGAACTCAGGTCTTCCTGACTAGACCTGGCACTCTTGCTTACTGTGCCACCTACTAGACTGTCTGTTTGCAATTCTTTACACACACACACACACACACACACACTGAAGAAGTGTGAGATATTCTTATTAAGAAGTAAAGGAGGAAGTATAGCATTTATATGGTTGAATTGTTTGTAAGTCACTTATATTGTCTTAACTTTTTGTGTGTCTAATCTCAATGCTCTTTAAAGGTAGGGTCTTTGTATCATATATTTCTTTATGTTTTCCATAGTCCACAGTGCCTGCCTAACAAAGTCTTTTTTAAATATGTCAGTCAATGAATATTTCTTTAAATTAATATTTCAAATTAGTGTAGCTTTAGTAGAATGATGTAAAATTTTAGTAGTTGTTTAATAATTTAACATAAAGTTAAAATATTTATTAGCAAATGCAAGCCTAAAGAATGTGTTGTTTTGTTTTTCTTTCCTTTAAAACAGAGGACCCTGAAGATGTAGTTCCAACAGTTGGCTTTTCTAGAATTGATCTTAGAGAAGGAAAGTTTGAAGTTACAATTTTTGACTTAGGAGGTGGACAGAAAATTCGAGAAATATGGAAAAATTACTATGCTGAAGCATATGGAATAATATTTGTGGTGGATTCCAGTGATGAAAAGAGAATGAAAGAAGTTAAAGAGACAGTGACTGATGTTCTAAGACATCCCAGAGTATCAGGAAAGCCCATATTGGTGTAAGTAACAATACTGAATATATAAATTCAAGATAAATGATATATTGTAATAAAGAGATTGATTTATGTTTTAAAATATTGAACAGATGACCATATTAATTCTACTAGTATCATGGAAGTCATTTGCAGTTTATTTAATATTTTTATGCTAAAAGTTTAGTGATCCTTTTTGCCTTTTCTTTTTTTGTGTAATTTTTCTACTGTCTAGCCTTCTCACACTGGTTAGGCATATCCTATACAGGCTCAAATTTTTTTGTCTTTTGTGATGTTGTACCTAATAATTGGAGCAGGAGAGTGATTTAACCATGTGGAATCAGTGATTAGCTGGAGGTCAAGAAGCAAAGAATACAGTCTGTCCTGGAATGGGAAGAGATGCTAACTTATTTTCCCCTTAATGAATACTTTAAATTTTAATGTGCATTTTAACACTAAACTTTATCACATTAATCTTTTGAAATTCTTAGTCATGTCTTTTGTTTTTATATCAAAATTATTTCTTGATATCTACCTTCCCCTTCCAATCCTTACTGTGACAAATGTTATAAAAGTTAAGGAAAACTAACCAACATCTGAGAGCATATGTGACATTTCACACCCATTTAATCCTTGCCTTGATTTTGAATTATTATTTTGTAAATATTGGGGAAATGTGATTAGATGTACACAACTTTTCTTGTGTAAAGCTAAGTAAACCCAACTGCTATGTCTTATTCATACCTATCTGATAATCTCTCTTTCACTCACAAAAAAATTCCTTGAATGGTAGTTATGCTTTCTATTTAGGGGCTTCCAAATGTCATAAAGTTATAAAACTAAATACTGCATTTAAATTAGTTTATAACCACTGAAATTTTATCAGTAGAGAATTAGTGAAATGAGCCCACTTTGCATTAGATTTTGTTGTGGATAATTAATGTGTAGATAAATGAGTTTATTTTCTGTACTACATACATATACACCATTTACTTTCTAGTACTTTTAACTCTTAAGTCATTCCTTGGGTACAATCTAAAACATTCTTATGTTCATTAATTCACCTGTTGTTCTTTTGGGGGTGAAATACTGGGTTGCTTTTGTCTAATTCTATGCAGTGAATTTTTGTACAGCTTAACATATAGATATTGTAAATTTTTGAGATAGTGGATTTATTCCTAAACTTATTTGTAGGAGAGAGCTGTTGAGGCCTAGGAAGAGTAACTAGCGTAAGATCATTTAGGAGGTTTGTAGCAGAGATTAGAAGTTACTTCTCACTGATTCCAGATGTCTCTAATCGAAGGTACTTGTAATGGTGAGTAAAGAAATGTTTCTTCCTTCCCTCCCCCAAAATCACTACATTTGGAATAAAATATAAGAGAGTAACTTATTCTTTATACATGTAAAATTTAACTATATCTGTACAATTTTTAATATATTAAGTCTAGTTGAAATGAATCACAGCCTTCACACTAGATGCTTGCCTGGTTCAGTTGTACATTGTCCTTCACACTTGAATCCTTTGTGTTGTCCTGCTGCCATTCTAGCATTGCCAGTCCTCAATCCTGGTCAGCTACCTTCTTTTCCTTTACTCCCATGCTGTGTGCTAGGCACCAAGCTAAATTCTAGGGATACAAATAAGAAAAAGAGTCAGTCTAGGATCTCTAGGAGCTTATAATCCAATGAGGAAAGATAGTACACAAAAGGAAGCTGACAAGTGGGGAGGGGCACAATAAGATGGGTGGGAGGGATGATGTTCCTAGAACGAAACCTAGCAAAGCAGATGGAAAATGAAATTAGTTAGAAAGTTCTGAGCCTCCTTAAAGGGAGGCTTTAGGAGGAGTTTATTGCACCCCCTTTCGTCCCTCCAACCAGAGATGTTGAAGAGGTGTTGAATATCAAAACCTGAGTCAGTCTCCACAGTGATGAGATTGCAGGCAATGAGCTTATGATGTTCCTAGAGTCAAACCAAGAAGGCAGCTGATGTGAGCTCCCTTATATCTTAAACAGCTCAAGTCCCAGTGATATCATTGACATCCTTTCCTCTTCTACTCTGTCTCAGGGGAGGAGGTAATTCTTCTCATTGCCAGGTTCAATCCTTATACTTCAGTTTTGATCCTATCCCTTCCAGGAGCTTACCCTATCATATCCATCTTCCACCTCCAATCACTGGCACCTACAAACATGTCTAAATAGATTTATGCTTAAAAAGAGAAAGAAAAAGCCTTCTCTTGACTCTCTTATTCCTTTAAACTTTTATCTCTTGTTTCTTTTCACTGTCAAACTTTCTTAGGGTTACCAACAACTCTTTTTAAAGTTTTATCTATGCCATTATGTTTTTTTATGTCACAATCATTTTCTGATATCCTTCCTCTCCTTCCAGAATTTACTCTTGTAATAAAGAAAAACATTTAAGCAAAACTTAACAGTACAGTTAAAGCAGCTGTGTTTATCACATTTGGCATATGCAGCCATTTATGGAGAGGAGATAAAGTTCTTGTATGCTGGGATCAATATTAGTCATTGCATTTAATCTGAGTCCAGTGTCTTTCTGTGGTGTTTTAATTTACATTACTGTGTTGTATTTATTGTTTTTAGTTCTGATTTCTTTGACTCTTAGTTCATGTAAGTCTTCTATGATTCTCTGAATCACTCACATTTAGTGTTTCTTGAGGTACAATAATATTATATTCACATACCAATATTTGTTTAACCATTCCCAACTTGAGGGGTATCACTTTGTTTTCAGGTTTTATTATCACAAAAGTACTGCTGTGGATATTTTAGTATATACAGGATCTTTCTGTTTGACTTGCCTTTGACTTGTAATAGGATTGCTAGATCCAGGTACGTAAATATCAACAATCTCGATATCCAGTAATCATTTTTCAGTTCTCATCCCCCTTTTTCGTTTTTTGGCACTGTTGATGAGCACTTCTCCTAGAAACTTTCTCCTCCTTTGGCTTCCATGGTCATGGCTATTTTCTGGTTATTTTTGTGTTTGTGTCCTTTGGATGGATTATTACTCATCTCCCACCCTCTTGATTATGAATGTCCTTTGAGGCTGTATTCTGTACCCTTTTCTTTGCCCTTGATTTCTCTTAATGTTCTATTCTGCTCCCATAGGTTTCATTAGCAGTATACAGATGACTACCAAATCCAATCCTAATATTTCTGCTGATCTCTGATTCCACCATGCCAACTACCTGCTAGACATCTCCATTAGACATCTCAAAATTCAACATATACAGGGGCAGCTAGGTGGCACAGTGGATAGAGTTCTGGCCTTGGAGTTGGAGGACCTGAGTTCAAATGTGGCCTCAGACACTTGTGTGTGACCCTGATTGCCTCACCAAAAAAAGAAAAAAAAATCAACATATATATACAGAACTGAATTGCCTATCCTTTAGTTGCCAGGTAATACCACAATATTCATCATATTTATTTATTAAGCCTCTGCTTATGTACCAAATATTGGGGATATATAAAAAATTAAAGTATTTCCTGCCCTCTAGGAGTTTACATTAGACGGAGTGGGAAGCAATGTGTAGATGTAAGTAAAATATAAATATACATCAAGTTAATTATAAAAGAGGTAACTAGGAAAGTATGCTATAGGAAATGGCACTAGAAGTGAGTTATGAAGTGAGCCAAGAGGCAAATGAGCAGAGGCAGAATATTCTGGACATAAGAGAGAGTCTGTACAAAAGCAGAGCTAGGAGGCAGGATGTTGTGTTTAGGGAATGTGAAGTAGGCCAGTTTGGCTGGCATGTTCAGTGAATAAAGAGGAGCATAATAATCCTGGAAAAGTAAGTGACCCATGGCAGAGCCTTGGAGGACACTCATTATTAGGGAGTGGAGATGGATGATGAGAATTATCTTCTACGTCTGCTTTTCTTCTGACCTTCTATTTAGATAAATGGTACCACTCTTACAGTCACCCAGGTTTACCACTTAAGAGGCATCTTTATCTCCTCACTCTCCCTTACTCCACATATTTTGCCAAATTCCAAGTCTTGCAGATTCTACCTTCACAACATTTCTCACATCCAGCCCTTTCTCTACACTCAAATTGTCATCACTTTAATTCAGGTATTCATCACCTCTCATGATAGCTTCCTTTTTAGTCTTCTTGTTTTAAATCTCTACCCTCTACAATCCATCTTCCACGTAACTGCTGAAGTGACTTTCCCAAAGCACAGGTTTGACCATCTCACTTCCCTACTGAGAAAACTTTACTGGCTCCCTATTGGTTCTAAGACAAAAATCAAATGGCAGTTAAAAGCCCTTCACAACCTGGCTCCAATCTACTTTTCCAGCCTTAGGTCCAGCCAGACTGATCTTGCTTATACAGAACACTACCTCTGCCTTCTCACTGTCTTTAAACAGCTGTTTTCTCAATCTGAAATGAACTCCCATTGTCACCTCTACCACAGAGAATCCCTGGCTTCCTTCAAAGTTTAATTCAATAGCTTCCTTCAGAGTTGTTCAAGGACTACTTCCTGTATGAGACCTTTTCTAAACTCTCTCTCTTTGTTCCCCTAATTGCTAGTACCTCCTTCAGAGGGCCATCTCTAGTCGTCCTAATATGTATCTGGCCACTGGACCTAAATGGCTGTGGAAGAGAAAGTGGTGATGCTGGTGACTTTGCACAGCCCTCCCTCACTTAAATCTAGTTCACTTGCAAGTCATGACATCACCTTCCTGATGTCATGGTCCTTTTTGAGAAGGAAGGACAAACAACAACAGTACCTTTTACAAGAAATTACTTGGTGTTTACTTTTGGTTTATGTTTTATATTTTACTTATGAGTTCATATTTTCCCTAATTGAAGTAAGCTCCTTACAGGTGGACATTGTTTCATTTTTAACTGTGTCCTCAGTAACTAGTAGAGGACTTGGGGCTTAATAAATGCTTGTTGATTGATAAAACTGTGAAATTGAAGAATGAATGGATATGCTTTGTAATTAGCACATTCAATATAAATGGTGTAGCTAGGTGGTGCCAGTATATAGAGCACTGGGCATGGAGTTAGGAAGAACTTAGTTTAGAGTCAGTCTTAGGCATTTACTAGCTGTATGACCCTGGACAAGTCATTTAACCTCAGTTTGCCTCACTTTCCTCACCTAAATAGGGATAATAATAGCACCTACCTCCCAGGTTGTTATAAAGCTTAAAGGAGATAATGTTTGTAAAGCACTTAGCACAGTGCTTGGCAAATAGTAAATGTTATATAAATGTTAGTTTTCATCATCATTAAATGGGTTATTTCAAAGTACTTCATAAAAGGCTATATAATTCAGACATTATTCTTTAAATTTTGTATACATTTAACTGGCCTAGAAATCTGCCTACCTTCTTTGCTTGTACATGCAACAAAGGTTAATTTTGTCTTACTGTCAGATGATCATAGGATTTCAATTAATGAGTTCTCTTCCTTTGCCATTCTTTTAAAGAAAATCGATGGTTTTTAAAATAACAACAGCTTAACGTCCATATCATTGCTCTTGCAAAATCACATAAGTTTTGTGGTGTTTTTGTTTCCTTCCAAGAAGAGCTATTAACTAATCTTATAACATATCACTAAAAATGTGGGAAGTAGAGAGCTTTATAAATGTACCTTCCAAGTATAACTCTCTTGCTTTTTGTGTACCATATAAAAGAGTGCAAGGTGTCATGCCTAGTCAATAGAGAGGGCTAGCCTTCGAATCAGCAAGATCTGGGTTCAAGTGCCACTAGGCAACTTTCTAAGACTATCTGTTAGGGGCCAGCTAGGCGGTGCAGTAGATGGAGCACCGGCTCTGAAGTCAGGAGGGCATGAGTTCAAATCCGACCACATACACATAACACTAGCTGTGTGACCCTGGGCAAGTCACTGAACCCCAAATTGCCTAAAAATTAAAAAAAACACTATGTTACAGAGGAGTTGCTTGGCCTTTGTTGTGTGAAGGAGTTTCTGTGCTGAACGAATGAAACCACAAATCTGAACCAAAAAATACACATATACACTTGCGCCTGCACGCGCGCACACACACATAAACAGTCTCCACGATATCTGATAAATTTATGGAAATAATTTTTAAATTTTTTTAATGATACCTCAGCTCACATAATGAATAATTTTGGAAAGGTACTAAACAAATATCCTCACAGATACTAACAATTCTAACTAATATCACTGACAGTTCTAACTAGTATCATTAATGCCATTAAATGGCACACAAAAACTATCCTTAGAACACTGATTCTTTTTTTTTTTGGCTAGCCAATGAGGTTAAGTGACTTGCCTAGGGTCACACAACTAGTAACTGTTATGTGTCTGAGGCTGGATTTGAACTCGGGTCCCCCTGAATCCAGGGCTGGTGCTCTATCCAGAACAGTGATTCTCAACCCTTTTTTATATCATTGACCCCTTTGGCAATCTAGTGAAGCCTGTGGAACCTTTTTCAGAACAATGATTTAAAAAACATTTAAAAAATATATAAGATTACAAATGAAACATATTGAAATACATTTATCAGAGTTGTTGTTTAAGTTCACAAATCCTTTATTTTTTATATATCTCATGAACATAATGGTTATAGGAAAAAAAAAGACCAATCTGTGCCTTCCATTCTGTTCCAGTGATTATTCTCCAATAATCTTTAGACTGCAACTCTGTTGGAGTTCATAAGAGATTCATTTTTAGGAATCAGAATTTTCTGGTTAGAAGAGCCTTTTCGAGTTTTCCCTTTCTGACATATTTAGTGCAGTAATTTTTGTATAACCTGATACATAGGCATCTAAACTCAACTTTAAATATATAACCAGTAATAGTAGTTCAGTTCTTCATGGATACTTAGTAATCTTTCTTCAATCCAATAGCCATTTTCTGATTTTTAAAAATCAGGACAGCATTTGTTTGTTTCCGTTGTTCTGATGCCTCTTACATTAGTAATTCAGTTATAATTTGCAGATCCTATATATCTGCCAGTCATTCATCAGACTTCTTCATATATCTAGAACACAGTAAAAACCAGAAAGTAAACTGAAAAGGTCATAAGAGCTACTAATGTTAATGCTGCTAAGTTCACAAATTCCATCTCATGTTCTTAGCAGAGTTCCTCAAGCCCTTTACTCAGAGCATAGTCACTTGAATTTTATACGCTATTCTCACAAAGCTTGATAGTTAAAGTCTATCATCTGACCCCAGTGAGAAAAAAAAATTGGGGAAATTTTTGTCAGCCAAAGAAAAAGATGACAACAAAAACACATATTAGCCAGAGCTCACAAGTTTGGAGATATTTAATCCCAACCCACCTCAGTAATTTCTTATTTATGTGGTTTATTGTGGTATTCCTGACATGACAAGAAAAGATTATATTATTTTACTATTTTCTTTTTAAGAAAGGGAAGTGTGTTTGACACTTACTAGCTGTGTGACCTTGGGCAAGTCATTTAAACCTGATTGCCACACCAAAAAAGAAAAAAAAAAGAAGTGTGTAGTGCACTTTGTCTTAGATGGTATTTCCACAAACACTTAATGTTAATGTGTGTGTGTGTGTGTGTGTGTGTGTGTGTGTGTGTGTGTGTGTTTAAGGTACTTAGAGGGTGCCAGTTTTCTGGCAGAAAATTTTCTACATTCCCACTGATGCTCAAGTCTTGGAATATTACTATAATTGGAAAATTTAGTTTCTTTGATTTTAGTAGTCAAAGTTCTGATGATGATTCTCTCCAAACTTAGTTAGCTAGGTAAGATACCAAGTTCATACTTAAAGCTCATATTGGAAAGCACCTGCCAGAGACTTTGTTCCTCTGATACAGCTTTTTAGAAATCAAGGTCACTCACTTCATATTAATGCTGTGATTTATCAGAGTAATACTTAGTGTTCTTTCTGTCTCTTTCTCTCCCTTTCTCTTTTTTCTCATAATATATGTGTATATTAGCAAAATGCTTATGAGATACATGTGTATTTAATATGTAATCTTTGTGTAAAATATTCATTTATGCAGTTATATGTGTAACATACACATGCGCACACATATATAGCTAGCTAAATTATTTGCTTGATTTTATGATAAAATGAGATTTTACTTTGCGAAAGTATGAAACATATTATAGTGACGTGTTCTTTCCAGTATACATTACCTTTTCTGTCTTCATTCAATCCTAGTCACTGTCTTACTTCATACTTCAATACTTTAAGGTTACATTGTCCACTTATAGATTGCTACTTCTCTACAGCGTAATAGACAGTGTGTAAGAGTTGCTAAGACCAAAAATTTCATGACTTCAGACTTCAGACTCTTTGACTTCGACATGCAGTCAGTCCATGGTTCCAGATTCAAGTTTTTTCTAGCCTGGTAAATAAAACTTACCAGAGAGCATGCATTCTCTTGAGTTACCACCATGCCACCT
Source organism: Phascolarctos cinereus (assembly GCF_003287225.1). NCBI lineage: Eukaryota > Metazoa > Chordata > Mammalia > Diprotodontia > Phascolarctidae > Phascolarctos > Phascolarctos cinereus. The sequence goes on along the minus strand of NW_027556180.1, from coordinate 197,333,305 downwards.
TGAGAAATTTGAGTAGGACTTAAGTTTCAATGAATCAGTCAGCACACATTAAGTACCTTCTGTGTTTCAGTTACTGTGTAGGAATACAAGTACAAATAAAGGAAGTTTTTATAGTGAGCTTACTATGGGCGAAACAGCAGATACATATGAAATACATAAAGCATAAATATAACGTTAATAAATACAAATGTTTAAAAGTAGTGAAATATAAAGTAGTTTGGGAGGGAAGGCACTAATGTTTGGGGGTAGCTAAAGAAAGGCTTCATATAGAAGCTATGTCTTTGGAATAGAGGGACTCTGAGATGCAGGTAATGAAAGAGTACATTCCAGCTATGGTAGCTTAAAAGTACAAAAGATGGGAGATGACGTATCATGGTTAGGAGCAGAGAGAGGAATAGTTTGGCTGGATCAAAGAATGTGGGAGAGCTAGCCTCTAGAGAGGCTAGAAAGGAGTTCCACTTCCGGGAGCCAAGATGGCGGAGTGAAAAGGTAATTGCTCTCACTCTCCCTATCAACCTCTGAAAACCCAGAAAATATCACCCCAGAAAAAAAACCCTGGAACAGCTGAACTAGAAGAAAGATGGGGAGCAGCAGTGCAGCAGACCAGCAAATGGGTCTCCCAGTGCCTCAGCAAAAATAAGGGAGGCAGAACTACAAAGGGCCCCAGGCAGATAAGTACCCTGCATCATTCATCTGAAAGGAGCTGAAGAAAGCAACCTAAAGTCTTCCTAAAGCCCCGGCCTTGCTGGTTCCAGCCCAACACCAGATGAGTTGTCGGAGCCCTGCAGTCTCCAATCGTGAAGAAATCCTGAAGCCCAGGTGGTAGAGCAGGCAAACACCAAACCTGACCTCTGACCTAGTGAGTGGGGTGGGGGGGGAACCGGTGGAGGCCAACTCAGAAAACCACCAGGTGCCTCAGCTCTCTACCAAAAAGGAATCTCCCAGTGCATTAGCAGAAACGAGGGAGACAGCACTGCAAGGGGCCCCAGGCAGATAAACACCCTGCAGCACCCATCTGAAAGGAGCTGAAGAAAGCTAAAGGAAAGGAAAAGCAGGCAATCTAGAATCCCCTGAAAGTTCCAGCCTTGCTGACTTCAGCCCAACACGAAGTAAGCTGCCAGAACCTACAGCCTCAATTGCCAACATAAGAGGCCCCAGCACACAAAGCCAGTGACCAAGACCTAGTCTCCCAACACAAGAAGCTTGGGTTGGTGCTTTTTGTTCTCTAGCAGGAGAGCTCAATCTCTTTAAAGGCCAGGGAATAAAGAAACACCATGAGTAAAAAGAAATGTACCATAGATTCATATTATGAGAAGAGTGAAGATCAAGACAGAAATTCTGAAGAGGACAACATTGTCAACAAACCCACATCTGCAACATCAAAAGGAAATATGAACTGGTCTGAAGCCCAAAAAGCCTTCTTAGAAGAGCTCAAGAAGGATTTTAAAGTCAAATGAGAGAGGTAGAAGAGTCCTTAAAAATACAATTGGCCAATTGGAAAAAAAATACACTGAAGAAAACAAGTCCCTAAAAACACAATTGGCCAATTGAAGAAGGAAGTACAAAAACTAACAGAAGAAAACAATCTGTTAAAAACTAGAATTGGACAAATGGAAACTAATGACTCTATGAGAGAGCAAGAATCAGTCAAACAAACAAAAAAATGAAAAAATAGATGAAAATGTAAAATACCTCATGGTAAAACAACCGACCTGGAAAATCGATTCAGGAGAGACAATTTAAAAATTATTGGACTACCTGAAAATCATGATGAAAAAAAGAGCCTGGACAGTATCTTTCAGGAAATCATAAAGGAAAACTGCCCTGAAGTCCTAGAACCAGAAGGAAAATAACCATAGAAAGAATCCACTGATCACCATCTGAAAGAGATCCGAAATTGACAACGCCAAGGAATATAATAGCAAAATTCCAAAATTACTGGATGAAAGAGAAGGTGCTAGAAGCAGACAGAAAGAAACAATTTAAATATCATGGAACCACAGTAAGGATTACACAGGACCTTGCAGCTTCTACATTAAAAGACCACAGGGCATGGAACATGATATTCCATAAGGCAAAGGAGCTTGGATTGCAGCCAAGGATCAACTACCCAGCAAAAATGAGCATCATTTTTCAAGGGAGGAGATGGATATTCAATGAAATAGGAGACTTCCAAACCTTCCTGATAAAAAGACCAGAGCTCAACAAAAAATTTGATCTTCAAGTACAAGACTCAAGAAAGACATAAAAAGGTAAATGGGAGAGAAAGATACAATATGTCGTTAATAAGGGCAAACTGTTTACATCCCTACAAGGGATGTAAGCTCTTGAGAACTGTATTGTTATTTCACCATGTTAAAGGAGTATACATAAAGGGAGTGGATATTTTTGATTTTGATGTAACGATAAAAAAAAAATATCTAATCAAGTGGGTTAAATGGATCCAAATAAGTGGATTATCTGATCTTAGAAAATGTACTGAGAAAGGAGGAGGCAGACAAGGGTAAATTACATTACAAAAAGACACAAAATCCTATTAAGCAAGGAAAGAAGAGGGGGTGAGCATTGTTTGAACCTTACTCTCATCAGATTTGGCTCAAGAAGGGAATAACATAATCAGTTAGGTATAGAAATCTAACTTGCCCTATAGGCAGTAGGAGGGAAAAGGGGAAAGAAAAGGGAGGGGGGATAGAAGGGAGGGAACAGTAAGGTAAAGGGAAGAAAAGGGAAAGGGATAATAAGAAGGGAGGAGGGACTGAAGGAGGCGGTGGTCAAAAGCAAAACACTAGTGAGGGGGGAAAGGAGAAAGGAGAAAGAAAAGCATAAAGGGGGGAAAAGGATGGAGAAAAAGACACAGATAGTAATCATAACTGTGAATGTGAATGGGATGAACTCTCCCATAAAATGGAAACGGATTGCAGAATGGATTAAAAACCATAATCCTACAATATGTTGTTTACAGGAAACACATTTGAAAAAGAGTGACATACAGGGTAAAGGTAAAAGGCTGGAGCAGAATATATTATGCTTCAGCTGAAGTAAAAAAAGCAGGGGTAGCAATCCTGATCTCAGACAAAGCAAAGCAAAAATAGATCTAATCAAAAGAGATAAGGAAGGAAACTACATCCTGCTAAAAGGCACCATAGACAATGAAGTAATATCATTACTAAACATATATGCACCAAATGGTATAGCATCCAAATTCTTAGAGGAGAAGTTCAGGGAGTTACAGGAAGAAATAGACAGCAAAACTATACTAGTGGGGACCTGAACCTCCCCCTTCTTCTAGATAAATCTAACCAAAAATAAACAAGAAAGAAGTTAAGGAGGTGAATAGAACATTAGAAAAGTTAGGTATGATAGACCTCTGGAGAAAACTGAATGGGGATAGAAAGGAATATACTTTTTTCTCAGCAGTACATGGCACATACACAAAAACTGACCATGTACTAGGGCATAAAAACCTCACAATCCAATGCAGAAAGGCAGAAATATTAAATGCATCCTTTTCAGATCATGACAATAAAAATTATATGTAATAAAGGGCCATGGAAAGATAGACTAAAAAATAATTGGAAACTAAATAATCTAATCCTAAAAAATGATTGGGTCAAACAACAAATCATAGAAACAATAAATAATTTCATTCAAGAGAATGAAAATAATGAGACAACATACCAAAACTTATGGGATGCAATGAAAGCAGTTCTTAGGGGAAGTTTTATATCTCTAAATGCTTACATAAATAAAATAGAAAAAAGAGATCAATGAATTGGGCATACAACTAAAAAAACTAGAAAAAGAACAAATTAAAAATCCTCAATTAAACACCAAATTAGAAATATTGAAAACCAAAGGAAAAATTAATAAAATTGAAATTAAGAAAACTATTGAACTAATAAATAAAACTAAGAGCTGGTTTTATGAAAAAACCAATAAAATAGATAAACTAAAGAGGCTAGAAAGATAGGTTGGAGCCATGTTGTATATGACTGTAAAAGCTGTAGAAGTTTATATTTGATAGTGGGGGCAATAGGAATCCACTGGGGTTGGCTCAGTAGAGAAGTCAATATGAGATCTCTACTTTCAGAAAATCTTTTCAGCAGTAATTTATGGGATTCATTGCAGTGTGATGAGAGACTTGAGGAAGGGACTTCAATTAGGAGGCTCTTACAATAATCTGGGCAACATCAGGGCCTAAACTAAAAGTGATAGATATGTGCAGAAGAAAAGGGGTAAGATAGGAGAGATGTTGTCAAGATGGAAATGGTAAGATTTAGTAACTGATTGGAATTGTATGGGAAAGGAAAAGGGGGAGTTTAAGATTAATGTCAAGATTATGAATCTAAGCCACTGAAAGCATGGTAGGGACATAGGGAAGAAGGGAGAGTTTGGAGGGAAAGACGGTGAGTTCAATTTTACCCATGTGTTTAAGATGTCTCTGGGACATCCATTTTGAAATTACTAATGGGTAGTTGGTTATCTAGGACTGAAGCTTGGGGGAAAGACAGAAGTTGAGTGTTGAGATCTGGAAGTCATCTGCGTAGAGATAGTAGTTAAAACCTTAGGAGCTGATGAAGTTACAAGAGAGAAGTTTATTTTATGTGGAGGTTTTAGTGAAGGCAAGAGGTAGGGAAGTTACAGTCTATTTATGTATTATTCTATTTTGAAAACCTAAAGAGTAAGAATAATATTTCACCATATTAAATAATTTAAATCAGTCTGATTAGTTGACTGGTTTACCTTTAGTAAAAGTTTTCAAGTAGAAGCTAAATGATCACTTGTTAGGGTTATTATAGAGGTTTATTATCCAGGTTAGACTGGATGACCTCTGAAAGTCTGTTCTGAAGTTCTTTGATAAAGAATCGTTGGCTTTCTTTTTCTACTTTTTAATGTGTGTGTGTATTAATAAACATACATTAAAAGCATAATTCTCAAAATGTTTATAATCTGTAAGGAAGTAGTGTCATGGGAAGCATTTTTATGGCACTTAATTTCACTGAAATTTAGTTTTTGCTTGAATATTAACATGTTTTTTCATGTATTTTTTCTTATTGATCATTAGGTTCAAGTGAAAAAATATGTATGTAAAGCACTATATGAATGTCAGCTGTGATTTAGGACTTAAAAAAACTTGATCTCTTAAGTCTTTTGAAAATCCACATGTGAAAATGTGAAGTGTAATGGGTGCATTTTACCATTTTAATAAACTAACATTGATAATTCAAGTTGAAGTCTTATGTGTAATTAGTAAAGTATTGTAACTTTCAGCTTCAAAACAAAACATTTACCTTGCAAAAGTGCATTATATGTAATTTTAAAGGTAGTTGCTATGTTTCTTATAGATGTGTTATTGAGAACACTTGATTTCCTTATAATGTGGCATATCTTTGGGCATTCATTTAGCTGCTGCTCTGATATGTGCTTATTTAGTAAAAGGGTAAAGAAAATTTAGTCTGGTTTAAATGGCTCACAGTCTTACTATGTTCCTCTAAGGCACTTCCTAAAAGGGCTTTCATGTGTACAGAAGTTGTTCATTTATTCACAGTCATAGAGGTAGTGGAAATAATTGAAATCCAAACTCTGGCATGTTGATTTTTTTCCATTAATTTAAGTTGTTTTCCCTAATAGGTAGTTGATCAGGATTGTAACAGATATCAAAATTGCCAGATTTTGATTTGTCATTTATGTAAGCACTATCCCCATGTAATGATGGTAATATTATTAAATGGATAAATGTAAAATGTCTGGTTTATCTGCTAATTGGATAGTTAACCTTTACTAGAATAAAATTACCAGGGAAGAAAAATTTGAAATAGAAAGTTAGTGTAGCTATTTTAGTGGTAATCACTCAAGCTTGAATTGTAATTTTTGCAAAATATGCATTTTTAAATTATTGTAACTTCTTTAACTTTTTCTTAAAAGTTCCTTAATACTTAATATAGATAAATTTGCCTGACCTATGCAACATATTTGAATGAGACTGGAAAATATTGGAAGAAACAGTTTTTATAGGCTGTATATGATAGTTACTAAGGTAAGACAGGCACTAGAATGGATTTTAAGGAAATCACATGAAATATTTTGGATTGAGATTAATATAAACCTAAAGGCCATCTAGGAATATAGTGGACTAGGAGCAGAAATTGGCATAATCCTTTTATCCAAGGGTAGAGAAATTAGGAAAGACTGTAGTGTCCTTAAATGTGGTGGAAATATGTCATAAATGACAACTACATTGCTCAGTGGATAGAGTGCTGGGCCTGGAGTCAGGAAGACCTGAGTTCAAATCCAGACTCAGACACTTACTAGCTGTATTACCCTGGACAAGTCATTTATTCTCTTTATGCCTTAACCTACTGGAGAGGGAAATAGTAAACTACTCTAGTATCTTGCCAAGAAAACCCCGGAGACAATATGGTCCAGGGTCACAAAGAGTCAGACACAGCTGAACAACAACAACAACGTGCCATATAACTGGATTCTGGATTAAACATAGACTCTCAAGAATAGTTGGAGAATTAGAAAATGTCAGAGTATCTCTCATATCATTAGTATTGTACTAAAGAACAAGGATACCACTAGTACAGATATTTTAAGATAGAAATGCCAAGAGGAATAATTTATCAAGATATTATAACTTGAGAAAACCATTATAAACATCCAACTCTTTTCATTCCAATTTCTTTGTTTACTAAAGAAATTTTTTTAAACAAAAGATGCATCCCTTTATTTTATTCCTTAATTATTAATAACAGGCAAGGAAGAGAGAGAAAGCCTGAAATTGGTGGTGGGGTGGAGGAAACAGAGAAGATCTCCAGCTTCCCAGGGCCCTGGCAACGGCTGCTCCTGGCAGCCATATGTCCCACCAGGCAGTAGAATCACATGGTCTTCTTTGGGAAAGGCCCAGTTGTAGTTGCAGAGATTGTCAAGGGTGTCTTCAGTCTTCTCCCTTAAGTTATCCTGAGTAACAAACATTGTCACATCTTCCTGCAACTGTAGCACTTCTCTCTCCTTCTCTTGGACAAAAGCTTCCATTTCCTGTGCCTTCTGCATCTCCTCCAGCTCCTGGAGCCACTTCTGCTGCTGCTCTTGCTGCTGAAGCCGTGGGATCCTCAGCTCTGAAGCTGAGCATTCTCCTCTTGGTTCCAGGCCATGAGCTGCTTGTGTTCTTCAGAGTCCTTTACAGCTTTCAGTCCCCAAACTTCTTTTGATGTGATTTTCTCCAAACCTCTTCCAGGAACGCAAGCCTGAGTTTTCGAACAGTCTCTCTGTGACTCTTATAACTCTCCATTAACATGTATATCTTGGCAGGGTCTATGGGGATTGGGAATTGCAATCCCTCAATCTTGGACTTGGCGGGTCATGATGGCTCTTACGGCACTTGTGAGTGGCAGCAGTGGTGGTAAAGAAGGAGCTGGGACCTGAGGCCTGACCAAGTGGCCCAAAGTGCCGAGCATGGCTGTAATCGTACCTCTAAAGAACTTTCTTGAGTGACCCTACCTATCAGGAAAGTTGAAAGTGTTCTGTGCAGATAATGTTTTCAAACCAGTCTTCCATTTTTTATGTCCGTATTTCATTTGAAGTATAATTAATCATTTATAAATTGACTTCATGATACTAATCAGTCTTGTGTATGTTTGAGTATCATAAGCTTATTTTCCCAGTACTTGATTACCTCTGGGTGAACTAAACATCCCGAATCTATAGTATCTACCCCGTATTGTATTCTTTGAGGCCTCAGCTAAAACTGCTTTATTTAATGGCAATTCTTTTTTTAAAAAATTTTTATTTTTTTTTATTTATTTTGATTTATCAACAATCACTTCCATAAGCTTTTGAGTTTTAAATTTTTTCCCCCTTCCATTCTACCTCCGTCCCCAAGATGGTGTGCTATCTGATATAGGCTATACATATACATTCCTTTTAAATTTTCACATTAGTCATGTTGTAAGGAAGAATTAGAGCCAATAGAAGGAACCACAAGAAAGGGGAAACAAAACAAAACAGAAGGGAAAAAAAAGCAAATACTATGCTTCAGTCTGCATTCAAACTCCATAGTTCTTTCTTTGGATGTGGATAGCATTTTCTATCATGAGACTTTTGGAGATGTCTTAGATCCTTGCATTGCTGAGAAGGGCTAAGTCTATCAAAATTAGTCATCTCACAAGGTGGCTGTTACTGTGTACAACATTCTCCTGTTTCTGCTCACTTTACTCAGCATCAGTCCATACAAGTCTTTCCAGGTTTTCCTGAAATCTGCCTGCTTATCATTTCCTATAGCATAATAGTATTCCATTACATTCTTATACTGCAACTTATTCAGCCATTCCCCAATTGATGGGCGTCCTTTCAATTTCCAATTCTTTACCACCACAAAAAGTGCTGCTATAAACATTTTTGTGCACATGGGTCCTTTACCCATTTTTATGATCTCTTTGGAATACAGTCCTAGAAGTGGTGTTGCTGGGTTAAAGCATATGCACATTTTTATAGCCATTTGGGCATAGTTCCAGATTGCTCTCCAGAATGGTTGGATCATTTCAAAACTCCACCAACCATGCCTTAGTGTTCCAATTTTCCCACATCTTCTCCAATATTTATCATTTTCCGTTTTATTATGTTCGCCAATGTGGTAGCCACTCTGGTACCTCAGAGTTATTTTGATTTGCATTTCTCTAACCAATAGTGATTTAGAGCATTTAATGCAATTAAACATTTATGGAAGCCTAAAGGAATGGCCGTTTACTTGACATGTACTGGGAAACTTCTGTGTGCCGAGCACTATGTATGTGTTGGTTTGAGAATTACAAAAATTGTAATAAGCATGATTCCTGACTTAAGAGAACATATTAGTTTTCATTTAATCATTCTAGGGGGGTGGAACCAAGATGGCAGAGTAAAAGCAGTGACTTGCTTGAGCTCTCCTCCAAACTACTCCAGATACCTGTAAAAAATGTCTCTAAACAAATTCTAAAGCAGCAGAACCCACAAAAAGACAGAGTGAAACAAATTTCCAGCCTAAGACAACCTGGATGGTTGATTGGAAAGGTCTATCATGCCAGGCTGGGAGAAGAATGCAGTTCAGCGTGGGCCCCACAGGCAAAACAGATCTCAGGGAACCTTGAGCAGGCCTCAGAGGACTGAATCATGGGCAGCTGTGGTGGTTTCCAGATTTTTCGACCCACAAACTCTGCCAAAGACAACTTAGAAGGTCAGTAGGAAAAGTCTGTAACTGTGGTGAGAGAGAAGCTCGATCCCAGCACCAGTCCTGGAGCAGCCCCAGGATGGTGGCTGCTACCAGAGCTCTTGTCCCCCAGACTGAGGGGGAATCCAGTGGCTGATCAGAGGAGGATTGCAGGGATCTTTCTGCTGGTGCTGAGGCAGGATTCTCTTGCTTTGCCCTTGCTTGGATTTGGGGCAAGGAGGGGCACTGGCATGGTGGAGCTTGTAGTGGCGTGCAGAGAGAATCCTCCTCATAGTTCCAAGGCAGAAAAGAGCGCTAGTAGTAGGCTGTCATAGACCAGAGCACAGGCCAGGAAAGGAGTAAACATGTTACCCTTGACCATACCACCTTGGAAAAACTGAAAATTTACAGGTCCCTAGAAGTATCTCTGAAAACAGCTGCACAAAACCCCTGAAACTTGGGACAGTACATTCTCCATACTGGAAGCAGACCCCTACCTTAACAAATAGTTTATAACTCAGGTAATTGACTGGGATCATGAGCAAACTGCACAAAAAAAAATCAGACCATAGAGTCTTTCTTTGGTAGCAAAAAAGATCAAAACATACAACCAGAAGAAGAGAACAAAGTCAAAGCTCCTACATCCAAAGCCTCCAAGAAAAATAAGAATTGGTCCCAGGCCATGGAAGAGTTCAAAAAGGATTTTGAAAAGCAAGTAAGAGTAGAGGAAAAGCTGGGAAGTGAAATGAGAGTGATGCAAGAAAATCATGAAAAACACGTCAATAGCTTGCTAAAGAAGACCCAAAAAAACTACCGAAGAAAATAACACCTTAAAAATGAGGCTGGGGGCAGCTAGGTGGCGCAGTGGGTAGAGCACCGGCCCTGAAGTCAGGAGGACCTGAGTTCAAATCTAGCCCCAGACCAAATACTTGACACTTCCTAGCTGTGTGACCCTGGGCAAGTCATTTAACCCCAGTTGCCCCCCAAAAAAATAATTTTGACTAACCCAAATGGTAAAAAAGGTCCGAAAAGCCAATGATAGAGGGCACAGGGTGAGTTGAAGATGAAGGTGTGATAACTGGAGAATAAAATGAAGGAGTGAGAGAAGATTATACAGGGAGAGAAGGAGAGAGAGAGAGAGAGATGTAAAATGGGGTAAATTATCTCACTTACAACAGACAAGAAAAGGCTTTTACAGTGGAGGGGAAGTAGGGGAAGATGAGAGGGAATGAGTGAATCTTATTCTCATTGGATTTGGCTTAAGGAGGAAATAACATACACACTCAGTTGGGTATGGAAATCTATCTTGCCCTAGAGGAAAGTGGGGGGAAGGGGACAAGAGAGCAGGGAGATGACAGAGGGGGTAATCAGAAGCAAACACTTCTAAGGAGGGACAGGGTCAAAAGAGAGAATAGAATAAATGGGGGATGGGAAAGGATGAAGGGAAATATAGTTAGTTTTTCACAGCATGACTATTATGGAAGTATTTTGCATGACTACACATGTATAACCTATATTGAGTTGCTTGCCTTCTCAATGAGAGTGGGTGGGGAGGGAGGAAGGGAGAAAATTTGGAACCCAAAGTTTTAAAAACAAATGTTAAAAATTGTTTTCACATACAACTGGGAAATAAGATACACAGACAATAAGGTATAGAAATCTCTTCTGCCCTAAAGGAAAATTGAAAGGGAAGGGGATAAGAAAAGGGAGGGAGATAGAAGAGAGGGCAGATTAGGCAAAGGGGTATTCAGAATGCATGCTGTCTTAGGGTGGAAGGAGGACGAGATGGGGAGAAAAGTTGGAACTCAAAATCTTGTGGGAGTGAATGTTGAAAACTAAAAATAAATTAATTAAAAAGAACATGGAGTAATAGTGAGTTAATGTAGGAAGAAACACAATAACTTAAGATAGTTTCATTTTAAATGTAACTATCTTATGGTGTCTTCAGTTAAATGAGTATTGTAACTGTTGTAACACTGGAAAAAAATGCTAAGTCAGAATATGAAATTTTTGAAAATTCTTAGTTTAATTATGTTTTTTTCTAATCATAAGGGTATTCCAAAGACTTCTATGACCTGAGAAATTCTTGTTTCTATTATTTATTTTTTCTCCAGATAAAATTTTCTGGGAGCTTTAGGTTATTAAGTTCATTCTGTTAAATACAGGACATCTTCTGAGTTATTATAATACTTGACCAGACTTCAATGTAGAACTATTATGTGTCCCAGAATAATGAAAAACAATTTAAGACACTGAAATCTGGGACATCTCAGTTTGCACAGTAGCTAGAAAATTCTTAAAATTATTCTTATTAGCTGCAACATGGACAGCACCAGCAACACGAAACTTTGCAAGAGTTTTTTTTTTTTTAGGTAATGGGGGTCAAGTGACTTGCCCAGGGTCATACAGCTAGTAAGTGTCAAATGTTTGGTCTGAGGCTGAATTTGAACTCAGGTCCTCCTGACTTCAGGGCTGGTGCTCTATCCACTGTGCCACCTAGCTTCCCCAAGAGTTTCATTTTCTAGCTAGTTTAAATTCCTTTCTTGTTTTGTCACAATACTCCTGTGTATTACTTACTGTCTTTTCAATATTGTTTTCTCCTTGCTCCTCTACTAAAAATGATATCTGAATAAAAAGGTATTTTAAATCTTTTATCTGGCTCTCCAAATGAATAAGTTTTTTGTGTCTATTCAATTTCAGATAGTTGTACTTTAGTGATGTTGATGCCTGTGAGCAGACTTAACATTAAAAATTTCCTATTTCCTGTTTTTCTTGTTGAAGCATATCATTCACTTCTTCAGACACATCTTTTCAGCAACTTCAGGCTGACAAATAATGAATGCTTTGCATTTTTCCTGCTTTGTTGCTATTGTGTCATTATACATAAACATGGTATCCTGGAATTGTTGGAACATGGCAGTATATTGAGATTTAAGAATTCTTGTGACAGCTAATAAAGGACCACTTTCAACTTCTCACTTTTTAATTCTTTTAACAAATCATCTAAGCCTCTGTTAATATGCTCTGCTTGGGTTTTTATTTCTTTTGTAAGACTAGATTCCTTCTTAAGACTGAACCTTTTCACGGAAGCTTCCAGTCTCTTTTGCTGCTGACCAGATCTTTGAACATCTGCCAAATTATTAAAAATCTCCTGAAGTCTTTGGATGTCATGTAGATATCTCTCAGGTATAGGTTCTCTTTCATAAATGATAGCTGTTTGTGAAAACTCATGTTCTGCTGTCTCTGTAGTAGGTTTATGATATCTCTAGAGAGCTCAAATTCTTTTGCTTATTGTTTGAGTTCTTGAAATCTGTCTTTCATATTTCTTTTTCTTCTCAGAAGCACAAATGATTTCCTTTTATCAGGTGCTACTACAATCATCCATGGAGATCATAGAAAGAAGTTTGATTTATTTTGTTTTTTGTTGTTGTTTGAATTTTCCTGTAGCAATTATTAATGAGAAAGTTGACTTATTCCCAAGTGAAAGCTCTCTGCTAGTTTTCTGAAAAGAAATGAAGTGTCAGGAGAACCAGCAATAATTTTCTTTTTGAAGATGTGGACAAGGGAACTTAGATTAATTAAGAAGCTACTATATACAGTGTCATCTTTTACTCATGAAAATAATAGATTAAATAGTAAAAATGTGGTCCTTTTTAGGAGATGAAGGAGATCTAAGAAATAAATAATATAATTGTAACTGCTTTAATAATTATTACTCTTCAGTTAATATATTATCAGATGGATACATTTTCTTGCAGAATGATATGTAGGAAAACTTAAACTTCCAAGGTTAGTCTTCAGATTCTAAATTTGCTTTATAATAAGGCTATGGTTTCAAATTAACTTGGTTGATGTAAAAATCATGAATTTTTTTTTTGTACGAAAAAATTACCTCAGTAGTCTAGAACATTGGAGTGATAATAACATTATGAAATTTAATTGGAATAAATGTTAAGTTCTAATGCATATGTTCAAAAAATACACTGCTGAGTTAAAGAATAAAGTTGGGGTGGTAGGATCTGGCTTAACAAATTTTATTGTGTTTGAAAGACTTTTGAGGATTTAGTTGAGTACACATTTACCAGTGTGATACTTCCATTCCCCCCAAACAACAGTAGCACTTTTTCTTAGGTTGCTTTAATGAGAAGTGCAGGGACTATAAGAGAAGAAATAGTCTCACTTTATCTCTACACCAAATCTCTAGTGTTGTATTCACTTTCAAGTTCCACATTCTAAAAGACTTAGACAAAGTGAAGAGTATCTATAGGGCAAAAAGCAGAATGATGGAGGATCCAAAAAAATGTCATGTGAGAGAATTAGTGATGTTTTAGGTTGGAGTGAGGGTAGGACTGCTGACTAAAAATAGCTTTTTGAAGGAAATATAAAAGAGAGATTAAATTTATTATAAATAACTCCAGAAGGTAAAATAAGGACCAATGGGTTAGAAGCTACAGAAAGGCTGGTTCATGAAAGCAAAGTACATTTATTAAAACTAGAATTATTCAGAAATATAATTGGCTGCTTTATGTGTCAGAGAGCCCCTTCACTAGAAGTAATGAAAGTGAGGTAGTAAGAGAACACTTTGGTCACAGTACAAGTCACCAGTTCTGGACATCTCAGGCCATTTGAAAAGTTTATAGATGTGATTACTATCAGTGTTTTGTAAGAAATAATGAGGAATAGAGAGGTTCTGCTGAAATGGAGGTTGGCAGATATCCCAGTTTTCAGTAACAAAGTCTTCAAGCTATAAGCCAATGAACTTGCTTTCAACTGCTGGAAAAAAAATTCTGTAACTTATTATTAAAAGAATGATTTGTGAAAACTTAGGGAAATTTTGACTATTCAGGGCCAGCATGGGTTCAGGAATAAACAAGTCACGCTAGAGTAACCTTATTTTGTTTTTGACAAGGTTACTAGATATGCTGTGCCTGGATTCCAGAAAGGTGACAGTCTGTCATGATATTCTTCCCATGGGGAAAAAAAATACATCAAGTAATAGTATGGTCATCTATGGGATTTAGAGCTGGAATGGACTTTAGACCTCCTGTGGTCCAAACCATCATTTTTAAAGATGAGAAAACTGAAGTCCAAGTTTACTTAGAGTAATAAAGATAGTAAGTAGGAATAAGGATTTGAACCTAGATCCTCCATTTTCCAGATCTAATGAATGATGTGTCTACCTTCATGAGGTGAATTCAGAATGATTGAATAAGAATGACCAAATTCAAAGCATTGTCAATAATGAAACACTTGTTCTAGAGGAAGGTTTCTATGGGAGTATCCCAAATATCTGTTGTTGGTTCAAGTCTGTTCTGCATTTTTCATTAATGATTTGGATGAAGGCATATGTGGGAAACTCATCAAATCTGCATATGACATGAACCTGGGAGGGAAAGTGAGACACATTGTATAGCAGAATTAAGATCCAAAAAGAGCAGAACAATGTACCAAATATAGTCGGGTAGATTATTTTTAGACCAGACCTGTGATTTCAGCAGTATAGGGAGCTCCTGGTGGAGAACTTCATCTTTCAGCGCATCGTCACCTTCTCTACAACTTATAGTCTTAGAGAATGTTTGAGGCACTGATTGACTTGCCCAGGGCCACACGGCCAGTATGTAAGAGGCAGGACTTGAGCCCAGGTCTTCCTGATCCCAAAACCATGACTCCCTGATTGCAAGACTGTACCACACTGTTTCTAAAATTTAGTAGGGAGACATATATTAATTTGTGCATGTGAGTTCAAAGATTCAACTGCACAAGTACTGGAGAGGAAGAATATTTGTATGAAATGATTCATATGAAAAAGATGTTGCTGTTTTACTGTATTGTAAAGTAAATCTGAGTAGCCGGATGACAACCAGATAATTAAATGTGAAATCAAGCAGAATTATTCAGAATCCATAATAACAGAGCTAGTCTTGTATTTTATTTTGCTCAAACCTGGAGTATTGTATTTGTTCTTGGGGCCACATTTTAGGAAATAACACTGATAAACTTGAGGTTAAACTTGAGTGATAACCAGAGAAAAATAACAGGATGGTTAAAGGTTTGATAGCCTAGTATCCTCTATAGCTTGATTAAAGAAATTTAAAAAAGTTTGGTCTGCAGAAGAAAAGACTTGGAAACAAGAAAACAGTGTATTAAAGATGTTTCGGATATTAGAGAGGCTGACATGTGGAAGACTTACTTTGCTTGGCCCCAGCTGGCATAACTAAAATAACAGGTAGAAAGTGCAGAGAGAGATTTAAGTCAGATATAAGGAATATCTTCCTAAAATACAGAGCAGAGGTGTCTTATATGGTTACTGCATTGATGTCAACACTCCAGGTCCCCCAACTCTGTTCCCCCAAACCAGATTAAAGTGTATTTAGGCAATACTAAACAAGATAAATCAAAATATGGTACAGCGCAGATAAATGTTTTTAAGTGTGATTTTTCTAACCCAATATTCATCACATGGATTCTTGTATGCCTTATATATCATCTGGTTGCTAAGTAAGTTTGACAGAACTAATTTAGAGCATGACAAAAGAACAGACTGCTTCTGTAGGTGGTGAGTTTCTTCTGACTCTTATAGGTCTTCAGGCAGAGGCAGGATTCTACTTAGGGGTGGTGTTATGGAAAATTTTCCTACTCAACAATGACTTGGACAAAATGACTTCTAAGGGCACTTTAAAATTCTTTCATACTCTAATCATTATTAATAGTGCTCTAATATTTGTAGAATGTATACATACACAGTCATAACCCTAAAAAAGATTTACCTGACAAATCTTGCATCATTTCATTACCTTGCATTCTTCATTTGACTGAAAATTTCCATTATGAGAGTTTTGATTTTCTCAAAAGACTTTAATTCTGCTGAAGATTGCTGTTCTAAAATAACTGATTTATATTGGTTCAGTGTCACCTGCGCTTCAGCGGGAGAGCACGACTTTAAAATCGAGGAGATAGCAGAAATGAGCAGAAAGCAGAAATGGACAGTGACCATAGATTCTTACATTGGGAACAGGGAAGATCAAGACACAAATTCAAAAGAGAACAACATTGTCAATATGCCCACATCTGAAACCTCAAAGGGGTATATAAACTGGTCTCAAACCCAAAAAGCATTCTTGGAAGAGTGCAAGAAGGATTTTAAAAGTCTAATAAGAGAAGTAGAAGAAAAATTGGGAAAAGAAATGAGAGGTATGCAAGAGAGAGTCAATAACTTGGAAAAAGAAGGACAACAATTGACTGTAGAAAACAAGTCCTTAAAAAATACAGTTGGCCAAATGGGGGGAAAAAAGTACACTGAAGAAATCAGCTCCTTAAAAAGTAGAACTGACCAAATGGAAAAAGAGGCACAAAAACTCACTGAAGAGAAGAATGCCTTAAAAAGTAAAATGGGCTAAATGGAAAAGGAAGTACAAAATCTAATAAAAGGAAACAATTTGTTAAAAATTAGAATTGGGCAAGTGGAAGCTAATGACTCTGAGATACCAAGAATCAAACAGAAACAAAAGAATGAAAAAAATAGAAGAAAACATAAAATACCTCATTGGTAAAACAGCTGACCTGGAAAATAGATTCAGGAGAGACAATTTAAAAATTATTGATCTACCTGAAAACTATGATGAAAAAAAGAGCTTGTGTTGGTGGAGTTGTGAGCTGATCCAACCATTCTGGAGAGCAATCTGGAACTATGCCCAAAGGGCTATAAAATTGTTCAGACCCTTTGACACAGCAATACCACTTCCAGGTCTGTATCCCAAAGAGATCATAAAAACGGGAAAAGGACCCACATGTACAAAAATATTTATAGCAGCTCTTTTTGTGTTGGCCAAGAATTGGGAATTGAGGGGATGCCCATCAATTGGTGAATGGCTGAACAAAGTGTGGTATACGAATGTAATGGAATACTATTGTGTTATAAGAAATGATGAGCAGGTGGACTTCAGAAAAACTTGGAAAGACTTGTATGAACTGATGCTGAGTGAAATGAGTAGAACCAGGAGAACATAGTACACAATAACAGCCACATTGTATGATGACTGACTTTGATAGACTTAACTCTTCACAGCAGTGCAATGATCTAAGACAACTCCAAAAGACTCACGATGGAAAATGCTATCCACATCCAGAGAAAGAACTATAGAATCTGAATGCAAATTCAGCATACTATTTGCTTTCCCTTTCTTTTGTTGTTTTATTTCTTCTTTCTGGTGGTTCCTCCTGTTAGTTCTGATTCTTCTGTACATGATGATTAACATGAAAATATGCTTAATATGAATGTATAAGTGTAACCTATATCAAAATGCATGCCATCTTGGGGAGGGGGAAGGAAAAGGAAGGGGAAAAAATTTAAAATTCAAAATCTTATAGAAGCGAATGTTGAAAACTAAAGATAAATTTATTAATATTAAAAAAAAGAGCCTTGATAGCATCTTTTAGGCAATCATAAAATCAACCAGCTCATCATTTCTTGTAGCATAGTAGTATTCCATCACAATCATATACTACAACTTTTTTAGCTATTCCCCAGTTGACAGGCATTCCCTCAATTTCCTGTTTTTTCTCACCACAAAGAGAGCTGCTATAAATATCGTAGAACACGTAAATTCTTTTCCTTTGTCCCTAATCACCTGGGGAAACAGACCTAATAGTGGTATTGCTAGGTTAAAGGGTACACACAGTTTTATAACTCTTTGGGCATAATTCCCAATTGCTCTCCCAAATGATTGGATCAGTTCACAATTCTACCAACAGTGAATTAATGTCCCAGTTTTTTTCATCACTTCCAACATTTGTCATTTTCCCCTTCTATCATTTTAGCCAATCTGATAGGTGTGAAATGATATTTCAAAGTTCTTTTAATTTGTATTTCTCTAATTGCTAGTGATTTAGGACATTTTTTCTTAAAACTATATGTAGTTTTGGTTTCTTTATTAAAAAAAAATCTGCATGTTTGGGGGCAGCTGGGTGGTGCAGTGGATAGAGCATAGGCCCTGGAGTCAGGAGGGCCTATTTGTTCAAATTCAAAGTTCAAATTTGGCCTCAGATACTTGATACTTACTAGCTGTGTGACCCTGGGCAAGTCACTTAGCCCCATTGTCTAGGGAGAAAAAATAAAAAAAAAGACCTTCCTATTCATATCCTTTGACGATTTATCAGTTGGTGAATGACTTACAAACTTAACAAAGTTCTTTATGTATTTGGGATATGACACCTTTCTCTGAGAAACTCTATAAAAATTCCCCCCAATTTTCTACTTTCTTTCTAATCTTGGCTCTATTATACAAAACCTTTAAAATTTAATCAAAATTAGCCATTTTATACCTCACAATACTCTCTATCTCTTGTTTATTCATAAACTCTTCTCCCATCCGTGAGTCAGATAGGTAATATGTTCTGTGTTCTTCTAATTTTCTTATGATGTCTCCCTTTATATCTTAATTCATTTATCCATTTTGACCTTATCGTGGTAAATGATATAATATATTGGTCTATGCTCAATTTTTGCCAGACTGCTTTCTAGCTTTTCTAACAATTTTTACCAATAAACTCTTGTCCTAAAACTTTACATCTTTATATTTGTCAAACACAAGGCTGCTATAACCATTGGCTACTCTGTGTGGTATGTCAACTCTGTTGTACTGATCTACCTTTCTATTTCTTAGCTGGTACCAAATAGTTTTGATAATTACTGCTTTATAGGATAGTTTAAGATCTGGTACTGCCAAACCTCCTTCTTTTACTTTTTTTTTTCCCTGTTAACTCCTTTGATATTGTTGACCTTTGGTTCTTCCAAATGAATTTTTAAATTAGTTTGTCTAGCTCACTAAGACAATTTTTTGGAATTATTAGTAAAATAATTTAATTGGAATGCCTTGAATAAATAGATTACTTTAGGTAAAATTTTTCTGCCCACTCATGAACAATTAGTATTTCTCCATTTCTTTAAATCTGATGTTATTGACATAAAAAGCATTTTATAATTATGTTCATATAGTTCCTGGGTTTGTTTTGGTAGTTATATTCCCAGGCATTTTATATTGTCTACAATTATTTTAAATGGGGTATCTCTTACTATCTTCTCTTGCAGGATTTTGTTGGTGATATATAGAAATGCTGATGATTTACGTGGATTTATTTTGTATGCTGCTACTTTCCTAAACTTGTTTCCACTAACTTTTTACTTTAATCTTTAGGTTCCAAGTATATGACCATGTTGTCTGCAAAAAGAGATAGTTTTATTACCTCACTGGCTATTCTGATTCCTTCAATTCCTTTTTTCTTTTATTTATGTTGCTAGCATTTCTGATGCAATATTGAATAATATTAGTGACAGTGGGCATCCTTGTTTCACTCCTGATCTTATTAGGAATGTGTCTAGCTTATCCCCATTACAAATGATGCTTGGCTGATGGTTTTAGGTAGATGCTTCTTATCATCTTACAGAAAAATCCTCTCATACCTAGGCTTTCAATTGTTTTTAATAGGAATGAGTATTATATATTGCCAAATTTTTTTTCTGTATCTGTCGATATAATCATATGATTTTTATTATTACTATAATCAATTATGTTACTAGCTTTACTTATGTTAACATCCATGCATCCCTGGTATGAATCCCACTTGGTCACAATGTATAATCTTTGTAAAATATTGTTATAGTCTCCTAATTAGTATTTTATTTAGAATCTTGGCATCCATATTCATTAATGAAAGTGGTCTATTATTTTCTTTCTCTATTTTTACTCTTCCTAATTTAGATATCAGTATCATATTTGTTCCATAAAAGGAGTTTGGTAGCCTTCCTTCTTTGCCTGCAATTCCAAATAATTTATTTAATGTTGGAATTAGTTGATCTTAAAATGTTTGGTAGAATTCACTTGTAAATCCCTCACGTCCTAGTGCTTTTTTTTCCTAGAAAGCTCTTTTATGACCTGGTCAGTTTTTTAAATAGGTTTATTTAGATATTCTTTTTCCTCTCCTGTTAATCTAGGCAGTTTATGTTTTTGTAAATAGTCTTCCATTTCATTTAAATTGTTAAATTGATTGGCATATAATTGGGCAGAATAATTTGATTTCACTTTCATTAGTGGTATATTCACTTTTTTCATTTTTAATAGTAGTGACTTGGTTTTCTTCTCTAATCATATTCACCAGTGGTTTATCTATTTTATTGGTTGTTTTTCCCCATAAAACCAACTCCTAGTTTTATTTATTAATTCAATGGTTTTCTTACACTCAACTTTACTAATCTTTAAGTTAATCTTTAATTTTTAAGATTTCAAATTTGATGTTTAATTGGGGATTTTTATTTGTCCCTTATCTAGTTTTTTAATTGTATACCTAATTCATTGGTATGTTCTTTCTTTCTTTTATTGATACAAGAAGTTAAACATAAAATTTTTCTTCTCATTACTGCTTTTGCTGTATTCCATTCCATAGGTTATCTCCAGTTATCTCCTTATTGTTATTCTCTTTAATAAAATTATTGTTTCTATGATTTGTTCTTTAACCCACTCATTCTTTATGATTAGGTTGTTTAGTCTATAGTTAGGTTTTTTGTTTGTTTGTTTGTTTTTTGCTTTTTGGTGAGGCAGTTGGGATTAAGTGACTTTGCCCAGGGTCACACAGCTAGTAAGTATCAAGGTCCACCTGACTCCAAGGCTGGAGCTCTATCCACTACACTACCTAGCTGACCCTATAGTTAGTTTTTAATCTGTGTTTCCATGGTCCCTTATTGAATATAATTTTTATTGCGTTGTGAGCTGAAAAGGATGCATTTAATATTTCTGTTTTTCTATATTTTATTATGAAGTTTTTATGCCCTAATATATGGTCAGGTTTTGTAAAGGTATGATGTACCACTGAGGAAGAAGGATACTCTTTTCTGTTCCCATTCAAGTCTCTACAGATATGTATCATATCTAGTTTATCTAAGATTCTGTTCACCACCTTAACTTCTTTCTTATGTATTTTTTGGTTATATTTAATTCTGAGAGGGGAATATTAAAGTACCCCACTATTGTATTACTACTGTCTGTTTCCACCTGTAATTCATTAAACTTTATTTTTATATTTAGTGCTATAGTATTTGGTGCATATAATTTTAGTATTGATATTGCTTCATTGTCATAATTATATCATAATGTAGTTTACATGTTTCTCTCTTTTAATTAAATCTATTTTAGCTTTAACTTTGCTACCCTTGCTTTTTTTGTATCAGCTGAACAATAATAAATTCTACTCCAGGCCATTATTTTTACTCAGTGTATATCTATCTTATTTTTAAATGTGTTTCTTGTAAGCAACATATTGTCCAATTCTTATTTTTAATCTGTTCTGCTGTCTGTTTCCATTTTGTGGGTGAATTCATCCAATTCAGAGTTATAATTACTAGTTGAATATTTCCGTCCTTTCTATTTTTCCTATTTCCTATTTTTCTATTATTCCTCCTCATCCTCTCTTTTTTACCCAATCCCTTCTCACAAGTCTGGTTTACTTCTAACCACTACCTCTTTAATCCACACACTTTTAAAGAATTTTTCCTTTATACTCTCCCCTTACCCTCTTATTCCTTTACCTACCCACCTCTAAGAATCCCCCTCTTCTTCTCTCTCCCCACCATCCTACTTCTTGATCTACATACTCTTCTTCCCTCTCTTATCCTGTCCCCTCACCCTTGTATTTCTTTATAAATTTAGAAGACTTTTATACACTTTTAGATGTATATGTTGTTCCCTCTCTAACTCAATTCTCTAAGCAGCCCTGCACCCTCACCTTCTTCCACTGTAACAGTTCTTCCATTCATGTTTCCTTTGTATGAAATAATTGCTCCATTTTGCCTCTTCCTTCACGGCTTTGTTTTTTTTTTTTTAATCATCCCATCATACTCCAAGTCTTCTATCTTATGTATGTTCTTTTAAACTACCCAAGTAATGATAACATTCTTAAGGGTACAGACAACATTTTTCTATATAAGAAGTAAATAGTTTGATCTTACTGAGTCCCTTATAATTGGTCTTTAATGCTTACCTTGTGTTTCTCCTGGATCTTATATGTCAGATTTTCTAGTGAGTTCTGGTCTTTTTGTCACAAATACCTGAAATTATTTTGATTCACTAAATGTCCTTTTTTCCCCCCTCCCCATTCAGGATTTTTCTGGATATAATAACTGGATAAGTTATTGTTTTGCAAACTCAGCTGCTTTGCTCTTTGAAATATAATGTTCCAAGCCCTTCAGTCTTTTACTGTAGAAGCTGCTAGATCTTGTGTTATCCTGACTGTAACTCCATAGTACTTAAATTTTTTGTTTTATTTTTTATTTTTTTGCTCGTAATATATATGTATTTGGCTAGGCAGTGGGGTTAAGTGGCTTGCCCAGGGTCACACAGCTAGTAAATGTTATATGTCTGAGGCTAGATTGGAACTCAGGTCCTCCTGACTCCAGGGCCAGTGCTCTATCCACTGTGCCACCTAGCTGCACCTGCTTGTAATATTTTCTCCTTGACCTTGGAGTTTCAAAACTTGGTTATGATATTCTTGTGAGTTGTCATCTTGGGATCTCTTTCAGGTGGTGATCTTCTTCACCCCCCCCCACACACCCCATCACCCCACCCCATCTCCAGTCCCTCTCTAATCTTCTATCTCTCCCTGTATGTTGGTGCCTTCCTTTTTTGTCTATAAGCATATCCATACTTTTCCTGTCCTTAAAAATCTCTTGCTAGGACTTTTTCCATCATCATCCTGTATCTCTCCTCTCCCTCTCACCTAAATTACATCTAGAGTAAGCCATCTGTACTAGGTACTTATACTTCCATCTCACTGTCTTGTTAATACTCTGAAGTCTGGCTTGAACCTCATATTAAACAGAAACTTTTCTAAGTTACCAATGATCTCTTAATTGCTAGATCCAAATGGCCTTTTCCACTGTTAATCACATTCTCCTAGATCCTTCCCCCCTCTAGGATTTCGTGACATTACTCTACATTAGCTCTCCTACCTGTCTGTTCCATCTCAGGAATCTTTATCCAAATTGTGCCCGCTAACTATGAGTGACCCCTAGGGACCTGTTCTGTGCTTCTTTTTTTCCCGCTATATGAGAAGTTTTTACTATGGATAGATTTAAGGGAATACATGTCCAAAACTGAATAATATTTTTGATACAGCTAGTTAGTACAATGTAGAAAGCACTGGATTCAGGAAGACCTGAGTTCAAATCCAGCCTCAAATCCAGATACTGGCTCTAGGACTCAACTGTAAAATAGGAATAATAACAGCACTACCTCACAGGTTGTGATCAAATGAAATCATATTTTTAAAGTGCTCAGCAGAGTGTGTGGTACATAATAGGTACCATATAAATGGTTATTGGGCAGCTAGGTGGTACAGTGAATACAGCATCAGGCCTGGATTCAGGAAGACCTGAGTTCAAATCTGGCCTCAGACACTTACTAGCTGGCAAGTCACTTAACCCTGTTTGCCTCAGTTTCCTCATCTGTAAAATGAGCTAGAGAAGGAAATGGTGAACCACTCTAGTATTTTTGTCAAGAAAACCCCAAATAGGGTCACGAAGAGTTGGACATGACTGAAAAACAACTAAATAAAAAATGTTTATTCCCTCTCTTTTTTCTGAACTTCCCTGTTACTATGAAAGGTAATACCATCCTTTCAGCCTTGCAACCTAGGTGTAACACTTCCTTCTCACCTCTACCCCCCAACCCCATATCCAGTCTGTTGCCAACGCCTATAGAATTCACCTTGGTAACGTCTCTCAAATATACCTTCGTTTCTTCTCAGATATTGCCACCATTCTGGTACAGGACCCTCATAAGATTATGCTTGGACTATTATAGTAGCCTGCTACTGGGTCAGCCTTCCTCAAGTCTCTCCTTACTCCAGTTCATTCTCCATTCAGCCACCAAAGTGATTTTCCTAAAGTACAAGATGGGCCATCCTCTCTTTGACCCCTGTTCCGCCCCCTAACCTAATAAACTCCATTGGATCCCTATTGCTTCCAGGATAAAATACAAAAATCCTGTTATGTGTTCAAAGCCCTTTATTCCCAGTCACCCCCACCTCACCAAATCATACCTTTCTAGTGTTCTTGCATATGACTTTTCCACCCACCCCCATCTCCACTCACTCTAAGATCCTGCAGCACAGGCCCTCCTGGCTGTTCCTTGAACAAAATACTCCATCTCTTTCCTATGGATGTTTTCTTAGGCCGTCTCCCATACCTAGAATACTGTCCTTCCTCATCTCTGCCTACTGATTTCTCTGACTTCAAGTCCCGACCAAAATCCAGAACATCTTTCCCAATCCCTCTTAATTTTAATGCTTCTCCCTTTTTAATTATTTCCTATTTTTCCTCTAGATAGGTTGTTTGAACAAAGTTGTTGAATGCCTTCCCCATTAGATTGAGGGCTCTTTGAAAACAGGAACTGTCTTTTGCCTCTTTTTGTACTGTAACATAGTAGGTACTTAATGTGGTTGTGCAGCTTGCCCTTCATTCTTGAAGAGGAACATAACATCAGGAAGATGATGCCATGACTTTTAAGTGAATTGGATTTATGTGAAGGAGGGCATTGAAAATCACTAGCCTCACTTTCTCCTCCAAAACCATCTGGGTCTAGTGGCCAGATATTGATCAGGACAACTGGAGATGGCCCCAAGTACTTAATAAATATTTATTGACTGAGAGGAGGGGAGGATGGGAAGAGGCACCTAAGCAGTTTTTGTGCCTCAGGCCTTATAAGGGCTTGAAGCTAGCTAGCGTAGTGTCTGGCATTTGGTTGGAGTTTTGTAAGGGAGACAGAGCTCACTTCTGTTTCTTAAATGGGCAAGGATGAAGAGACAGAAAAGAGGCCAAAGCCAGTGCCAGAGTTGGGCCACCAGGGCAAGACAGGGAATGAGGCAAGAAGTCAGACTTGATGATGCCAACTTTATTTTCTAACTACACATTCCAGATCAGGGTTACACAATAAGGCATAGAGGGAGACCAGGGCCAAGACCTCCCATTCACAACTGTAGCAAGGCTATAGCAGTGGCATTGAGGCTATAGTGGGGACTAGATCAGAGCTTAGCTACCCCATTCAGAAGTTCAGGAAGGTAATAGAGACTGGTCCTGGTGAAAAGCCCTAACCCAGAAACTGAGGCTGAAGATACCAGTAAACAGAAAGAAATTCTTAACACAGTTCTTTGGATTAAGATAAATCCAAGTATATCCGGAGGAACAGAATAACCCCTCAACTTGAATATAATGGAAAAGAAAGCTGGATTTGGCATTGGAGGACCTGAGTTCAAATCTCAGCTCTGAAACTTGCTACCAGCATTATTTTGGGCAAGTCACTTAATCTCACTGGGCCTCAGTGTTCTCTGTGAAATAAAAGCAGTTGGATTACTCTTTCCAGTTAAGCCAGTCTTTCTGTCAGTCTCTCATGTTTATATATATATATATATATATATATATATATATATATATATATATATATATATATATATATATATATATATATATATATATATATACATATGTATATATATGTATATATATGTATATGTATGTATATGTATGTATATGTATATATATGTATATATATGTATATATATGTATATATATGTATATATATGTATATATATATATATACACACACACATATACATATTAATTTTTAAAAAATAAAGCATGTACTTATGCTTTATTTTTAATTACTTTTTATTATCAACTTCACATTCCACCTGCATTTCAAACAGCATAATTCCAATCTTAAGTTTTTTCTAATCTTGTTCTTCCTTCTTATTTAACTATTTCTACCTTGATGTCTTTGATTTTCTTCTTCCTTTTTGCGTATTAGCTACTAACCACTGCTGATTCCAGCTCTATAAATCTCTCTTATTCATCTTCTCTATTCATCTTCCTTTCTTCTTTCCTATATTCATCCATCTATACACACATACATATATATGCCTTATAATTATCTATAAATGTTGTATGTTCCTCCCAGATCATTAATTCCTTGAGCGCAGAGTCCATGTTTTACCTAAATTTTTTGTCTTTCCTAAAATTTAACATGGTGATTTACACAGAGTAGACACTTTAAAAAGGTTTGTTGAATTAATTATGTTTTGACTATCATTAAATACTATTTTATAATTTCCTTCAGTTTCTGAATATTTTGAATCATATGATATTTTTAGATAACTTTCATTTTTGTCCTCCCAAAAGTAGCAGTTATCTTTCAGTGAGGAAATTATGTAAGTAGAAATGTGTTGCTTAATGGTAATATTACTCTTAAAAGTCTTATGTGGCACCATGCTAAAAGTTTTAAGAGTTACTAGATTTGATTAAGCAGTTAGGAGGAAAGACATCATGTTTCCAAGCATCCTTGTAGTTGTAATCCTATTGAATTATTGAAAGATTTTGACTGTATATTGATATGTTTTTATGATTTACTGGGCTCTTTCATTTAATGATACTACCAAATAGGAGAAATTGCTCTTTTATATCATTTCTTATTTTATTATAATTCTTTAAATAATCAGTGCCATACAAGGATTTTTCCTGGTCAGTTTTAAAGATATTTTCCTTTTAAATAAAATTGCATAATTGGCATTCTCTTTTTATTCTTCCCTGAAAGCATCATTAATTTATGTATATGTTTGATTCTCTATTCATGCTAATTTTCTAGACATTTTTCCCAAGAATTTACTGAAGTACACATTAAGAGAGGGAAACAAGATTATTGGTAGCTTAATATTCAGTTTGTGTGATATTAAGCTCAAGTATTTGCTCTTGTTAAGAGAGGAAGTGTTGCATACACAACTTAACTCAAAAAACTTGAATCTTGGCACAGAGATTTAAGTTATTCATGACATTTAGTTCACAATGTACTAGTCATGTTTCATTTTAAAGGGTGAAAATGATAAGTGATAGAAAGCTCTGTAGTTCAGTTATGTAGATATTTTTGTGAGATGCACATCAGAAAGAGGGCTGCACCTAGGCAAACAAAAAGATCTCAGATATAAGGTGTTGTAGTATACTGAACAGAATGCTAAACTTGGACTTAGGAAGAATGTATGTTCTAATCCTACCTCTGACACTTGCTGTATAACCATGGGTAAGTCATTAAATGTTGCTGAGTGTTTTTATAACTGCAAAATGAGAATAATGTTACCTGTAGTAAGTACTTAGCAGGGTTGTTGTGGTCAGGCTCAAATGAGCATGTATGACATTCTTTGCAAATGTTAAAACACTATATAAATGGCAGTAATTATTAAATATCACTATTAGAAATCTTTACTCTGTAGCAAATAGAAACTCTCAGGAATCTAACAAATATAATTTCTAACATGGTATGATTTGGCAGGGGTGCAGGGAGATGTGAGATTTTGTTTTCTTTTGTTTAATTGCATTCCCTTACAATCGTGCAGTTGAACAGATGATTATTAAGAACCTGCTCTGTGCTAGACCCTTGGGACACAAAAGACAAAAAATGGTTCTTGATTTCAAGAGCTTATATTCTACTGGGGTGATACATGTAACTCAGGTAAATAAATTTATTATGTACCTAATTGTGCTTGGTTCTGTTAGGTGGTATGAAAAAATAATAACAATGGACAAGTAGTGTTTTAAAGTTTGCAAAATGTTTTATGTATATTACCTCATTTCTGATACTGTATAAGGAAGAAAATCATAGACACAGTCCTAGCTCTTTGGTACTTAAATACAGGCTATAGAGAAAGTAGAATAACATCACATTGATATGACTTTTGGGGAATGAAGGCTGTTGCTAAGATAAAAATGAGGAGGACTTTTCTACACCTAGCAATATGAGCAGAAAACTAGATTAATTCTAAGAGTCTATTAAAAATTTGCTTTACAAATACAAAGGAAGAAAGGGTAAAGTAAATCTTACAGAATTTTCTAAAATCTCTAGTTAGTGGATGAAAACTTTTGATGTCAGTGTATCTTAAGATATTTTTGAATGGCTTGATTTTTGAATAACTTGATCATAAGCTTGTGGTAAAACCACTTCTTATTTTTGTTTTCTAGGTTGGCAAATAAACGAGACAAAGTAGGGTCTTTATCAGAAGCAGAAATAATTCACCGTTTATCTCTAGAAAAACTTGTCAATGAGCAAAAATGTCGCTGTGAGATAGTAAGTTTCTCCATCCCTCATTCTATCTTTGCTAATTATTTTATAAATAACTTTATTTTTATGAAAAATGCTAGTCTTTTCAGATAAAAGTCATTATATAAGCACTATAATTTGACAGATGTTTTCTCTGACTCTATACTTCTTGGTGTTGATAAATGCTATAACATTTATTTTCAGTTAAATTAACTTTTGCAAATGGTCACATCAGTACTATAACATTTTTCAAAAAATTTTTAGTTCTTCACTAGTGTAGAACCTGTAATCATATCATATGAAGTATGCTATACATTACACTGACTTTCATATAGGCAGGAAAAAAAAATTTTAAATATAGTTGCAGAGCAGTTACCAATGTATTCTAGTAAAAAAGTTTCCTTTCATCAAGGTCTTTATATCAGTGAAATCACAGTTCTAGTGAAAAAATGTTGATTAAAAATAGACTACATATATATATGTATATATATATAAATTTATAGTGTTGAAAATCGTGTGAAGAGGATCCAGTAATTAAGCGTGGTATTACAAAATGAATTGAGGCTTTAAGGCAGTTTTCACAGTCAGTGTGTAAGTTCCACTCTTGCCTCGAGATATCCCAAATATTGTCTATAACACCTGACTGATAGACCAGGCTAAGGGAGGGTGCCAGTGGCAGAGTGTGTGTGTGTGTGTGTGTGTGTGTGTGTGTGTGTGTGTGTGTGTGTGTGTGCGCGCGCGTGCGCACACGCGCTAATACAGAAAGGCTGCTTCTGAACTTTTGTTCTAGTGATGGCAAACACTAAAATTCTGATTTAATAGAATAATAGTAAAAATGCCTCAACTGTTTTTAGTTGAAAGCAGAACATTGGAACATGGATCTTTCATCCAGTTTTAGGAATGTACAAATGTCTTTATTCAAAAAATATAGAATAAATTATCTGTATCATGAATAATGACAGCAGTAAACCATTACATATTTTGTCAACTGAAACCAGTAACTGATGGTTATAGTGATTTTCATGAACATCAGCCTATATTTCCATCCTCTCTCCAACTGACTTCTCTGAAGTTAGCAGAGTCTTGCTTGCATCACAGATCATATTGATAGAGCATTATTCTAGGAAATTACAACATGCTGCCTCCCATGCCTCCATCCATGCCATTCATCCCTCCCGTGCCAGGTTCTTTCTCTTCTTTAGGAATTTCAGTGACAACAAGTTCTGCTGTAGTTAACAGAGAAGCTACACCAGCAGCATCCAGCAAAGCAGTTCTTACAACATTAGTTGGGTCAATTATTCCTTTTTCAACCATATTCACAAAATCTCCAAGCATGGCATCATAACCTATCTCTGAGGAGATTTATAACATTCTCTCACCTATCAATGAGCCTTCAACACCCCAGATTCTTAGCAATGGTCATTGCAGGGATTTTCAGTGTCTTCTTAATAATTTCTATTCCAATTTCTTGATCTTCATTAGCTGAAGTTAATGTTTCTAAGGCAGGAATGCATCGAAGCAATGCACAGCCACCTCCCAGAACTATGCCTTCAACAGTAGCATATGTAGCATTAAGCGCATCAGTAACTTGGTCTTTATTTTCATTTGCTTCTAATCATTTGTTCCACCAACTTTTATTACAGCTATTCCATCAGAAAGTTTGGCCAAACATTCATTTAACTTTTCTTTTCCATAGTCACTAGTAGTAATCTTTAATTGTTCAATGATTTCTTGAACATGTTTTTCAGCTTGGGAATTTTCACCCTTTCCTTTCAAAAGCATGACATCAACTTTTTTCACAATTACCTCTCCAACTTTTCCAAAGTCCTGAGATTGAATATCCTCAAGATTCAGAGCCAGTCCCAAATCTCCAAACACTGTACCATCAATAGCAATAGTCATATCCTTAAGGTGATTCTTCCTGTTGTCACCAAATCCTGGAGCTTTTACTGCAACAACTTGCAGCCCAGCTTTTAGCCTGTTCAAAACCAGTGTACTTAGTGCTTCTCCATTGACATCTTCAGCAATTATGACTATAAGGCTTATGGTAGGCATTTGCAATTTCAAGTGCAGGTACAATATATTGGACACAAGAGATATGTTTGGTTTTTTTTTTACTTAAGAGAACATAGGCATCCTGGAATTTGCATTTCTGACCTTTAGCTGTATTAATAAAATATGGAGAGATATAGCCTCTGTCAAACTTCATGCCTTCAGTAATTTCCAATTCGTCATCCAATGTTTTTCCATCCTTTAGTGTGATGACACCTTTTTGTCCTACCTTTTTCATTGCATCAGATATTATGTTGCCAATTTCTCAGTCTCCATTTGCAGAAACTGTAGCAACCTGAGCAATTTCTTGAGGAATTGTGACAGGTTTAGACTGCTTCTTAAGCTCAGTAATGACAGCATCAACAGCCAACATCACACTTCTCCTGATCTCCACTGGATTTGCTCCTTTGCTAATCATCTCAAAGCCTTCTTTAGCAACAGGTCGTGCAAAGACTGTGGCAGTGGTAGTGCCATTCCCAGCCTCTTCATTTGTGTTATTGGCAACATCCTGAACTAGCCTGGCACCAATGTTTTTATATTTTTCATTCCAGTCAATTGCTTTTGCCACAGTCACACTATCTTTTGTTACCTTGGGACTTCCCCAACTCCGTTCAACGATCACAGTTCTTCCATTTGGCCCCATCGTAATGGCAACAGCATCAGCTAAAAGATCTACACTTTGAAGCATGAAGACTTGGTCATCTGCTCCAAATCTGAGTCTTTAGCGTAAGCATGTATCAGGTGGGGGGCCAGTTCCCTAGACACTGGCCTTATCTGACAACCGGAGCATTTCTGCAGGGGCAGGTGGACAAACACCTGGTGCAAATTAGCAGCAACAAGTAGAACTTCCTGTATTTCAGTTGGTTTATGTGCAAATAGATTAATGATGATGATAATATTAATAATAGCTGACATATACATTATGCTTTAAAGTTTGTAAAGTATATTACTTACATTTGATTAACCTGGTATAGTAGATAAAGTGCTGGACTCAGAATCAGGAAAACCTGGATTTGAATCCTGCCTCAGACACTTCCTAGCTGTGCTATTATGAACAAAGCACTTAACCTTTCTGGCCCTCAGTTTTCTCATCTTCAAATTAGCAGTTTGGACTAAATTTGTGATCCTGTAAACAGTGCATTTTGTAAGTTAAATGAAACGATAAATTCTTTTTTTATTTTATCTTGTGTAGTTATTTTTGAGACAGTTATCTTAATATGTATAAATACCTTATATTTTGTGTTTAGGTAATGTTCATTAAACAGTTGTTTACCATGTTTTTAGAAATCCTGTTCAGCAGTCTGGGGCTCTGGGAAGAATTTTGACAAGGCCATAAGAACAGGTCTTTATTGGTTGCTGTGTGCCATTGCAAACGACTTTGATGCCTTAAATGACCGAGTTGAAAAAGACTCAGTTACTCAACACATTCTTGAGAAAGTAGAGAGACATGAACGAATTGAGCGAGTGAGAAAACTACGAAGAGAAAGGTACTAATTAAAGGACTCAGCCAAATGCATCTCATGTCAAAAACACCAAAATTGTGGGAGTAATTTATATTTGTTGTTTTTATCCATTCAGTTTCCTCTTTCTGTATGAAGGAAGCTACTGGGTAGGAATTTTTATTTCTGTGGATCTTTTGCACCAGCAAGTTTGGATGACATATTTGTAATACTCCTTGTAATATCATACAACTATCATTATTATACAAATATTATGTTGTAGGCAAATTTACACAAAGAACATCTTTTTTTGCTTATAAGGCTTCATCATCTCTCAGAGTTTTATAATTTTGTCTATCCTCCTTGTCCATTTTGAGACAAAGTGGATTTTCAAAGGAATTGTTAGATCAAAATCTGTTTATTTGCTTTTCTCTTGTGGAAGGGTAAGAAAAATTGTACTCTTCAAAAAAAATATTGCCTGGATGAAACACTTAAGGTTTAAGTTATTAAATGCTGGATTAGAAATTAATTGTGTTTTTTTATTTTTAAATAATGCTCCAACATAAACATAAATTGAAATTTAAAATATGAATAAAAATTCATACACTATTCCTACGCTTAACCTGTGTATCTCTGTCTCTGATGTCAAGGAAGAAAGGAAGAGGTAATTGTCTCCTCCTTACTTGGGACATAATAACCTTTTACGAGAACGTGGAGTATAGGTTGTATGGACATGTAAAGGCATGGTAGAGCTCATGATAGGGTGGGGCTACTAGGTTATTATTCTCCTAGGTATTGGCCAGAAACCAGAAAAAGATGAGTTTTGTCCATAGGGAAACAGATCCATGTTTTTCACAATCTATGCTAATACTGTTCTCTGATGATAATTTTTCCCTTAAGCCACATATAGATTTGATATCTATAGGGAGAAATATTTGTAGAGTGTAGAGTTATTAATTTTCCTTTTCCTAAGAAAGTCAGGCATGAAGTAATGTCTGTATTTGTCTTCAGAGAGAATTAGGTTTCATCATTTTTCTAGCCTTATTGATGATTGATAAATAATATAATCATGAGGATATTAGTTTCCATAGAAACCTTGAATTCTTTTGGCTTTAATCAAGCTATTTTGTGTATTCCATTTTTTAAACCGTGATTAACCTGGTATAGTAGATAAAGTGCTGGACTCAGAATCAGGAAAACCTGGATTTGAATCCTGCCTCAGATACTTCCTAGCTGTGCTATTATGAACGAAGCACTTAACCTTTCTGGCCCTCAGTTTTCTCATCTTCAAATTAGCAGTTTGGACTAAATTTGTGATCCTGTAAACAGTACATTTTGTGAGTATTGTGTTGTTTTTAAAGTACAAAACAATAGTAATACATATAGATTAAACTTGGACAAGTTCTATCAAAAAAAATATACGTGTCGCTGAGATTCTTTGAGTCTCTTCTTTTTCCTGTTGTACACAAAGCAAGTATTTTGATGAGTGATTTTTATGAAAGAAATAATTAGTAATTTTTTTCAAAGTATTTTTATTCTTTCCTTCCCAAGAAACTACAGGCACTTGGTAGGCAAGTTTCCCTGTAACATTCCATTTTTTTCCTTTCCTGCTTCCCCATGCAGACCTAACCATACCTGTGTTCCAAGGCCCCTTCTGGTGAGCAGAGCCTCCATAATTATCTGAGTGATACAGAAACTTTTAATTTCCTAGTATTTAGTCTCATTGATCTAGTTACTCACTTCCAGTGTATTTGGAAAACAAAATACTATTTTTAATGTTATGTTCATAGATATACTTGATTATATTTTTTAAATGACTACTAAATGAATAACTTGAAAAATGAGGTCAAACTAAGATGAAGCATGAAAGGTTACATTAGTCATTTTTTTCATTATATGTATAAGAATTAAAAGTTTCAGCTATAACCCTTAATTTTATTATGTTTTATGATCCAAAGCTAATAAACTTTTAAATGTTCTTTATTGTATCTCTGATTGTTTTATTTCAGGAAATGTTAATTACCTTTCACATATGGTATTATTTGCTATATATCACATAGACAGTGCATATGCCATTGATAGCTAGTTTTCTGAAGTACTGCTTTATTTTATTTACGTGACACATAAAACAAATTTTTAATAGGTCCTTATACTGTTGTTCAGGAATACAACTATTATGCAATCATTTAAAATGTGAGTTCTAGCGATGTTTATTTTTCTACTTGTTTTCTGTCTTTTAAATATGTAAGTAAATTCTATCCATAGTTGTGCATGCTCTCTATTTTTACATATATTTAAGAAAAAGACAGGAAAGTCAGACAAAGAAATAATTATCATCTAGTATATCATACTATATTTGTCAAACATAAGCTGTGTCATAGTGAAGAAGATAAAGATTTGGGGAATAAAAGTTAGTTGTGTCTTCTACACCAGTTATAGTGCTAATGCAGACTTTTTTTTTTAATTTGGAGAAACTGGTGATACCAATACGAATTATTGTCAGTTGGAATAAATAGTAATTTTAAAAAATGCACGATCAGTCAAGTTGCACTGAAGTTTAAAAAAAATATCAGTCCATCAGTAAGCATTTGTTAAAAGCCTGCTGTATGCCAGGTACTGTAGTAGGTCCTGGGACAGAAAGACAAAACCAAAACAATCTCTTGAATTCTCAAGCTTAGCTACAAAGGAAACCTGGGATTCTAAGAGGCAGAGGTGAGGAGGAATGGGGGGACCAGCCTATTCAAGGGTAGGGAAACAAGAGAGAGATAATCTTGTACAAGGCCATCACATGGTTTAGGCTAGAAGAATGTTTGAAGTCCTGAAACATGACCAAAGGTCAGTTACAAATAATTTTATGCCAAATTGTTTGAATTTTTAAAAAATTTTTAAAATTTTTAAAAAGTTGCTTATAAAAGGACTTTTGAGTAAAAGATTTCTTTTTGCTTATTCATCTAACAGAGAACAAAAGGAGAGAGAGCATGCTACAGAGCATCCTGAATTTGATGAAAATTATGATTTTGAAGTGGATTCTGATCCATTTATTATCAGCCCTTTTCGGCCTATCAATGTAGTAATTGCAGAGGTATGTGTGATGACAAATGCAATTTTTGTTTTTAAGCCACAGTCCATAAGAAAGCATTTAGAGGAACATTGAAGGAAAGCCAGAGAAATAGTTACCAAGAGACACCTGACAGGTTTGGTGGATGAATAACCAATATGATTTTCTAGTGTGGTGTAAGTAAAGAGAGAGCTGGTGTCGATGCCAGGAAGACCCAGTTTTGTTTCTGACATATACTGGCTGTGTGACTCTGTGCAAGTCACTTAACTTCTGAGTATCCAGGCAACTCTGAATGATTCTGATTTGCAGAGAAGGTGCTGCCCTGCATTGGCAGAAGTTCCTTCCTCAGAGGGAGGTCTTTATACCAATGAAGTAAATGAAAGGTTCAGAACCTATCCCTTTCCCTGTGAAGGTGGAAAGCATAGTTGTCAGAAAGAGATGAGAATGAACTGAAGCAAAATGGGGGAATGAACATAATGAATGCATTGTTTCTTACATTTCAGAATTGTGTTATTCTTGGTAGGATATTTATTCTTAAGTATTGTGTCTCTTCTTTCCCTGTCTTGCTGGTGTTATCTCATTGTGCTAATACGTAAATGCATTTTAGAATTTATAAATTGTTTTCTGACCATTTTTTGAGTATGTTGTAAAGGGTTCTAAATTACCATAAACACTCATGTGTCAGAATATCCCTTTGTGAATATAATTTTCAGTTGCCTAAAATTTTTACCAAAATTAATTTATATATAGATTGAATTCTTGTGTGTTTGTGTATGTATATGTATGTGTGTATCTGTCTCT
The DNA here is from genome assembly GCF_003287225.1 of Phascolarctos cinereus. Lineage (NCBI taxonomy): Eukaryota > Metazoa > Chordata > Mammalia > Diprotodontia > Phascolarctidae > Phascolarctos > Phascolarctos cinereus. The sequence continues at coordinate 197,297,641 of NW_027556180.1, read as the reverse complement.
CTGTCTATGTCTGTGTGATGACATCTACATGTTAACACATCTCAATAACTCCTTAATCTTGGCAGCTCCTGGGCTTATTTTCTGTTCCCTGGCAGATTGTTCATATAGCTAAGTTGTTTCTGCTTATACATATTGTCTTCTAAAATCCTTCTTATTGCTTCATTATAGTTTCCCATTGGGCAACAAGTAATGATTGATTTCTCCCAGTTGCTCTTGTTGCTGAGATGGGAAGGCAGCTTACAGAAGAAGATACTGGACCTCTTAGTTTTCTTAGCTATCAGAATATTCAGTTCTTCAGATACCAGTTCCAGTTACATTTCCTTTAATGGCATTCCTATTTGCAAGGATGAGTGCAAAAAAATAGTAACATGAGTTATCATGTCTAATTTCTGTTAAATATGTTCATTTTTTGTTCATTTGAAAACATTGCCTAAAAAGAAAAATTGAAGCATTATTCTATGTTTTGACATAGACATTTATTTTGTGTGAGGAGCTTGCAAATGACAGCCTTTGTATACTACAGTAAACGTTTTTATAAGCAATATACCAATAAATTGCTCATACAGAGTATAGAGTACCATGATCCATCCCACAAAGCATGCTACACATCTCATAGTATAAAGAAGAGAAACATTACTGTAGAACATAGTGAACTAAGTTCCGTGTTAAAAATCCAGAACGAATATTGATATGATGAAATCACACATTGTATGTTTATAATAACACTTCTTAGCAGATCAGGCCTGCACAACCTGCAGTTCATGGGCTACAGGTTGTACAGGCTTGTAGTAGATCATACATTAAAAAGAGAAAATATGTGCACCTTATTTTTTAAGTTGTAAAACCTCTAAATTTTCTCTACATACATTGAAGTAGTCTGCGTTTTATTTTTATGATGTGTGACTTTTTCTTCCTAAAACTTTGTTTAAAAAAAAATCTCTATGAAATAGCTAATGTTCTTTCAAAACCGTTGTAATGAAAGTAAAAAATACATACTTCTTAGGATTTTATTTTCACTTTCTTGGGTTATATTGTACCAGTATAGAGTCTGTTTTTTCTCTTATTTCTTGAAATATATAAACATTTTTAAAAGACTCCAATTTTACCTTTTTTCTAAATGATTATTTTTAATTTATTTAATTTATTAAGACTTGGTGCTTTAAACTTTGAAACTGCATAAACGTATTGTGACAGTAAAGATGCTGTGCTTTGTTTTTTGTTAGAATGAAAAAAGAAAGCAGAGAATGGCTAGAAATATGGACAGCATTCTTCTGAATCCTTGCATAGAAGAGGAGCAGTCTGAGACGCAGAGCCAGACCAGCTGCATCAGCCAAAAAAGCAGTGATTGTGCATTCATAAACCCTCCTAAGATGGTGGCATTAACAAAGCCTGTAGAGAAAGAAACTGACACAGGCCAACAGTTCTCTGAATGCTATGACTCAGGTGATAACTCTGATATAAAAAGAGTAACTTACTGTTTATATTATGTCTAAGAACCATAATACCTCTTCACAAATTTGTCTTATGTTTTCGTTTTTTTTTTCCTCCCTAGGCTTTTCCTTCAAACTATTTGGATCTTTGTGTATTACATATATTTTTATAATATATATAATGAGATATACTTTAAAATTTTCCTCTCAGGCAATATTTTCTCCTACTGTTTTTATTAGCCAAATATATCAATATGTGTTATGTTTTTATATTTTATACCTATTTAATTTTTTTCATTTAATTTATAATAGAATTAAATTACACAAAGGTTTATTAATTATCTGCTAAGTACAGAGCACTAGTCTAGGTTCAAGAAAGCTGAAAGTTTTATTAAGATATTTGTCCTGCCATAAAGGAACTTACAGTGTGAGGTAATACAGTGAGATAACTTTAATAGTCAGTTTTGTGTAAGGATCATAGAATTCTTGAATTTCAAAATTGGAAGGCACATCTAGTCAGTCTACTCCAACAGTTAGCGAACAGGAGGAACCAGTTCTACCACATTCTCAAACAAGTGGCTTTCTAGCTTCCACATGAACACCTCTAGTAATAAAGAACACATTATGATGTATTCCTTTTTCAGATGATTCTCATTTGGAAGAAGTTCTTCCTTAATTCCAAAATTCAGTTCTTTATAACCTTTATTCCTTGTTTATAGTTCCTGGAGCCAAGTAATCAGTTCTAATCCTTACGTAGTAGCCTTTCAAATACTTCAAAAGAGAATTTTTAGAGAAATCATTTCTTCTTCAGGTTAAGCATCTATAGTTTTTTAAAATGACTGTAATTGTTGAGTGGAATTTATATTACTACAGAAAATACTCAGTTTAATATTTCCATTCTCACATTTGTCTTCATGAAGATGGGATACAGTGGGTTTTCAGGAATCCTCAAGTAGTCATACTTTTCAGTAAGTGTCACCTCAGACATCAATTTATTTATTTATTTGTTTATTTATTTGTTTTTCATCTTTTTATTGGCATACTCTTTTTTTCCCTCTTAGTAATATTACAACCTGCATTTCAAAAGCATTCTTACAATTAGGCTCACCTGCTGTTATTCAGCAATGCCTAGCTGAAAGTGAATCAGCCATTTCCCCCTCCTGTATGATGCTAAAATGATGGGCTGGGTTTTTTGTTTTCTTTTTTAAATTGGTTGTTGGTTTGTCGAACATTATAAATCAGTTGTTCTGATGTCATGGAGAAACAGTTCCTTTCCTGGTTAATGATGTGGTTCCATGGTATTTAAGAATTTCCATGAAGTTGATAATGCTTAAGGAAATTATCAATACTTCATTAGCTCATACCATTAATCAGGTAGTGGATGTTTGTTAAGCAGCTACTATGTGAAAGGCACTATGCTAGGCGTTGAGGGAGACAAAAACTGAAATGAAACTGTCTGTGCCATCATAGAGTTTACATTATATCATGGGAGAAATACAAGTACATACAAAATAAATACAAAATAATTTGGAAGGGACTGGACAAGTGAGCTGAACAGCTGGAGAGAACAGGGAATGTTTTCATATCAAAGGTGTGGCTTTAGCTGAGCTCTCAAGGAAATTAGGAATTATAAGAGGTGGAGAAAAAGAAAGAGGCCATTCTAATATAAAGGACAGCCTGTACAAAGGCATAGAGATAGGAAAGGGACTATTATGTATGGGAAACAGCAAGAACTAACTAGACTTTAGAGTGTGTGAAGGCAAGTAACATAATAAGGCCCAGATACTTAGATGGGGTCAAGTTGTAAAGGGATTTAAATGGTAAATTTTATCATAGAGGTAATAGGAAACATTTGGAGTTTATTAAATGGGTGACTTTGGCAGCTATATGGAGAATGGATTGTAAAGGGAAAGACAAGTTGGAGACACCTATTGTTTTTGCAATAGTCCAAGCAGAAGGTAGGGCCCAGGTCTTAGGTATGAATAGAGAGAGGGGGACATATAAAAGAGATATTATAGAGGTAGAACTTTAACTATTTGGATGTGTAGGGCAAGGGATAGTAAGGATCAAGGATGACACTGAGGTTGCAAGCCTTTGTGACTAGAAGAGTGGTGGTGGTGCACTTGATAGGAATAGATAAGTGGCTTTTGAAAGATGAGTTCAATTTTGGGCGTGATGAAAGAGAGGTGGCATAGAGTAGAGGTATTAAGCCTGTGGCCTACATTGTGACCATCAAAACTTTTTTTTTCTCTTTCTTTTCTCTTTTCATTTTAAAAATTAATATTAATACATATTTATTGAATAAAACAAGCATTTCCATAACATAGTACAATAAAAAAAGATGATGTGCATGAAACTGCCAATCTGCTACATACAACATACTATTCCTTTCAAATATACAACAAAATTATCTTTTATACATTTATACATCTCTTTTTCCTTTTTTCTAAATCCTCCACCCCTCTCGCCCTTTAGAAGGCTACCATTAGACACAAATAGGTGTATTTGCATATATGCATACGTGTATAAATACATATATATATATAATTATTCTATATATATTTCTATTCTATATATAATGAATTCTTTCTCTGAAAGCAGGTAGCATCTTTCTTCATATGACTTTTATAGTTAATTTGGGTATTTATAATAGTCAAAATTACTTATTCACTCAAAGTCATTCTTAAAACAATACTGCTGTTACTATATACAATGTTCTCTTGGTTCTGCTCATTTTTCTCTTCATGATTTCATGCAAGTTTCTTTCATTTTTCAAAGATTGTTGAGCTCAACATTTTTTTTGTAAATAGTATTTTTATAAGATTTTGAGTTCCAGATTTTTTCTCCCTCCTCCCCCCAGGATGGCAAGCAATCTGATATAGGTTATATATGTGAAATCATATGAGCATATTTCCATATTAGTCATGTTGTGAAAGAAGAAACAAAACAAAAGGGAAAACCCACCAAAAAAAGAAAATAGTCTTCTTCAGTCTGCATTTCAGACTCCATAGTTCTTTCTGTGGATGTGGGTGGCATTTTCCATCATGAGTCTTTTGGAATTGTCTTAGATGTCTATATTGCTGAGAAGAGCTGAGTCAGTCATAGTTGATCATCGCACAAAGTTGCTGTTACTATGTACAATGTTCTCCTGATTCTGCTTACTTCACTAAGCATCAGTTCATGTAACTCCAGGTTTTTCTGAAATCCACCTGCTTATCATTTCTTAGTGCACAATAATATTCCATTACATATCCCAGCTTGTTCAGCTATTCCCCTATTGATGGGCATTTCCTCAGTTTCCAATTCTTTGCCACCACAAAAATATCTGCTATAAACATTTTTTGTGCATGTAGGTCCTTTTACTTTTTTTTTTTAATCTCTTTGGGATACAGACCTAGTAGTGGTATTGCTGGGTCAAAGGGTATGCACAGTTTGATTGTCCTTTGGACATAGCTCCAAATTGCTCTCTAGAACAGCTGGATCAGTTCACAACTCCACCAGCAATGCATTAGTGTTTCAATTTTCCCACATTTTCTCCCACATTTATTATTTTCCTTTTCTGTCATATTAGCCAATATGATAGGTGTGGGATGGTACCTCAGAGTTGTTTTAATTTGCATGTCTCTAATCAAGAGTAATGTAGAATATTTTTCCCATATGGCTGTAGATAGCTTTAATTTTTTTATCTGAAAACTGCCTGTTCATATCCTTTTACCATTTATCAAATGTAAGTTAGAAAATTTTTTCATATGGCTATACATAGTTTTAATTACTTCATCTGAAAACTGATTATATCTTTTGATCATTTTTCATTGGGGAAGGCTCAAATTTTTTGTAAGTTTGACTCATTTCTCTATATGTTTGAGAAGTGAGGTTTTTATCAGAGAAATTTACTTCAATATTTTATTCACAGTTATTATGGCCTAACTGTATTTCTCACCATCCTATTTCCCCCTCCCATTTATTCTGTTCTCTCTCCCCTTTCACCCTGTCCCTTCTCAAAAGTGTTTTGCTTCTGATTGCCTCTTCTCCCAATCTGCCCTCCTTTCCATCAACACCCCCCTCCCCTTAATCCTTTTCCCCTCCTACTTTCCTGTAGGGTAAGATAGATTTCTATTCCCAATTGAGTGTGTATGTTATTTCCTCTTAGAGTCAATTTTGATGAGAGTAAGATTTACTGGCTCGCTCTCACTTCCACCCATTTCCCTCCCACTATAAAAGCTTTTTCTTACCTCTTTTATGTAAGATAATTTACCCCATTCTACCTCTCTCATTCTTTTCCCCAGTATATTCCTTTCTCACCCCTTAATTTTAATTTTTTTAAAAAAATATCATGCCTTCATATTGTACCCACTATCTATATGTACTCCTAACTACCCTAATAATGAGAAAGGTCTCATGAGTTTTAAATATCATCTTCCCATGTAGGATTGTAGACAGTTTAACCCTATTAAGTCCCTTATGATTTCCCTTTCCTGTTTACCTTTTTATCCTTCTCTTGAGTCTTGATTTTTTTTTTCCATTTTGCCAACCATATTTTTTAAGGAATTGTATTCTTCAGTCATTTTTTGTGCTTCCTTTTCCAAGCTGCTGACTTCTTTTTTTTATAATTCTCTTGTATAACTCATTTCTTTTCCCAATTTTTCTATTATTTCTCTTGATTTTTAAAAACCTTTTTCATCTCTTCCAAGAGGTCTTTTTGGTCTTGAGACCAATTCATATTCCCTTTTGTCACTTCACATGTAGGCATTTTGACATAATTGTCCTCCTACGAGTTCATGTTTTGATTGTTCATTATTTGTCCAAAGGGGTTATTACTAGGTTCTTGTAGTTGGATGAGTATTCAGTCACTGCAACTCCTCAAAGACCATTTACCGAGTCACAAGAGGGTGTTCATTGTCTATATTAGTGGAAAGATTGCTCTCACTAATGAAATTCGTAATTCTTCCAATACTGATGTGAATTTAAAATCAAGGCATCCATCTCACAACATATGGGAGTGGTATTTGTGTATTACCTGAGCTAAACAGAATTTAAATCTCTGTCTTCAGAATGGGAAATCGTATAGCAGGACCATAAATGGGCAAGCAAGTTTTTCTAAAAAGGTATGAGAAGTCAATTCTGTGACAATAGCCAGTGATCTTGATACTTAGAAAAAAATCTTAAATTAATCACAAAATAGTAGTTTGTGTCCACTTAGAGGAGATAATATTACTTGGAGCCAATGTAAATACATTAAGAAGAAGTCACAGCCACTCTAACTTCATTTCGTTTTATGACAGTTAACTGGATTGGTACATCAGGAATTCCCACAACATGCCTAGATTTTAGTAAGGCTGTTTTGACATTTTCTCTTATAATATCATTTTGGAGATAGAAAGATTTTGACTTGTTGCTAATGTGCAGTTATGCAAAATCTCAAAACTAGTCAAATTATTGAAACCAAAGATTTTCATTAATGGGGATTAATACAAGCATGGAAGTTTTGTCTTCAGTCATGAATGCCCCAGTGCTCTGTGCCAGGCTTTGTCAATTTACTATTTAGATTAATGCTTAAAGATGTAGATGGAATGCTTAATCACGTTTGTAAATAATATGAAGCTAATATGACAAAACAGATTCATGATGATCTCAATAAAGTATCAAGTATGGGGAAATTTCATAAAATGTCACTTTCAGCAGATAGAACTAGAAAGTCTTATACTTTCCAGTTCAAGCAGTAAATTCCACAAGTACAAGATAGCAATGTAAGAAGTTCAAGAGTTGGGGAGGTTTTCTTTCTGTTTGTTTGTTTTTGTTAAACCCCTTGGGGCTTTGGGTAGACTGAGCTTAGTATGAGCCTATAGTGTGATATCACCACCAAAAAAGTCAAGAATGTTTCAGGATGCATTATAAAAGCATAATGTTCATAACAAGGGCAATATATTCCATTCTGATTAGAGTACATTTGGAGTAGTGTATCCAGTTTAGAATATCATTTTTGTTTCAAAAGACTGGGTCTCCCCATCTTAGCAAGGCTGGAATCTCAGAAACTATTCGGAGGTTGGATCCTCCTCCTGATCAGCACAATAGCTTTGACCTGCTCTTTCTAACCTGCACTAGTTTATCCCTCCTTAGGCAATCTGGTGACCCCCTACTCCCAAGGCTCACCATATGGACATACCCCTCTACAGCTCAGAAATCCCAAACTCAAGAGCTTGAAGAGCCTCAGCTCTCTCTATCTGTTCCCACCCCATTATTTAGATAGGATTATAGGAGTTTACTACTTTACTAGTGGTAAACACTGTCCCTAGGAGGGCTACCAGGAGTGTGAGAAGTACTAAAATCTCATCACACAAGAATCTCTTGAATGAATTGTGTTAATTTGGCTTAGATAAGACAAGGAAGAATTGTGGGATCTCTTTATGCAAAAGTTTGAAAGAGTTGTTGTATAGAGGAGAGATTAGACTTGTTATGCTTAACCTTAGAAGACTTTAGGATCAATGGTTGGGAGTTACTACTGGACTGGAACTGCCAGTCAGGGTGATATATTCAGGGTTGGTGTCTTCTACCATGGCAGATTAAAATTCCTCTACACCTTAGAATGTGGGTAGTGAGCTACTATATCCAAATGTAAATTCATCACCTGGTAGCCACGTCTTAGGCAATGAACCTTTCTAGATTTAGCAAGGTAAACTTCAAAGACAGAAAGCCTGTTGCCAGGCCCTGACCTGAAAACTTTCCTAACTTGGTAGGACCTAGTAGAATTTTAATTTTGTTTTTATGGATACGAGGCCACTTCCACCTCCTGATGGAAGAATAGCATAGAGGATGAGTATCTGTAGTCTAGGATTTAAAAACAAAATTAATACTTGTCTTCAAATAATGTTACAATTCTTATAAGGTTATAGTTATTTAACTTATTCTTAACTTAATATTTATATTCCATATAGATTGCAGTAGAAAGAAAAAAAAATTGAAGTTCCTAAGAAGTCACCAGATAGCACCAATTAATACAGGAGATTCTGATCCACAAATTGTGACATCACCCCAGTGTTCTCTATCTGGTGAGTAATCAGAAAAAAAAAATTTCCCCCAAAACATTTTTGAACAGGTTTTAAGTCCTAAATTAGCAGGTTTTCACAGTTTCCAAAAAAATATCAGTCATGGTAACCCTAGCATAGTGAAAATAGGAAGATAAGTTCTCTTTTAAAGATCTGTGCACAGAATGGTGAAGTTTTGAATTGAGACCCATTAGAATACTATTTTTCACAGCCCTGCATTAGAGCTCAGTTATGTAGACTTGCCTCTATACAAGTTTGACACGTTGCATAATATTTTTAGAGTAACTACTGAAACTATTTGATTTTCAATTTATAGTATCACTTTGACTCCAAAATGATTGAACTTAAAAGTGTGTATATTTCCTTTGACATTTTTCTTAGTAATCCCTAATTAAATTTGAACGCTATTATTAATTAATGCTGTGCTAAATTTTTCCCCTTTATTCTATGTGAATAAAACTTGTTATATAATGAGCCTAACTGCCTTTACTTAAAAGTGTAACTTGGAAAACATTTTAAAAAGATACAAAGATATCTAGAATTGTCATTCATTATTTTTTATTTGGCCTTTAAGTTTATGCCTAATTCCTAATGAAACAAGGATACTCTGAGCAGGCCTACAACTTAACAGCACTGTGATATTTTTGAATATTTCTATTTTCCTTCAGGTGGCTGGGAAACAACCCCCAGAGTCACTGTACTTCCAAAACTTGAACCTTATGGTGAAAGACGTCATAATGGTAATGTGACAACATCTTTATTTGATGTCTCAACTGTATTTTCTCCATACATTTTACACATGTTAATTCAACAAACATGTTTTATTTTTGAAAATCTGTTTTATTTTACTCTGATTTCAAAATTTTTTTTCTTCTATTAAGTACATTGGTGTCTATATGGTTTTATTTGATATACTTAAAGTGCAGTTACAAAAGTGTTCTGGCTAGCACTTGAGCATCATAATTATCCCCATAATGTTGAAAAATAAAAAGAATAAAATCTTTAAATGTTTAAACATTTTTAAATTTCTTATGTAATGGCAATATGAAGGAATCTTAAGTTGTTCTTTGTTAAATAACTGTGGCACATCATAAGTCTCTTCTCATGTAAATAAAGATCTAGAATACAAAATATTAAGAAATTCTAGTCAAATTGAGGAATTAGGATTTAACTCTGAAGGTTTCTTATAAACACTAAATTGAATGACCACATATTTAGTTAAATATACTTATGCTAAATCAATGTGAAAGTTGTGGAATTCTTTAATTTGGTCCATATTGAACTTTGGAAAGAATTTTTAAAAATGTGAATCAGGTAAGGACATAAATTAATATATTTGTGTGAAATTATCTTAAACCTGTGGTAATTAGGGAATGACTGAGGTTTAGGGGTTCAGGGGTGCTGGGACCCCCATATCACAACACACAGGTCCTGTTCAAAAGAATTCGATGCAAGCCTTCTTTCAGATAAAGACAAGGTTTGTTAGAAGATTAGAAGATCCATGATATTGGGCAGACTGTCAAGGAGTCTGACCATTTATTGGGATGACACACCCAAGTGAGGCTGCTCCCCTAAGGGACACAGAGGGGTCCCTGCTTCCTGTAGGAGGCAGAGGTGATTGGCCAGCATAAAGATCTGGTTTAAATAAAATTTTATGGAATGGTGGAAGGAGGAGGGGAAATATCAGGTAGCTATGAGGGGAAATATCAAGTAGTCATGATGTGCCTTTATCATATAAATAAGCAAAGAGAATAGGAAAGGGGAGGGGATGAGTTGTTCTGGAGTATCTGCTAAGGGGGTACATTGTGAAAGCACACTGCTAAGTCCATGGTGGGGGTTTTCTTTGATGACTTTCTGACCCTCAAACCTGGCATCTTATCTCATATCTCACATCTTGCATCCTGCTTGCTCAGTCTGCCTCTAGCACTCCTGTCTGCCTCACCTCATCAATTAGTGTATCTCCTGGACTGTTGTGATCTAGGTGTGCTAGGAACCCAGAAATACAGGGCCAGTGTGGGTTGGCCTGGAAAGAATTTGACTACTCAAGCCTTCTTTTAGTCAGAGACAAAGTTTATTGTATTGCCAGTAGAAGTGGGTGGGATTATTAAGGAATCTGTGTGAGATTGACTATGCAGAAAGACTGTGGGAAGATCTGGGTGGGATCAAGTAGCCAAGTAGCAAGTGGGCAAGTAGCCTGGGTGTGGTCCAGGTGCAGACAATGAAGGCCACAATGAAAGGGCAGTTAAAAGGATTATTGACTGGGATGGGCTGGGTGTCTTCAGGCTAACACCAGAGATCTAGGCTCAAGGGCTTTAGGGCCCAGGTCCCTAAGACATGTTCTTTTCCTTTTAGGGGTTCAGCATGAATCCCATCTCCCTCATTCCCCCTCAAATAAATGGGACCCAAAATCTTTTGGAGTAAAGGTCTTGATGGGGGTGCTTGGGTGCCTAGACCCTAATTTCTCCCTAGCCTCAAGGCACTATCCCTGACAGTTTCTTTGCAGCTCAAGGACCTTATCTTTGGCAATAACTCATGAGTGGGCCCAGTGAGGCAAACTATTTCTCTCTGTTACAAAAATGAGCTGACCTCTGTAGAAAGAACTATCCAGTACTGATGCCCACAGTAACTGTATACAATCCAGAGGTCCAGCTATAGACGTCAACTCCAGAAGCTATCTTGTTTCAGACGTAACAGACCAAAAATATACCCTTTAGGAACCCTCTCTTTCCCTCCTCCCACCCCTCCCTGCAGTTTCCAGTAGTGAATGGCATAGTTGTATGTTATCACCTAATTAGCATTCTTTAAGTCAAGTTGGCAAAGATTTATTGTTATACTTTTCAGTGGTTAATGATTCTTAAGCAACCTGCAACCTTAGAGGGGTTCAGTTAAAGTTTATATAGGATAAACTGTAGTAAAACTTGTGCCAAATATGCTAACTAGGTGATTCAGGGTGGGATTAGGGAGTGGTTAAGGAGTGGTCAGTTCTTAAAGGAAGGTAAAGGATACTTTTTGTATCTCCTGCACAGGCTTTTTACCCAGAGTTCATCAGGAAAGGCCCAAGGGGGTGCTCCATGGAGGTATGGTTTTTAGGTCTGCTAAGACACTAAGTTAGAGGTCAAGGCTGACTGAGGGTTGTCCACCAATCAGTGTCTTGTTTGATAAGGTAGATATACATATGTCTTAAGTCTAAGATACACATGAGGAATCCAGGATAGAGATAATGAGATAGGGAGTTGGTATAGATAGTCCAGTGGGTATGAATCTTTGTGACCCAGTGCAAAGCCAGTTCAAACTAATAATTCCTTCAGGAGCAGTTTGTTACAGCAGGGAAAGATAAGTGTGTTGCTGAGGTCCACTCATGAATAACTGCTGGGCATAGTACACATGAGCTGGGGAGAAACTACCAGGGATAGTTTCTGAGGCTAGGGAGAAATATGGTCTTGGAATTGGGGTCCCAGTACAAGCACCCAAACACCCCATCAGGTTGTTGTTTGTCTTTCTCCTTCCTTCTGGAAGAAGACTATGATATCAGGGAGGTGATGCCATGTTATGCAAATGAATTAAATTTAAGTGAGAGAGAGCTGTGTAAAGTCACTAATGAAGTTTAGGGGTTCAGGGGTGATGGAATCCCAAAACCACGACATTCGGGTCCTGCCTGAGCCTTCTTTCAGCTAAAAACAAGGTTTATTACAGATCTGTCATATTAGCCAGTCTCTTAAGGAATCTGAACATCTGAGGGGTATTGGCTAGATTGTAAAAATCTGAGCAGTGGCTAGATTACAAGAATTAGAGTGTCTTAATGGAGACAAGATGGACCTTATATACAGAAAGACTATGGGAGGGATCTAGGAGTGGCCAAGTAGTCTATGAAGTAATAGAACTCCAGGGGTGGCCAAAGCAGAATGAAGCCTAGATAGGATTAAGGGTGGGAAGTGGCCAGGGCTATAGGAGATCTAGGCAAGGTTAAGGGTAACAGATTGGGCATAGCCACAATAAAAGGCCAGTTGATGGGATTATGGCCTTAGGGGAAGCCAGAGATTTGGCTATGTGGGAAAGTCCAGGGTTTTTCCTTTTTGGGATCTAGATGCCATCCTCCTTATTCTGCCTTTAAACAAATGGGACCTAAATTCTTTTGGGGTAAGGGGCGAAGGTCTTGGCTTCTGAAATTGCTTCCTGCTGGTGAGGGGCTTAGAGCTGTCCCTGCCTTGAAGGGGTCCCAAAGAGGAGGTTGACTGGAGCCAAGCACAGGCTGCATCCAAGGAAGGATGGGGGACGTTGGCTGGTACTTGCTGTTTGCTACCAACTGTAGGTAATGGCCCATGGTCTGGAAGACACAAATCTGACAGAAAAGACCACAGGGCCCAGATGTGACAGGATAAAACATCCTTAGCTCTGATTGGATTCAGCTAACTCAGTTTTCCAACCATGTAGTATCAAATCCACCTCATAGTCTCAGGAATAGCCAGGTGGGTAACATTCCTTTTCAAAGATCATAATGGGAAACTGAGCCAGGAGGATCCCATCTTAGACTGAGGTTAAAAATTGTTCTCTCAGCTTTTTCCCAATGCTGACTTCCCCCCAGTATTACATTCTCTTGGAGTAGCTTGTGGCATTTCTCACAGATAGTAGATTATTGATTATCAGTGGATTATTATGATCTATCAGGCAACTCAAAATAAAATCCCATGAGCTTTTTTTACCTCCAACAACAAGTTTCACTAATCACAGCTGAGGAAAAACTTTTCTAGGATTTACAACTCAAACTTAAATTTGTCCTAGTGCAAAAAGCCAATCATTAGAGATTTCTATATACTTGCAAATTCTTAGCAAATTAAAACCCAACGAGCTTTTTGGCAAGTTTGCGCATTAAAACAATAACCAACAGTAGCTAAACTATTTTAGCAGTAACCAAGTTATAAAAGCCAAACAATTAGCTCAGCTTTCTCCCACATTTCTGGAGGAATTTGGGGAGGTCTGGTGCACAGAGGTAAAAGGGAGATAGGAAGCTTAACTAGAGAAGACTGGCTCCCCAAATTCACCATCAGGTCCCTTCCCAACAAAGGGGCAGGGCAAGAGGAGAGCATAAGGAGGGAATATTCAAACAACAGATCCTCAAATAGGCAGGGAAGTGGGTGTGTCTGGAGACATCCCTTAGTTTTCCCTTCAGTGCCCATGACCAGACAGGTCAGGGGGCAGGTAGGGCCAGAGTAATTGGTTAAAACAGAAGACAGAGACCATAGCCATGATAACATGGGTAACCTTACCTTCAGCCTCAATTTTTGCCCAGGGCTTGTCTAGAGTAATGGAGAAAGCGGAAGCGCTACAAAGCCCCAGGCTTCCTTGCCATTCCCAGTCTTGAGAAGAGTGGAGGATGGAGTATTGGGGGGCAACTCCTTCACTTTTCCAACCTCAAGGACAATCGTTCCTACAGTGTCCCTCCTGGTCGTATCTTGGACACGGTGAAGGTAGCTTCCTCCAAGTAGGCACCCTGGAGGGGCACTCCTTTGACCAGTGACCTGCCTGGTGGCATCGAAAGTAGGTTTTCCCACTGCAGGAGTTGTTAGGAACACTCTTGGGTCTTTTTCTAGCCATGACAGCAGCCAAGAATTGAGCATGTTCTGTCTCTAGCCCTTTCCCTTCTTTTTCTTTCCTCTGCTGCTACTAGTTGTTAAAAACTCCAAAGGGGTTGTCTCCAGTAATTGGGCCTGAGGTGTTTGGGGTTCCATTACCAATTTCTGCAGTTTCCTCCTGTGAGAGATGAACTCTCAGAGGTGAAGCCTTCTCAAAAGGTCAGTAATTTTTGATTATTAATTTCAAAATCCTCCCCCACTCAGACCCTATTTTTAAGCACTTAACAGAAAGAATAAGCCCTGCCCCACCCCCAACCTGAGCCATTTGCCCTTGGCTTCCGCCTCTTTCCTTGTCTTTGGATTTCGGCCTGGAATGTAAGCCCCACCTCCCAGTTAAGGAGGTAAGGGATAGTTGTGGGTGGAGACTTCTCTCTCTCTCTCTCTCTCTCTCTCTCTCTCTCTCTCTCTCTCTCTCTCTCTCTCTCTCTCTCGCTCTCTCTCTCTCGCTCTCGCTCTCTCTCCTCGTGTATTGAAGGAGCAGACAGCCATCTCCCGAGATTGTAATACAGGTAACCTTTGCTTTCCACCTTGAGAAGTCTCTGAGTTGGGTTAGGGTTGCTGTCCCACACACTCCTAATATCTGGGGCAGACTGATTAATGAAATACATGCTAAGGATTGTTGCCCCTTCTATAGAGTCTGAATCTAAATTCGTATACTTTTTAATAGCTTATACTAGCCTGTCGTGGAAAAGGACAGGGTTTTCCTTTTCTCCCTGAGTAATTTCCTTAATTTTTTGAACATTTACTTGCTTTTGAAATGCATTCTTAGGCTGCCTAGCAGGCAAATTACTGTATAGTCTCTCTTTGCCCTATTCTCACTCTTCTGATAATCCTATCCTGAGTCAGTAGTGGGAACAGCTGTTCCTGGGGGGTATTTTGTGGAGTCATTGGTAGCAAAATGATCCCCAAATTTTTGGGCCTGTTCCCAGATTCTCCTCCTCTTCAATGGTACAACAGTTAGAGAAGAGGATAGGCAAATCACCCCGAGAAAAGCTCGAATTGTAGGGACACTCCCTAAAGCCCTCAGTAAACTTTGTGAGATCTTCCAAATATTGCCCCAGTTTCTCTTTGACCTGAATGAGATCTGAAATGGAGAATGGAACATGCACCCCAATTGTTCCATTAGGCAAAGACACAAATTTCCCTTAGGGGAAAAAGCCCTGAAGGCATTGTAGGAATTGGGGCTAGGGAGGAAGGGAGATAAGAAGTCCCACTTGTGAGGGACTGGGGAATGCTGGTGGGCAAAGGGAAAAATCAGCTGGCACCAGAGGAGGGGGAGGGGTCAGGGAAGGAGATACCACTGAGACTGGGGCTGAGGTCAGGGTCTGGGTAGTCCTTCCTCCAGGGTAAAGGGCCTGCGGAGGAGGTGCCAAGGCAAGGCCCTTATCCTCAGGAGCCAGGGGCCTGTGGAGGAAATGTAGGGTAGGCAGGTTATGAAGGGAGGTAGGCTAGAGGAAAAGGGAAGGTAAACCAAGAAAAGGATGGGGGGGCATAGGAAACAGGGGCAGCCAGGGGAGAATGAGGTGGAGATAGGACCTGGGGACATGGTGGTAATAGAGGGTGGGAAGAGGGAAGTGCTGTAGCCCTGGGGGCCATAAGAGGGTCATCCAAAAAGTCTAGTTGATCCCTGTTCCCCATTTGTGGGGTGGCTTTAGCTATGAGCATCATACAATCTTGAGAATAGGGTCACGAGAAAGTTTGAGGAAAGTCATTATGTAGGGAATCTCCACCCATTTTCCATCTCTGTGACAATATCTTTTTAACTGTGAGAGCTTATTTTGCTGTAATGTCCCCAAAACGGGCCATGCCTTGTAATTTTCCAGGTGATACTGAGGCCAAATGGTGTTGTAAAAGAACACCAGCCTTTCCTTTTTTAGTTCTTTAGAGAAACTAAAATTTTCCCAGTTTTGTAAAAGATGAATCTTCAGGAATTGAAGAGGATTGACCCTTTGCAGGCGTGGGGACTGGAAGTCCCTCCCTCCATAAAGAAGGATTCGAGAATAAAAAAACAAAAGTCCAAAGAAGTACCTTAAGTTTTTCTAAATCCCTGGGGCTGACAGAATTGAGAGGATTGGGCCTATGCTTCCGGATAGAGAGTCTGAAGGTGTGCCCAAGTCCATGATCTTGAACAGAACCATTGGACCCATAGCCAGTTCAAAACAACCCCCCAAAAGTACTTCCTAGTAGCTTGGAAATCCACCCAATTGCAGGGCAAAAAAAAAAAAGATCAGGAGAGGAGGGGAGATTTATGTACCTTCCAGTCACAGCTGGTAAAGAGCTTGGTATTAGGCAGTTTTTCCTGGTGCAGGGAACCATATAATGAGGTCTAGAGGTGAGGGGTGCTGGAATCCCAAAATCACAACATACAGTTCCTGCCCGAGCCTTCTTTCAGCCAAAAACAAGGTTTATTAAAGATCTGCCACATTAGCCAGACTCTTAAGGAATCTGAACATCTGAGGACTATTGGCTAGATTGTAGAAATCTGAGCAGTGGCTAGATTACCAGAATTGGAGGGTCTTAATGGAGACAAGATGGACCTTATATACAGAAAGACTATGGGAGGGATCTAGGAGTGGCCAGTTAGTCTGTGAGGTAATAAGAACTCCAGGGGTGGCCAAAGGAGAATGGAACCTAGATAGGATTAAGGATGGGAAGTGGCCAGGACCATAGGGAGGTCTAGGCTTAGGTTAAGGGTAACAGATTTGGCACAGCCACAATGAAAGGCCAGTTGATGAGATTATAGTCTCAGGGGAAGCCAGAGATTTGGCTATGTGGGAAAGTCCAGGGTTTTTCATTTTTGGGGTCTAGATTCTATCCTCATCATCACCAGCCTTACGGGTCCAGTGGCCAGATACACATCAGGATGACTGAAGATGGCCCCAGGAGTGCAAGACCTTGGCCTTTTAAAGCTTCAGCAGGTCTCATTTTGACTGAGGCAACTTTATTCAGTGATTAAGGCTAGGTTGAAAAAAGGAGGCAAAGAATGACCTTTGTAACCTAGTCAAAAAAACAAAAACCCAAAACTCAAACTCAGAGGGAAAAACCCTCAGGGTTTCTGGCCAAAATAGAAATAATTCCTATTTACACTCACTCTGAGTCAGTTAGGCCCAAATTAATGAGCAAGTGGGGTTTGGCCTGAGACCTATTGTTGATTTGGGTTTGAGGCCAGTTGGGAAATACAGCTGTTTTCTTTTTTCTTCCTTCCTTTCTTTCTCTTTCTTCTCTCTGTCTCTCTTCCCCTCCCTCTCGTTTTTTTTCTTTCTTTCTCTTCTAAAGTATCCCAAGATGTCTTAGGGTTTATAGAGATTTCTTTCTTAAGGACCTTGCCTTAAACTCAGATCACTCTGGCTAACCCTGATTGACTAACAATAGGTCCCAAGCCAAACCCATTTGGACATTGTTTGGGCCCTGATAGACTCAGTGGATTATCAAAAATATTGAGTATTTGTGATACTGTGTGATTGGCAACCATGTGGGTACTTGGTGGTCTGCTAAAATGATTTGTGAGCTCTTTGATCTCCTTGTCATGGCAAACTTTTATAGGAAATACAGACATTCCATGTTGAGCTTTCCCTTTTTTATTTTGAGTTTCTTGGTATCTATTAATAACTTGCTGCTCTAATTACATGCTTTTTGTCTTTATCCTTTTTATTTGTCTTTGATTTTGATCTTTGCTCTAACAAGTCAATCTGACTGCATAGATTGCTGATTCAGAAATTACTTCCACAATGTTAACCTGTCATCCTAGTAAGGGTTTTTTTTTTAATTTTTGTGTGTGATAATATTCGGTGGTCATCATTTGGCATCTTCTAAATGCATTGTCTTTTTGAAGTGTTCATGATTTACAGAAGTGTGAGCCTTTTCTGTAGTTCAAAAACATTTGGTCTTTTCATATTTTAACCCTAGTATTTTCCAACACACTTTCCCCCCACCATTCTCTTCTATTAATCAATTATTGAGTATTAAGATGTTAATGTAGTTTGCAGGATCTTATTGAGATCTTTGTAGAATTTGTCTACTTCCTCATCCTCTGCAACAGATGTTGAAGAATAAACTGCCTTATCTTTATGACTTTTTGCTAATACTTATCAGGAGCACAGACAGGCAAGATGGTCAGATGTTTTTTGTTAATTGCCATTGGGGGCATAATAAAATGAACTCTATCCATTCTTTTAGTTGTCCCTCTAAGAAAAAGAGTTTGTGCTCCCCTCCCATATCTTCTAGTTTTATTCACAGCAAAAATTTGTTGACATGGTTCATTTCCTTTAGTAGAATACTGACTTATTGGTCACTGAGCAGGGATCTTACATTTAGTTTCTAAAAATAGCATGATTCATAGTATCCTCTGCTATTTTTTCTGATACTCTATTATCATTACTACAGAACTGTAAGGGACTAAGTCCCATTTTTTACTTTGCATCGTTTCATGGCATTTACATCTAGTCGCTAGTCTACTTTTGATAAACTACTCTATACTTAGCTTCTCTTGGTCTTGAATGGTATACAAATTCAGTTATTAGGACCATACTTTGTAGTATAGTAGAACTCCAGAGTTGTATACTTAGACTGTAATCTCTTTGAAGGCAGGGCCTGTTTAATTTTTGTCTTTGCATTCTGGCATTTAGTACAGTGTCCTGTATAGAAAAATCTTGAATAGATCTTAACAAATACATAGAGGACAACTTGTTGGAGGACACTTAATGAATATTTGTTGATTGAATTGTAAACCCAAGGCTAGTTCTACACTATGGTGAAGCATTGGAAATATACATTTGCGGAAGCAGGCTGCTGTAGTTTGATTCAAGCATCCATTAAAAGCATTCAGCTCCTTGTTCTGGTTCTATACCAGATCTATAGGTATAGGTATAGATTTGTCTTTATTAGAAAAAAGTCTTATGTTTGATATATAGTTTTTATCAGGCAAGTTTGAAATGATATAAAAATGTGTAAAATATCATAAAAGTAAGGAATTTTCTCGCCATTTCAGCCATCTCAAACAGATCACCTGTTGCTTGGTGTTTCAAAAAATTTTTCATAACTGTGGATATAAATCAAATAATTAGAAATTTTTATTTTTTTAAGGCCCAAGCTTTTCCTTCACTTTGATTTAGAATATAACAAATTAAATGAATCTAGTATTTTAGTTTTAGAATTTATCTGAATCACTGTGAGTTGAGTTAGGAGTATATATTTCTGAATAAATCAGAACTGAGTGTAATCCATCAGTTCAAAAATAGTAACATTTTCATTTTAAGATATAAAATGATAGCGGAGACAAGATGGTGGAGTGAAAGCAGTGACTTGAACTCTCTCCTAAACCCCTCCAAATACCTATTAAAAAATGGCTCTAAACAAATTCTAAAGCAGCAGAACCCATAAAAAGACAGAGTGAAACAAATTTCCATCCCAAGACAACCTGGATGGTTGATCGGAAAAGGTATATCGCGCCAGGCTGTGAGCGGAATGCAGTTCAGCATGGGCTCACAGGCTGCAGCTACCCTGGAGCGGGCCTCAGAGGACTGAATCACAGGCAGCTGTGGCAGTTTCCAGACTTCTCAACCCACTAACATCAAAGACAACTTAGAAGGTCAGTGGGAAAAGTCTGTTTCTGCGGTGCTGAGAGAGAAGCGAGGTGGTCTTAGCTCCATTCACTGAGAGTGGCCTGGGGCGGTGGCTGCCTCCTGAGCTTCCTGCCCACAGATTGAGGGGGAATCGGGAGGCCAATCAGAGGAAGATTTCAGGGATCTCTTTGCTGGTGTTGGAGCAGGATTCTCTTGCTGTTTTGGATCTAGGTCACAGTTCTGGGTGGTGGTCCTGGGGCAAGGAGGAGCGCTGGCGCAGTGGAGCTTGTAGTGTCTGTGGAGTGGATATCTTACACAGACCAGAGCACAGGCCAGGAAAGGAGTAACACCTTGCCCTTGATCATAGCACCCTGGAAGAACTGAAAATTTACAGGTCCCTAGAAGTATCTCTGAAAACAGCTGCACAAACCCCTGAAGCTTGGGACAGTACATTCTCCACACCAGAAACAGACTCCTACCTTAACAAAGAGTTTATAACTCAAGTAATTGGCTGGGATCAGCACAAAAAGAGTCAGACTATATTATCTTACTTTGGTGACAAAGAAGATCAAAACACAACCAGAAGACAACCAGAAGGAGCCAAATCTCCTATATCCAAAGCCTTCAAGAAAAATATGAATTGGTCCCAGGCCATGGAAGGATTTTGATAAGCAAGTAAGAGAAGTAGAGGAAAAACTGAGAGTGCTGCTAAAGGAGACCCAAAAAAAACTGAAGAAAATAACACCTTAAAAAATAGCCTAACCCAAATAGCAAAAGAGGTCCAAAAAGCCAGTGAGGAGAAGAATGCCCTCAAAAGCAGAAGTGGCCAAATGGAAAAGGAAGTCCAAAAACTTACCGAAGAAAATACTTCCTTAAAAATTAGAATACAGCAATTGGAAGCTAGTGTCTTTATGAGAAATCAAGACACTGTAAAACAAATCCAAAAGAATGGAAAATTAGAAAACAATGTGAAATATATCTTTGGAAAAACAACTGACCTGGAAGATAGATCCAGGGGAGATAATTTAAAAATTATTGGACTATCTGAAAGCCATGATCAAAAAAAGAGCCTAAACATAATTTTTCAAGAAATTATCAAGGAAAACTGCCCTGATATTTTAGAACCAGAGGGCAAAATAAAAATTGAAAGAATCCACCCATCTCCTCCTGAAAGAGATCCCCAAAGGAAAACTCCTAGGAATATTGTAGCCAAATTCCAGAGTTTCCAGATGAAGGAGAAAATATTACAAGCAGCCAGAAAGAAACAATTCAAGTATTGTGGAAACACAATCAGGATAACACAAGATTTGGCAGCATTAAGGGACTGCAGGGCATGTAATATAATATTCTGGAGGTCAAAGGAGATAGGATTACAACCAAGAATCACCTACCCAGCAAAACTAAATATAATCCTGCAGGAGAAAACAATGGATATTCAGTGAAATAGAGGACTTTCAAACATTCTTGATGAAAAGACCAGAACTGAATAGAAAATTTGACTTTCAAATACAAGACTTAAGTGGAACATGAAGAGGTAAACAGGAAAGAGAAATCATAAGAGACTTATTAAGGTTGAACTGTTTACATTACTGCATGGAAAGATATTTGTAACTCATGATAGCTTTGTCAGTATTAGGGTAGCTTGAGGGAAAAAATTATATGTATGTATTAGATAAATAGATAGATAGATAGATAGATAGATAGATAGATAGATAGATAGATAGATAGAAGTCACAGGGTGAGTTGAAGTTGAAGGGGTCATATCTGGAGAATAAAATTAAGGGGTGAGAGAGGATTATACTGGGAGAAGGAGAAAGGGAGAGGTAGAACGGAGTAAATTATCTCACAAAAAAACAAAAGGCTTTTACAGTGGAGGGGAAACAGGAAGGTGAGAAGGAATGAGTGAATCTTATTCTCATAGGATTTGGCTTAAGGAGGGAATAACACACACTCAATTGGGTATGGAAAGCTGTCTTACCCTACAGGAAAATAGGAGGAGAAGGGCACAAGAGAGCAGGGAAATGATAGAGAGGAGGGCAGACTGAGAAAGGGGATAATCAGAAGCAAACATTTCTGAGGAGGGACAGGGTCAAAAGAAAGAATAGAATAAATGGGGGGGTGGGATAAGATTAAGGGAAATAGAGGTAGTTTTTCACAGCATGACTACTATGGAAGTGTTTTGCGTGACTGCACATGTATAACCTATATTGAGTTGCTTGCCTTTTCAATGAGGGTGGGTGGACAGGGAGAAGGGAGAAAATTTGGAACCCAAAGTTTTAAAAACACATTTTTAAAAAAATGTGTTTTCACATGCAACTGGGAAATAAGAAGTATGGGAAATGGGGTACAGAAATCTATCCTGCACTACAGCAAAGCAGAAGGGGAAGAGGGAATAAGAGAAGGGGGGGAGAGATAGAAGGGAGGGCAGACTAGTGGAAGGGATATTCAGAATGCATGCCATCTTGGGGTGGGGGGAGGGGCGAGATGGGGTGAAAATTTGGAACTCAAAATCCTGTGGAAGTAAATGTTGAAAACTAAAAATAAATAAATTTAAAAAGACAAAGAGGATATAAAATGATAAACTTGTGTCATATAATAGTAAAATAAAAATCTTTTCCTCTTGAGGATTGTATTATTAAAATTATTATTATTATTTATTTTATTATTTAAGCAAGGGAACATGAAGAAAATAATATTATTTTAGATATTTGGGTTTTAAATATATCATAGGGTATCTTTTAATTTCCAGTGTGTATTATTAAATGAGTTTTGAAAAAACACATTTTTGCATTGAAAGATTTAAATGTTTGTTTCAATTTCCACAGATTTCTGTTCATGACATCTCTTTTAATTTGCATGTATTGCATGTATTAATCTGAATACTGTTTAAAGTCTCTACTGCATGTTTCTAAAGTCAGTTCTATACCTGATTGTGGGGAAATATACAGCACATAAAAATTTAAAAATAATCTCCTAAATACTAATTTAAACATGAGTTTCACTGGTTTTTACCACCCTAGGCCTTCCTTTGCTAGAGAAGCTGACAAATAGTTATTTTTTATCTTTTCTTCCTTGCTGGTGTCTTAATAAAAGCAGTAAGTTGCAAATGGAAAAATTAAAGACAGAACTAATACAAAAAGGATAGTTAGGAACTAATTTATTTGGCTTATTTGGTTTCTCACCAATTTCCTGTGGTTACTTTAAAAATTAATGGTCAAGGAAACTTCTTAGTTGAGCTTTTATATTAGGCATTTACCTTAATAATAGTATGACTGTAGCCCCATTTTGGCTTTTTTTCATCAAAAATTTCATTTGTTTGCTGCAAATGAATGTATATGTATGTGTGTATATACATTCAAAGCACAGACTTCATGAAAGAAATCATTATTCATTAGCTAACTTGTTTAATCCATCTTAGAAAATTAGTATTCCATTTATGATCTATCATTTTACAAAGATTCTTCATGATGCCAAATGAAAATAACTAAAATATTTGTCATATTTTATAAGCAGAGAAGATACAATGTATATACTTAATATATTAATGAACTACTAGCACTTTTTATAAGTTATATCACTTAAACTTCATATTCCTTGATGTTTTGATTTCTATCAGCATAATCAAATGTCAATTTTAGTAATGTGTAAATATTATGTGACCCCCAAAGTGACTATTTTATTATTTTTTAGAATTTGTAACTGTTGCTTATAGGTTTTCACATAGTACAGAAATAGAGTAGTCAGTAATAATTTTTGTTTTTAAATGGCTATCTGAAGAGAGCAGAGGCATCTACTACCAAGTACCTGAGAGAAAATGTTTATTGTAAATGAATATTATATTAGACTAATAATTTAAAGCAAAAAGTGAAATGTTACATAATTTTAATTTTCTAACAAAAAAAACATCTACACTTAGCTTCATAGAAAGTCAGCTGGAAAAAGACAGTGTTTCTACTTTTCTTATATACTAAAAAAAGGAACACAAATTTGAAATTGGTTCTTTGGGAGTACAGATATATTTCTTCTTTGTAGTTGTTTCCCCAGTGCCTGGAACATGTTAGATGGCTTAATAAATGCTTGTGGACTGATTTATCTTGAAATGCCTTAAGATAAAAAGTATTAGAGTAAATTGTAATTTATCTTTGGATTAATGGTGATTATATGTCAAACAATATTGTATTTATTTATACATTAGTTACATTATATGTTAAATATATTTATCATGCATTAAAAATTGCTCATTTTAGATTCAAAAGTATAGTAAAAAGAGGATATAAAGTTAACCAAATTAATTTAGGCCATCTGATGTTTCTTTATTAATACAACTTTATCATTGTAGAACTTTTGGATAAATAGATTTTTACTTATTAATATTTTAATATATTCATTTTGTGTGGATGTAGGAGTCGCTTTTATTAGTAAAGAAATAAGAATTTATTATGAAGTACAAAATAAGACATGTTCCTTCCTCTTTTATTTCAAATGGGCCTGAATTTCTCTGATAGTGCTGTGCTGTACCATTTCTCTCATAGTGCTGTGCTGTACCATTTCTCTCAAAGTGTGAGGCAGTATTAGAGTGTAACTTGGGAGTAGTTGAGAGTTGATAGTTACTTATCTCTTCATTAGCAGTGAATTCACTTAAAATAGCAAGTTTTAATGTTATGTCAGTTATCTTAAGTAAAGCTAGACCATTTTACAGGGTTATTATAGTTCAAGGAAGATAATGTATTTTATGCTATCTTATTAGGTTAATTTACTAGGATGTAAATTGATTCTTGAAATAAAGTAATTCAGGTTTGTTACATACCTTTTGATGCTGTTAAGAAATCCAAGTCAAACTGAACACCAGGTACAGAGTCAGGCTTTTATCCAAGGGGTTGAAACTTTTGTTTTGTTAGAAATATCTAAGAAAATGTGTTGAGTTTTTCGCCAGCCCCTTTCCCCTGAAGCCTAGGGTTGCCTGGGAAAAGAATGTTATGTGAAAATAGAAATAATGGTAGTAAATTTGGATTAATTATGTCTTGGTTTCTTTTCTTTTTCTGTAGATCTCTGTGGAAAGCCTCTGCCACCAGTACCTCAGGCACTTAACAGTGATACTGGCGATGATTTTAGTTCATAATTAATTTTCATGTGGTGTTTTTTGTCAAGACAGACAAGTTACTAATGAGTAGATTAACTTAAGGACAATTTGTTTTTGCAAATAAGAAAATATTCTGAACTTTGGTAACTTGCAGACATGATATCTTTTTGGTTCATTCAGATTTTTTCCAGAGATCTGTTAAGTTCCACAGGACCTAATTCATCAATTTTACTACTTTGCAGTTAAGTTACTATTTATACTTGCTCTTCATTATTTAAAGAGGCAAAGGGATAATATGATAGGCTTAAAGCATTTAGAACCAAATTAACATAAAATGTTGACCTTTCAGTTTAAGTGAACATCTATGGCAATAGACCTGAAGGAAAACACCTTTAGGCAAAAAGCATTTGGACTTGGGACCCTTTGATATTTTGTTTAATAATAAACAATATTTCTATAGTTTACATTTTAAAAATATTTTTGTAAGATACATATGCATGTTGGGGTAAATCCTGGGAATTAAAAACTAAAGTTTTAAACTATATTTTTCTATTTTTCTAAAATTTTCTCTGAGAGTTTGCATTAATATAATTTAAGTTTTGCTGTTTTCTGTAAATTGTCAGTATCCCTATTTTGTTTTGGTAGAATAGACTTAGACAAATACATCTGTACAAGTAGGATATATTTATATGGCTTTATAAAAATAGTAAATTATTCTTAAAGTATCCCTCCTTATTTGCTCTGATTTTTTTATATTATATTTCTTTTTTTATAGCAAACCTAAAAGTTATTTTACACCAAATTATACTAATTGAATATATTATCCAGTAAGAATTTTCAATTTTTGTTGAACCGTTTTCTTTGGTTTGAAAGAGATTTGAAATATTTTATTGACCAGTACATTTTTTGTAAGTAAAATTATATTCTTATACGAAAATCCATTTAAAGAATTCTTCCCATATGTTTGACATACAAACAGCAAATTATTTCAATGATCAGGGGTAACATTTTGACTCATTTCAAAGCTATACTATCTCTTTCAGGTTTCCCTCATTCTTTTTCAGTACAATTTTTAAAACTTACAGTACCTTAATTGCATCAAAAGTTAATGCAGCTTCCAAAAACATGTGTCTTACAGCTAGGAAGTCAGTAGTTATGACACTGAGAAAATCTACAGCAATAAAAACAAAAAATATTGGTAGAATACTATACTCTTCAAAGGGTATTTCATGAATAGACCACAAAAATTATTTATTTTTCAGATTAAAAATTTGCATATTGTATACTTTAATTTGAATATTATTTTTGATATTGTTGTATGTATGATGATCATACTTATGACATGATTCAGTTATGTATTTTATTGGCATATATCAATTCTATAATTAATTAAATGTGTAGCTATAGTTACACCTAAATCACTTTTTTTGGGGAATAACAAGGGCTCTTGAATAGTTTCTATGTGAGGCAGAAACATACTATTATCTGACATAAAAATATTAGTATTTTTAAAGTAGGATTAACATAAGTAAATTATGATAGTAATTTACTTTTAATATTATAATTGATAGCATTGCATTTGAACTACGGTTTCATTTCATCTCTTGAATTGTCATGGAACTCAAGTCCCGACTATGAAGAACTTGAGGGGGATGTTTTGTGCTTTTTTTTTTTTAAACAGATATCATGTATGCCATATTAGTAAGGAAAAAGCCTTCTATTTCAATACCATTTGCATAGCAGGTTAAATCTGAGAAACAGTCTAAACCTAGTAAGACATGATCCAGTCTTGGATTGAATTATAGAGTTTGAAAATTTTAGTAGCCCAACTTGGTTCATATGTATATTTATAATGTAGAAAAAACACGTTGCTTTTAAATTGATTTTACATTTTACTTTCTTCATAGGTGGTTTGACATCATATATGATTGCTTTTCTCAGCTTTTCCTTCAATTTTATTTCAGTTTAATTTTTTATATGCAACTGAGAACCAGTGCTTTATCTGTTGAGTTCTGGAAATCCTTTGAAAATATAAAGAAAAAAACTGATTATAAAATCAAATACCACTGGCAAATACTGAATTAATAGGCTTTAACATTTCTCATAATTTGTTCTTCAAACTAACAAGTTATTTTAAAAGGCATTTTGTAAATGTAAATGAATTTTAATTATGAATGCTTGATTGTCTTATGCTGAATTTATACTCCTGAAGATCATGAACCATCATATTAACATACAATAAAGCTGTATTTGTCAATTTGGTGTTTCTGTTTTGTTTTTTCTCTTTGGTTTAAAAACTTTACTTATGCAGTTTAAATTAGTTAACTTTGTTACACAAATTTATTGTTGTGCTATTTAAAAATGTTTTCCCCAGGCCTTTTTGTTTATAAAGATATGGAGAAAGAGGTAAACTGTTGCTACAGGCAATTGAAAAAGGCATGACATCATTTTAGAATTCTAGAAAAATTAAGAGGTGTATTATTTGGGTTTTGGCACAGTGGATAAAGTGCTGGGCCTGAAGTCAGGAAGACTCATCTTTCTGGGTTAAATCTGGCCTCAGACACTTATTAGCAGTATGATCCTGGGTAAGTCATTGAATCCTGTTTGCCTCGATTTCCTTATCTGTAAAATGAGCTGGAGAAAGAAATGGCAAACCACTCCAGTATCTTTGCCAAGAAAACTCCAAATGAGGTCCTGAAGAGTCCGACACGACTGAAATGACTGAATAATAATATGGCTAAAACTATATTCATGATGGTGTGTTTGCCACACTTTTAAAGTCAACTATGGTGTGTTTGCCATGCTTTTAAAATCATCTTAAAGATACTTAAGAGTTTTAAATTACCATTTTAAGTGTTGACTGAAAAAAAAATAAATTCACTTAAAATTTTAAATGAACTTTTAGCCAAAGAATAAATATCCTAATTAAAGAATATACCATTCTTTACTTGAAGTGATTCTTTTTTTATCACTTTATTTTTTATTTTTAGTTTTGAACACTCACTTCCATAAACTTGGAAGTTTTAAATTTTCTGCCCCTCCCTCCCCGCCTCCCTCCCCAGTATACTGTGCAATCTGATATAGGCTCTACATATACATTCCTATTAAACATATTTTCACATTAGTTATATTGTGAAGAATAATTAGAATCAAAAGGAGGAACCACAAGAAGAAACAAAACAAGAAGTAAAAAAAAAAGAGCAAATAGTATACTTCAATTTGCATTCAACTCCATATTTCTTTCTCTGGATGTGGATAGCATTTTTCCATTATGGGACTTTTGGAGATGTTGTAGATCCTTGTATTGCTGAGAAAAGCGAAGTCTATCAAAGTTAGTCATCACACAAGATGGCTGTTACTGTTCTGGTTCTGCTCACTTCACTCAGCATCAGTCTATACAAGTCTTTCCAGGTTTTTCTGAAGTCTGCTTGCTCATCATTTCTTATAGCACAATAGTATTCCATTATATTCATATACCACAACTTGTTCAATCATTCCCCAATTGATAGGCATTCCCTCAATTTCCAATTCTTGGCCACCACAGAAATATAAAGCTGCTATAAATATTTTTGTACATGTGAGTCCTCCTATTTTTATGTCTTTTTGGAATACAGCCCTAGAAGTGGTATTGCTCTCCAAAATGGTTGGATTAGTTCACAACTCCACCAACAATGCATTAGGAGGTGTACACAGTAACAGCCACACTGTACGATGACTAACTTTGATAGACCTAGCTCTTCTCAGAAGGTAAGGATCTAAGACATCTTTAAAAGTCTCATGATGGAAAATGCTATCCATATCCAGAGAAAGAACTAAGGAGTTTGAATGCAAATTGAAGCATACTATTTGCTTTTTTTCTTCTTCTGTTTTGTTTTGTTTCTTCTTTCTTGTTCCTCCTGTTGGTTCCAATTTTCCCATGTCTTCTCCAACATTTATCGTTTTCCTATTTTGTCAGAGTTGTTTTGATTTGCCTTTCTCTAATCAATGTTTAGATCATTTTTTCATATGACTATAGATGGCTTTAATTTCTTCATCTGAAATCTGCCTGTTCATATCCTTTGACCATTTATCAATTGGGGAATGACTTGTATATAAATTTGACTTAGTTCTCTATATATTTTAGAAATGAGATCCTTATCAGAGACGCTGGTTGTAAAAATTCTTTCCAGTTTTCTGCTTCCCTCCTAATCTTGGTTGCATTGGTTTTGTGCAAAACCTTTTCAATTTAATGTAATCAAAATGATCCATTTTGCATTTCATAATGTTCTCTGTCTCTTGTTTGCTCATAAATTCTTCTGTTCTCCATAAATCTGATAGGTAAACTATTCCTTGTACTCCCAGTTTGGTTTTAGTATTAGCCTTTATATCTAAATTGTCTACTCATTTTGACTTTATTTTGGTATATGGTATAAATTATTGATTGTTTCTATGATTTATTGTTGGATCCACTCATTCTTTAGGATTATTTAGTTTGTAATTAATTTTTAGTCTATCTTTCCATGGCTCTTTATTATATGTAATTTGTATTGCATTATCATCTGAAAAGAATGCATATAATATTTTTGCCTTTCTGCTTTGGATTGTGAGGTTTTTATGCCCTAGTACAGGGTTAATTTTTGTGTAAGTGCCATATACCACTGAGAAAAGTATGCTCCTTTCTATCCCCATTCAATTTTCTCCAGAGGAGTACCATACCTAACTTTTCTAAAATTTTATTCACCTCCTTACCTTTTTTCTTGTTTGTTATTAGATTTATCTAGTTCAGAGAGGGGGAGGTTAAGGTCCCCCACTAGTATAGTTTTGCTATTTCTTCCTGTAACTCCTTGAACTTCTTCTCTAAGAATGTGGATGCTATACCACTTGGTGCATATATGTTTAGTAATGATATTACTTTATTGTCCATGGTGCCTTTTAACAGGATGTAGTTTCCTTCCTTATCTCTTTTAATAAGCTATTTTTGCTTTGTCTAAGATCAGGATTGCTACCCCTGCTTTTTTACTTCAGGTGATGCATGATCTATTATAGCCTTTTACCTTTATGCTGTGTGTATCCCTCTGTTTCAAATATATTTCTTGTAAACAGCATATTGTAGTATTATGCTTTTTAATCCTTTCTGCTATCCACTTCTGTTTTATGGGACAGTTTATGAATGAACTGTTAATTTTTCTTCTACTTCCCTTATTTGACTTTTAAAATCCTTCTTGAGCTCTTCCAAGAAGCCTTTTTGGGCTTGAGGCCAGTTTATATTCCCCTCTGAAGTTTCAGATATGGATATATTGATAATGTTATGCTCTCCTGCATTTGTGTTTTGATCTTCCATGTCACTGAGATACTTTTCTATGGTCATTGTTTTTCTATGTTGCTTCTTGCTCATGTTCTTTGCCTTTTTTCTGGCTTTTAAAGTTGATCTCTGCTTCTGAGGCACAGGGGGCACTGTCCTAGGCTTCTTGTGCAAAGGGTTAGGTGCTTGGTTACTGGTTTGCTGAGGTGGGGTTTGCCACTAGCTTGCTGGGATGCCTCCCTTCCTGTACTGGTCCCCTTCACCCATAGCAAATGGGGCCCTTTCCCTTTAATCCCCCTAGCCTCATGGGCTGAAAGACTGTATCTAGTCTTTCTGCTGACTCTACTATTTCAGGATTTTTCCTAGAGCAATATTCTCTGGGTTTTTCAAGGTCAGTAAGGGAGGGTGTGAGAGACTTACTGCTTATTCTGCCATCTTGGCTCCCAGAAGTCCAAATAGGTGACTTTCAAACATTCAGTCTGTGAACTAATAGCTCCAGGAGCAGCACTGCTGCTGCCACTGCTGCTGATTCAGTCATTTGAAGTGATTCTTAAATGGTTCTGTTTATCTGACAATTTTCCCATATGGTTTTTGTGCTTCATGTTCCATACTGTTTACCTTGTTTCAAACTAAAGAAATATAATTCTACCAAGTTGGAAAAAAATTGTAAGAAACCATTATGTTTTCATATAAGGAAACTGAGAGAAAAAGTAGCTCAGAGGTTCTAGAACTGATTGAAAATGGATGAAACTGGTTGTTTGGTTAAAAAGGCTGGAAGTAGGACAAAGGTTAAGCTTCACTTAGAGTGCATATGCATAATGGGCTCATTAATACTAACTTCTCTGCCCAGAGGAGAGCAATAGCACAAAACTAGGCACATTTCATATGTTAGCGGGAGGAGGGACATGTTATTAAGTGGGAGCATCAGGAAGATTGTAACCGAGAAGACCAGAGCCCAATCACCATGGCTCTGCAGGGAGGGACAAGAAGGAACTAACTGCATAAAAGGCTTGCTCTGGCATCTGTCGGTGTGTGTGTCCCTTTTTCTTTTTTGGAGGGTATCACACACCCTCTTCTTGTAGAAATGTAAATAAATGTCCCTTTGCTCACTCCGGTTTCCTTTTTGTTTCTTAAGGGGGGATGGAACTCAGCACAGTATGTTTCTAGGGGGGCAGTGAGCTGTGGCTCCACAGTTGGGCTAAACCCCTAACCCTACCAAGGAGTGACTGAACCACATTTCTTACATCGGACAATTTTCCCACATGTTTTTTGGGCTTCGTGTTCCATACCATTTACCTTGTTTCAAACTAAAGAAATATAATTCTACCAAATTGGAAAAGCTTTATGATACTGCCAGAAATTAAGAATTAACTTTAAATCCTTGTTTGAAAAGAAGCAGTGTCTTCTCTCAAGGCAATATGCCCCACCTGACCCAGACCCAGACCCAGACCCAGACCCAAGAGCGCACTGAATTCTACGTAAAGGTTTACTATCGAGGAAAGGACCACTCAGTGGGAAAATACAAAACGGAACCCTTCGTCAAATAGCCCTAGATTTAATCACAAACCTGTACTTAAGGGCTCATCTCCCCCTTTCTGTGTCTCTTTCTTACTACATTTCGCGTGTGAAACTCCGGAACCCGCTTTTCCAGACTCTGTAAAAACTTTTCAACCTGTGGCGCCGGGTGATGACGGAAGCGCACGTTCTCTGGAGGTTCCAAGAATATCGCGGGATGGGAGGTCACCCGAGAGGTTTGCTCTCTGAGGAGGTCCCGCTTTCCAGGGGAACTGGGCGGGCGAAGAGCACGAGAGTTGGGCGGGGGACGGGCGAGGCGTAGTCTGGGCGGAAGGGCTTGGGACCGCCGAATTGTGCCCCGCAATATCTTTTCCAGGCCTCAGCGTTGGAAAGCGCATGCGTGTTCAGTGAGCTGCTTTGGAGCCCTGCTGCTCGTCACCGCCGGGTCGGCGTAGGGGTGCTGCTCTGGACGGGATGGTGCTGAGCCGGGTGAGAACCGTGTACCTCCTCCGTCCACCTACATCCGTCCACGCTGCAGGGCTGGCCGCTTCGCGGGGCCTGCTTTGTAGTCCGGCAGGAACTGTCTCGGTTTTCGACTGTGACTCCCCCCGTGACCGCGATGCTGCGGAGGCTAGCACTTGCTTGCTTCCCAGAGACCAGCTTCGGAGCCGCTGGCTCGCTTTGGGCGGAGAGCCCTGGGTTCGAGTCAGGAGGATTCTGCCTGTGACGCCGAGCCAACCAGTTAACTTCTCATTGCCTCCGTTTTTTTCCATTTTAAAAATTGGAATAATAGTATATAATCTCTCTCTTGAGGGGTTATTGCGATGTTCAAGTGACAATATATGTAAAGTGCTTCGTAAACTATAATGCTCTGCATTGATTACTTTTTCCTCCGGCAGCCTTTCGAATCTGGCTTATTATTAGATAGTAATAATAGCCGACACATAGTGTTTTAAAAAATAACGATATTATCTCATCAATCACATCAGCTTCTCACAGGATTGTACCTGAATTTCTACAGGAACTTTAATGAGGGTTTTCCTTAATGTATTTAGTTTTCCTTTATTCTCTATTAGCTTATCTGGAGGATCATATTTCAGCGTTGAGTGAATTATGGGAGAAATATAAAATAAATTCACAATTAATATTAATGCCTCTCACCACTACTCTCACAATTAACTTGTATGAGCTTGGGTAAGTCACTTCTCTGGGCTTCAGTTTCTTCATCTACAAAAACGGCATAGGGTTGACCTAGTGATCTCTAAGGACCTTTTTAGCCTGAAATTTTAATGTTCACATTCTTAGAGCACTGTCAAAGACAGACCAATTAATGGCACCCAAATTTATTCTAAGTCCAGTGCACTCCAAAAGGTTATTTCAATTTTGTTAACCACTTAGTACTAAAGAACATATTAATTCTGTGCTTTTGAAGCTTAATGTTGCACCTATATTTTCAAGAATTGTTAGCAAGAAGGGTCAGGTAGGTTGCTCCTTCGATGGAGCACTGGCCCTCCAGTCAAGAGGACCTGAGTTCAAATTTGGCCTTCAGACACTTGACACTACCTGTGTGACCTTGGGTAAGTCACTTAACCTGGGTTGCCTGGCAAAAACAAAAAATTGTTGAGAAGCAATTGAAAATATTTTATTAATAGTTAGAAAAATTCCACAATTTTTTGTATGGTCTAGGCGTAATAAATATGAAATAACTCCAATATATCTCAGTTATATTTTTCTTGTTTCGATGTCATAGCTGAAACCACAGTCAGAAAGGAAGCTTACAAAACAGATTTGCAAAGTTGTGTTGGATCATTTTGAAAAGCAGTATATCAAAGAACTTGGAGATTCATGGATTACAATAAGGTTAGTATAAAAATTTTATTAATACTATGAAGTTTTATTTCTGCCAGAGAAAGTGCCAGAAAATGATAATTTGGAAATGAAGGTACTTTGCAAATTGTATTAGTCTAATTTTATGGGGAGTGGAACTAAGCTATTCTACTTTGTCTTAAATTCGAGTGGGAAGGAGGAACTAAGTCAGACTAATGAGAATTCCCTACTTTGAAGTGAGTTTTGAGTCAAATGTTTCTAACTGGATTTAGCTACCTGCTTTAATTCCTACTGACACCAGTAAGATTTTTGTGGCTGACAGAATTAACTACAGCTTAATAAACATTTTCTGATTTTTTCAAGTGAGAAACTAAGTGCATAGCATTTAATTTCTGAGATTATAAAATACTATTTTAAGACTATACTGCCTTGTGGATTTTCCTGTTTTAAGTTTCCCTTCAAAGGGCATCATCTTTTTTTCTCTTTATTTCCTCCTTCATCACTGCCTTTATTTTGAACTTCATTTTGTCTAGGAAAAAATAACTCCAAAACATTTTAAAAAGACAGAAGAGAAT
This sequence comes from Phascolarctos cinereus, assembly GCF_003287225.1. Taxonomy (NCBI): domain Eukaryota; kingdom Metazoa; phylum Chordata; class Mammalia; order Diprotodontia; family Phascolarctidae; genus Phascolarctos; species Phascolarctos cinereus. The sequence goes on along the minus strand of NW_027556180.1, from coordinate 197,263,699 downwards.
GAAGATAAGCATTTAACATATGCAGGTAGCTGAAAGAAATTTTGTCATTTGTGAGTTTCATGATGACTCACTTTTATGCTGGTTGGAAAGTTCATGTCTGAATAGATTAACCTAACTGCTGCTGATGAGGTCAAGGTCAAGGGTTCAAATTTTGTATGTGCCAATTAGTTTTCCACATAGGGAAAGAGAAAATATTTGAGAGAGCAGATTTTCAAAGATTTCAGAGTGAGGATGAGTAGGGTCCCATAACCTAAAATTCTGTGGGGGAATCCAGCTTCTTGAATAAAATAATCTCAAGGAAGAATTTTTTACTGCGTAAATGATGAGGAAGATAAGGGAGAACTGGTTAAATAAATGCATTTTGAGACATAGGGAAGTAACTGACTCAAATTTTAAAGAAAGTAATCAGAAGAGAGAAGTAAGGATATGTGATTGAGGATGAATACAAAAAGTATGACATTGTTCTTATAAAATGTTAGGAACATTGAAATAGAGAACAAACAGAGCTTGCAATGAGTATTAAAGATGACAGAAAAGACCTTTTTGATGGTTGTGGCAAGAGAAATATCCGAAGAAGGGAAAGATTGGTCAATGATATCTTATAAAGGAAAGGAGATAGGACTATGCAGGTCCTGTTTTGTTTCCCAGACGAATGAACTTTAGATTAGGAAAAAGAAGAAAAATGGTTAACAGGGAAACAAAACCGAAGGTAAGTGGAGATGTCAAGTTATATCTACTATCCTAAATAAAATCTGATACTGATTGATGTGCGTAGACCCAAAGAGTAATGACAAATGGATTAGTGTTAATGTGAAAGGGTGTTTATAGTGGAGTGGTCTAGGGCTCTATACTTGATCTTATTTTATGTGTGACAGGATATTAGGAGCAGTAGTTACTGTGGTGATTAATAGACCTTTATGCCCAAAAGATTCTGGCAGACTACACTAGTGATATCAAACCCAAATAGAAATGGGGGCTACTAAATCTTATGTAAGGAACACTGTGTACCACATATTGACTTAGAAAACTACACATTAACATTATCTGTGTCCTATTTTTTAAAATGCATTTTGTTAAATATTACAATTACATTGCAGTCTGGTTCAGCACACTTCAGGGAGAGCTGAGTGTTTGAAATCTCTGGACTAGACCAAAAGGATAAAGCTGGTAAGGGAGCACTTAATAAGGATAAGTTTGAAGTCCTATACTAGATTTTTTTTTAATCATCTATACAAGTACAGGATAAGGAAGAGGTAGTTTGTAGCAATCAGCATCCTGGGGTTTTTAGTGAACTACAAGCTCAACACAAATCAGCAACGTGGTGTGATAACCAAAAAAAACTAATAAAAGTTTGGGATTCATTAATAGAAGCATGGAGAAGCAATATGATGTAGTGGATAAAGAACTAACCTCCAAATCAGGAAGATGTGACTTCAAGTTCAGTACCTGATGCATATTGGCTGTGTGATTCTGTGCAAGACACTTAAACCTTAAATTTCCAGACAGCTGTCAAAAATTGTAAGTTATAGAACAGTTACTAATCTACATTGATATGAGTTTACTCATGAGGAATTCCTTGTAAAAATGAAATCACAGGTCTAAGAAAAAGACAAAAACTGAAGCACAAATGTCCAGAATCATCAATTTACTAAGTGCTCATTAGAGGCTTAACACTAAATGCTAAGTAGATAAATAAAAAGCAAAAACAGCACCTGCCCTCAAGCAGTTTATGTTTAGATAGAGGTGCACCATGAATATAAATCAGAAGTAAGGAGTCACATGCAGAGTAGATGAAAGTTAACTTTACATGGAATAACATTCCTGGTTGGTAGGATCCTAGAGGAGGTGGTATTGAACTGAGTCTTAAAGGAAACCAAGGATCCTAAGAATCTGAGATTGGCAAAGAGAACATTATAGTTGTAGGTAACAGTCAGTGTAAAGCCCAGAGATAAGAAATAGTATCTTGCATGAAGGACAGCAAGTAGATCAATATGGATGGATAATAGAAGGCAATGGAATATAAAAAGATTGGAAAGTGAGGAAGGAGCCAGATTGTAAGGAGCTTTAAATGGCAAAGAACATTAATGTTTGATCATGAAAGTATTAGGCAGACATTGGAATTAATTGAACACTAGATCTATACTCTATACTATACTTTATAATTAATAATTATTTTAAAAATCAATGTCTGTAATGTTAATCTTTTTCCTAATTTTTTCTACTTCTAGGGATATCTTAACATCTCCAGCATGTTGGCAACATGCAGTCCTTTTTAATAGATTCAACTATCCTTTCGAACTGGAGAAGGATTTGCAACTGAAGAGATATCACACCCTTCTTCAAGGATATTTTCCCAACTGTCCTAAATCACTCATATGCTACGTTAGTAGAATTCCTGGACGAATACCTTCAGAGAGACATCAGTTTGGTAAACTTAAAGGATATTATCTTCTAAATGCTGCCTCCCTTCTCCCAGTGTTGGCTCTGGAATTACAAAATGGGGAAAGAATTTTGGATATGTGTGCTGCTCCTGGGGGTAAATCGATAGCTCTTCTACAGTGTGCCTTTCCAGGTAAATTGTTTTCTTTTTAGTATGTATTAAGTTAGTGTGCCACCTACAAAGGATACTTGGTGCCTTAAAGATATATTAAGTAGAAATGTGAGATTAAATTTGAATTGTGGAAAGCCTAGTGAACTGTGTAACAGAGTGAATTGAAATCATTCAACCAAGAAGAACAAGGTGATCCCTTTTTTTTTTTACATTTATGGAAACCAAAACCAGAAAGGTGGATATATATTGGTGTGTAATATACATAAATAATTTGCATATCTTAAAACATTGGTGCAAATGATAGTTAACTGAATTTTAGAATTTTTTATTTTAAAAAATGTACAATAGCCTCTGATAAAAACCTTAGTATTGTTGGCTTTCTGTACTATGAGGGAAATCACCTATGTTAAAAGTGGACATTTGTATGACAAGCATAGCGGGAGATGAAGTAATAGTACTTTATAAAAGATATTTCTTTGATTCACTTCTGTATTCGTTAGTATTTTTTTACACTATACTAACCTTTACATGTGTTAGGGGCCCAGTGTTACCTTTTAATATTAAAGGGAAGTTTTCATGTCAAAAAGCAATTACACATGGAAGAGACAAATTCTGTCAGACTTAGTAGGAATTTCACTACTATTTTATTTTTTAAAATACATTTTTATTGATATCTTTTGTTTTTATGTTGCCTGAATTTCCCCTATATCTTTCCTTCTTCCAAACCTTTTTCCCCTTCCTAGAGAATAAAAAAAAAATTTAAAGAAAAAAGAACATGAAGAGAAATAAATTGGCAAAAACCAATCAGTACTTGGAAAACAAATCTGACAGTTATGTTCCACACCTGTGGACTCTCAACTTCTGCAAACAAATGGGAAGGAGGTATCTTCTCATCTCTCTTTTGTGGGGCCAGTGTTATGCCTTATAATTTTGCTTATGGTTATTATTACCTCCATTTATATTGTTGTAGTCATATTATTGTTTTTAAAACTCTGCTGGCTTTGTATAGTATCGGTTTATTTAAGTTTTTCCATACCTCTCATATTTAGAATATTAATTCCCTTACAACAAAGTAACTAATATTCCATTACATTCATGTGCCACAGTTTATGTAACCATTCCCCAATTTATTGAGTATATATTTCTGTTTCTCTCCTTCCGCAATAAGTGCTGCTTTAAATATTTCTCTCTATATGATGCCTTTTTTTTTTTTAAATCAATGGTTTCATTAGCTTCTGGCAGTGGAATCTTTGGGCCAAGACATTTTACTTGTTTCATTTTCATAATTCCAAAGGGCTTTACAAAATGTTTATACTAATTCACAGTTTGATCAGCAATATAATAGTGTATTTATCTTTCCACAACTGCTTCAACATTGACTAATCCTCTCTTCATCTTTGGCAATTTGCGGGGTGCGAGGTGAAACATTAGGGTTGTTTTATTTTATATTATTTGGAGCATTTTTTCATGTAGTTGTTAATAGTTAGCAATTCTTTTTAAAAAAATAATAATTTATTCTTAGTTTTCAACATTCACTTCCATAAGATTTTGAGTTTTAAATTTTCTCCCCCATCCTCTCTTGCCCACTTCCAAGATGGCGTGCAATCTGGTATAGACTCTACTTATACATTCATATTAAACATATTTTCTCATTAGTCGTGATGTAAAGAAGAATTACAACTAATTTGAGGAACCATGAGAAAGAAGAAACAAAACAAAACAACAACAAAAAAAGGAGAGCAAATAGTATGCTTCCATCTGCATTCAGACTCCAAAGTTCTTTTTCTGGATGTGGATAGCACTTTCCATCTTGAGTCTTTTGGAGTTCTTTAAGGTACTTGTATTGCTGAGAAGAGCTAAGTCTATCAAAGTCAGTCATTGCACAGTGTGGCTTTTACTGTGTACAATGTTCTCTTGGTTCTGCTCATTTCTTTTTTTTTAAATTAAATTATTTTTAGTTTTCAACACTCGCTTCCATAAGCTTTTGAGTTTTAAATTTTCTCCCCTTCTGTCTCCACCTACTTCCCAAAGACTGCTTACAATGTGATACGAGCTCTACATATACATTCCTATTAAACATTTTTGTGTTTGTCATGTTTTAAAGAAGAATTAGAACCAATAGGATGAAGCACAAGAAAGAAGAAACAAAACAAAACAGAAGGAAAAAAAGAGCAAATAGTATACTTTGATCAGTATTCAGACTCCATAGTTCTTTCTCTCAATATGGATAGCATTTTCCATCATGAGTCTTCTGGAGTTGTCTTAGATTCTTGTGTTGCTGAGAAAAGCTAAGTCTATCAAAGTTAGTCATCACACAAGGTGGCTGTTACTATGTACAACATTCTCCTGGTTCTTCTCACTTCATCAAACATCAGTCCATACAAGTCTTTCCAGGTTTTTCTGAAGTCTGCTTGCTCATCATTTCTTATAGCACAGTAGTATTCCATTACATTCATATGCTACAGTTTGTTCAGCCATTCCCCAGTTGATGGGCATTCCCTCAGTTTCCAGTTCTTGGCCACCGCAGAAAGAGCTGCTATAAATATTTTTTGTATATGTGGGTCCTTTTACCATTTTTATGATCTCTTTGAGATACAGCCTTAGAAGTGGTATTGCTAGGTCAAAGGGTATGCACAATTTTTTAGCACTTTGGGCATGGTTCCAAATTGCTTACCAAAATGGTTGGAACAGTTCACAACTCCACCAACAATGCATTAGTGTTCCAATTTTCCCACATCTTCTCCAACATTTATCATTTCCTGTTTTGTCATGTTAGCCAGTCTAATGTGGTACCTCAGAGTCATTTTGATTTGCATTTCTCTAATCAATAGTGATTTAGAGCATTTTTTCATATGACTAGAGATAGCTTTAATATCTTCATCTGAAAACTGCCTGTTCATATCCTCTGGCCATTTATCAATTGGGGGAATGACTTGTATTCTTATAAATTTGACTTAGTTCTCTATGTATTTTAGAAATGAGGTTCTTATCAGAGACACTGGTTGTAAAAATTCTTTCCCAGTTTTCTGCTTCTCTCCTAATCTTGGTTGCATTGGCTTTGTTTATGCAAAACCTTTTGAATTTAATTTAATCACAATGATCCATTTTGCATTTTATAACGTTCTCTGTCTCTTGTTTGGTCATCAAATCTTCCATTCTCCATGAATTGGACAGATAACCTATTCCTAGACTCCCAGTTTGCTTATAGTATCTAAATTGTGTACCCATTTTGACTTTATTTTGGTATATGGTCTAAGATTTTGGTCTCTGCCATACTGTTTTCCAGTTTTCCTAGCAGTTGTTGTCAAATAGTGACAAATCTTGTCTCAGAAACTGGGGTCTTTGGGTTTATCAAACAGTAGATTGCTTTAGTCATTGACTACTGTGTCTTAGGTACCTAATCTTTTCCACTGATCCACCACACTATTTCTTAGCCAGTACCAAGTACTTTTGATGATTGCTGCTTTATAATACAATTTAAGATCTAGTATGGCTAGGCTACCTTCCCATGCATTTCTTTTTATTAGTTCCCTTGATATTCTGGACCTTTTGTTCTTCCAGATTAATCTTGTTATTATTTTTTCCTAGCTCTATAAAATAATTTTTTGGTAGTTAGATTGGTATGGCACTGAACAAGTAAATTAGCTTAGGTAGAATCATCATTTTTGTTATATTGGCTCGGCCTACTAATGAACAGCTGTTGTTTTTCCAGTTATTTAGATCTGACTTTATTTGTGTGAAAAGTGTTTTGGAATCATGTTTACATAGTTCCTGGGTTTGTTTTGTCAGGTAGACTCCCAAATATTTTATGTCTACAGTAACTTTAAATGGAATTTCTCTTTCTTTCTCTTGCTCTTAGGCTTTGTTAGTAATATATAGAAATGCCAATGATTTATGTCAGTTTATTTTATATACTGCAACTTTGCTAAAATTGTTTATTATTTCAAGTAGTTTTTTACTTTCTAGGTTTTTAAACAACATATTTTAGGATTACTGTTCTTAATCTACTCTGTTATCTATTCTGTTTTATGGAAGAGTTCATGCCATTCACATTCACACTTATGATTATTCTCTGTCTTTCTCTCCATCTTGTTTTCCCCTGTTTATGCTTTTCTCTGCTTTCTCCCTTTCCCTCCTCACCTAGAATTTTGCTTTCGAGCACTACTTCCCTTAGTCTGTCCTCCCTTCTGTCCACCCCATCCCTTTTCTTTCCCCTTTCCTCTCCTAAATATGGCAAGTTAGATTTCTATACCTCACTGATTATGTTACTCCCTCTTTGAGCCAAATTTGATGAAAGATTCAAATGATGCTCATTTCCCTCCCTTCTTTCCCTCTGCTGCATAAGGTTTTTATTCCTTTTCATGTGATGAAATTTACCTTTGTCTGCCTGTTCCTTGCCTCTTCTCCCAGAACAATCCCTTTTCACCACTGAATTAGATTTTTTTATCATCACATCAAAGTCAATTTATACTCTTGCCCTCTGTCTCTGTATACCCATTTTAAATGTCATAATAACTATACACTTCTCAAGAGTTACAAGTGTCATCTTACATTGTAGGGATGTAAAAAGTTTGCCCTTATTAATAACATATTGTTTTTTTATTTCCTCTTTACCTTTTTATGTCTCTCTTGAGGCTTGTATTTGAAGATCACATTTTCTGTTGAGCTCTGGTCTTTTCATCAGGAAGGCTTGGAAGTCCCTTATTTTATTGGATGTCCATCTCTTCCCTTGAAAGATTTTGCTCAATTTTGCTGGGTAGTTGATCCTTGGTTGTAATCCAAGCTCCTTTGCCTTATGGAATATCATATTCCATACCTTCTGATCTTTTAATGTAGAAGCTGCAAGGTCCTGTATAATCCTGACTGTGGTTCCATGATATTTAAATTGTTTCTTTCTGGCTCCTTGCAGTATTTTCTTTTTGATCTGGTATTTTTGGAATTTTGCTACAACATTCCTTGGCATTTTCAATTTTGAGATCTCTTTCAGGTGGATTCTTTCGATGACTATTTTACTTTATGGTTCTAGGACGTCATGGCATTTTTCCTTGATGATTTCCTGAAAGATGCTGTCCAGGCTCTTTTTTCATCATGGTTTTCAGGTAGTCCAATCATTTTTAAATTATCTCTCCTGGATCTATTTTCCAGGGCAGTTGTTTTACCAATTTGGTATTTTATGTTTTCTTCTATTTTTTCATTCTTTCATTTGTGTTTGACTGATTCTGTTTCTCTCATAGAGTCATTAGCTTCCGCTTGCCCAATTCTAATTTTTAACAAATTGTTTCCTTCTGTTATATTTTGTACCTCCTTTTCCATTTGGCCAATTTTATTTTTTAAGGATTTGTCTTCTTCGGTGTACTTTTTTCGCATTTGGCCAATTGCATTTTTTTTTGGGTTGGGCAATGGGGGTTAAGTGACTTGCCCAGGGTCACACAGCTAGTTATTGTTTTATGTCTGAGGCTGGATTTGAACTCAGGTCCTCTTGAATCCAGGGCTAGTACTCTATCCACTGTGCCATCTAGCTGCCCCTGCCAATTGTATTTTTTAAGGACTTGTCAATTTTTTTCCTTCTTTGTCCAGGCTATTGATTCTCTCTTGCATACCTCTCATTTCTTTTCCCAATTTTTCCTTCTTCTCTTATTTGACTTTTAAAATCCTTTTTTTCTTTTTATTTTTTCTTTCTTTTCTTTTTTTTTTTTTTAGGCAATTGGGGTTAAGTGACTTGCCCAGGGTCACATAGCTAGTATCAAGTGTCTGGTCTGAGGCCGGATTTGAACTCAGGTTCTCCTGAGTCCAGGACTGGTACTTTATCCACTGTGCCACCTAGCTGCCCCTAAAACCTTTTTGGAGCCCTTCCAAGAAAGTTTTTTGGACTTGAGACCAGTTTGTATTCCCCTTTGAGGTTTCAGATGTGGGTATATTGACAGTGTTGTCCTCTTCTGAGTGTGTGCCGTGATATTCCCTGTTCCCATAATAAGAATCTGTGGTCATTGTCCATTTCTGCTTTCTGCTCCTGGTGTTTGCCTATTTCCTGGCTTTTAAAGTTGAGCTCTCCTGCTGGAGCAAAAGGGGCAGTGACCCAAGCTTCTTGTGCTGGGAGCCTGGGACCTGGTCACTGGCTTTGTATTCTGGGCCCTTAAGTGCTAGCAGCTGGAGATTGTAGGGGTCTGGCAGCTTGCCTGGTGCTGAGCTGGGGTCAGTAAGTAGCACTGGAGCTCTTGGGCCAGGTGTGGGAAATCTGGCCCTTGTAGGCCACCTGCTCTCCTGGTGAGCCCACCCTGGCTTCTTTAAAACACTGAAATGATTGGCTGCTGGAAGATGTCTGCCAGCCTGGAGTTGTGCTGAAACAGTGGGAGATTTGGCTGCTGGAGAACGCCAGCACAGATGGTGGTTTTCCGAGCTTATGTTTACCAGTTCCTCTACCTGTGCTGAGGCATTTCTGGTGTTGGCAGTTGGCCTGCTCCACCATTCTCAGGCTCAGGATCTCCCCCTGGTTTGGTGAGATGAGGCTTGCTGCTGGCTTGCTGGGCTGCTTTCTGTCCTGTACTGATCCTCCTTCCCCAGAGTAATTAAGGCCTTACCTGTTAATCCCCCAAGCTTCCTGGGCCACAAGACTGCCATACCCCATGTTTCTGCTAGCTCAGTTGTTCCAGGGCTTTTCCTTAGGTGATATTTTGTGGGCTTTCAGGTTAATAAGGGAGGATAAGAGTGACTTACTTCTTACTCTGACATCTTGGCTCCTGAAAGTCGAGTTAGCAATTCTTTTGAGAGCTGTTTGTTCATATCCTTTGACCACTTATCTGGTGATCATGGCTTTGGGTCTTATATATTTCTGTTTCTATGTAACTTGGATACTCGTATCTGTGAAATTTGATGCAAAGATTTTTTTTTCATATTCAACTGCTTCCCTTTTTATATTAATAATAATAATAAGGTATATTAATTTTATTTGCAAAAGCCTTCTGATACCACATAATTAAATTTTATCCTTGCAGGTATCTTTATCTCATTTAATTAAGACATCTCCAACTCATAGCTGTCAATTCCTTCTCTTCTGATTTTTAATGGCATTGAAATTTTAATGTGTTCTTAATTTCTAGGTTGCATATCTACCATCATTTTGAAGAGAAATTCTGCCTAAAATTCATGTTGGCTAGATCTCCAGAATATATTTAGGTGTCTTATGTAAATAGAATTTTTGTTATTGGCTACGGATTCTTTAAGGTTTAAGTAAAGAAGACTGCTAACTTTTTTTTTCTCACATTAAGAGGAATAACCTATATGTAGACACTGGTTCAAGTAAAGGGATTTTTCTTCTAAATGGTATACCTAGGAATATAAGTGAATATATGCTTCTACTAAACGTTTTACTCCCAAATTTAGTTTAGCTGAAGTGCTTGAATTTAGAATGCAAAATGAATGCGAGTCAAAATTGTATAAGCAAAGCCAAAGTTAACAGTTGGGCTGTCATTGGATATGCAGTCCATTAATGTACTAACTTTCTCAGTGCCGTGGATATCTCTTAAATTGAGCCAAAGGCTTACTAGCTTTGAAGTGTTAGAAGCTCTTCATTTAAAATTGATTTTTAATGTAGATTTCATCACTTTGCCACTATTGTCTAGTAAAACATAGGTGTGTAATCTAATTTATTTGAAACATAGTTGTCAACTTAAGATTAAAAAATATCTTTTTGAAGATTGAGAAAGTGGGCTGTCAAAGAACAGGTAGTTCAAAGCATCTAATAACCCTTACAATATTCCTTGAACAAGAATGCCATATAGAAAAATTTGCACACCCTTCCCTCTTAGAAAATACAATAAAATAATACTTGCTGCTGTTTCTGGCTTTGTGCTTACCCATGCAAAAACTTTTAAGCATAAAATTTCCTTTGTACATAGTGAGAATATTTTGCAGTATGATTAGTAGTATGAAATAGAAAAGAAGGTAAGTAGATTCCTTGTCTAACAAAAGCACAGATTGGAATTTCCTGAATCTTAAGTGGCTATTGTCTCAGCATTTTTTTTTAGAAGTATAATGTTGTAGCTTTTTTTTTTTGTTTTATTTAGTTTTTTTTTTAAAGTGAGGCAGTTGGGGTTAAGTGACTTGCCCAGAGTCACACAGCTAGGATATATTATGTGTCTGAGGCCGGATTTGAACTCAGGTCCTCCTGACTCCAGGGCCGGTGCTCTATCCATTGCGCCACCTAGCTGCCCCACTGTTTTAGTTTTAAAAGAGATTTCAGTTATCATCTAATCTAATACATTTAATTTTATCGATGAGGAAACTGGGGCCCAAAGCAGTTAATTGGTCATACTTATTAAATACTAGAGCCAGGGCTATGCTGACCCAACTGATTCCTCATCCGGTGATTTATCCACTTTAATATGTTACTTTACTAATATGTTGCTAGCTAGTTTTTTTTTCTTTTAGGAATTTGTAGGGCAGAGCCAAGATGGTGAAGTAAAGGGAGGGACTCGCTTAGGCTCTCAAAACAAATTCTGAAATGGCAGAACCAACAAGTGAAACAATTTTTCAGACCTATACAGCTTAGAACACCAGTGGGAAAGGTCTGTCTCACAGGGGTGAGAGTCTAGTGGATTACGTGATTTAGACATAAAGGGTAGTACTGTAAGCAAATTAGGGGAGCATGGGATATTTTACCTGTCAGATCTATGATAAAAGAAGAATTTGTAACCAAATAAGAGATAAGGTAGCATTATGAGATATAAAATGGATAATTTTGATTACATTAAATTAAAACTTATTTTAATTTAAAATTAAATTTGTTTTGCACAAACAAAACCAATGAGTCAAAATTGTAAGGAAAACAGAAAACTGAGAAAAAAATTTATATCAAGTTTCTTTGATAAAGACTTCATTTCTCAAATATATACACAACGGAGTTAAATTTATAAGAATAAAAGTTATTCCCCATTTGATAAATGGTCAAAGGGTATGAATAGGCAGTTTCCAGGTAAAGAAATCAAACCTATCTGTAGTCTTATGAAAAAATGTTCAAAATCACTATTGATTAGAGAAATATAAATTAAAACAATTCTGAGGTACCACCTCATACCTATTAGATTGGCTAATGTGACAGAAAAGGAAAATGATAAATGTTGAGAGGGAATGTGTGAAAATTGAGTCACTAATGCCTTATTGGTGGAGTTGTGAACTGATTCAGCCATTCTGGAGATAAATTTGGAATTATGCTTAAAGGGCTACAAAACTGTGCATGCCCTTTGATACAGCAATACCACTACTAGGTCTGTGTCCTAAAGAGATTTAAAAAAAAAACAAAAAGGAAAAGAACTGTGTATACAAAAAATATTTATAGCTGCTCTTTTTGTGGTGGTGAAGAATTGAAAATTGAGAGAGTGACTGAACAAGTTACCTTTTTTTTTTTCTGTCACTGCTCTCCTTGCTGTATATGCTTAGAGGGTATGAACAATTGAATGACTTTTCTAAAATTATTGTACCAGTTCATAATTTCACTAGTTATGTCTGTCTTCCCACAGACCCTCCAAAATTAAATATGTCCATTTTTAATTTGATGTATTAAAGGGTAAACCTCAGTTATTTTATTTTTTATGTTTCTTAAAATGTGGCATTTCATTATATTCACATACTAGAGTTTGTTTGTTATCCAATTAATAGGTACCCACTTTGCTTCAATTTCTTTGCTAGAACAAAAGGTGTTCTTGTACATGTATATCTATATGTAATATTTCTGTTTTTTTATTTTCTTGTTCTATATGCCTAACAGTGGAATTATCAGGGTCAAAGAATTTTAACAGTTTATTCATTCCCCTACCCCACCTCACCCCCCCACACACAGTTCCAAATTATTTTCAAAATGATAGATCAGTTGACAGGTCCACCAATAACATAATCAGTTTGTTCATATTTTTATGCATAAAAAGGTCATAAATGTTGACAATAAAAGCTTTTAGTATATTAAATAGTATAATTATAATGCTTTCTATAAAACCTGCCTAGCAAAGTTAAAAGTTTCAGCAGTTATAACATCATGGTTTAAAAACTGTCTTAAAATTTTTTAGGTTATTTTCACTGTAATGAGTACGATAGCCTGAGATCAAGGTGGTTGAAGCAGACACTAGAATCCTTCATCCCACAACCTATGACACATATAATAAAAGTATCCGAATTGGATGGCAGAAAGATAGGAGATAATCAACCCGAAATGTTTGACAAGGTAATAGTATTGGGCAAACTGATTTCCAAATATCACTACTACTTTTCCCCTCCTACTTAAACTCCACACACACACACACACACACACACACACACACACACACACACACACACACAGTGTCTCTTGTCTTTTTTTAGTGAGTTGAGAAATTTTAATAAAATGAAAATAGAAGTATCATCATTTGAAATATTTTCATTTTTATAGCAGAATTTATTTGGTGTCCCGTTTGGTTCAAGTATCTGATACCTTTGGGGTTGGGAGATTAAAGGGCCTTTTCGTGTTTTCCATGTACTTAAAAGATACTTTGAAAGACCAGATTTTATATAAATATACTATACATATATGTACATACATACACATATATATATTTATGTGTCTATATATATTTGTATATGTATACACACACACACATATGTGTGTAGTTAAGCATAGTAGTGCACACCTGTAATCACAACTACAGGGAGGCTGGATCTCTTGAGCTTGGGAGTGATGAGCTTCAGTGGTCAGTAGCTATTAGGTGTCCTCTGGCTTAGGTCAGAAATGGAGAAGACCAAGTTCCCTTGCCAATCAGTAATGAGATTGGGCCTATGGAGCAGCCCCTACAATTCCAGCCCGGCCAAGGCGGGAGACCCAGTCTTAAAAAAAGAAAAAAGTACAATATTTCTTTAATTCAGTGGTATTTTAAAATAACAGATAATGATAATTGAAGATTAAAAGGACTTCAGGAGACAAATAGAAACATACATTCAGCAAATTAAATGCTTAAAATGCGGAAATAAAGTAGTAGTATTTTTAAAATGAATGACTTTTATGCATTGTTTTACTGGCAGATTTTATTAATAATTCTTTTCAAGGATCTCCAAACCTTTATTGTATGTGGAAAATGATTCTCAAAAAGTATGTAGTAATAATAACAGCTTACATTTACATAGCACTTTAAAGTTTATAAACTGCCTTGAATATATCACTTTAAGTTTTCTGTCTTTTGTCTTTTTTTACTTCAGGTTTTAGTTGATGCCCCGTGTTCAAATGATCGAAGTTGGCTGTTCTCTTCTGATACCCAGAAGGCATCCTGTAGGTTGAACCAAAGAAAGGAATTGCCTATTATGCAGATAGAACTACTAAGGTGAGGAATAGGAAGACATATATTTAATATGTGCTTGTTGCCAGTTCAACTAGTAAGTGTCAAAAAGTGGTACTGGCTTGTGGACCAGAGGTGTTAAACATGCCTGTCACACTTCTGAGTGTGGCCTAAGCCATATTAAGATGTAACTAGAAAATATTTAACAAAATAGAAATACACTGGAACATAGATAATGTTAATATATGGTTGACTCAGGGATCTTTAAGTACAGTTTAGTGGCCCCATTTCTTTTTGAGTTTGACACCACTGCTTTGGGAACTTTTTGTTTACCACTTGGACATGTTTCAGCTGATACCATTTTGGAGTATCATGAAGGTTTATCCTTTGGATACCACACACCTAGGATTCAGGGACTTTGTTTTGCTATGCTACTCCTTTCCTAACGTGTCTATTATAGTACAGTAAAAGCAAAATATAGTCTGTCAACAAGTGGTTATTTAGCACCTGCTCATTTGTGAGGCATTGTGCTAGGAGCTTGGTGTACAAATGCAAAGAATGAAACAATCTCTACTTTCAGGGAGTTTATATTCAAACAAGGGAGACACAAGTGTATGTGTGATACATGATAAATCTAAAGAGAATAAATACAGAGTAATTAAATACAAGGTTGGGGGTATGGGAAAGTATCATAAAAGTCTTCTGTTTCTAGTAGAGAAATTATTTTATTGTGTTTTAGGTAATTTTGGGATACCAATCATTAAAAAGTAGGTAGGTTAATTATGTTGTCTCCTGTAACTCAGTTCAAGTTAAATAAAGTTTGAGTTGTTTGCTTAGTTTCTAATAGGATCTCCCTGTTTCACTCCCATTTCGTTTGCCTCCTTCCATGGGCTTCACATTCTTTTCACCTTCATTGCTGGTTTCCTCATATTTTTACCTAAGTCATGAGATACTCATCTCTCTTCCCTTTGTCAATAGGAAATCATTATCGTAGGCCCTAGATACCTTCTCAGTTTCAAGTAGAACCTTCTTTATTCTCTACCAAACTCCAGCTTGGTTATATCACTGGAATTTGTCATCAGAAATTGCCTAAACTGCCTTCTCTTTCTCCTGGCAAACAGCACCCTAATTATTTCTCCTTAAGTGCCCTTAATTTTTTTAGCTTTTTTATCTCTGTCTCCTCCTGCAGTTTCTCGTCAAACCTCCACATTCTTTAAAAAAAAAAAGTATATATGAGGCTACTAAGTGGCACAGTGGGTAGAGCACTAGCCCTGGAGTCAGGAGGACCTGAGTTCAAATCTAGCCTCAGACACTTGCCACTTACTATCTGTGTGATCCTGGACAAGTCACTTAACCCCAATTGCCTCAAAAAATAAATATAAAAATGCTTTGTTAAAAAAAAGATTTTTTAAAAAGTATAAATATATGTGTATATATACACACACACACACACACACACACACACATATTTATGTATACACACAAACATGTATATATGTGTATATATGTAAAATGTATGTGTGTATATGTATATATAAAATTTTTCCTCAATTACATATAAAGACAATTTTTAACATTCTGTTTTTATAATTTTGAATTTCCAATTTTCTCCCTTCCTCCTTCACTCTGCTCCACAGATGGCAAGCAATTTAATGTTATACATATTCAGTCATATAAAACATGCGATCATATTAGTCAATGTTGTAAAAGAAGACACAGACACAAATTTGAAAAAAACTACATGAATAAAAATACAGAAAGTGAAAAATAGTATACTTTGATCTGCATTCAGACTCCCATCAGTTTTTTCTCTGGAGGTGAATACCATTTTTAATCATGAGTCCTTTGGAATTATCTTGGATCATTGTATTGCTGAGAATAGCTAAGTCATTCACAATTGATCATCATATAATATTGCTGTTACTGTATACAGTGTTCTCCTGGTTATGCTCACTCACTTTGTATCAATTCATGTAAGTCTTTCCAGGTTTTTCTGAAATCAGCCTGCTCATCATTTAAAAAAAATTTTTTTTTTCGTTAATTAATTTTGATTTATCAACAATCATTTCCATAAGCTTTTGAGTTTTAATTTTTTCTCCATCCCCCTCCCCCTCTTCCTCCCCAAGACAGCTCGTAGGCTGATATAGGCTATACATATGCATTCCTATTAAACATATTTTCACATTAGTCATGTTGTAAGGAAGAATTAGAACCAATAGGAGGAACCATCAGAAAGAGGAAACAAAACAAAACTGAAGAAAAAAATAGCAAATAGTATGCTTCCACCTGCATTCAAACTCCTTAGTTCTTTCTTTGGATGTGGATAGCATTTTCTGTCGTGAGACCTTTGGAGATGTCTTAGATCCTTGCATTGCTGAGAAGGGCTAAGTCAATGTTAATCATTTCTCAACATGGCTGTTAACTGTGTGTAGCGTTCTCCTGGTTCTGTTCATTTCTTTCAGCATCAGCACCTACAAGTCTTTCCAGATTTTTCTGAAGTCTGCCTACTCATCATTTCTTATAGCATAGTAGTATTCCGTTACAATCATATCCTGCAAAGGAGTAATTAGTCTCTTTCTCTAATACTAGAATTATAGGCAGGAGTTGCCTTACCTATGTTTTTTCATACAGTCATCTAGGTCAGAGTTTTTTCATGTAGGGGCCCATGGAATGTCTTTAGGGGGTCCATTGAATTTTGAAGGGAACAAATTACATCTTTATTTAAATGTAATTCGTTTCCTTTCTAATCTTTTATATTTTATTTTATGCATTTAAAAACTTTATTCTGAGAAGGGATCCATAGGCTTCCTTATACTGCCACAGTAGAGTGGTCCATGACACCAAAAAAGTTAAGCATCCCTGATCTGAATTGTTTGTAGCTATTGAAAAAGTTATAATTTTGCATACTGCATATATCATATTTAAATAGATCATATTCACAACATGACTACTGTGGAAGTGTTTTGCATGGCTATACATGTATACATGTTTGTATTGAGTTGCTTGCCTTTTCAATGAGGGTGTGTGGGGAGGGAGGAAGGGAGAAAATTTGGAACCCAAAGTTTTAAAAACACATGTTAAAAAAAAAATTGTTTTCACACGCAATTGGAAAATAAGAAATACAGGAAATGGGGTATAAAATCGATCTTACTGCTACAGGAAAATAGAGGAAGAGGTTGGGGGGACAGTGAGATAGAAGGGAGGGCAGATTGGGGGGAGGAGTATACAGAATGCATGCCATCTTGGGGTGAGGGGAGGGATTAGATGGGGAGAAAATTTGGAACTCAAAATCTTGTGGAAGTGAATTTTGAAAACTAAAAATGAATTAAAAAAAGAGAAAAAATAAAAGTGATAGAAAAAAATAGATCATAAATTCACACCCTCAGTTTAGAGTTAACAAACTCTTTATATTTTATTTTTCCAAAATTAGTTATAAACTGTGGAGAAGCACCATGGTTACAGTGGCAAAAGTGCTAATTTATCACTTGATAATTGTCCGAATTTCAAAAATTATTGAACTTCTCTAGGCCTCAGTTTTCCCACCTGTAAAACGAGGAGGTTGTACTAGGTGACCTCTGAGATCATCTATGAGTATATGGTCTTCCTCAGTCACCAGGGATAAGCCTGAATGAAATGATTCTATAAAGTGCAGACATAACAATGTATGTTTTTTCTTAATATGAATGGGGGAGGGGAATAATTATTTATGTAGTACCTACTAGATGCCAGGCACTGTGCTGTGCCTTTTAAAGGTGAGAGGGTTGAAAAAAGAGAATAATAGAGTGTTACTGTAATTCTCCATAGGTGGAATGTGGAAAACTTTTATCTTATTGCCAATAGCAATAGAAACAAATAATTTTCCAAAATAGCCTATGATGAAGGATTTTTATCACATACTGTACTGAACAAATCAGTCCTCTGTGAATATCTGTCATAATGTATCACCTCAATACTCTTCAAATATAAGAGGTAATTGAGAGAAAACAATACTAAAAATGATGTAAAGGTTGGTATTCTTCAAAACATTTTATAGGGGTAGGGTAGTGCAAGGAAATTTTGCGTGATTTTAAGTGAAAAGGACCTAACCAAAACTTAAGGATTTTTTACAGAAATGTGAGTGTCTTAGTGAGTATAATGCATCATGTCACCCATTTCCTTAAGAAGTCAATCATATATAAAACATGGACCCCTTCTAGTTTTTTTCCTTCTGTGTTTTACAAGCAAAATTTAATTTGTGAGTTTTTGTTAAAAGTAAAAACAGCTCATCTGGTGAAGTTATACAAATTAAAATCTTTTAATAGCTTATTCTTCAAGCAGGAATCATGTTTAAATATAAACATTTTTTAGAAGTCAGAATTTCTTTTTTAAATTGTTTTTATTATATACTTGACAACCATAACAAGAGCAATGAAATAAACATGTAAAATATGGGGCAAAATCTTACCCATATCTATACTCAACCTTTAACATAGAAGAGCTAAAAGAAACAACAGACAGTAAATTAACAGTAAAGTTAATACTTTTATTTTTGTCCCTTTCTGGGTCTTGTTGAAGTTGTGTCATTGAGACCTGTTTTCCTTTCTTTTCTTTTAAAAAATATGTGGTTTTATATGTGCATATAAAATTTTGCTTTGTAGTCATCATGTATAGATTATTGACATTTCCATCCGTGTTTTATGTTCATTGTTTTCAGCTGTTCAGTTTTGTTAACAGTCCTCATCTGTGCCTGTCTCAGGACAGATTTCTGCTAGTTTGTGGTTTGTGTTGGAGCAAAATGTCATTTAGCAGTTAACAAAAGATTGATTTACTTTGGTACTTTGTGAGATTCATTATTTCATCAGTGTGAATATGCCTTCATTTATTCAACAAAAATTTTTCAACCTCTCCATCATTCTTAAGTTAACATGGCTGAAAAATTAATGACTTACTAACCCACCTTCTGAAGATGTTCTTTACATTAGGAAAACTTTTGGTCATTACCTTAAATGATAGACTTATGATTTGTTACCAGGCCCATGTTTTAAGTCTCTCCAACTTGGTAAGACTTTTGAAGCCGGTCCATTGTTTGCATAGACTTTGAGAATCCAGAGTTATTTCCCCCCACCAGTGTAGCCTTGGAGTAGAACTTTAGAGAAGACAACTGTTAATCACTGCTTAATTAAATTCTGAGATTCTCTACCAGTTCTAAACAGAAAATTTACCCTAAATCTTTCCTTAAAGTCAAAGTCCTTCTAGGACTTAGAACTCAGCTCTAACCCCCTTAGTCATTTTCTGTTTTGAATTTATATGTGAAAAGATGTTCATTTGCTTTCTAAATACTTTCAGTTGGATGTCAGTATATTCCCTCCTTTTGCCTCCCTCCTTCAATTTTGCACTAGGAAAGACTGAATTTTTTTTTTTTTTGTCTCACAGAGCTTGGCTTAATTCAATCAAGAGCTTTCCCTCCAAAGTGCCCTAATTAACTATGCTGTTCCCCACAGTTAACTGGAATTACCATGTAATTGGTGATTAATCACTAATATTTCTTTAGTGAACTTTTCTATCTGCAAACATTTTTGTAACTTGGTCTCTGCTGGAGATGTTTGCAACATATTTTCATTTTCTTAAAGCAAACATAGCTCTCTTTCTCTCCATCCCCAAAAGTAGCTTTAAAAATTTAAGTAATATATGTTGTAAAAGAAAGCTGTAGAATAACCCCAGTCTTGGGTTAGTCAGAGGTTTTTCAAAATAGTGATACAAATGAAAGACACTCAGTAAGTGCATTCACTGATAGCCTATAAAATAAAAAATAGTAAGAATGGCATAAACCATGATTTGTCATCCCTTTCACAGAAGTTATTTGTTGTCTGTATTCATTCCCGAAGGACCAAAATCAGCCTTTCAGCAAAAAGAAAATTGACTTCAGGAATGAGAAAGAATAATCTCTAGAGGAACTTAATAATCTCACAAGGTGATTGTGATCAATATTGATACACTGAATTTTTAATCTGAATTTACAAAGTACTTTTATAGTAGGTAGTTTATTTCTGGGAATTTGATTCAGAAGCACCCCTCAGGCTTTGAAAAATGTATTTAATTCTAGTTTAATATGTAACTCAAATCTTCAAAATAACTAGTTTTCTAGTGGTTATAAGATGTGGCTCAGAGGGCAGTGGAGAAGCCATGATTTAAGCAGGCCACAGCATATTACTAAATGTACCCTTTCTTGTTCCTAGGAACCCTAATAGATAGATATCAAGGAAATGTGTGATTGGAAAAGGGATTGGAAATATTTTTCCATATAGTCATATAGTGAGGGCAAGCATGTGTCCTGCACTGTTATATATGAGATTTTAAAGATTTAGAGAAAGGCATCCAGTGTGTTGAGTAGATCACTTATGGAAGATTGATGGAAGGAAATGGACAAGAATAGAAGGTGAAAAATGTATACATGGGTTTGTAACTTGTACCATTAGAAAGCATATCTCTATCAGTGAGATCCCAGATCCATTGAAATATTGAAGTATAATTTAGAACCTGAAACAGTTTTAAATAAGACATTTATTTGGTTGATCACTCCCCTACTTTCCCCCTTTCACTATATCTTTTCTTTGTTAGATCAGTTGTTGAGGCATTTTTGTTTGTCTACCCTCTGCTTTTATTAAACAAAGAATAATAAATTACCAGTTAGTCAGTGTGGTAGATAGTGCTGGGCCTAGGGTCATGAAAACCTGAGCTGACATCCTGCTTCTGACAGTTATTAGCTGTGTGACCCTGAACAAATCACTTAATTTCTTTGCCTCAGTTTCCTCAGGTGTAAAATGGGGATAAGAGCACCTATTCTCTCCTCCACCTCACCCCACTCCCTGCCACCCTTGCTGTTATGAAGATGAAATGAGATGATCTTTGTAAAGCACTTAGCATAGTGCCTATCACATGGCACCAAGTAAGTGCTTAATCTCTTCTTCCCCTGATGGGAGAGTGAAATGATGAGAAACAGACAGAGGGCAAAAAAAAAAATTAGAAAAATAGGAATTGCTGGAGAACAAAAAGAGAAAAGTTGGAAATAAAATGCTGTAAAAGCCAAGGAGCTTGAGGAAAAACTACAGACTAGGAAAGAAATGTAAGTAAAATAAAATCCAATAAATGCTTGGAGGAAGAAAAGAAATCAAACGTAGAGGGTAACAGAGTTGGGAGAAGAGGCATGTAAAAAAGAACACATGAAGTGCAACAACTTTATGGACCTACTAGTTAATAATTGGCTAAAAATATTAATATTTTAATGAACATCTAGTAATAATACAAATATTCCTATTATGTTCTAAATCATATTAATAAAACATTTTTTGTTATCTTTATCCTGTCTACCGCACTCACTAAAGTAACCTGTCCCTCTACATTACTAGAAATGACAGACATTTTCCATGGAATCAGAGTTGCTAATCTTAACTCCAAGAGCCATCTCAGCTTTCCACATGACTACAAATTTATCTGTGAAATACATTGCATTGACAAATAGTTAATAATACATTCGATTAAACAGTTATTTAATTTCTTTAGGAGGTTGTTAATGCTGCCTATACTGGCAGGCAGTTATTTCCCCACTTTCCTCAATAAGTTCTTGTTTTCTTGGTGAATTTAATTTCTTGAAATGATAGGGCCTCTGTCCTTACATACTTTCCATCTTCTCTGTGACAAAAATTTTGTGAAATTTGAGAGGTTTCTCCCATTTGGCATCTGTGTTAGTGCCACTCAGACTCCAGGGTCTAATAATAATAGCTTTGATCTTGATATGAAAAATTCCCTTTCTATTCTTTCTTTTGGTTAAGATAGAAGAAATGTCAGAGAAATGCCTCATTGTTGCAAGGAATCAGAGATAAGAAGCTAAAGTCATTAGTTGCCTTTCTAGGGAGATAAGGGAAGGAATTTTAAGGAAACTGTTATATGAAAGTGGAAGTTAATGCCATAGCTGGAGCTTTCTCTGTGTTCTGTTGCTGTGTGGAACAAATGTGTGTTGCTTCCCTGGTGTCTTGGATATTTATACTGTGTGGGACAGCGACCCTAACCCAAATTAAACTCAGAGACTTCTCAAGGTGGAAAGCAAAGGTTACCTTTATTACAATCTCGTGAGATGGCTGTCTGCTCCTCCAATACAGGTGGGGAGAGAGAGAGAGAGAGAGAGAGAGAGAGAGAGAGAGAGAGAGAGAGAGAGAGGAGAGAGAGAGAGAGAGAGAGAGAGAGAGAGACAGTAATAGGGGCCACCTTGTGAAAGCAAATCTCCACCTCACGCAAACAAGCCTCCACCCACCATGCAAACAAGTTTCCACCCACCAGTATCCCTTACCCCTTAACTGAGGGTGGGCTTACATTCTAAGCTCAAAAGTTTCTTCCTATCCCCTTAACTGGGAGGTGGGGCTTACATTCTAAGCTCCAAAGTCTCTTCCTATCCCCTTAACTGGGAGGTGGGCTTATATTCCAGGCACGAAATTCAAAGACAAGTCAAGAGGCCTGAAGCCAAGGACAAATGGCTCAGGTTGGGGGTGGGGCAGGGCTTATTCTTACTGTTAAATGCTTAAAAACAGGGTCTGAGTGGGGGAGGATTTTGAAAGTAATAATCACGAATTATTTGACCCTTTGAGGAGCCTTCACTTTCTGAGAGTTCATTTCTCACACTACCTTCTGAACTCATTACCGTAATTACACTGAGAAGTCTTCACTGGGACATCCCATTCACTATTAAATTCTTCATTTTATAGATAAGGAAACTGAGGCCAACAGAGGTTAAGTGATTTGCCTAGGATCACAATCCTGGCCGAATTTGGTGGAAACAAGTCATACATAAGTCAAAAATACAGCTAGACATTAAGGGGATTAAAATGTAAGACAACTGGAAAGGTAAGAAGGTTTCTAAATTCCAAACAAATGACCTTGTCAGTAATAGGGAGCTACCAGAGCTTACTGCAAGAAATAACAGAGTCAGATCTGAGCATGCAGAAAATCAATTTTGCATGTTAAGTGGAGGATGAACTGAAGTGAGAAAGATCTAAGGCAGGAGGATAAAAAAAAAGGAAAAGAAAAAAGGGAAAGAGGGAGAATTTGAGAGAGACAGAGACAGTGAGAAAGAGGCAGAGACAGAGAAGTAGGATGGTTCTTGCCCTATGGAAGTTTACATTCAAGTGTGGCAAGAGAACACATTTGCCCCTCAAAGTTGTGAGCATCAAATAAGGTAATATTTGTAAGGCTCATTGCAAACCATAAACACACTGTAAATGGTAACTATTATTACTTTTTTTTTTCCCCCACTGGATAGCCCTACTGTCTCTCCACTTCTACCTACAAGCTTCCCAAGCTAGCTTCCTTCAAGACTTAGGTCAGACTCTACCTTCTGCAGGAATCTTGAGATTCTGCCTTTTGCAGGAATTTTATGCAGGAAGGTCCAGGGCCTCTTAAATATATTGATTAAATGTGAATTTGATGAGAAGACCAATCTGCCAGACTTGAGAACTGAGGAAAGTATACCTTTTCTTTTAAAAATGACCTTTTTTAAAGGTTTAAATTTCTGACAGAAGAATCATTTGGCAGTGCTAATTACTGTTTTTCATTGAACTCCTATAAATTAGCTTCATTTTATGAAGCAAAAACCTCTCTAAGCTGATAGGTGGATAGAAATTAAACTTTGAAATCAGTTCAATTTACCATACATATCATAGGTTCAGAGTTAGAAAGAACCTTGGAAGTTAAACATTTAACTCCTTTATTTTTACAGGTGAGAAAAAATGAATCTCACAGAGATAAAGTGATTTACCCAAGGTCAGAAAAATAAGAAGTGGATTAGGGGTGGAGGGATGGCAAAAATCTAAACTCAGGCCCTTTGATTTCAGACCAAGACATTTCTAGTATCTGAGAGTATGTATTAGTAAGAGGAGACAGAAGAGGGACAATATTAGAGAACAGCTAGCTGTCCAGCGTTGGCAGAATACAGAGTAAAAGAAGAGAAACAGAAGGGATTAAGACTGAGAATATTGGAGAAAGTCTGTGGAGGACCATATGACAAGCTAGGGAGTTTCTATCTTATCCTATAAACACTAATGAGAGACTGAAGATTTTTGAATGGGAAAGTAACTCGGTTTAGCCTGTGCCTTAGGAAAATTATTTTGACGGCTCTGCCAAGCATAGATTGGAGAAAGGATTGTTTGGAGTCGGTCAGGAAGACTTAATTAGAAGGCTACTGCAGTAGTCAATGTAAGAGGTATGGAGGTCAAAAAATAGGAGTAGTCATTCTGGCTTTCATTGTTTGGTTTTAGTGGGAGGAAGAGAGTAAAAGAGGAATCTAAATATCATTTGTTCCTATTTTAAAAAGTTTCCAGAGCATTGGTTTCTGTAGTTGTTTTACATAAATATTTTGTATCAGATTGTTATTGGGAAAGACAGTGAATATGACTTCAAGCACCATATAGAGTGGATTTAAAAAGGATTTATTTTCCTGATGATCGTGACTTACAGCATTAATGAAAGAACAAGGTCTGTTTGTGATTTTGACCAAAAGATAGCACTGTTGCTATTGTTTCTGTATTTTGCCTTTTTTAATGCAGAAAATGGTTAAGTGTTGTGATCCAATTAACACTGACCCAGCAGAATTCCAAATATTTAATCATTCACAAAACGAAACAACTAGGAAGTGGAATTTGTATCATATAAAGTATTATGCCAAGACTTTTAATATTGATTTATAAAAATAACATACTGTATTTTAAATACTTATGATTAACCCTGGAACAAAATGACATAGCCTTCCATTGTTTAATTTGATGTTTGTATGAAACAGCCTTCACTTTGTGACTTTTAATAACTATCAAGTCTCCATGACACTCTAAAATGTTTCAGTTTTTCAGTCATTATGTTCATACTTTTTTCAGGATGGTACTTTTTTTTTTCTAAAAAGAAGGCATTAAAGCCAACTAGTCATTTTCTTCTGTTTTCCTTGCTCATTACATTTTACCTATTGCTACTTGTCTGGATATGAATTTTGTTAAGATCACTGAAATTTAAAGAGTCATCTATATACTACTTGTAATTTGTCCTGGCCCCTAATATATCAACTTCTATTACTAAGTCTTTTTCAATTATTGCTTTCTGTGAATTAGGAATATTTGTGCATCAGTTTTCTGGGAAGTGGTAACAGTTGAAAAACAGAGTAAAGTTAGAACAAAGCAAATCTGGCTCTAGGAAAATGAATGCTTTTGTAAATTTAACCAGTTTTAACCACCCCCCTCTGGTTGTCTCCCATGTTTTGGGGGAGAGAACTGATACACTTAATGCTATCATCTCCACTTCCTCACTGCCAAGAATTGATTTGATATTGTTTTAACAACATATGATTTTTATTTAAGCAAAAGACTTGTGAATATATTCCTTAATTGATGTTTTTGCATATTTCTAGTTAGGTGCTTCACAATGTAAAATAATTTTACTGTAGTCCAAATTAAGTTATCTTTAATACGTAAGCACAGGGAAGGCTATGTGATTTTTACTAGTGCTCTGCTTTATTCTAGCAGTCCACTTCTGGTGTGCTTTTCTGCAACCTATGAGCATTAAGTAATTTAAATAAAATATTTTTAGGGGGTTCCTTAAGTGAACAGTATACACACACATATACATGTATGTGTGCACACATTTGTATGTAAATATGTATACATATATGTATTATAGTGTTCACTTAGAAACCTATGTAGATATGTATAGAAATGTGAATGTATGTTTGTGCACAGATATGTACCAACAAGCATTTATTAAACAATTACCGTGTGCCAGGCACTGTGCTAAGTGCTGAGGATGCACAGCAAAAGCACCTCCCATACTTCCCAAACCTGATTGCCATACTGACCCCTATACTGTCACTTTGGATCCTGGAAAAGTAGGCTCAAACTTAAAGCGATTCTTTTTTTAACAAATCATTCACCTACCAAATTCATTTATGAATGTGGTGTACCTGATAGATGAGCGCTTTCTTCTTGTAGGATCCAGCATCTTGGCTGCACGATTAACTTAACTGCGGAGCTGGTTTCCTGTCATTCCTGTGAGCGGTACTGGCTTGGATTCTGGTTTCCAGGATTCTGTCAGCTCACTCTATTAACCTTTCAAAGATTACAAGATTGCAAAATAATCCAATATTCCTTCATCTAAGAGCAACCAGAAATAGATAAAATAGAGTCAGAAAAGAAGAGG
This sequence comes from Phascolarctos cinereus, assembly GCF_003287225.1. Lineage (NCBI taxonomy): Eukaryota > Metazoa > Chordata > Mammalia > Diprotodontia > Phascolarctidae > Phascolarctos > Phascolarctos cinereus. The sequence goes on along the minus strand of NW_027556180.1, from coordinate 197,237,650 downwards.
TAGCTTCAGGGCCATACCCTCCTGGGCCATGTGTTGGCAGCTAAGGTAAGGCCATAGGCAACTTTTTGTAACAGCAGGGCCTCATGCCCTTGATTTCATTGTGGCTTCAGATGAGAAAGGGTCTAAGGTCCCCCCTCACCTAGACGTGCAGCTGTGTGTCCTCCTTGATCACCCCAGGAAAGGGGAAAAGTGCCAAATCATCTAACTAGTGTCTTTTGTAAGCATTTACTGTATAATCTGGCTTCTTTAAGGTAGTGGTTAGTTAGAGAATAGCACAAAAGGGTGTGGTAATAGTATCCATATTTTCATAATTTCTGTACTTTACAAATGTCTGTGGTTCCTCCATTGTGCAGTTTAGTCCCATAGGCAATCTGTGAGATATAACCAGTTGCTTCTTTAGTGACTGGGAGTTAGATTAGATGATCTAAAAGGACAAGAGGTAAGCCTCTTAGACAGAAAGATGAAAAGTGAGGAGAAAAGCTTGTTATATTTGCTTATTTTCCTTTTGTCAATAAAATACTAATGATATTGATATGAGCAATTCTGAATAAAGCAGAACTTGTTAAGAATGGTCAGTGAATGAGTCTTTCTGAGTAACTGAGTTATCCACATTGTTGAGGAGTTATATTTCAAAGTTTCATTGTCTTTTATTTGTTGGCTTTTTTCTGGAGAAGATAGAGTAAAATAGTAGGCAGTTGGAGGTCCCTTCTAAAAATCTGATATTAGAGAAGGCTGGATTCTTTTGGGGAGGGGGGTGCAGGAGATATTGTTTATTCTTTAAAATAAAATGCGGCCTTCAAGAATCTTCCAACATGACATTAAAAATCATAGGAGATTCAATGATAATTGCAACAATATATAGCTTTTACTCCTCCACAATTTATTGTCGAATCTCACTACATACAGAGGCTGTCTGAAGGTTCCTCAAACCTTTTACACTTCCAGGCACCTTCCTAGCTGAGACTTTCACTTCATGTTTTAATTGAGAAAGTTGAACTCATTTTCATGAAGTTCCCTCTTCTCTACTTCGTCTCAGAAACTGTCTTCTCCTATACTCTTATCTCAGAAAAGAAGGAAGGAAGGAAACATACATTTGTTAAACACCTGCTATGTGTCAGGCACTCTACTAAGTGCTTTATAAATATCTCATTTGTCATAACAGACCTGGGAGGTAGGTGCTCTTATTTTCCCCATTTTACAGTTGAGGTAACTGAGACAGGTTAAATGACTCAGATTCATAACCACTCAGAAGAATCTGGCCACATAGTAAGGAGGCTGAGTTCTGAAAAATCAATTAGTTTTACTCAACATAAGTTTACAAATGATTAAACTAACCCTTGTTAATGGGTTGGGGGAAAAAAACCACCTTTGGACCTGCCTGTCCTTCTAGCTATATGAATCAGTCTTCAATTTCATTCTACTTCAGATGTTCCCCTTCTTAATCATATAGATGACTACCTATTACCAATATATTAACTTTCTACTGGTGCAAGTGAGTGAAAAAATCAGACAATTGAGTAATATAAAAAGGTATAGGTTTTATTTGTATTAGTCATTTTGTCTTTTTGTCATTAGGCTGCCTCAAAGAGGATTAACTGTAGGCAGCAGTGTGTTTGTAAATGTTTAACAGCCAGTTCTTCTGGGAAGAAAAGTGTATCGGAAACATTCTTAAGCTTAATTTACTTTATTAACATTTTTTCCATCACTTTCTTAAATCTAGACAGTCATTAAAATAAATCCTAATTTGTAGCATTTGCCAATTTCTGAGGTGTAAATGATCACATTGATAATTTAACAGTTGGCTTTCAAAGGCTGGATTGAGTTAGCTTCAGCACACCCCTGATTGTAGGCCTTTATGTTTGGGATAGTTTGTAAAATATTAATTGCTAAGATGAAAAATGCAAGGTTGCAAATAAAAAACAAAATGTAACATGCATTTTCAACAAAAGGAATATTGAATTATGGTAAAATTAACCAACCAAGAATTTTTACATTAATCTAATTTCTAAAATTGGAAGTAAGAGAAATAATTGTAGAATATGTTAAGGTATAACTAAGACTAGAATTAAAAATTGCAGAAAGACCTAACTTATTTTTTAAAAGCTAACTCAGCTTAGTCAAGAAATTTTCATTATGTTAATTTTTTTCACTTGATAGCCTCTTGTTTTTCTTTAACTTAAACCAACCTTTTGTATATATTTTTCTGATTACTTGTAGATCTGCAATCAAGGCATTGCGTCCTGGAGGATCACTTGTTTATTCTACATGCACCCTTTCCAAGGCAGAAAACATTGATGTTATTGATCAAATCCTAAATTCTCATAGTAATATAATCCCAGTGGACATGAAGGAAATGGCCAGTGCAGTGTCTCATGAGTTCACATTTGCTCCTAGTGGACAGGAATATGGGTTGTTGGTGCTTCCAGACAAAGGTAAAGCCTGGGGCCCGATGTTTGTAGCAAAATTAAACAAATCAATATCCTGAACATATGTTTTATAAATCATATAGACAAATTGTTCTTTTTTGTATGATTTGTGCATAGGAATATGTAAATAGTTATGCTGATACTATTCTTAGGTATTTGGAATTTTAGTCTATTACATTTGCATTTTATCCCCTCATATGGAATCTATGCTTGAAGCTTTTTTTTCTTGGAAATACATCATTAAAAATTATTTAAAGTGGTTGTGGGTGATATTTATTTTGCCCAGTATTTTGCTATATTTTACCTGATATTTTATAGTTAAAATCATCAGAATGCACATTTTTGTTAGTAAAAATTTAAGTGTTGATGTTTTAAACCTTGAGGAAAATTAATATTAACTGATATTAATTTGTGATCCATTTTTTTCCTCATGTTTTTGTGAAAGATCCCACTCCTGAAAGGGCAGTCTCTGTGATCAGTACCAAACCCCAGGGTATCTCCTTGTTAACCAGCTTAGGCTAGGTTCCACCAAAATGGGACCCGGGTTTCTGTAAATAGAGGCCAACCTGAGGTAGGTCCTCCCCTAGGGACATGTCCCTTTTTCTTTACTTTTCTCCTCACCAAAGTTGGGAGTAACCTGATCTAAACCAGGGAGGTCTGGATTGGACTGTTTTTTCTAGCAAAGATTATAGAGGCAGCTGTGTTTTCATGATCAGCCCACTTTCCCCAGCTGCCTCTCCCTACCCCAACCCCCAGTGGTTGGTTGGTTGTTGTCCTTTGTTCTCAGAGAAGACCAAAATGACATCACTGTGCTAGAGTCAAGTTATACTGTGTCCAACTGTGGCTGATCAGACCAATATGAGCTCAGAATGTTCTATCACAGGTCAGGCATAAATAGTCCATGTGAACATTTGGGGTGGATTCCTTAAATTTGGACATCTTGCATTTCTTTTGAGCTTCTTCAGTTCTGCATTGCTCATAGAGCACAGCACCTTCTCTGATGAGGGTACATCATACTGAGTGGTCGTGTGCTAGTGTCTGCTATGTCACACAATCAATTCCAAAGTTCTTTTTTTTTTATTTTAAATTTTTATTTAAAATTTTTAGGCAACTGGGGTTAAGTGACTTGTCCAGAGTCACACAGCTAGTAAGTGTCAAGTGTTTGGTCTGAGGCCAGATTTGAACTCAGATCCTCCTGACTTCAGGGCCAGTGCTGTATCCATTGCTCCACCTAACAGCCCAATTCCAGAGTTCTTAAGGGGCACTTGGAGAGTGTCCTTGTATCGCTTTTTCTACCATGTGAGAGCTTGTTGGGAGGAGTTAAGAACTCTTCACGCACCTCATTAAAATGTCCACCATTGCCAGGGGAGGTCCAAATAAGATAATGTCAGGCCAGTCAGAAAGACACACTCGGGTTTAAAAAGCCTTGTCAATCCATGTTCATGGTCTTTTTGGCACAAATGAGGCTGACCAGAGATCCCTTTACTAATGAGTTCAGTGCTCCATTAATAACGATATTTCACTTGGAATAATTGCCTGATTTTTATCAATGTAATAAAGTTCTCCCATGACAACCTTTAAACTTGAATATCTACCAGCTGTCTTGCTTTTCCCCCCTTTTTTTTTTTGAAATACAGATTATTTTAGATTCTTGTAGTAAGTGGTAGGTATTTAGACTGTTTGCTTAAGAAGCACTAGTTCTAGTGCCAACAAGGTAAATTTCTTATTTGTCAGCTAGTTTATGAGTAAAGACTGTCTTCTTTTAACTGCAAAGGTCAGCGACTCTATTGACATCAGTTTTCTTTTTCCCTTTTTTCACATTAAGAAAATACAAATTGAAAGGGTAAATTTTGCCAGGAAGTCTTTAAAACAGTAGATTCACATGCATATACTTGACTTCCAACATTCAGCTTATAGAATAATGTCTGTGAAGAGAATAATGCATTCTCTTATTGCATTCTCTCTTTGCATATTCTCAATAATTGCATTTCTATATGCAATCTATAAAGCAAGTACTTGAAATAAAACTAGAATGACTAATAACTTCAATAACTAAACTATATTTGTAGAGTTTGGTTACATAATTGTAGTCATAATGACTAGTACAGAATTGGATTCTATCATAGTTACACTCTCAAATAGGTTTTTTACTTCATTGGGTTGTAAAACACTATGTGAGTCTAATGTCACATATGTTACACAAGAGAAATGATTCTAAATAACATCTTAAAAAATAGACTAACCCAAATGGCAAAAGAGGTCCAAAAAGCCAATGAGGAGAAGAATGCCTTCAGAAGCAGAATTGGCCAAATGGAAAAGGAGGTCCAAAAGCTCACTGAAGAAAATACTTCCTTAAAAATTGGAATGGAGCAAATGAAAGTTAATGACTATGAGAAATCAAGAAATTATAAAATAAAACCAAAAGAATGAAAAAAATAGAAGACAGTGTGAAATATCTCATTGGAAAAAATGAATGACCTGGAAAATAGATCCAGGAGAGATAATTTAAAAAGTTATTGGACTACCTGAAAACCATTATCAAAAAAGATCCTAGACATCATCTTTCAAGAAATTATCAAGTACCTGATATTCTAGAACCAGAAGGTGAAACAGAAATTGAAAGAATCCACTGATCATCCCCTGAAAGAGATCCCAAAAGGAAAACTTCTAAGAATATCATATTCCAGAGTTGCCAGGCCAAGGAAAAAATATTGCAAGTAGCCAAAAAGAAATAATTCAAGTATTGTGGAACCACAATCAGGACAACACAAAGATTTAGCAGCTTCTACATTAAGGGATCAGAGGGCTTGGAATATGATATTCTGAAGGTCAAAGGAGCTAGTATTAAAACCAAGAATCACCTACCCAGCAAAACTGAGTATAATCCTTCAGGGAAAAAAATTGATATTCAACGAAATAGAAGACTTTCAATATTTTTGATGAAAAAAAAGGTGAATAGAAAATTTGACTTTCAAATACACAACTCAAGAGAAACTTGAAAAGGTAAACAGGAAAGAGAAATCGTAAGGGACTTATTAAAGTTGAACTGTTTACATTGTTACATGGAAAGATGGTATTTGTAATTCATGAGACCTTTCTTAGTATTAGGGTAGTTGGAGGGAATATATCTGTCTATCTGTCTATCTATCTATCTAGACTGAGGGCACAGGGTGAGTTAAATATGAAGGGATGATATCTAAAGAAGAAAATTAAGGGGTGAGAAAGGATTGTACCGAGAGAAGAAGAAAGGGAGAGGTAGAATGGGGTAAATTATCTCACATAAAAGAGGCATGAAGGGGGAGATGAAAGGGAATGAGTGAATCATTCTCACTGGATTTGGCAGACACGCTCACTTGGGTGTAGAAATCTGTCTTACCCTCCAGGAAAATAGGGGGGAATGGGATAAGAGAGGATAAGAACAGGATGATAGAAAGGAGGGCACATTGGGGGAGGAGATAATCAGAAGCAAACACTTTTGAGAAGGTACAGGGTCAAAGGAGAGAATAGAATAAATGGGGAGCAGGATAGGATGGAGGGAAATGTAGTTAGTCTTTCACAAAATGACTATTAGGGAAGTGTTTTGCATGACTACACATGTATAACCTATACAATTGCTTGCCTTCTCAATGAGAGTGAGTGGGGAGGGAAGAAGGGAGAGAATTTGGAACTCTAAAGTTTTAAAAACAAATGTTAAAAATTGTTTTCACATTCAACTGGGAAATAAGATATATAGGCAATGGGGTATAGAAATCTATCCTGCCCTACAGGAAAATAGAAGGGGAAGGCGATAAGAGAAGGGAGAAGGGGGTGATAGAAAGGTGGGGAGATTGGGAGAAGGGGTATTCAAAATGTACACCATCTTGGGGTAGGGAGAAAAGGAGAGGTGGAGAGAAAATTTGGAACTCAAAATCTTGTGGATGTGAATGTTGAAAACTAAAAATAAATTAATTTTAAAAATAAAAAAAGAAGGAAATCATTCTAATGAGAACTGATTACACTATTTGAGAGAAACTCTGAAGTTTTGTTAAATGGGTTTTCTCATTTATCTGTGTACTGTGAATGTGTATGCTTTGAATTGGATCTTCAAGTAAATACCTGTTTTCTTCTGAAAAAAAAAAACTATAGAGATCCCAACAAATTTGACCACCATTAAGAAATAGTGTAACTGTAATTCTCTGAAAAACTAACTAAAGGATACTTTGAGTCTGTATATGTCTTATACATATATGTAGATAACTTTCTTCCTCTCAGATCATGAAACATTATAGAGTGATGTAATTGAAATGTGAAAAATTTTTTATCAAAACTTTTCAAAAGTACTAATTAGTGCCAGATGGTTGTTAATGAAAAGGTAGAGTAGACTGAGTAGATAAATCACAGAGAAAGCTCTTAAAATTTACTTTGATTCTTGAATTTCATAGTAAAGTCTTTCCCCAATTAAGTAATTTTTAAGCCCACTCTGAATACATAGATATTAAGCCTTAACATGTTTCCTGGGAAATGTAATAGTATAAAGTTCATTTTGTCTACTTCTGTAAACCCAGGACTACTTACCAGCTTTCCTCTGATACCCCATAACTTAGTTTTCCTCTTTTTTATTAAGTTGCCTGACTCGAGGGTATAAGATGATTAATTAATATTTCAAAAATCCTTTGAAAATGCTCTAAATCACTATTGATTAGAGAAATGCAAATCAAAACAACTCTGAGGTACCACAATATACCCATCAGATTGGCTAACATGACAAAACAGGAAAATGATAAATGTTGGAGAAGATGTGGGAAAATTGGAACACTAGTTCATTGCTGATGCAGTTGTGAACTGATCCAACCATTCTGGAGAGCAATTTGGAACTATGGCCAAAGGGCTATAAAACTATGCATACATACCCTTTGACCCAGCAATACCACTTTTAGGTCTCTATCCCAAAGAAATAATAAAAATGGGAAAAGGACCCACAAGTACAAAAATTTTTATGGCAGCTTTTTTTTGTAGTGGCCATGAATTGGAAATTGAAGAGATGTCCCATTAATTGGAGAATGGCCGAGCAAGTTATGGTATATGAATGTAATGGCATACTATTGTGCTATAAGAAATGATAAGCAGGTGCACTTCAGAAAGACCTGGAGAGAGTTATATGAACTGATGCTGAGTGAAGTGAGCAAAACCAGGAGAACATTGTACATAGTAACAGCCACAATGTGTAATAACTAACTTTTATAGACTTGGCTTTTCTCAGCAATTCAAGAATCTAAGACAACTCCAAAAGACTCATGATGGAAAATGCTGTTCATATCCAGAGAAAGAACTATGGAGTCTAAATGCAGATTGATGCGTAGTATTTGCTTTCTTTTTATTGTTGTGTTATTTTGTTTCTTCTTCTCATGGTTCCTCCCATTGGTTCTAATTCTTTACAACCTGACTAATGTGAAAATATGTTTAATATGAATGTATATATAGAGCCTATATCAGATTGCACACTGTCTTGGGGAGAGGGGAGAGAAATGAAGAGGAGAAAATTTAAAACTCAATCTTATAGAAGTGAATGTTGAAAACTAAAGAAAGAAAATTAAAGAAAGAAAAATCCTTTGAAATATTTTTAGGGCAAGTTGACTAGATGTGCTTCCTTATAATTGTGATGAATTGTTCCCTCTCAGATTCCCTCTTAGAGGTATTTCTCTTTCTACCTATGCTGTACAGATGCTGAATTGAACGATAGCAATTTCAAGTAGCCTGGCCAGGGTCAATTAAAAAGCAAGGAATAATTGATATTACTTTTCTGTGACATTGAGTCACTTTCACAATAGTTTTAAAGAAATTTAGGTTACTTACCAACACATTAACTTCTACACACCATCAGCAAGCTAAAAAAGCCTTTAGTATTAGAAGTGTAGTGTGAATAAATGCAGTGCATTTAAATAGCTTGTACTGCATTTTTAAAGCAGAAGATATTATCAATGTTTTGGGGATCTGATGGCCTGCAGACCCTGTGACTATTAAGAATTTCCCATATGACCTCCTACTGACAAGTATATGCTATCTCTTTTTAGCAATGCTGTGAAAAATACAGTGGTTAGATATAAAATAATGCAGAAACACTTGCTACATGACTAAATAAAGTAATCACGAATATAATAGACCTTGATTCAAGTGAGCTTTATGCCTGGGAGACAAGCATCAGATAATCTAAATAGGCTAACACAATTCATCTGGGATACAAGAAAAGAATTGGAACCAAAAGCAGCAGTTTTATTAGAAACCAAGAAGTCTTTTGATGAAATTGAATGGGACTACTTGTATTATGTGTTAGGTAAATCTGGTTTTGGGGACAAATAAAAACATAGCACAATTTATTTTCATCCTATTTATATGGTTCAAATCAATGGTTTACAATTTCCCACCCTACTCATTACTGCTATTACTATTCATACTGACGTTAGAGTTGTAATATAACCCAGATCCCATGAGGATCTGAAGAATATTCAAATGAAGATTCACAACTTGCTAATGTATGCAGATGATGTACTGCTTGCACTAAAGGTCCCAACAGTATCTCTCTTAAAAAACATTAAAAGTAATGTCAGAATTTGGAATTGCCTTAGGTTGCAAAGTCAATAGGAGAGAATCTTGTCAAATGGTTTTCATCAATTTTACTCATCCTGTGTATTTGAAATGAAAAATATGACTTGTTTGAGACGTTCATTTGATAACTAATAAAACAATGTAGTTAAAGAAAATCCTGGCCCAATAATCCAACATGAAAGATTTTCAGAGTTGAATTTCACTGAATCTAAGCAAAGAATCCCAATAGCAAAAATATCTTGGCTAAAATGTAATTAATGAACTAAAACATTAACTCTATTTTTCTGAAAATTTAATTTTCACAAATAAAGGAAACAGTTTATGTGGATAATAATAAACCCAGTGAAATCATATACTAGCTAAGAAAAAGGGTCAGTTTGCCATATTTGAAATTTATTTAATAGAATATATCAAAACTCAGTTAAACTCAGTATGGCTTGTTAAAAAGGAATTCTTCACTGTGTATTGCTGTGGGAAAACACTAATGATTATGAAACTTAGCATATTTGGCAGGAAAACTGCAAAATCACAGCTCCTAGAAGAAGAAAAAAGAAAATAAACAGGTTTTCCTAATTACAAAAATTACATTGAGAGGACAAAAAAAATGGAAAAGTTAACAAGTAGTGGAAAAGGCAAAGAAAAAAAATTATGTAAGACGGACAGACATAAAGAGAGTTTGGGCTTGACCTTGGTCTAATACGTGATTATTAATGTATGGAACAAAGTAGCTCTCAATTGATTGTTCAGTGAACTGACAACCTTTTAAAAATGATATCCATGTTCTTACCCTTTTCCTTCTGGCATACTCATAAGTGAAGGGGTGGTGTCAACAAAACGAAAATCTATATGCAGATCATGTGCTGATTTGTTTTTTTTTTAATTTATTTTATTAATTTATTTTGATTTATCGACAATCAGTTCCATATGCTTTTGAGTTTAAAATTTTCCTTCCCCTTCCTCCCCATAACCCTCCCCAAGATGGCGCGCAATCTGATATAGGCTATACGTTTACATTCCTATTAAACATTTTCATATTAATGAAGTTGTAAGTAAAAATTAAAACCAATAGGAGGAACCATCAGAAAGAAGAAACAAAACTCAACAGAAGAGAAAAAAAAAGATAGCAATTCAACTTCCATAGTTCTTTCTTTGGATATGGAGAGCATTTTCCATCAGGAGGCCTCTGGAGATGTCTTAGATCCTTGTATTGCTGAGAAGGGTTAAGTTTATCAATATCAGTCATCACACAATGTAGCTGTTATTGTGTACAAAGTCCTCTTGGTTCTGCTCACTTCACTCAGCATCAGACCATACAAGTCTTTCTAGGTTTTTCTGAAGTCAGCCTGTTTATCATTTCTTATAGCACAATAGTATTCCATTACATTCATATACCACAACTTGCTCAGCCACTCCCCAATTGATGGGCATCCTCTCAATTTCCAATTCTTTGCCACCACAAAAAGCTGCTATGAATATTTTTGTACATGTGGGTCCTTTTCCCATTTGTATGATCTCTTTGGGATGTAGCCCTAGAAGTGCTATTGCTGGGTCAAAGGGTATGCACATTTTATAGCCCTTTGGGCATCATTCCAAATTGTTCTCCAGAATGGTTGGATCATTTCACAACTCCATCAACAATGCATTAGTGTTCCAATTTTCCCACATCTTCTCCAGCATTTATCATTTTCCTGTTTAATCATGTTGGCCAGTCTGATAGGTGTGATGTGGTACCTTAGAGTTGTCTTGATTTGCATTTCTCTAATCAATAATGATTTAGATCATTTTTTCATATGACTATAGATGGCTTTAATTTCTTCATCTGGGAGCTGTCTGTTCATATCCTTTGACCATTTATCAATTGGGGAATAGCTTGTATTCTTATATTATTCTTATATATTATATTCTTATAGTATATATTATATTATTCTTATATTATAAATTTGTCCTCTATATATTTTAGAAATGAGGCCCTTATCAGAGAAACTGGATGTAAAAATTCTTTCCCAATTTTCTACCTTCCTTCTAATCTTAGTTGCATTGGCTTTGTTTGTCATGTGCTGATTTGTTAATGCTGCAGGGTTAGAGTGGGGTTTTAATGGCATACCAACCACCAAAATGCAGGAGAGACATAGAGTTTGTATTTATACTGATTTTCTTGTAAATCACTGAAAATTAGTCATCATTTTTGAAACATCTTCCATAGGCCACCAACATTATCATACAAGCGGTTTACAGGACTAACAAAAATGTACTTTGGATAACTTGTGTTTAAATCTTTTTTTTTTTTGGTTGTTATCCAGTGGTGTCCAACTCTTTGTGACCCCATTAGGATTTTCTTGGCAAAGATGTTGGAGTAGCTTGACATTTCCTTCTCCAGCTCCTTTTACAGGTAAGGAAACTAAGACAAACGGGGTTAAGTGACTTGTCTAGGATCACACAGCTAGTAAATGTCTGAGGTCAGATTTGAACCCATTAAGACTCATCTTCCGAACTCTAGGCCTGGCACTCCATCCATTATACTATCTAGCTGCCCATTTAAGTCCTAGTGCATATCAGATTTTTTTTTAAAGAAAAATTACCAAATCCCAACAGACTTATACAATTTCCACTGAGTCTGCAACTTTATCGTCTGTGGTAGGGGACTCCTTTTCACATTTAAATGAGTTAATGCAGAAGTATTGACTAATTTCTTTATTTTAGCTAAAAGAGCTGTTTCTATCTATGTATTTAAAAAGAGGGAGGAAAAGAGGGGACAGCTAGGTGATAGAGTGGATAAAGCACTGGGCCTGGAGTCAGGAAGACCTCAGTTCAGATCTTACCTTGACATTATTAGCTGTGTGATCCTGGTCAAGTCACTTAACCCTGTCTGTCTTAGTTTCCTCATCTGTAAAATGAACTGGAGAAAGAAACAGCAAACCCTTCCAATATCTTTGTGAAGAAAACCTCAAATGGGGTCACATAGAGTTGGACATAACTGAAAGGACTGAACACCTTAAAAAGAGCATATGCAGCTTCTAAACTGTGGTACCTTAACCTATCCCCTCCTGCCACCCTGGTTTTCAGAACCTATGTGTGTGTGTGGGGGGGTGGGGTCTGTGTGTTGTCTTCCTTTTTTTTTTTTTTACAATATAAGCTACTTAAAGGGAAGAATTTTTTTCCATGAACTTTTTTTAAAAAATATTATCTATATAAAAAATAACGAGCAATTTACAGTTCTTTCTCTAATCAGAACCTCAAGTATATATAAAGATACTGTACAATATATGAACATTTACAGCCAGCATGTCCATTTGTGCTTAGCGTTCCAAGGCCACGTTGCTAAGTCATGATACATTAAGTACAGAGACAAGTTCTTAGGAAGAGCTGCACCAGATGGACAACATATGACATCAAAGTTATGTCATAGTTAACAACAAAAGAAATAGTCACTGTAGAGTTGTGGGTGACAGGGAAAAGAAACCATTTTGGTAGCACTAATGCTTAGCCTATAGCATAGCTCCTAATTTGTCTTATAATCAAAGGGTTATGAGAAGTATGTGCATATAACTCTTAATGAAAAAGAGATCCAAAAAATTTCATATCTACAGTGTTTAAATTCAGGAATATTGAAGAACTTCACAGTCAGACTCTAAGAGAGGAAGCTTTGTGAATGGTGTATCTTGTAGCAACAAGATGGACTGAGTGTGATGTTGTTATAGGACAAGTAAAATGCCCCATAAAAACTACGTATTTTGAAAGTGTTTTTTTCATTTATGTTTACTACTGAATGTCATTTTAGGGAACTGAAAAAACCTATAGCTATTTTATATATTTAAAACTGCACCTAGCCCTACCTTCCAACCAAGCTAGTTTTGTTTGACTAGACTTTAAAATTTTTGTGAAATGCACACAAGTTGAGTGCAGATCTCCTAAAGAAGAAGCTGGTATCTACGAAAACTTAACGTGAAAGTCCAGGTAGATAAGTATTCTCTGCTCTCGATACACACTGCCCTGCTATCTGCAAATTGGGTGGGGCCTCTTTTAGTTTTCCTTTTTGGGAGGAGATCCTGAGGAAGGAACTCTTTGAAGTTCATGTCAGTGTTCTCTGGCACCTGGAGTTTCTATAAATGATGAACCTCATACAAGTGTTATCAAATAAATTGATACTCAATCTGTGTATGAATGCTAATATTGGTATGATGATTGAAGCCCCATCTAAGCTTGCAAAATATCTTGATTTTTTCAACTATAGTCCATATTAAAGTATGACTCGTAGTACCAACTATTCAAAAACAAAGAAGTGGTAGTATGTTGCCTTAATCAGTAACAGGAAATATTTTACATGCTTTATAATATCATTATGAAATGAATGAAAAAGAGGTAGGGTGATAGTGCCTTAACTATATCAGGCTGAAGAAAAAAGGAAGTAAGCTTTTTATTGCTTAATGTACTTATTGATGATTTTGGACCAAAAAAAATTGTAAGTAACAACATATTTTTACAGTTAAGAGTTGTTGGAAGCATCTTAACTGATAAGGGAAGAATTTTTGAACAAGAGAGAGCATTATGAGATGCAAAATGGATGATTTTGATTATATTAAATTAAAAAGTTTTTACACAAAACCAATGCAACCAAAATTAGAAGGAAAGCAGGAAGCTGGGAAACAATTTTTACAGCAAGTGTCTCTGATAAAGGCTTAGTTTCTCAAATATATAAAGAACTGATTCAAATTTATAAGGATTTGATAAATGGTCAAAAGATATGAACAGGCAGTTTTCAGGCAAAGAAATCAAATCTGTCTGTAGTCACATGAAAAAATGCTCTAAATCACAATTGATTAGAGAAATGCAAATTAAAACAACTCTGAGGCACCACCTCACACCTACCCAATTGTCTAATGTGACAGAAAAGGAAAATCATAAATGTTGGAGAAATTGGATCACTAATGCAGTGTTGTAAACTGATCCAACCAATTTGGGACTTTGCCCAAAGAGCAGTCAAACTGTGCATACCCTTTGATCCAGCAATACCACTACTATGTCTGTATCCCAAAGAGATCATAAAAAAGGGAAAATGACCTACATGTACAAAAATATTTATTGCAGCTCTTTGGAAATTGAGGGGAATCAATTGGGGAATGGCTGAACAAGTTGTGGTATAGGGGTGTAATTAATGGAATACTAGTGTGCTATAAGAAATAATGAGCAGGCAGATTTCAGAAAAAGCCTGCAAAGACTTACGTGAACTGATGCAAAGCGAAGTGAGCAGAACCAGAACATTGTAAGAGCAACATTGTGAGATGATCGACTATGAATGACTTAGCTGTTTTTAGCAATACAATGACTTATGCTATTCACATCCAGAGAAAGAACTGATGGAGTCTGAATGCAGATCCAAACATACTATTTTCACTTTATTATTTTTTTTTGCCTTTTTTTCTTTCAGCCTATTTTTTTTTTTGGCAGCATGACTAAAGTGGAACTGTATGTATATAACCTATATCAAGTTGCTTACCACTTTAGGGAAGGGGGATGTGAAGAAGGAAGGGACAAAAATTTGGAACTCAAATTTTTTTAAAAAATGATTAAAAATTTTCTTTACATGTGTGTGATTGGAAAAATAAAATGCCGTTTATTTAAAAAAAAATAAACTCCTTGAAGGCAGAGACTTTCTTTTTGCTTCTATTTGTAGAATAGAAGTGCTTAGCAAGCACAGTCTGTGGGACATAATAAGTGCTTAGTAAATCCTTCTTTTAGTCCAGCCATCCTCTTACCTCAGGCACATAGGTATGGTCACACCCAGTATCTCTTTCTTACCCACAAGTATTCCACTTCACTAACCAAGAACTCTGATATTCCTCTATCTGAACATAATCTTTCTGTTTTCTTATGTCTCCTCTGCCTATTTTTTGTTCTGATCTTCATCTCTGTGAATATGACTCCATTAATCTTAACCACGTGCTTGAGCTTCACTATTATCCAAGTATTGAACAAGTCAACAGTGCTGCTTGACATACCAATGATCCTTTGCAAAACTGTTGTTGAAACCACAAGGTCAAACACATTACCATGTGCAGCATTGGAAAGAACCAGCTGCTACAACACCCTACCTGGTTATGCATCCCCAGGAAAAAAATAGAAAGCTTTATGCTTCTGGAAACTGTTTTCTAGAATTAACTAACATTTGTGATTTTCAGCTTTAAAGACTCTGATATAATTCCCAGCACGCTAGGTTCTGCTGTTTCCTATGTGTGCATGTGTTGTACTCACTCAGTAAATGCTTCTAACTTTGTACCTGAACTATGCCTATGCCTTTGTTTGGGCAGACAGATGCTGTGCCTCAATGAATCAAATTGTCAATTAATCATCTCTTATCCCTCTCTGTATTTTCTCAGGCCTATACCTCTACTCTAATTTCACTTTCCTTCCTTCCCAGTCTTGATCTCATAGTTAACGAGTGCAACTTTACGTTGTCATGTATTCCCTTATCCCTCTCTGCCATGTTCCTTCACCACTGATCCTTTGCCAAACCCCAGTGTTAGAGAAAACCTACCACATGGTTTCACTCCTCACTTGGCTGTTGAACAGTCCTGAATAGAATCACACAACCATGAAATGGATGCACTAGAACTTGGTGTTATTCTTGTTCAACTGGCCCTTCACTACAGCAAGGCAATCCTTTTATTCTGTAGTTGAATCTACCTCACTACCCAAAGAAGCTATTCCAAACCTTCTCTACCTAAACCTCCCACACCAAATCCTCTCCCCACACTCTCATCTGAGGACCTTACCTTTTATTGAGAAAATTGAGACCATTTGCCTCTTTTCCACTTCCTTTTGTTTCAAAACTCCTTGATGTTACTTCCCTATTCTCATCCTTTCAGTCTCTTATGAGGTGGACCTTGCCAATGTCAACCCCTCTGTATGTGCCTTTGGCCATATCCCTTCCAATCTTCTCTAGCAGATTGCCCCTTCAGTAATCCCTTCTCTCTTCAACTTCTTTATCTATTGACTCCTTCCCTACTGCCATTAAAGATCTCCAGATCCTCCCCTTAAAAAACAATTTTTACCATCCCTTCAAGCATATCTCTCCTCGTTTCTTGGCCATATTCCTAAAAAAAACAAACAAACAAAACAACAGTCTATATTTGTATATGGGAAATCTTGATGGAACAAGTATCAGGCTTCTGCTGACACGATTAGCTAGTGGATACTGAAGGAGGCTGATAGGGAGGACAAAGAGAGAGTCAGTTCCAGTATTCCCAGGTTGTTCTTGACCAGTCTATAGATATTGGAATACCAGTATAATAAGACTAAAAGTAAACTGGCCCACCACATTCAGCAACTAGAGATATAGTTTTTAAGGACTGTGCAATGAAGGCCAAGTGACAGCTAATGGAGCTGGTAACCACATAAGTGAAGGGAGCTCTGCTGTTGTAGTGGACATGCACAGGTCAAGTCCAGGAACTGTGGGCCTGGAGACAGAAGTACATACACTGACCCAGAGCTTTCACTATTTCCCACTGAAATCAGAACCATAAAATAGAATGAGAGCAGAAATCATGAAAAGAGTTGGGAACTCACTGGTTAACAGTCTTGTCTTGGAGTCATCCTATTGTTAAAAGAAAACCCTTTTTCAAACTTTACACTGTTCAATTAAGGCAAACTCAAACTCAGAAATGTAAGATAAAAGTTTATTAACAGGCCAAGGCTTCAAGCAGTTGAGTGCAGCTGTGAAATGAATATTTGTTAAGAGATAATGTGCTTCGATTTTCAGTTCTGAAGATGAGGTCACCATAGTTGTAAGGTAAATATATGAAAAGAGACTTGGAATTATTGCCAATTTACCTAAATACCTATTTAACCAGAAAGGGGCGCTGCTAGCTGGTTGACTGTTCCATTTAATTAAAAAGGACCATGACAAAGCCATGCTCACCCCAGATGTTATTCACTATGGGCGGCATCAGAGTATACTTGGGGAAAATGCCAGACTCTCCATGGCTCTCAGAAAATTAGCTCACTCTCTCCCAGAAACATGCATAGACAGTCCACCAGGTGTTCTGGCGCAATCAGCTTATGCTCTATGCATGTTTATGCTCATTCTTTTAGTTCTACTCCTTCTGTAAGTGGCAAGTTACATCTCTTAAGACTGATGATAAGATTTATTTGAATTTATCCAGTCAATTTCTTGGTCTCCACAAAGAAAACTTTACTCACTTCTCTCCATGCTGTATTATAATGAAGTAACACTAACACTGCATAAGAGTTGATCACACACATAGCTTAAATGCATATAGTTCTTTATTCATTAACATAGAAGAAAAATGAATAAACAAACAAACAAACCAGCTACACTGTGGATGTGGTTCCAGCAACTCCTTGTAGGCCCAAGAAGCAGACTATCAGTATAGAGGCATGACCTAAACCCAGAAATTACAAGATTATAGTTCAAGTGCTTAGATTCAGGCCTCTCCTTAGCTGGAGCAAACATCCTCAAGAGCTCTTCTGCTCACACCTTCTCAGATACTCAGTGTCTAATAAGATGGAGAAATTTCACCTGGGACATTGAGTCTTCCTTTTCCTCCACATGCTTTTCCTCATTTAATCCTCCGTTACTGTCTGTGGCCTCTATCTTGTTCTATAGCTATTTCCAGGTACTTCGATCATCAGTTAAGCTGCATAAAACACTGTATTACTTCCTGCTACCTGTTTACCACCAGTAAAGAAGTGAAGTGGTCTCAAAGACAAGTCCCAGAATGGAAAATGACCTTTTAACATACTCTATTCCTCCTCAATCTTTGAATTTCCTGTGCCTATAGCATTCTAGACTGCTTCTGACCTGGGTTCATACCCTCCTTTGTTCTCTGGTTCTATAGAACCAACAGAACTATAGTTCTCTTAGTACTTTATATTATATTAATAAACTAACCCCGTCCAGGTCCAACACTCTCTCCTCCCGTCTCTCATCCTGTCAGTGGATCAGGGTGCAGTAGGGGTAGACCTGTATATGGACAGTGCTAGGAGGAGGTGATATCTTTCTGTCAAGGGGAAGGGCTCCCCTGGGTAGTGTGGAAGCTTACCCTGAGCCAAAGAAGAGTTAGCCTTACAAATGACTGTAATGTAATATTATTATACTGTATGAAATGACAAAAGGAGGGTTTCAGAAAAACCTAGGAAGATTTTTCACAAAATGGTGCATAAAGAAGTAAACATAACCAAGAGAATGATTTATGCAATAACAATATAGGTTATTGTTGGTTTTGCTTAACTGATTTTTCTTTGTTACAAGGAAAGAATTCTTACTGAGGTTAGGCTTAGAGTGGGGAGGGAAGAGAGTTATATTTAAGACTTACTGTGATATAAAAACAAAAGACACCTTTACAATTTTATTTAATTAAAAATATAACTATAATAGCCTGTTCTTTACTATTTGTGCATAGAAGAAATAAATAACATTCAACTGAGTTCTTGAGAACTGTCATTCTATCCTTTCATCTTCAGTGATTGCTATCATGATTCTGGCTGTAAAGCCCTTGAACCCCATGCTTCATGGGCTGATGAAAAGATCATGTGATTTCAAGGAATAAGAGAATGTTGACTGCCAGGTAATCTGATAGATTTTGAGTCCCAGTGAAGCTTCATTTGGGGATTTGAAAGAAGGATGAAACCTCTAAAATATAATCTTATCTTTAGGTTCCTAATGGATGCTATAGATTTGGAAATGAAGGTTATATGTTAACTTTTAATATAGACCTTAACCCAAAGGAGTCACTAATATGGGAATTTCAGAAACTTACAGCAGATCATGAGGAAAGTACTGACAGGCCTTTTGGAGGTCCTCACATCACACTAGTGACTCCCTAAGGCAGGGTCTCTTCTACTCAAATTGCACAGTTCTTTTTGTAGCCCTCGGCTCAGCTTATATTTGTTCAAGCAAGATAAAGAGGCTGTAGTGATTAGCTTGAATGGTGCTATTGACCAAAACTATCAGATCACTCTAAAAGTACACTTTTCCCCTTACTTCCAAGTCTGACTCTGTGACTACAGGGACATGAAGAGTTGACTATTAGCCTTGGTAACATCAATTCAGAATGAGTTTCATTCAATAGCACATGAGTAGGAATGAAGGCAATGTATGGTGTGAGTAATCCAAGGCTGAAGCTTGGCAGAAGATCAGCAATAGAATAAAAAGACAAAGGACTTGAGAGAAAAGGATAGTGTAGAGTTAAACTGGTTCACTAAGGTCAAGATGGGCAAGAAGAGACTATAAACAGTACAAGGGCAGTGGCCTGTTGGAGATAACAAATGGAGATAATTGGATCAATTGGAGATAACAGTGAGGATGAAAAACAGGATTTGGAGTTGCAAGGCAGAAGGAGAAATGGAAAGATAAAAGACTGATTCAGAGTTCATGAACATTTAAGTGGTGCATTTATGGGTAATGGCAAAATTGCAGATATGATATCTTTGAGTGTAGCTGAGGTAAGATGAAGGAGTATGTCATATGAAATGAGTAAGTTGAGGAATTAGTTGATTAGCTTGTTTGAGGGACTATCAATATGCATGTTGAAGTCCCGTAGTATGAAGCCAGGAATTAAAGAGAAAAAGATTGTGAACTAAGAATTGAACTCTTTGAGGAAAGAAAGGAGTGTCCTGGATGTCTGTAGACAACAGCTACCAGAATTTTGATAAGGTATGATTTAAGCGAACTCAGAGGAGGAAAGGTTATTGAGTACTCTTGGTCAAAGGAGACCCTGACATTGTCCATAGGAAGCAAGGAGTATTACAACTTCTCCACCTGACTGGATTTCAGGCCAGGTTCTGTTTTCTTCAGTACTCTTGGAAAAGAAGGCTTTACCTGTTTCTGCCCTTTGTGTAGTCTGGATGTTGCAGCCTATGTCCTGCCTCACTTCTGGTTGGAATGTCTGACTCCTGGTGCCCCTCCCTGCCCTGTTCTTCAGTCCTGACATGAGAGAGGAAGTCGGGCACGGAACTGGAACAAGGACCCAGATGCAGGCTCAACTCTAGGCTTCTGTCACACTCTTCATGTGATTCGACATGGGTCTTGTCCTTGACCTTTTTTCTGTCCCATTTTTATAGAGCAATAACCACCAACTAGGAACTGTAGGAACCTTTTTTTCCTCCTTCTGTGACTTAATAGTGCCAAGCTGATATTGGAGCTGTGAACCCCAAACCCCATGAACCCCACAAACCCCAATTTTAAACAGTCTTCTCTAAGAAAGAGACAAGCAAAATTGGAGTACATGAGTTCATGGTTTAATTTCTCAAGGTGGCTTGACTTGCATTCCAGGGGGATTAATCCAAAACTGGGCCCCACTAAGGGGCCAGTTCAGAAATGGCTTAATTTGGGATTTTAGGATACAGCCTTATATGCCCTTTGAAGGGTAGGTGTTCCCAAGGGGTGCTAATCAACTGTGATTGGTCTGCATACTAGGAGAAATGTCATATTAAAATGAGGTCTTGAGTACATGCTTTAGATCACAGTCCACAGGGGCCAATATCACCTGCCATCAAAGGAAATACCACCCCCAGTCTTGGAAGTCTGTCTCTACCCAAACCTGAGTAGGTTAAAAATCAATTCAGGCCTGGGTTGGAGTTTGACCGAAATAAGAATGTTCAATGCAATCTCATTATCAGAGATGTCCTTCTGAAGAACTTCGGTCATAAGGCTGGCAGGGGGAGAGCTCTGAGTCTCCAAGACACAGATTACCAAAAGAAATCATTTTTAACATTGACCTATCTGATTCTAATGAGGGGCATAGCCTTCTCAATGAATCACTAACTTATATAGACATTTCATCAAGGAGTTTTGGGGACATAACAATATGGGAGAGGGGAGGGAGAAATACAGAGACCTAGAGGGAAAAAAGCAATAATGAATTGTCCATTTAAGGCATCTCATATAGCTGTCTGATTTTCAGGACATCATCTGAAGAAGTTTTCTGGTCTGAGGGCTGTTCAAGCAGTCTCCAGCAGACTGTCTTCTTGTAGAAATCCTCTTTCTTGTGTCCACTCTCCCCCAAGATTGATCTTAACACAATTTTAATTTACTTTGCCAATAACCAGGGCAATAATGAAAGTTAACCATATGTCACTATTATTATAAGATCAAAATTGGAACCTTGGCGAATTGTCATGTTTAAGAAACTCAAATTAGAAAAGAAGTAACAGAAAAATTAGTTTTTTTATCTTTCTTTTTTTTCAGTCTTTTTTTAAAAATTAATTTATTTTGATTTATCAACAATCACTTCCATATGCTTTTGAATTGAAATTTTTTCTACCCCTTCCTCCCCACCGCCCTCCCCAAGATGGCACACAATCTGATATAGGCTTTACATTTACATACCCATTAAACATATTTTCACATTAGTGAAGTTGTAAGTAAAAATTAAAACCAATAGGAGGAACCATCAGAAAGGTGAAACACAACTCAACAGAAGGTAAAAATAACTGATAGCTATTCGACTTCCATAGTTCTTTCTTTGGATGTGGACAGCATAAGTGATAGCTATTCGACTTCCATAGTTCTTTCTTTGGATGTGGACAGCATTTTCTATCCCGAGGCCTCTGGAGATGTCTTAGATCCTCATAATGCTGAGAAGGGTTCAGTTTAGCAATCTTAGTCATTGCATAACATGGCTGTTATTGTATACAAAGTCCTCTTGCTTCTGCTCACTTCACTCAGCATCAGACTATATAAGTCTTTCCAGGTTTTTCTGAAGTCAGCCTGTTCATCATTTCTTATACAAAAATAGTATTCCATTACATTCATACACCACAACTTGCTCAGCCATTCCCCAGTTGATGGGCATCCTCTCAATTTCCAATTCTTTGCCACCACAAAAAGAGCTGCTATGTATATTTTTGTACATGTGGATCCTTTTCCCACTTGTTTGATCTCTTTGGAATATAGCCCTAGAAGTGCTATTGCTGGGTATGCACATTTTTGTAGCCCTTTGGGCATAGTTCCAAATTGTTCTCCAAAATGGTTGGATCATTTTACAACTCCACCAACAATGTATTAGCGTTCCAATTTTCCCACATCCTCTCCAGCATTTATCATTTTCCTGCTTTGTCATGTTGGCCAACCTGATAGGTGTGATGTGGTACCTCACAGTTGTTTTGATTTGCATTTCTCTAATCAATAACGATTTAGAGCATTTTTTCATATGACTATAGATGGCTTTAATTTGTTCATCTGAGACCTGTCTGTTCATATCCTTTGACTATTTATCCATTGGGGAATGGCTTGTGTTCCTATAAATTTGTCTTAATTCTCTATATATTTTAGAAATGAGGCCTTTATCAGAGAGACTGGCTGTAAAAATTCTTTCCCAATATTTTACCTTCCTTCTAATCTTAGTTGCATTGGCTTTGTGCAAAAACTTTTCAATTTAATGTAATCAAAATTATCCATTTTGCTTTTCATAATGTTCTCTATCTCGTGTTTGGTCATGAATTCTTCTGTTCTCCATAGATATGATAGGTAAACTATTCCTTGTTCTCCCAGTTTACTTATGGTATCAGCCTTTATGTCTAAGTCCTGAACCCATTTTGACTTTATTTTGGTATATGGTGTGAGATTTGGGTCTATGCCTAGGTTCTGCCATAGTCTTTTCCAGTTTTCCCAGCAGTTTTTTTCAAAGAGTGGGTTCTTATCCCAGAAGCTGGGGTGTTTGGGTTCATCAAATAATAGATTACTATATAGTCATTGATTACTGTGTCTTGCATATTTAACCTATTCCACTGATCCACCTCCCTATTTCTTAGCCAGTACCAAGCAGTTTTGATGATTGCTGCTTTATAATACAATTTAAGATCTGGAATTGCTAGGCCACCTTCCCCTGCATTTCTTTTCATTAGTTCCTTTGATATTCTGGACCTTTTGTTTTTCCAAATGAATCTTGTTATTATTTTTTCTAACTCTATAAAATAATTTTTGGTAGTTTGATTGGTATGGCACTGAATAAGTAAATTAGCTTAGGTAGGATTGTCATTTTTATTATATTAGCTCGGCCTACCCATGAGCAACTGATGTTTTTCCAATTATTTACATCTGATTTTATTTGTGTGAAAAGTGTTTTGTAATTGTGTTCATAGAGTTCCTGGGTTTGTTTCGGGGTAGACTCCTAAATATTTTATAATGTCTACAGTAAGTTTAAATGGGATTTCTCTTTCTATCTCTTGCTGTTGGGCTTTGTTGGTAATATACAGAAATGCTGATGATTTATGTGGGTTGAGTTTATAGCCTGCAACTTTGCTAAACTTGTTTATTATTTCAGGTAGTTTTTTACTTGATTCTTTAGGATTCTCTAAGTATATCATCATGTCATCTGCAAAGAGTGATAGCTTTGTTTCTTCTTTGCCTATTCTAATGCCTTCAATTTCTTTTTCTTCTCTTATTGCTAAAGCTAAGGTTTCCAGTACAATATTGAATAACAGTGGTGATAATGGACATCCTTGTTTCACCCCGATCTTATTGGAAATGCTTCTAGCCTGTCCCCATTACATATAATGCTTGCTGAAGGTTTTAGATATGCTATTTATTATTTTAAGGAAGACTCCTTTTATACCTATGCTTTCTAGTGTTTTTAATAGGAATGGGTGTTGTATTTTATCAAAAGCTTTTTCTGCATCTATTGAGATGATCATGTGGTTTCTGTTGGTTTTGTTGTTGATATGCTCAATGATGCTGATAGTTTTCCTAATATTGAACCAACCCTGCATTCCTGGTATAAATCCTATCTGGTCATAGTGTATTATTCTTGTGATAAGTTGCTGCAATCTACTTGCTAGTATTTTGTTTAAAATTTTTGCATCTATATTCATTAGAGAAATTGGTCTATAATTTTCTTTCTCTATTTTGACTCTTCCTGGTTTAGGTATCAACACCATATTTGTATCATAAAAAGAATTTGGTAAGACTCCTTCTTCACCTATTTTCCCAAATAGTCTATATAGTATTGGAATTAATTGTTCTTTAAATGTTTGATAGAATTGCATGTAAATCCATCTGGCCCTGGAGATTTTTTCCTAGGGAGTTCATCAATGGCTTGTTCAATTTCTTTTTCTGAGATGGGGTTATTTAAGTATTTTACTTCCTCTTCGGTTAATCTGGGCAATTTATATTTTTGTAAATATGTATCCATTTCACTAAGATTGTCAAATTTGTTGGCATATAGTTGGGCAAAATAATTCCTAATTATTGTTTTAATTTCCTCTTCCTTGGTGGTGGTAGCTTTTCCTTTTCTTGATCTAGTAATTTTTTCTTTTTTCTTTTTTTTTTAATTAAATTAACCAAAGGCTTATCTATTTTATTGTTTTTTTCATAAAACCAGCTCTTAGTTTTATTTATTAGTTCAATAGTTTTCTTAATTTCAATTTTATTAATTTTTCCTTTGGTTTTCAATATTTCTAATTTGGTGTTTAGTTAAGGATTTTTAATTTGTTCTTTTTCTAGTTTTTTGTTGTATGCCCAATTCATTAATCTCCTCTTTTTCTATTTTATTTATGTAAGCATTTAGAGATATAAAACTTCCCCTAAGAACTGCTTTCGCTGCATCCCATAGGTTTTGGTATGTTGTCTCATTATTGTCATTCTCTTGAATGAAATTATTGATTGTTTCTATGATTTGTTGTTTGACCCAATCATTTTTTAGGATTAGATTATTTAGTTTCCAATTATTTTTTAGTCTATCTTTCCATGGCCCTTTATTACATATAATTTTTATTGCATCATGATCTGAAAAGGATGCATTTAATATTTCTGCCTTTCTGCATTGGATTGTGAGGTTTTTATGCCCTAGTACATGGTCAATTTTTGTGTATGTGCCATGTACTGCTGAGAAAAAAGTATATTCCTTTCTATCCCATTCAGTTTTCTCCAGAGGTCTATCATACCTAACTTTTCTAATGTTCTATTCACCTCCTTAACTTCTTTCTTGTTTATTTTGTGGTTAGACTTATCTAGTGCCGAGAGGGGGATTCAGGTCCCCCACTAGTATAGTTTTGCTGTCTATTTCTTCCTGTAACTCCCTGAACTTCTCCTGTAAGAATTTGGATGCTATACCATTTGGTGCATATATGTTTAGTAATGATATTACTTCATTGTCTATGGTGCCTTTTAGCAGTGTAGTTTCCTTCCTTATCTCTTTTGATTAGATCTATTTTTGCTTTTGCTTTGTCTGAGATCAGGATTGCTACCCCTGCTTCTTTCACTTCAGCTGACACATAATATATTCTGCTCCAGCCTTTTACCTTTACCCTGTGTATGTCACTCTTTTTCAAATGTGTTTCCTGTAAACAACATATTGTAGGATTATGGTTTTTAATCCATTCTGCAATCCGTTTCCGTTTTATGGGAGAGTTCATCCCATTCACATTCACAGTTATGATTAGTATTTGTGTCTTTTTCTCCATCCTCCCCCCCCATTTATGCTTTTCTTTCTCCTTTTTCCTTTCTCCCCTTCACTAGTGTTTTGCTTTTGACCACCGCCTCCTTCAGTCCCTTCCCCTTTTATTATCCCTTTCCCTTTTCTGCCCCTTTAGTCTTACTGCCGCTTCCCTCCCTTCTTACCCCCCCCCCCCATTTTCTTTCCCCTTTCCCTCCTACTGCCTATAGGGCAAGTTAGATTTCTATACCTAACTGATTATATTATGCCCTTCTTGAGCCAAATCTTTCTTCAGCTCATTTTAGATGGGTGCTGCAGGGTGTTTATCTGCCTGGGGCCCCCTGCAGTGTTGTCTCCCTCGTTTCTGCTAATGCTGTAGGAGATTCCTTTGCGGTGGAGTGCCGAGGCTCTTGGTGGTTTTCTGAGCTGGCTTACACAGGTTCGCCTCCCCCCCCCCAGGCACTCAGATGTCCAGGTGTTGGTGTTTGCCTGCTCTACCCCCTGGACTTCAGGATTTCTTCACAATTGGAGGCTTCAGGGCTCCTACAGCTCACCTGGTGTTGGGTTGGAATCAGCAAGGCCCGGGCTTTAGGAAGCCTTTAGGTTGTTTTCTTCACCTCCTTTCAGATGAATGCTGCAAGGTACTTGTCCGCCTGGGGCCCCTTGTAGTTCTGCCTCCCTTATTTTTGCTGAGGCACTAGGAGACCCGTTTGCTGGGCTGCTGCACTGCTGCTCCTCGTCTTTCTTCTAGTTCAGGTGTTCCAGGGGTTTTTTTCTGGGGTGATATTTTCTGGGTTTTCAGAGGTTGATAGGGGAGAGTGAGAGTGACTACCTTTTCACTACACCATCTTGGCTCCTGAAAGCCAGAAAAATTAGTTTTTATACTTTGCATTAATCTCGGTTTTTATATTTTGCATTTATATTTTGTATTAATTCATTATTTGTTCTCCCCCGTCCCAGGAGGATAAGATTCCACTAAGGGATTAATGCCAGAGTCCAATACATATGTAAATACATTGAGTAACCAATTTTAAAATAGTACATATCAAGTAATAAATCAAAAAGGCATGTACAAATAAATAACTCTTAATTAAAATGAATGCTTCTTTTAAGGCATTTACCAGATAGACCACAAGCCATTCTTCTTCTTACATTAACTAAGTGTAACAAACTGAGACAGGTAAGGTATTAATGAAGTAACAGAACAATATCCTGGTTTCCCAAGCCCTTGGCCTAATTATCCCCATACCATAATGAGAAATTAAACTAACTTATACAGGATAAAAAGGACCCTAACTTATACTCATAACAAATGTCAAGGCTAAATACTTATTTCTAAAATTCTGCTCCAAATAGCTCAATCTTATACTTGCATCTTATACTTGCATCTTACTATAATAACCTCAGATGTTCCAACATCAATTTATTATGTAGTAGATTTGATATTATGCTCAGAAAACTTTTGATTATAGAAATTTGCCATAAAAGAATACAGACATAACCAAAGTAAGGGGACAATGTGTCCCTAACTTCATGTCAATTCCAGGCAGAAGTTATGTAATGGCCAACTGCATTGAGCCAGGCTTAAAGTCTGCCAGATGTCATAGTGGGGAAATTGAGTCAGGAGAATCCTACCTCAGCTCATGCAGTAAAGTCATTCTCTCTACCTTCCCATGAGAACACCCTCTGTAGGTACCCCACCCCCCACCCCCAGGTTGCTGGCCTCATGGGTCAATGGCTGAATCAGTTCATAAATAACCATACCTGGAGTTAGATTCAGAATAAAGTCAGTTATCAGTCCCCCAAGGTCTTGAATAGCAAAATCTCCAATAATCACAATTTCAGATGTGACTATAATCTCACATTGGTTAGGGAACATCTCTAAAGTGTGTCCCAAGTAGTTTACATGGGTTCCTACACATGTTCCAATTCCTGATTAAATAACGTCATGAGTAAAATCAAATTTCACAAGTTTCTACTGTAGTAGATCTACATCTCTTGTTTTTCACAGAGGTTTTTTTTTTGTTATAGTTGTAGTTTTTGGTTAGGCAATGAGGTCAAGTGACTTGCCCAAGGTCACCTAGCTAGTAAGTGCTATGTGTCTGAGACTGGATTTGAACTCAGGTCCTCCTGAATCCAGGGCCAGTGCTGTATCCACTGAATCACCTAACTGCCCCTACATCTCTGTTTCTCATGCTTATTTATCCCTCTCTAACCATACTTAATCTGAAAAAATGAGACATTTTCAGGAATTGAATGTTATACATGTGAGAAGTTCAAACACTAATTCTAACCCTTGCTAGGTGATGAAATGAATTCAGATCAAAATAGCAAGACCTTCTACACTTACAGCTCTTTACAGCAATTGCTTTAGTTTTAGTATCTCTGACGCTGCTCCCATTGAGCTGCTGATTCTGACTCTGTTTCTCGGAAAGCATCCATTAAGGCCAGTCCAAGGACACAACCAACCTAAGAAAACAAACTCAAAATACACAGTAGGTTTGGACATAATTGTCATCAACATCAAATTATTGCTGTAACAAATTGGCTTGCAAATGGAAATTTAGTAAGCCTTTTAAAAATCACACAAAACATTTTGCAAAACATTTCTTCATAAAAGTATTTCCCTTTCTTAAAAACAGCTTACAATTTGTCCTGTTAATATAACAAACAAAATTAATTACAAGATTTTACAAGGTCCTTTCTTGCATAATTATCAAATTTCCCTTCACAAAAATACTTTTACAAATACTTGATTTAAACAATAAATCCAAATAGCTTACTTAACAATCTTAAATTTCATAAGTGAGAACCAAATAATTTTAGCTGAAACTTCCCTTTAAATATAGACAAAACTTGGAAGTTTAAGATTTCTTAAATTACAGTACTTCAAAGTGTTACAACACATGGTCAGATAGAATGACCAACAGCTTCTTAACCCATTCATTTTTTTTCTGACAGTACAATTCTTAATCTAACAACATCTAGATTATGAGACATAGCTTTTCTAACAACACAAATGAACAATACCCTACACATTATAGTGTATTTAAAACTTGAAACAACCCATTATCAATTTAGATAAATGCATTTCTAAATCACCTTGCACAGAGAATCATTCATCTCATCATTAATGTGTTGAAACTACAACCTGAAATCACCTCATATATTTTCATAATAGCCAAGATTTCAAATGAAAAAAAATCTGCTCCCATAGTAAATATCAGTATTATTATTTGTTTATAACCATATATACTTCATTAAATGTTAACAGTTTTAAAAAAAATTATGACTTTTTAAAGGCTCAATTCATATGTAACAAAAATCCAGATTAAAAATTTCTTTTAACACCATTTCTACCTCACAATGATCTCTCAAATTTTTACTATTTAAGAGAATTCTAGAAATACAACATAATGTAGAAACACAAACAATAAACTTCAGATGACATCAATTAGATTTTCATTTTATCACACATAGAAATTATTGATCTTATCACTTTTGGTACTTTAACAATCACATTAAATTAGAGAGATAATAATAATGTCTAGCATATGCCAGTCATTTTGCAATCATGTTATCCTTACAAAATCCCTGGGAATTGGGTTCTACTACTATTCCTTTACAGAACAGTAAATGGAGGTAAATAGATTTAAATCAATCAAATCTGAATTTATAAGTGCTAATGATAAACATTTTAAATATATATATATATATAAACATTTTAAATATATATATATATTTAAATCCAATAATTTGGCCATTTAAAAGGAAATATTATTCATAGATTCATATATTCCCTT
Source organism: Phascolarctos cinereus (assembly GCF_003287225.1). Classification (NCBI taxonomy): domain Eukaryota; kingdom Metazoa; phylum Chordata; class Mammalia; order Diprotodontia; family Phascolarctidae; genus Phascolarctos; species Phascolarctos cinereus. Next base: position 197,208,448 of record NW_027556180.1, on the reverse strand, counting down.
AATAAGACACATGGTGACAATTCCAGCTCTGAATAACTTTTTCACCCCTACTTCCTTAAGAAAGCTGAAAAGTCCTATCTCCCTTTTTGAGGCTTATCAGATTAAAAACTACCTACCCTAAACATTCCATCCTCCTGTGAGTTTCAGGCTGATGTACATAAGTTTTGCAAACAGCTTAAAATCACCTGTAATCATTCAGGTTAGCTGAGAGTTTAGCTCAGGCAACCTGAGGAATTTGAATCAATGCTGACAGGGTGTCATCAGTTTTCCCCAGGCAGAAAACCTCCAGAGTTCCATTACAGTACAAGGAACATCTCAGACTTTTATGTAATAATCAAAAATCACAATAATCAATATCTTTATCATAGCCAATATTTATATAAAGATTAAATTTAATAAGGCTTTCTAATAGGTTTATTCCTGAAAGGTGGGTGGATATAATTCCTCTATAACCTGATTGGTTTTCAAATCAAGCTATAGATTTTCGTTTCCAATCCTTGTACTTAAAACAAACTCAGACTTCCTCACACCTTCTCAACATGCTTAAAACATCTGAAGCTGGCACAGAGGCACCCAGAATAACTAGCCAGGGATGGGGCTGGGAGCACATGAGCTTGCTGTGGACCATCCCATCCTTGTCTATTCCCAAACTATTTTTCTCTGCCTGTCATATTTTTGCTCAAACCTTTAATTCCTCTTTCCTAATTTTTCAAACCCATTATTCAGACTACCTCCACTTTCATTTACATTCCAAATTAAAAAGAATTATACTCACCTCACTTTTGGTCCTGCTTCTCTCTGGAGGGAGTTAATGCCTAATGATTTACAAATCAAGAGAAATCCCATATGCTTCACAAACAGTTTTTATAACATTAATACTTAAAAGACAGGAAAACTTATTTTTGCTGTTTCAAATACATTACCGTGATATCAAATATATTGGCTGGATAGGGTGCAAAGATAACTTTCTAGATTTAATTCAAACGTAAAATACAGACTTTAGCTTTGAGATCCAATTAAATCTGAATTTGAACCCTTAGCTTTTCCCTCTCTCAGCCCTTGCTATCTTAGACTGTATGCTCTAGATCCTTATCAGTAAAGACTGCTTGCTTCTGTGATTTCGCCTTCCACTAACTTCTGGGAGAGTTTTTCCCTGATTTTTGATTCCATGACTCATTGTCTAACTTATTCTGGTACTCCAACTTGGCCAATGTTGGGACTTGCCCCTCCCCCCCACAAAAAAAAGAGGAACCTTAATCTCCCACCGAAAGCAAAAGGTGGGAGTTCTTTCCCAATGTTCTCTCTTTAATTACAGGACTTAGAAGTTTCCTTGGAAGTTTTTCTGGCTGCATTTTAGATCTTTACCACAAATGCGAAATGTTTTGCAAACACACACATAGATAGAAACAGCTTACAAGAAAAGTGAGCACAAATCTAATTTTCTTGTTGGCTTTTTAGACTTAGGTTTGTTTGTGTGGCAATTGGGGTTAAGTGACTTTCCAAGAGTCACACAGCTAGTAAGTTTTATGTGTCTCAGGCCAAATTTGAACTTAGATCCTCATGACTCCAGGGCTAGTGCTCTATCCACTGCGCCAACTAGCTGCCTCCACTTAGTTTATTTTTAAGATAGACCAATTTAGCCTTCAAACAATTCAGATTACAATTTGGCAGTTAAAATTCAGAGTTATCAAATGCCAATTTACTCTGACTGACCTCTAGCCAATTACAAAGGATATCGCAGAGGAGACTTTATTTTTTTATTTTTTAGTTTCCCTACCCCAGAGCCACTTGGAGAAAAAAGAAAATAAAAGGAAAATAAACTGCAACCTAAAAGTGGGAGGTATGATAGGTAAAGAAGAGAGATTTGGAGGATAAGACTTACCCACCCAAACTGGCAAAGAAGCCAAGATGGTGGAGTAAGAAGTCGTTCTCATCCTCCCTCATTGACCTCTGAAAGCCCAGAAAATATCGACCTAGGAAAAACCCTGAGCCAGCAAAAAGACAGAGCAGAGCAGTCTTGTACTCCAAGAAGCTTGGGAGATTAACAAGAAAGGCCCCTTTTACTCTGGGGGAGGGGAAACAGTACAAGACTGGAGGCATCCCAGCAAATCAGCAGCAAGCCCCTCCTCAGCATACCGGGGAGATCCTGAGACCCAGGTTGGTAGGGTAGGCAAGTGCCAACATCAGGACCCCACTTACCCCAAAAGCCTCAATAGAGAAAGTGGAACCAGTAGACACCAGCTCAGAAAATGACCACAGGAGATGGCGTTCTCCAGCAGCAAAATCACACAGTGCCTTAAAAGGTAGAATTGGCCAAATGGAAAAGGAGGCACAAAAACTCACGGAAGAGAACTCCTTAAAAGGTAAAATGGGCCAAAAGGAACTTTTGTTCCTATCTACAAATGGAAAAGAAGGTACAACAGCTTCTTGAATATTAGAATGGGGCAAGTGGAACCTAATCGCTCTGTGAGAGAGCAAGAATCAGTCAAATAGAAATAAAAGAATGAAAAGTTAGAAGAAAACAAAATACCTCATTGGTAAAACAACTGACCTGGAAAACAGATCCAGGAGAGGTAATTTAAAAATTATTGGTTTAACCAAAAACCATGATGAAAAAGAGTCTGGACAGCATCTGTAACCCAAAGAGATCACAGCAACAGGAAAAAGTCCCACGTGTACAAAAAATATTTATAGCAGCTCTTTTTGTGGTGGCCAAGAACTGGAAATTGAGGAGATGCCCATCAACTGAGGAATGGCTGAACAAGTTGTGGTATATGAACCTAATGGAATACTATTGTGCTATAATAAATGATGAGCAGACAGACTTTGAAAACAAAAACCTTGGAAAGACTTATAGAAACTAATGCAGAGTGAGATGAGCATAATCAAGAGAATATTGTATGTAGTAACAGCCTCTTATGGGATGACTGACTTTGATAGACTTGGCTCTTCACAGCAATAAAACAGCATAAGACAACTCCAAAAAAATGATGATGGAAATTGCTATCCAGACCCAGAGAAAACAATATGGAATCTGAATACATATGGAAGCATATTATTTGCTCTCCTTTTACTTTGTTCTTTAGTTTTATTGCTTCATTCTCATAGTTCCTTTCATTAATTCTAATTGTTCTTTTTTACCTCACTGGGGTGCATGTGTCCATGGTTTAATTTCTCAAAGTGGCTTGACATTCATTGCATGGGAGTTCAGTCCAAAACTGGGCTCCCCAAGGGGTCCAGTTAAGAACTGTCTTGGTTTGGGATTTTGGGGTACAAACTCATATGCCCTTTGAAGGGTAGGTGTTCCCAAGGGGTGCCAATCGCCCCTTGACTGTGACTGGTCAACGTACCAGGAGGTCTTGAGTAAGTGCTTTAGATCACAGTCCACAGGGACCAATAACACCTGCCATCAAAGGAAATAACACCCCCAGGCTTGGAAGTCTGTTTCCACCCAAACCTGAGTAGGATAAAATCAATTCAGGCCTGGGTTGGAGTTTGACCAAAATAAGAAGATTCAATGCAATCTCATTATCAGAGATGTCCTTCTGAAGAACTTTGGTCAGAAGGCTAGAAGGGGAAGTTGTGAGTCTCCAAGACACAGATTACCAAGAAAAATCATCTTTAATGGAGCTCAATGAGTTTTGATCTCTTAGTTGGCTGTAGTCCATCACCATCTCATCTCCAACTTCTTCATCCCTTAGTGTGGTTACCATGTATTGGAGATAGTGCTGGTTTGGAGTCCACTGTTTCCATAGGTGCTGAACTGCTTTTCTTTACCTACTGAGTCACCTTTTTTGTTTTTTCTGGTTCACCAATAGCTTCTTGGAACTTTTGTTGCTTCTTTTCTAAATTGATTAATAAAGAATGAGGAATTATGGGCAGGAATGTTGGAAACTTAAATTTAGTTGTTATGAAACCAGAAAGAGGGTGGAAGTAGGGAGAGGAGTGAGGTAAGGCCCAGACTCTAGATTTATTAGATTTGGCGTACATGTATCCTAGGGGGTTGAGGCCATGCCAGTCATTCTGATTTTCAGTGAGCCATAATCCATGAACTTGTTTGTTTGTTTTTTAATTTTTTGATAACTGTGTTTCAAAATAATTAATTTCTTTTGTATTTTCATGCATTTCATTTTATTTGAAAACTTTCTGTTTCTGAGAACAGATCCATAGGCTTTACCAAATTGCCACAGGGTTCCATAATACAAAAAGTTAAAGATCCCTACTTTAGAAATAAATACAGTAAATACTCATTAAACACCTACTTTGTGAAAGACATTAAAATCATAACTCATTCTTCTACAGTATTTTTGAGTTTACACTGCTTTCCTGAAAACTGTATTTCCTAACTCTGAAAGTTACAGCAAAAGTACCATTTTACAGATGAGGAAAATGAGATTCAGAGAAGTTATGGCTTGCTCAGTCACATATCTCATAAATGACAGATGAAATTCAGACCCTACTCCTTTGACTCCAGGTTTGGCCTCCCAACAATAATTTTGTTCAAGGTATTTAGTCGATAACTCTGAAATATTAACTATCCATGAGGAATTAAAAGGAAGAAATATGAACATATTTCCATACATGCCAAGCTTTGTGCATTACTTATAATATGGAACATTGGAGGCAGAGAAGAGATGGCAGAGTAAAATCAGCCATGAACTTGAGCTTTCCCCCAAACCCCTTCAAATATCTGTAAAAAAAAAAAGACTCTAAACAAATTCTGTAGTAGCAGAAGCCACAAAAAGACAGAGTAAAACAAAGTTCCAGACCAAGACAACCTGGATGGTCAATGGGTAGGGTCTGTTGCCCCCAGCTAGGAGAGGAACACAGTTCAGCATGGGTCACACCACCAGCAAAGACCAGACCCAACAAACCTGGAGCAGTCCTCAGGGGACTGAATAAAGGGGAGCTGTGATGGTTTCCAGACTTTTCAACCCACAAATGCTAAAAGAACTTAAAAGGACAGTGGGAAATGTCTTTCAGACCTGGGTGAAAGAGGAACATAATCCAGTCCTGGCCCTAGCTCAGCCCCTGGGATGCCTGCTTCCAGAAGTTCTCAGCTCACAGATGGTGGGGGGGGTGTTTGAGCAGCTGATCAGAGAGGGATTGCAGGGATCTCTTTGCTGGTACTGAGGCAGGATTCTCTTGCTTTGCCCATACTTGGATCTGGGTCCCAGTCCTGGGACCAGTTCTGGGGCAAGGAGGAGCACTGGCTTAGCAAAGTTTGTGGCAGCAGAGAAGAAGGAACCCTCCTCTCATTTCAGGACAGATAAGATTGCTTGTGGTCACTCATGGACCATCCTACAGGCCCCTAGAAGTATCTCTGAAAATAGCTTCACAAAACCTCTGAAACTTGGGACAATACACCCTCCACACTGGAAGCAGAGCCCTACCTTAACAAAGAGTTAAACAGAGGGAAAAACTCGAGACTATAGAATCTTACTTTGATAACAAGGAAAATCAAGGCATACAACCAGAAGAAGACAGGGGTTCCTGCATCCAAAGTCCCCAAGAAAAATATGAATTGGTCTCAGGCCATGGAAGAACTCAAAAAAGATTTTGAGAAGCAAGTAAGAGGAGTAGAGGAAAAATTGGGAAGAGAAATGAGAGTGATGCAAGAAAATCATGAAAAATGAGTCAACAGCTTGCTAAAGGAAACCCCCAAAAATGCTGAAGAAAATAACTCCTTAAAAAATGGACTAGGCCAAATGGAAAAAGAGGTCCAAAAAGCCATTAAGGAGAAGAATGCCTTTAAAAGCAGAATTCACAAAAGGAAAAGGAGGTCTGCTAAAGAAAATAATTCCTTAAAAATTAGAACAGAGCAAATGGAAGCTAATGACTCTATGAGAAATCAAGAAATTATAAAACGAAACCAAAGGAATGAAAATATAGAAGCCAATGTGAAATATCTCATTGGAAAAACAACTGACTTGGAAAATAGGTCCAGGAGAAATAACTTAAAAATTATTGGACTACCTGAAAGCCATGGTCAAAAAAAGAGCCTATAAATCATCTTTCAAGAAATTATGAAGGAAAACTGTCCTGATATTAGAACCAGAGGGTAAAATAGAAATTGAAAGAGTCCACCAATCATGTCCTGAAAGAGATCCCAAAAGGAAAACTCCTAGCAATATTATAGCCAAATTCCAGAGTTCCCAGATCAAGGAGAAAATATTGCAAGCAGCCAGAAAGAAACAATTCAAATATTGTGGAAACAAAATTAGGATAACACAAGATTTAGCAGCTTCTACATTAAGGGATCTGAAGGCTTGGAATACGATATATTGGAGGTCAAAGGAGCTAAGATTGAAACCAAGAATCACTTGGTTTCAAAAATGAGTGTAATCAATGAGGTAAAAAAATTGATTTTGAATGACGTAGAGAAATTTAATACATTTTTTTTGGCTAGGCAATGTGGTTAAGTGATTTGCCCAGGGTCACAAAGCTAGTGGTATGTGTCTGAAGCTGAATTTGAACTCAGGTCCTCCTGAATCCAGGGCCGGTGCTCTATCCACCTAGCTGCACCTATTTAATACATTTTTGAGAAGCCAGAGCTAAATAGAAAAATTAACTTTCAAATGCAAGACTCAAACGAAGCATGAAAAGGTAAACAAGAAAGAGAAATCATAAGGGACTTATTAAAATTGAACTGTTTACATTCCTACATGGAAAAATGATATTTGTAGCTCATGAGACCTTTCTTATTATTAGGGTAGTTGGAGGGAACATATAGGGCACAGAGTGAGTTGAATATGAAGGGATGATATTTAAAAAAGAAAATTATGGGTGAGAGAGGAAAGTACTGGGAGAAGGAGAAAGGGAGATGTAGAATAGGGTAAATCATCTCACATAAAAGAGGCAAGAAAAAGCTTTTACAGTGGAGAGGAAAAGGGAGAAGGTGAAAAGGAATGAGTGAACTTTACTCTCATTGGATTTGGCTTAAGGAGGTAATGACATACACACCCAACTGGGTATGGAAATTTATCTTACCCTACAGAAAAGTAGGGGAGAATGGGATAAGAGAGGGAGGGGGGATAGAAGGAAAGCAGATTGGGGGAGGTGATAATCAGAAGCAAATACTTTTGAGGAGGGACAGGGACAAAGGAGAAAATAGAATAAATGGGGGCCAGAATAGGATGGAGGGAAGTATTGTTTTTCACAACATGACTATTATGGAAGTATTTTACATGACCATACATGTATAGCCTATGTTGAATTGCTTGCCTTCTCAATGAGGATGGGTGGAGAGTAAGGAGGAAAGATAATTTGGAACTCAAAGTTTTAGAAATGAATGTTAGAAATTGTTTTTACATACAACTGAGAAATGAGATACACAGGCAAAGGGTATAGAAATCTATCTCACCCTACAAAAAAGTAGAAGGGGAAGGGAATAAGAAAAGGGGGAGGGTAATAAAAGGGAGAACAGATCGGGTGAAAGGGAAATCAGAATGAAGGCCATCATGTGGTGGAGGGGAGGGAAGTGGTGGGGAGAAATTTGGGAACTCAAAATCTTGTGGAAGTGCATGTTGAAAGCTAAAAATAAGTAAATATATATAAATATGGAACATTCCAAGACTATCTTTGATAAAATAACATAATCTCCATCAAAAACCTAATACTTTTTTTATATTTTTCTGCTGTTTGAATATTTCAAAGAACAAAAATTTTAAATACTATAATTAATTAGAAGTTCAAACAAGATGAAAGAATATGCAATAAAGAAATATAATCAGAAATTAAGGGGCTGAGGAATTTTTAAGAATTTAGGGGTTATGAGATGAATAGAGATCAAATCCTGTTACAAATAGTTCCAAAAGACTGTTTCTAGAGAACTGTTTGTATTGAGAAAAATGGACTGGATTTTGGAAAACATTTTTAATGTTATAGTGATTGTTCTTACAATGAGATTTGACTTTTGCCTGCAAATTTGGTTGTGTTAATGTAACAAATTCAGTCTCTTAATAACTAGATTCTAAGTTCCTTGAGGGCAAGTAGTGTTTTATTCATCCTTGTATAGTACTTGAAAGAGGAGGTACTCATTTACAAAAGTTGAATTGAATGGAATTCTCTCTTCTGAATTCCTATGTCACCTATCATCAGAAACAGTATTGTATTTACCTTTTTCCCTTGTTTTATTTTGTATGCTCAACTAGATTGTAAACCCTAGATTTTATATTTCTTTACACCCACAGTGACTGACATAGTCATTCTTGTTTCTACTTCCTGTCTTCCTAGCTAAAATCTCAGCTTCCACAAGTAGCCTTTCCTAATCCCTATTAAGTCTCTTGATTATTTCCATTTTATCCCATAGATAGCTTATTTGTGAATAATTGTTACTAGGTTACTTCCTCCATCAGACTAAGGGCAGGGACTGTCTTTTGCCTTTCTTTGTATCCCCAGGACTTAGCATAGTGCCTGGCACATAGTAGGCACTGTCATCCTGGCAGAGTTTGATCTAAGAAAGACAAATGAAATTAAGTTGTCCTAGTCCAAAGCTACAGTTATTCTAGAACTGGCCTCATTTGGAGGTTGAGGTGCCAAGTTTATATACCTTTTCAACAGCGGCTGATATCAACCCATCATCATTTTTACCTCTGGACAGAGGAAATAGTTCTTCTATCACACCACTTCCCAACCATACCATAGCACTCCCAGCATTGGACTTTCTAGACAGAAGAAACTGTTCATGCAAGCCTGAACAGAACACAATGGAACTTCCATACCTTTGATTAAATCAATTAAGGATAATGAGACTCAGTGCAATCTCATTATCAGTAATGTCCTTCTGAAGAAGAAACTGAACTTTAGAAGAAGGTGGCTGGGGGAAAGCTCTGAGTCTCTAAGATAATGATTACTAAGAAAAATGATTTTTCACAACACTTAATATATGTTTATTGACTGATTGGCTGATAGTTGTCCTTGGCAGTTCACTAGTATAAGTCCAGTCACATAAATGTGAGTTGTGACATTCAGAAAAACAGAGCTAGATATTGGAATACCATCTACAGTAGCTGAGTTAGGGCAGTGGTGATATAAGGTAGGTCAGGAGTCAAGAATTCAGATAGAAAGAAAAATATAGCACCTTTCTCCTTTCCCTTCATAGATGATGGACTTTATTTCACTCACCAAGAAATGAAACTGCTGGCTGAATTAGAATAATGGGGCTTCTGCCTTAGTTCTTAATACTTACATAGCTAATTTTGAGTAAGTTGCAAATTAGAACATTTAAATTGATAACATTTAAAATTCATCATCCTCTTATGCACACTGTTTAAGGTCATTCATTAGGCAACTCATTTCTTACCACATTAGGATACCTGTACCACCTGCTCCAAAGCATATGAAATGAGAAAGAAAAAGTTGACTAACAATTTGTTTAGCAGAAGGGAGACAGCTTGTCATAGAAGAAAGTGGCTTGCGAATTTAGAGCTATTAGAAACCTTGGAACTCACCTAGTCCCAATCCTATTAGTTTATAGATTAGAAAACTAAAGCCATAGAGCCATTACATAGCTTTACTAAGGTTCTGTAGGTTTACAGAGATTTCAGTTCTGTTTTGATCTCTTCTACTAATTTGCTAAGTGATCTCTGGTTTTTTTGTTTTTGTTTTTTGTTTTGTGAGGCAATTGGGGTTAAGTGACTTGCCCAGGGTCACATGGCTAGTGAATGTTATGTATCTGAGGCTGGATTTGAACTCAGGTCCTCCTGAATCCAGGGCCGGTGCTCTATCCACTGCACCACCTAGTTGCCCTGCTAAGTGATCTCTGAGCCTCAGTTTCCTCATCTGTAAAATGAGAGAGTTGGTCTAAGTAAACTCTGAAATATATAAATCATTATTCTATGAAACATGTAAACTTGAAATGTGGATAAAGAAAAAATCTGTATAACTCTGCAGAGATATACTGCCCCAGTACCAACACTCAATGCTAGTAACACTGTGTAGCTACTGGATAGAGAGCTTCAGACTTGTAGTCAAGCAGACCTGAGTTTGAATTCTGATTTAAACACTTACTAGCTATATGACTCTGGAAAAATGAGTTAATTTCTCTCAGCTTCAGTTTCCTTATCTAAAAAGTGGGGATAATAATAGTACCTAACTCACAAGACTATTATTACAATTAAGTGAGCTAAGTTATGTAAAGCAGTTTTTCAAACCTAAAAGCTCTATACCAATGGTAGCTATTATTACTTTTCAGGAATGTCACACTCCTAGTAAGGCCCCCGCCTCAAATCATGGGCTAATCACCAAATAGGCAGAAGGAACTTGGGCACATAACAATCAACTTCCGGTGCTGAAAAAGCTTCTAGATATGTCTCACCAGAGTTCAAGCACAAATTTTACATACTCTGACAAGGCATTATTATTATTAATATGAATTTCTTACTGGGCAGATAATAGCTGGTAAGAATTCAACTGAACTAAAATATTTAAGTCACTGTTGAATGCTGGGGTTACAAAGACCAAAACAGCACAATGACAAAGTAATTTAACATAATTGCAAACAGTTGCTAATACCTGAGAGATGGAGGAAAGATCAGGAAAGGTCTAATGTAGGAGGTAGCACCAACAAAGCTAGATATTCTAAAAGGGGAAGGAAAAGACGGAGTGTGTTTCAGACACGAGGGACCCTTTGTGCATGAAGGTACAAGTTGGATGTCATAGATGCAGAAGACCTAGCTAGCTAGTTCAACTGGGAACAGAATCCATGAAGGGAAGCAAATAGTGGCCCAGACTGGGGAGTTTTCATTTTATTGATTTGTATTTGCCAAACACTTTGGCCAAGGTGTAGATTCTTTATGTTTCCAGAGTGTTTGTTGTGCACATCTAATTTGGAGCTCAACCCATTGTCTTTTGTGTTTATGAGAAAACCACTACTGCTGTTTCAACCTTCCTTACTCAGCTCTGATATTCTTCTGACATCCCTAAAATGGGTTACCTTAGGTTACTCAAATAACTAGTTATTTGTCATTTTAGTCCCATTAGGTGATGGGAGCATAGGCAAATTACTTATGATAATTAATAACATTCAGAGAGATGCAATTCCCATGCCAGTAAGAGGCAGTCTCCATGACACATGCCCTGAGGATATAGTTCTCAAGGTTGGTTTTCCTCAAAATACCTGATCTTCTTAAATCATATTATTACACAGTATTTTAAAGAACCCTAGAGGCAAAGCCAGTATTAAGAATTTTTTTTTTCCTCTGGGGACCCTTCTTCAGGGACAATTGCATAAAGACAGTTAGTTGAAAAGGATATGGAGAATGAGATACTACGCTATAAGGGAGAACAGAGACCCTAGAATACCCTAGAAGTAAGGTCATTACTGAAAAAGACAACATATGAGGTAGGAATAGCAGTGTAAGACAACAGAACAACTTACTTTAGCTTGGTCTTGGTAGCTTCCTATTTGAAGTCCAGAAGCCAGGAAGAGGGCAAGAGGGGATAGACCTGGGCATTTTTATAGGTATGAGTAAAACAGGAGTGAAAAAAAGATTAAAGAGATGAGAGAAAAAGATAAAAGAGACAATGTCCTAGAAAATACCAGAGGAGACAGGATCAAAAGAATTAGTTTAGGTTAGGAGGCCACTTCTATCAGAGACTGGAATTCATGGAATTTTAAGAGATTGATGATCTGGGTAGCCAAGGTGTTCAAGATATTTGTTGAATTTATGAGGGATGAAAGCAGGATTAAGGGAGGAGAGGAAGATGATGAGCCACACCATGTTTATTCAGGAGAAAGTCTGCTACTGAAAGGTCCATGTACATCTATAATGATGCCAAGAAGTCAGGTGGTTGCTCATATCACAACTTTAGCACTTTTGCTAAAGACTGATAATAAACCTAGTGGGAGGGAGTGCTGACAGATGCATGTGGAGTGTAGATGTGAGATCTCATTAATAGAGAAAGTGGTTATTTGAAGCTTTGGGATGATATTCCTTTCCAATTCTTCAGAGAGGCTGTGAGGTCCTTCATGCTTGGTAAGAAAAGTTGCCAACTTCCTCAAATTATTATTGTTGGTAAAAATATTATTATTATTTATATATTATTTAATATAATAATATATTATTATTGGTAATAATAATAATAATAATAATAATAGCTAACATTCATATAATATGGTAGAGTTTTGTGGAAAAGGTAGGCAGCTAGATGGCGCAGTGGATAGAGTGCTGGGCCTGGAGTGAGGAAGACTCATCCTCCTGAGTTCAAATCTGGCCTTAGACACTTACTAGTTATGTGACAATGGGGAAGTCATTTGATTTTGTTTGCCTCAGTTTCTTCATCTGCAAAATGAGCTGGTGAAGAAAATTGCAAACCATTCCAGTAAATCTCAAATAGGCTCATAAGGAGCTGGATATGAATCACTGAACAACAACAAATATTTTACTTACTATATGCCAGCCACTGTGCTAATTGGTTTACAATTATTATCTCATTTGTTCCTCATAGCAATCCTGGATGGTAGGTGTTATTATTATCCCCATTTTACTGATGAGGAAATTAAGGCAAACAAGGGTTAATTACTTCCCCAGGGTCACACATAAGTGTCTGGGCTTAATTTGAATTTAAGTTCTCCTGACTCCAGGTCCTGTGCTCTATCCACTGTACTACAAAGCTGGCCACCTTTTCCATAAAGCTCCACCATGTGCTTTCTCTGTTTCTACTCATGAGGCACAGAATGATTCTGGAGAAATTCATACTACCATAAGAACACTCCCTCTGGCCTTTTGAAAAGGGATTGGGAAAGGGAGTGATGAGAAAATGCACTTGTATCTGCCTGCTACATTATGATTAAACAAAACAATGTATGAACAATGACATAACCATCACTGCTGCTGGCCCTACTGGGGCTGGCAGATTTGTCTTCTCACTCTCTTAGAAGAGGCCCCTCCTAGAGGCTCTAGATGTATGTGTAGACTGTATTCAAATCTAGGGAGCCTGTCTCCAAAGAGAGGAGTAAGGCTTTTTTGTCTCATTGGCGCTGGTTCTTTCTGTCTCTACCCTGGAACTCTGAGTAGAATCACTTAAAGTTTAGATTTGGCTCATTTCTACTGCTCCATAAATGGAGAGTGAAAAGTGCTTAAAATAGAAATATCTCAGATATAGGACATACAAAGGATCAATAAGTACATATTGACATTATAATAAATAAGTAGTGGGAGTAACATACAGCTGAATTACTGTTATACTTTCCCAGGAGATTGAGACTTAAACTTCAGAACATGAAGCACTTTGCATGAATGCCAAAAGATGTTTTACATTTTACCTTTGCTCTGTATTTTCCAATTTTTTTTTATCCTCATCCATGTCTTCTAGCAACTGAGGCTAGGAATTGTGATCACCTTCTTGCTTACCTTCTCTGATGCAAACATTTAAAAGATAAAATAATTCTAATATTTAAGAAATTATTTGAAACAATAGGTAAAGAAGGAATCCTACCAAACTCCTTTTAAGAAACAAATATGATACTGATACCTAAACCAGGAAGAGTAAAAACAGAGAAAACAAATTATAGACCAATTTTATTAATTCAAAATTCCTAAATAAAATACTAGCTAAAAGAGTACTACAATATATTACAAAGATTATACATTATAATCAAGTAGGATTTATATCAGAAATTCAGAGATGGTTTAATATAAGGAAAACAATTGACACAATTGATTACATCAATAATAAAGATAAAAAAACATATGATCATATCAACAGATGCAACTTTTTGATAAAGTTAAACACTCATTTCTATTAAAAATACTTCAAAATTGATGCAGAAACTCTTTCTGCAATCAATCAGTTCTGACTGAAGAGTCTAGTAGTATCAAGTTCTCAAACTCAGAAACCTAACTCTAAGATTGGAAATATTCCTCAAAGCATCATCATTTGTCACCTCTGTTCATGAAAGAAACATAAAGTAGAAGAGGCAGTCAGATGCTCAAAGCCCAGACTCAGGTCACCTAACCAGGCCTCTGTTTTAGCATCCACCATCATGCCAGGGTACAGGAAGAGATACCACCTCTCACCTACATCTGCATGGGAAGTCCAAGGCCACACAGCATAGTCAAAGAAGACATACATGCTAAAGGTATCTTTCCTTTTTAACTGATGTAGTGCCCCATCCCCTTTTTTCTGTCCCATGTCAGGGAGAGGACAAAAGGATTTTCCAGACTTTGCTGCTTCATCCTAAAGGGTTAAGCCCTTTCAGTATTAAACCTCATGTTTCTCCAGAAGTGTCTAGAACTATGTCAACACACCACGGAATGTACTCTAATCTACATGTCAAACCGTTTCAGCATTCAGACAGTGGGGACGCAAAGAAAGGCAAAAAAAATCCTCTGCTTTCAAGGAGTTCATAGTCTAATGTGGAGGCAATATGCAAGCAACTTTATGCAAATTAGATGCACATGTGCACACCCACATATATCTATGTGTGTATACACATATATACATATATGTGTATGTAATAAACTAGGAGTATTCTCAGAGGGTGTTAAGTTTAAGGAAGACTGTTAAAGCTTCTTGCAAAAGATGGAATTTTAGCTGAACTTGAAGAAGCAAGGGAAACTAGAAGGCAGAGATGAAGAGGGAGAGAGCTCCAGGCATGAGGGAAAATGGTCTGTAGATGTAGTGTCATGTGGGAAGAACAGCAAGGAGGCCAGTGTCACTGGATTACACAGTACATGGAGGGGGAATAAGGTATAAAAAGACTAGAAAGGTAGAAAGGGATGAGATTATCAAGGGCTTAGAAAACCAACAGACAATATTTTTTGTTCCTAGAGGTAGTAGAGTCAATGGAGTTTATTGAGTAGGGAGACTTATTTTTTAGGAATATCAATTTGATGACTTAGTGGAGGATGGATTGGAGTGAGGAGAGATAAGGCAGACTATTGCAATATTAGACTATTGCAATAGTCTAGGTGTAAGGAGATGAGGATGTGTACTAGAGTGGTTGCAGGGTCAGAGGAGAGAAGGAAACATTTATGAAAGATGTAATGAAAATAAAAACAATAGGACTTTAACACTGTTCGGATATAGTAAGATGAAAGATAGTGATGAGTCAAAGATGACACCGAGGTTTTGAACCTGAGTGAAAGGGAGGTTGGTGGTACCCTCAGTATTAATAAAGAAGTTTGGAAGAAAAGGGAGTTTGGGGAAAAGATAACTAACTGAATTGAGTAATTTAAAATGTCCAAAGGACATCCATTTTGAGATGTCTACCAGGCAGTTAGAGATATGAAACTGGAGATGGGGGAAAAATTGGGGTTGAACAAGTAGATTTTGAGAGTCATCTACATAGATATATTAATTGAAATCATGGAAGGTGATGAGATTACCAAGTGAAGTGTTATAGAGGAACAAGAGGGCCTAGGACAAAACCTTGAAGAATACCTCCCCTCAATGTTAGTGGGAATAATAGAGTTGAAGATTCAGCAAAAAAGATAGAGAAGGAGCTGTTCAAACAGGTAGGAGAAGAACCAGAAGAGCATAGTGTCAGAAAAACCCAAAGAGAAGAGGGTGATTACAAGTGTCAAAGGATGCACCTGCATAACAGCCATGTAACCCATAATGGAATGGCCTCACTATTTCAGTCTCCATTGTGTCTAGTTTTAAGATTAAGAAGTTTTAGAGATGGAATAGACTAGGCTGAGATTGTGTGATCTTGAAAAACAATTTGACAGAAGTTAGGGAGCCAGAGTCCAGGGCAGAGTTTCCAGTCCTCCAGAGGAAGAACCAAGACTCACGCCAGAAGTGAATTGACTTCACAACCAAAATTCTGGGTCCTACAAGAGGAAGTGGCAAAACTTTTGTAGAAACTGCTTTAAGTTTGAGTCTATTCTACCTATGAATCAAGATGGCATAGGAAAGAATATGACTCCAGGCAATAGGGAAAAATAATATTTGTACTTTTCTTTAAGCTATATCTTCTCAGTAAATAGCCCTTAGTAAAAGTTAATTGATTTTAATTGGTTATATTGTACTGACATGCTAATTGTTGGCAGTTAATATTTGGGAGAACACATTGTAATAGGAGGTTGAGTTGATAACATCAGAAAATAATTACCCTGATCCCTCAGAGATACCCTAAGAACTCATAGGATAAGATATAACACTGTTTTGGGGGAATTGATTCATCAATGTAAGTTGGTATGAGGATCCTTAGAGCTTATAAGGACTATACTCTTTCTAACATACAAAAACATGTTATAAATATAAGCTATCATGAAGCATGGTGTAATGAAAAGAACATTTCATTTGAAGTTATTGAACCTGAGCTCTAGTCATAACTCCGCTAATTGATACCTTTTGGGGGGTATACCCATGCTCAGGGAAAACTAGTACCTCTGGTGTGAGGTACTTTTCAGGCTGCTTTCCACTTTTAACATCCATCTGATTCACCCAACTCTTACTGGTGGTTCCAAGCACCTGAAGCATGTGCAGCAGCCACAGCCTGCTCAACCATTTCAGCAGACAGGCTAAACCAGGTTGAGAGTGACTGAGTGGTCTTAGACCTGTTGGTGAGTTAGGGGAACATCTACCACAAGCGTGTGAATACTTGCCCCAGAGAAATAAGTGGATGAGAACAATTTGTTTTCACAGTCATGAAGGTGCTGAAGCAGGTGCTGTAGAGCACTTAGAGTTTGGTTAGACATAGAAGACACCAATGATTGCTAGCCCTCTTGACTTTTGTCTTGCCATTTGACTCTGACCACTCTAGAAGGGAAAGTGAAAGTTAATGGTTTGAGCACCTCTGCCTCACTTTAAGCCAATTTATGCACGTCGAAAGATATCACCCATGCTATTTTACTATTTTCATCTACTTTAAAGTCCTGTGGTGACAAGTAAGTGATGAAGAAGCAGGTGCGGATACACTGGGAGATGTAGTCACAACCCTGCACTCAGAAAAAATAGGCCATAGAGTCATCTTCTCACTGGACTGGAGCAGCAGTGGGAATTCAGTAGCCCCTTAGGTGTCTGAACAGCCTTTTTGAAGGACTGCTCCCGGTATGAGTAAGGAGCTAGAAAAGGTGTCCTAAAAATTGTTTGCTTTATCTAACCTAATCTTGGCCTGCTTACTGTGCAAAGATGATTCCATTCACCATTGGTGCATGGAATGTGCATATGCTTATGGACAACACAAAATCCAGTAGACCTGAAAAATGAACAGCTTTTAAGAGAACTCAGCAGACATGACATCCAAAAAGCAGCCCTGAATGAAACATGAAGGTGAGCTTACTGAAGCCAGAGCTGGATATTTTAATTTCTGGTGTAGCCACAGTGACGAAGAGTTCTGTGAAGCTGATGTAGGTTTCAAAATCTAATCTAGTCAACAAACTTGTATGCCTACCAAAAGGACTGAATAAGAGGCTTAGGACAATGGAATTGCCCCTTTCAGGAAAGCTCCATGCTACCATCATCAGTGCATATGCTCCCACTATGGCAAACCCTCATGAGGTCAAAGAAAAATTTTATGAAGACCTGGAGACCCTCAACATCAATGTACCAAAAGAGGACAAGCTTGTAATTCTGGGTGACTTTAATGTCAGAGTAGGCACAGACTACTAGACATGGCAGGACGTCCTTGGGAGGAGGAGAGTTGGAAACAGCAATAGCAACATTCACTTACTACTTAAGACTGGTGGTTCTCATAACCTTTTTAATCACTAACACTATCTTCTGTTTACCTAAAGGCAATAGAACTTTGTGCATGGCCCCTGGCAGCAAACTGTGGCATTTAATGGGCTATGTTATTATAAGGTGAAGAGACAGGATGTGAAAGTGAAAGCTATGTATGGTACAGAGAGATAGACTGATCATAGACATCCTCTCCAAGTTAAATTTCATATTCAGCAAAAGCAGTGGCCCCAAGGCAAGATGAATGCCAGAAGATCTAATGTCAAAAGATTAGAACATGTCTTTGAGCATGAACAGTCTGTTGCTAACAGACTGTTGGAGGGAAAGCTGAGCCAACACACAATTGGCAGCAGTGGAGCAGAGGAGAGCTTTCAGAGATTTGGTGTACAGCACTGAATTTACTAATCTGGGCCAGAACACTTGCACACATCAATATTGGCTTGACAAAAATGATGGGGAAATTCAGAAACTGCTAAATAAAAAAATGAGAACTCCAAAGTTTACCAACAGGATAGTTCATCCAGTCTATAAGAAGGCAGCATTCAACTCCATCAAAAGAAAAGTGCAAATGAAACTTAGAGAGATACAGGAATCTTGGCTCAGCAAGAAGGTAGGTGAAATCCAGTTTTATACTGATGGTAACAAACCAAAGTGCTTTTATGATGCCCTAAAGTCTATTCATGTGCCAAAGACCTATGGTGCATCTCAACTAATCAGTGTTGATGGAGCCTCATTGATTGGTGATAAGGTCACGATCCTGGAGAGATGGGCTGAATGCTTCTATAGCATTCTCAACAGACCATCACCAACCAATGCTGCAGCCATTTATCACATACCTTGTGTTTAAGTCATTCCCTCTCTAACTGAACTTCAAACTGAAGAAGTAGTTTTGGATGCCATTAGGCTCCTCTTGCGAGGCAAAGTGCCTGGTGCTGATACTATTCCAGCTGAAATTTACAAGACAGGGGTTCACTGCTCGTACAAAAGTTGACTGAAATCTTCCAGGTTTTATGGCAGTAGGAGGTTATGCCTCAGGAGTTCAAGGATGCCTCTACTGTCCAACTACATAAAGGAAAAGGCAATAAGTTGTCCTGTGACAATCATGCGGTGGGGGTAGATGTCTCTCTCTTAGTCACTGCTAGCAAGATTCTTGCTAAAGTCCCCTTTAATAGGCTGATCCTCTACCTGGAAGATGGTCACGTACCTGAGAGCCAACGTGGCTTCAAAAAGGGCCAAGGAATGGTCAATAGGGTGTTTGCTGTGCAACAACCCTAGGAGGAATTTCAGGAGCAGAAACAGAGATCTGAATACAATATCCATTGACCTAACCAAGGCCAGTTGATTTAACCAAGGTTAGTTAGGACGACTTGTGGAAGATCAGGGCAAAATTTGCTTGCCCAGAGAAGTTTGTCAGTACTGTATGGCAGTTCCACAATGGCATACTTGCACAAGTTCTGGATAATAGATGATGCTCTCACACTTTCCCAGTCATCAATGGAGTGAAGCAGGGATTATTCCAATGCTTTTTAGCATGATTTTTTCAGCAATGTTATCAGATACTTTCAGTGAGGAAATGAGCTGTTGTATTGACCTCAGTGTGCCTGTGAAATCTAAACAGTATACCAGTGCCATGTCAGGAAACTGAGTTTTTCCATCTGAATTGTCTTAGGAAGATTCTGAAGATTACCTGGCAAGATAAGGTACTAGACACTGAGATCCTTTCTTGAGCTAAGCTGTCAAGCATTCAAACTCTGCTGCGGAGAGCACAACTCTAATGGGCTAGCCATGTTGTTGGAATGCCAAACATATATTTACCTAAAAGACTATTTTACAGAGAACTCACACAAGGCAAGAGCTCACATGGAGGTCAGAAGAAGTGATACAAGGTCACTCTAAGGTCTCTCTGAAAAACTTTGGAATTGATTGAGACATGGAAGACACTGACACAGCATGGTGTGCCTGCATTAAAAAGGCTCTGTGCTCTATGAATGAAGCAGAATTTCAGTATTCAGAATTTCAAAAGAAGATTCAAAAATTCAGAGATTCGAAAATTTAGAGACATCACCACTCCAAATGTTCATATGGATTATTTGTGCCCTAATAAAATTGTATTTGTCTGATCTGCTGCAGTCAGAGACATATTGCGCCTTGACTCCAACAAAACGGTGTCATTTTGGTCCTCTTTGAACATGAAGGACAACCAACCAACTAGTTTTATAACCTGGTCACTTGGTCTCTTTGGTCCTCAGTTTTCTTATCTTTAAAATGAGGGGATTAGATAAAAGTATATCTCTTGGAGCTCCAAATCCTATGGTGCCATGACTACGGTGCAAAGGAGGTGGAATCCTAATTCCTGGTCTTAGCTCTGCTACTGACTTGCTGTCTGATATTGAATATACCATCTAATTTATTTCAGTTTTGTCATTTGTAAAATAAGGACTTGAGTTTGATAATAACTTTGATTCCTAGTTTCTAGTTTATTAGATTAGCTAAAAGGTCATCTAGCAAAGGCCCAGAGAATGAGACATAGCATAGGTAAATGGAGGAGATTAGAAAAGATCAGGAGAATAAGGTCTTCCGTAGGTAACAGGAGAATATCTGGGAAATGAGGTTAGGGGAAAGGATTTTTGAGGAAAGAGATTGGCTCTAGAAAAGGTCTAAAAGAGTGTAGAACATAAATTTGTACTTCTTTATAGCCTTTTACCACAACATGTAGTAGCAATATCGCAGTGCCTGAGAATTGCTGCTGTTCTTTCATCCGTAGTAGAATGCCTGAAGTCGCCCTGCCTTCTGTTGCTTCTTTACACCTATATCCCTTCAGAGATGCTCTAAATGGATTTTTCTGCTAGGATAGTCAGCCTGAGTCTGTTCCAGTAGAGCACTGTAGAAATATACTATACTTGCTTTAAAAATATTTACATAGGAATCCATTGGAGAATTCCTGTGTAACTGACTAAAATAATCAGGTGTTCAGTGAAATCCTAAGTGAAATGAGTTTTGCTTTAATGA
The DNA here is from genome assembly GCF_003287225.1 of Phascolarctos cinereus. NCBI lineage: Eukaryota > Metazoa > Chordata > Mammalia > Diprotodontia > Phascolarctidae > Phascolarctos > Phascolarctos cinereus. The sequence goes on along the minus strand of NW_027556180.1, from coordinate 197,187,808 downwards.
TGATGTTCCAATATCTCTAAATTCACAAGCCACCCTGTAAGGTGGCTTATGCCATTTTTTGTGCTCAATACTCTCAATGTCCTTTACATTTTAAGATGCTTCTGCTGACTTATTTCCTGTTAGATTTCCATTGTCTGCACCCTTTAAAATTGGCTTACAATTTGGCTACAGAAAATACTCAAAAAATCCTTTTGCTGACGGTTTATGTATGCATCTATACGCCAGACCTTATTTTCTTCTTGAAAAGTGCTTCTTATAAACATAAAACACAGCAGGGATGGAGGAACTGCTTTGGAATAGGGCTTTCTGGTCACTAATGAAGAAACTGTACAAAAAAGGATTGAGAGGCATCAGAGTGCAGTGGACTGAGAGCTGCTTTTGGAGGCTAGAAGGATGTGAAGGAGGCAGAATGCTGTCTCTGATGACTTTTGGCTGTGGTCCCTGAGTACATTAACTAACCTCTCAGGCAATTCGATAAGACAGTAATAAGCTACAGAAAATTGCTGGTTTCCAGCAGTGCAAGGAGTTTAAATACTTCAGTGTTCTCCACAATGTTATTTGCCATTGTACCCTGCCTTCACTCCTAACAGAAAAAAGGGTTTGAATTACTGCTAGTATTATTTTAAATTTTATTGTTTTGTTTTGAATAAGCAAGAACATTTCCATAGACAAAGAAGTAAATAAAAAAGGATTATATTTGTAACTGTGAATCTCTTATATATAGTTTATTTTTTTAAGCATATGTTAAATTTAACTTGGCAGAATAAACAATATTTTGCTTTTCTATGTTCCCTTTTGAACAGAAGCTCTGTCCTCTTTTGCGTGTTTTTAAATGCTCCATTGACACTCTTTATTAGCTTCTTTTTCATCACTATCACTCTTCCCTCTGCTCTCTCCCCGCAACTCTTTTGTCCCTTAAATAAAAGTCTCTCCTTTGTAACAAATAAGTATAGTCAAGCAAAACAAATTCATGTATTGGTCTTGTCTGAAAATATATTTCTCATTCTCCACCTCTAGTTCTTCATTTTTCTGTCATGAGAAGAGAAATATGATTTATCACCAAGTTTTTTGGAATCCTTATTAGTCACTGTATTTATCAGGCTCAAAGTTGTTTTCTTTTGCTTTATTATAGTCATTATATGAACTATTCTGGTCCTATTCACTTCACAGTGTATCTCATCTTACAGTTCTTCCCAAGTTTCTCTGAATTCTTCTCTTCCATCATTTCTTGCAGCACAATGACATTTCTTTACATTAACATGCTATAATTTGTTCAGTCATTTGTGTCCCTATACATCATGCCCTTAATTGAGGGTGCTGTGCCCAAAGCAAGGTAAATTTTGATGGTTGAAACCTACCTTGATATCTTGGGGTTTACTGGCTAGATTTATGTTTTAAAGCCCATTCCTTGACTCTCATTGATCGGTCAACAAAAGGTCCATGCCTAAGCACCACTTAATGGCTATTTTGGGGGCCTTGATGGCTCAGAGTGAATGTAAATAGCAATTGTTTTTCTTTTGACTATAAACAATCCTGTGGGTCTTCTGCTCCCAGTGTGATTTTTTTTAATTAAAAGGGCCATCCCTTGGTTCATTTCTTAAACAGCCTTAATTACTGAATAGACATTGTTTCAGTCAAAGTGAGAACTAGGAAAGACCTTAGCTTAAAAAGGCTAATATCTCCCCCTGCATCCTGGGCCATCTCCAGTCATCCTGATTTATATCTGACCACTGGACCCAGATGGTTCTGAAAAAAAGTGAAGCTGGTGACTTTGCACAGCCCTCTCTCACTTAAATCCAATTCACTTGCAAGTCATGGCATCATCTTTCTTGACATCATGGTTCTCTTTGAAGGACAAACCACACCCCCATGGTTTCCAGTTCTTTGTTACAAAAAAAATGTTGCTACAATATGTATTATATAATATATATATATATATATATATATATATATATATATATATATATATATATATCATATGTATATATGTTTTGTTTTAAACATATAGGTCCTTTCTCTCTCTTTGATCCCTTTGTGACATATGATTAGTAGTAGTATTGCTGAATCAAAGAGTATACACAGTTTAGTAACTTTTTAGGATGGACTTCTGAATTGTTTTTCCAGATGATTAAACCGATTCATAGCTCCACAGAAAGGCATGAGTGTTTCTGTCCTCTCATAGCCTCTCCCAATTGTCATTCTCCTACTTTGTCATTTTTGATAATATGATAGATACGAGATAGAACCTCAGAGTTGTTTCCACTTTTATTTCTCTTATTGCTAATGTTTGGAGCATTTTTAAAGTTGTCAATTTCTTGCTTTTCTTCTTTTGAAAACTTCCTGTTCATATCTTTTTGCTGTTTATTGGGAAATGGTTCTTGTCCTCATAAATTTGGATCAATTTCTCTTTGTCTTGGATAGTAGATCTTTATCAAATAAACTTATTGCAAAGATTTTCCTCAGTTAACTAATTTCTCTCTTTTAATTCTACCTCAATTGATTTTCTTTGCATCAAACTTTTCAATTTTACATAAACAATTTTCTATTTTATCTTTTAAATCTGATATATCCCTTGTATGGTCAGAGCTCTATTCCTATACATAGTTGTGAGAAATCTCATTTTCTTTCTTTCTCTTCTCTCTCTCTCCTCTCTCTCTCTCTCTCTCTCATAGCATGACCTTTATATCTAATTCAGGTATCCATTTGATATATATTATGGTGTATGGTGTGAAATATTGTTCTAGTTTCTGCCAGATTGTTATTCAGTTTTCCTAGAAGTATTTGTTTAATAGGTAATACCTACCAGAGTGGTTGGTGTACTTGGGTTTATTGTTTTTTGCACACTATACTATATTTGATTGCTTGTGGGTACTGTACCTAATCTGTTCCCAGGATCAATTTTTCCAATTATTTTTTGATCAGTATTAAATACCTTTGAAAATTACTGCTTTGTAAATATAACTTGAGATCTGGATTGCTAGGCTCCCTTCATTAACATAGCATCATAGATTTCAAAGTAGAGGGAAACTTAGGGGCCACTGAGTCCAGCCCCCTCAGTTTACAGATGAAGAAACTGAGGCTGAGAGAAATGAAGGATCACAGTACCACTAAGTGCCTGAGGCAGGGTTCAAACTCAGGACTTCCTTATTCTATTTCCAGCTCTCTTCCTGAAATGCTACCTAGCCATCTTACTCCCTACCCCCATTGTTGCTTTTGATATTTTGTTACTCCACATGAATTTTGGTTTTTTTTTCTAGTTCTGCAAAGTGACTGTTTCTAGTTCGATTAACATAGCATAGAATCTATAAATTGGTTTAGATAGTCTTGTCATTTTTACTATATTAGCATATGTCAACCATGAGCAATTAATACCTCTACAATTGTTTGTATTCATTTAATTATGTAAAGAATGATTTGTAATTGTATTCATAAAATTCTTATATGTTTCTTAGTGAACAAATATTTTATAGATTCTTATAGTTATTTGAATGTAATTTCGTTTTTGCTTTCCTGCTGGTTTTTGTTGATAATATCCAGAAAGGGCAATGATTATTTACTTTACAACCTGCTAATATACTGAAGTTATTAATTGTTAAAATAAATTTTAGTTGAATCTTTAGGATTATCTAAATAAACAATTACACTATGTATAAAATGTGACCATTTTTTTCTCTTTGCCTCAATTTCTTAATCTTGATTTACTGTTTCTGTATAGCAGTGTTCTGCTAAAACTGCATTGCTTAGAGAACTTAAGCTTCACTGTCTCTACATATTGCAACAGAAATAATAAAAGGAATGTTACCAACAGCTGAGAAAATCCCATCCTTACAATGCTATGTTTCTCTATACTAGTGTCCTGCTAAGACTCCATTATGCAGAGAAGTTATACTTCCACTTTTCTGTTTCAAAGAAAGAGATATCTTTTAGCCATTCTATCCCTTGCATTAAGCTTCACTGTCTTTACATATTGCAAGAGAAAGAATAAAAGGAAAGTTACCAACTGCTGAGAAAATCCCATGCTTGCAATGCTATGTTTCTCTAAACTAGTGTTCTGCTAAGCCTGCATTGCCCAGAGAATTTTGGAATTACACTTCCACTTCTCTGTTTCAAAGAAAGAGATATCTTTTAGCTATTCTATCTCCTGCATTAAGTTTCACTGTCTTTACATACTGCAGGAGAAAGAATACAAAGAATGTTACCAACTGCTGAGATAATCCCATTCTTACAATGCTGTGTTTCGCTATACTAGTGCTCTGCTAAGACTTCATTGCCTAGAGAAGTTTGGAGTTACACTTCCACTTTTCTGTTTCAAAGAAAGAGATATCTTTTAGCTATTCTATCTCCTGCATTAGAATTCACTGTCTTAACATATTGCAATAGAGAGAATACAAGGAATGTTACCAACTGCTGAAAAAAATCCTATCCTTATAATGTTATGTTTCTCTATACTAGTGTTCGACTGAGACTGCATTGCTAGGAGCAGTTTGGACTTACACTTACACTTCTCTGTTTCAAAGAAAGAGATATCTCTTAGCTATTCTATCTCCGCATTAAGGTTCACTGTCTTTACATATTGCAAGAGAAAGAATACAAGGAATGTTATCAACTACTGAGAAAATCCCATCCTCACAATGCTCTGTTTTCTCTGTACTAGTGTTCTGCTAATACTGCATTGCCAGAGAAGTTTCGACTTACACTTCCACTTGTCTGTTTCAAAGAAAGAGATATCTCTTAGCTATTCTGCTATACTATACTCTGCATTAAGCTTCACTTTCTTTACGTATTGGAAGAGAAAGAATAGAAGGAACGTTACCAGAAAGAATATGAGGAATGCTCTCTGAAACAGAAAAGTCGAAGTATAGCTCCAAACTTCTTTAAGCAATGCAGTCTTAGGAGAACACTAGTACAGAGGAACAACACTGAAAATTTGGAATTTTGTCAGCAGTTGCATTATGTAAAGATAGTGAAGCTGAACTCAGGACATAGAATAGCTAACTGATATCTCTTTCTTTAAAACACAAAAGTCGAAGTTTAATTCCAAACTCCTCTAAGCAATGCAGTCTTAGCTGACCACCACTAAAGAGAAACAGCATTGTAAGAATGAGATTTTCTCAGCAGTTGCTAACATTCCTTGTATTCTTTGTTTTGCAGTTTGTAAAGACAGGGAAGCTGAATGCAGGAGGTAGAATACCTAAGAGATAACTCTTTCTTTTAAACAGAAAAATAGTATTTTAACTGTAAACTTCTCTAATCAATGAAGTCTTAGCAAAACACCAGTATACAGAAACAGTGTTTTAAGGATGAGATTTTCTGAGGAGATGCTAACATTCCTGATATTCTTTCTTTTGCAGTATGTAAAGACAGTGAAGCTGAACGCAGGAGATAGAGTAGCTAACAGATATCTCTTTCTTTGAACCAAAAAAGTCGAAGTTTAACTCCAAACTTCTGTAAGCAATGCAGTCTTAGCAGAACACCAGTAAGAGAAACAGCGTTTTAAGAATGAGATTTTCTCAGCAGTTGCTAACATTCCATGTATTCTTTCTCTTACAATATATAAAGACAGTGAAGCTGAACGCGAGATAGAATGGCAAACAGATATCTCTTTCTTTGAAGCAGAAAAGTTGAAGTATAACTCCAAACTTCTGTAAGCAATACAGTGTTTGTAGAACACAGGTATAGAGAAACAACGTTTTAACAATGAGATTTTCTCAGCAGTTGCTAACATTCCTCGTATACTTTCTTTGGCAGTATGTAAAGGCAGTGAAGCTGAACGCAAGACAGAGAATAGTGAACAGATATCTCTTTCTCTGAAACAGAAAAGTCGAAGTGAACTTCAAACTTCTCTAAGCAATGCAGTCTTATTAGAACACCAGTACAGAGAAACAGCGTTATAAGAATGAGATTTCTCAGCAGTTGATAACATTCCTTGTATTCCTTCTCTTGCAGTATGTAAAGAGAGTGAAGCTGATCGCAGGAGATAGAATATCTAAGAGATATCTCTTTCTTTTAAACAGAAATGTAGAATTGTAACTCCAAACTTCTCTAATCAATGAAGTCTTAGCAGAACACCAGTATACAGAAACAGTGTTTTAAGAATGGGATTTTCTCAGCAGTTGCTAACATTCCTTTGTACTCTTTCTTTTGCAGTATGTAAGGACAGTGAAGCTGAACGCAGGAGATAGAATAGCTAACAGATATCTCTTTCTTTGAAACAGAAAATTCGAAGTATAGCTCCAACCTTCTGTAAGTAATACAGTGTTTGTAGAACACAGCTATAGAGAAAGAGAATTTTTTTCATTTTCTCATTTTTTTCTTTTTTAAAAAAAATTTTATTTTTTTTCCCATACGCTTTTGAGTTGAAAATTTTCTCCCTTTCATCCCCCCCTTCCCAAGACGGCACACAATCTCACATAAGCTTTACCTTTACATACCCATTAAACATATTTTCACATTAGTGAAGTTGTAAGTAAAAATTAAACCAATAGGAGGAACCATCAGAAAGATGCAACACAACTCAACAGAAGGTAAAAATACGTGGTAGCTATTCGACTTCCATAGTTCTTTCTTTGATGTGGACAGCATTTTCATCCCGAGGCCTCTGGAGATGTCTTAGATCCTCGTAATGCTGAGAAGGGTTCAGTTTAACATTCTTAGTCATTGTGTAACGTGGCTGCTATTGTGTACAAATTCGTCTTGTTCTGCTCACTCACTCAGCATCAGACCATATGAGTCTTTCCAGTTTTTCGGAAGTCAGCCTGTTCATCATTTCTTATAGAACACTAGTATTCCATTACATTCATATACCACAACTTGCTCACCATTCCCAGTTGATGGGCATCCTCTCAATTTCCAATTCTTTGCCACCACAAAAACAGCTGCTATGCATATTTTTGTACATATGGTTATTTCCCATTTGTTTGATCTCTTTGGGATGTAGCCCTAGAAGTGCTATTGCTGAATCAAAGGGTATGCACAACTTTGTGGCCCTTTGTCATACTTCCAAATTGTTCTCAAAATGGTTGCATCATTTCACAACTCCACCAACAATGTATTAGCGTTCCAATTTTCCTACATCCTCTCCAACATTTATCATTTTCCTCTTTTGTCATGTTGGCCAATCTGATAGGTGTGATGTGGTACTCACAGTTGTTTTGATTTGCATTTCTCTAATCAATAACGATTTAGAGCATTTTTTTCATATGACTATAGATGGTTTTAATTTGTTCATCTGAGAACTGTCTGTTCATATCTTTTCACATTTATCCATTGGGAATGGCTTGTGTCCTTATAAATTTGTCTTAATTCTCTATATATTTTAGAAATGAGGACTTATCAGAAAGACTGGTTGTAAAAATTCTTTCCAATTTTCTACCTTCCTTCTAATCTTAGTTGCATTGGCTTTGTGCAAAAACTTTTCATTTAATGTAATCAAAATTATCCATTTTGCTTTTCATAATGTTCTCTGTCTCCCGTTTGGTCATGAATTCTTCTGTTCTCCATAGATCTGATAGTAAACTATTCCTTGTTCTCCCAGTTTACTTATGGTATCAGCCTTTTATCAAAGTCCTGAACCATTTTGACTTTATTTTTGGTATACGGTGTGAGATTTGGATCTACGCCTAGTTTCTGCCATACCCTTTTCCAGTTTTTCCCATCAGGTTATTTTCAAAGACTGGGCTCTTATCCCAGAAGCTGGGGTCTTGGGTATATCAAATAATAGATTACTATAGTCATTGATTACTGTGTCTTGCATATTTAACCTATTCCACTGATCCACTCCCCGTTTCTTAAGCCAGTACCAAAGCAGTTTTGATGACTGCTGCTTATAATACAATTTAAGATCTGGAATTGCTAGGCCACCTTCCCTGCATTTCTTTTCATTAGTTCCTTTGATATTCTGCACCTTTTGTTTTTCCAAATGAATCTTGTTATTATTTTTAACTCTGTAAAATAATTTCTTGGTAGTTTGATTGGTATGGCACTGAAGAAGTAAATTAACTTAGGTAGGATTGTCATTTTTATTATATTAGTTCGGCCCACCATGAGCAACTGATGTTTTTCCAATTATTTACATATGATTTTATTTGTGCGAAAAGTGTTTTGTAATTGTGTTCATAGAGTTCCAGGTTGTTTCGGGAGATAGACTCCTAAATATTTTATAATATCTACGGTAAATTTAGATGGGATTTCTCTTTCTAACTCTTGCTGTTGGGCTTTGTTGGTAACATATAGAAATGCTGATGATTTATGTGGGTCTATTTTATAGCCTGCAACTTTGCTAAAGTTGTTTATTATTTCAAGCAGTTTTTTTACTTGATTCTCTAGGATTCTCTAAGTATATCATCATGTCACCTGCAAAGAGTGATAGCTTCGTTTCTTCGTTGCCTATTCTAAAGACTTCAATTTCTTTTTCTTCTCTTATTGCTAAAGCTAAGGTTTCCAGTACAATATTGAATAACAGTGGTGATAATGGACATCCTTGTTTCCCTAATGTTATTTGAAATGCCTCTAGCTGTCCCCATTACATATATGCTTCTTGAAGATTTTAGAATATATGCTATTTATTATGTTAAGGAAGACTCCATTTATACCTATGCCTTCTAGTGTTTTCAATAGAAATGGGTGTTACATTTTATCAACACCCCTTTCTGCATGTTTTGAGATGATCTTGTGGTTTCTGTTGGTTTTGTTGTTGATATGCTCAATTATGCTGATAGTATTCCTAATATTGAACGAACCCTGCATTCCTGGTATAAATACTAGTGTATTATTTTTGTGATAAGTTGCTGCAATCTACTTGCTAGTGTTTTGTTTACAATTTTGCATCTATATTCATTAGAGAAATTGGTCTATAATTTTCTTTTTCTATTTTGACTCTTCCTGGTTTCGGTATCAACACCATATTAGTATCATAAAAGTAATTTGGTAAGACTCCTTCTTCACCTATATTCCCAAATAGTCAATATAGTATTGGAGATTTTCACAGTCGTTGCTAACATTCCTGGTATTCTGCTCTCTCAGTATGTCAAGATTGTGAAGCTTAACGCAGGAGATAGAACAGCTAAAAGCTATCTCTTTGTTTTAAAGAGAAAAGTGGAAGTTTAACTCCAAAAGCCATCTAAGCTATGGGGTCTGAGCAGAACACTAGTATACACAAAGAGTGTTGTAAGGATGAGATTTCTCGGAAGTTGCTAATATTCCTCGTATTCTTTCTTCTGCAGTATTTTCACCCTGTGAAGCTTAACGCAGGAGATAGTACAGATAAAAGCTATCTCTTTCTTTGAAAGAGAGAAAAGTGAAAGTTTAAATCCCAAGTTCCCTAAGCAGTGTGGACTGAGCAGAGCACTTACATAGAGAAACAGCGTTGTGAGGATGAGATTTTCTCAGCAGTTGCTAACAATGCTCCTATTCCTTCTTTTGCAGTGCGTTAGGAGTGTGAAGCTTAAGGAAGGAGATAGAAGAGTTAGAAGCTATCTCTTTCTTTGGAAGAGAAAAGTGGACGTTTAACTTCCAAGTTCTCTGAGAAATACGGTCACAGCAGAACACTAGCATACACAAACAGTGTTGTAAGGATAAGATTTTGTCAGCTGTTGCTAACACTCCTCGTCGTCTTTCTCTAGCAGTATGTTAAGGCTGTGAGGCTTAACGCAGGAGATGAAACACCTAAAAGCTACCTTTCTTTCAAAGAGAAAAGTGGAAGTTTAACTCCCAAATTCTCTGAGCAATGTGGTCTGAGCAGAACACTAGTAGACGGCAAAAGTGTTGTGAGGAACCGATTTTCTCAGCTGTTGCTAACATTCCTTATATTCTTTCTCTTGCAGTATGGTAAGACTGTGAAACTTAACGCAGAAGATTGAACAGCTCAAATGTATCTCTTTCTTATAAAGAGAAAAGTGGAAGGTTAACTCCCAAGGTCTCTTAACAACGCGGTCTGAGCAGAATACTATACCAAAACAACACTGTAAGGAAGAGATTTTCTAAGCAATTGCTACCATTGCTCCTATTCTTTCTCTTGCACTATGTAAAGACAGTGAAGCTTAACGCAGGAGACAGAACAGCTAAAAGGTATCCCTTTCTTTGAAAGAGAAAAGTGGAAGTTGAACTCCAAAGTTCTCTAAGCCATACGGTCTTAGCAGAGCACTAGAATGGAGAAACAGCATTATAAGGTTGAGATTTGCTCAGCAGTTGCTAACATTCCTCGGACTCTTTCTTTTGCCCTATTGAAAGGCAGTGAAGCTTCAGGAAGGACAACGAACAGCTAAAAGTCATCTCTTTCGTTGGAGAAGAACAGTGGAAGTTTCACTCCCAAGTTCTCTAAGCAGTGTGGACTGAGCAGAGCACTTATATAGAGAAACAGCGTTGTGAGAATGAGATTTTCTCAGCAGTTGCTAACATTGCTCCTATTCCTTCTTTTGCAGTGCGTTAGGAGTGTGAAGCTTAAGGAAGGAGATAGAACAGTTAAAAGCTATCTCTTTCTTGGAAGAGAAGTGTTTTCGTTTAACTTCCAACTTCTCTGAGTAATCCGGTCAGTGCAGAACACTAGTATACAGAAACAGTGTTGTAAAGATGAGATTTTGTCAGCCGTTGCTAACACTCCTCACATTCTTTCTCTAGCAGTATGTTAAGTCTGTGATGCTTAACGCAGGAGATTAACTACCTAAAAGTTATCTCTTTCTTTCAAAGAGAAAAGTGGAAGTTTAACTTCCAAGTTCTCTAAGCAATGTGGTCTGAGCAGAATACTACTGTACAGAAACAGCATTGTAAGAAAGAGATTTTCTAAGCAGGGGCTAGCATTCTTTGTAGTATTTCTGTTGCAGTACGTAAAGACAGTGAAGCTTAACACAGTAGATAGAACAGCTAAAACATATCTCTTCCTTGAAATACAAAAGTGTAAGTATAACTCCAACGTTCTCTAAGCAATTCGGTCTCAGCAGAACACTAGTATAGAGAAACAATGTTGTTTGGATGAGATTTTCTCAGCAGTTGCTAACATTCCTTATATTCTTTCTCTTGCAGTATGTTAAGACTGTAAAGCTTAACACAGAAGATTGCACAGCTCAAATGTATCTCTTTCTTTCAAAGAGAAAAGTGGAAGGTTAACTCCCAAGGTCTCTAAACACTGCGGTCTGAGCAGAATACTACTATGCCACAACAGCAATGTGAGGAAGAGCTTTTCTAAGCAATTGCTACCATTGCTCCTATTCTTTCTCTGGCACTACGTAAAGACAGTGAAGCTTAACGCAGGAGACAGAACAGCTAAAAGGTATCCCTTTCTTTGAAAGAGAAAAGTGGAAGTTGAACTCCAAACTTCTCTAAGCAATGCGGTCTTAGCAGAGCACTACTATACAGAAACAGCGTTGTAAGGATGAGATTTTCTCAGCAGTTGCTTACATTCTTCGTATCCTTTCTCTAGCACTATGTTAAGACTCTGAAGCTGAACGCAGGAGATGAAAGAAATAAAAGCTATCTCTTTCTTTCAAAGAGAAAAGTGGAAGTTTTACTCCCAAGTTCTCTGAGCAATGTGGTCTGAGCAGAACACTAGTACACAGAAAAAGTGTTGTGAGGATGCCATTTTCTCAGCTGTTGCTAACATTCCTTATACTATGTCTCTTGCAGTATGTAAAGACTGTGAAGCTTGACGCAGGAGGCAGAACAGCTCAAATGTATCTCTTTCTTCGTAACACAAAAGTGGAAGTTTCACTCCGAAGTTCTCTACACAATGAGGTCTGAGCAGAATACTACTATATACAAACAGCATTGTAAGAATGAGATTTTCTAAGCAGGGGTAGCATTCTTCGTAGTGGTTCTGTTGCAGTATGTAAAAACACTGAAGCTTAATGCAGGACATAGTACAGCGAAAAGGTATCTCTTTGTTTGAAACAGAAGAGTGGAAGTTTAACTCTCAAGTTCTAAAAGCAATGAGGTCTGAGCAGAACACTAGTAAGGAGAAACAGCTTTTTAAGCATGAGATTTTCTCAGCAGTTGCTACCATTGCTCGTATTCTTTCCCTTCCAGTATGTAAAGACGGAGAACCTTAACGCAGGAGATGGAACAGCTGCAAGGTTTTTCTTTCTATGAAAGAGAAAAGTGACAGTGGAACTCCCAAGTTATCTAAGCTATGGGGGTCTGAGCATAACAGCAGTCTACACAAAGAGTGTTGTAAGGATGAGATTTTCTCAGCCGTTGCTAATATTCCTCGTATTCTTTCTTCTGCAGTAGGTTATCAGTGTGAAGCTCAAGGGAGGAGATAGAACAGCTAAAAGCTATCTCTTTCCTTGAAAGACAAAAGTGGAAGTTTACCTCCCAAGTTGTCTAAACAATGCGGTGTCAGCAGAATACTACTCTACAGGAACAGCATTGTAAGGATGAGATTTTCTAAGCAGTGGCTAACATTGGTTGCAGTGTTTCTGTTGCAGTATGTAAAGACAGTGAAGCTTAACGCAGTAGAGAGAACAGCTAAAACCTATCTCTTTCTTTGGAAGAGAAAAGTGGAAGTTTACCTCCAAAATCATCTAAGCTATAGGGTCTGAGCAGAACACTAGTATACACAAAGAGTGTTGTAAGGATGAGATTTCTCGGAAGTTGCTAACATTCCTCGTATTCTTTCTTCTGCAGTATTTTCACCCTGTGAAGCTTAACGCAGGAGATAGTACAGCTAAAAGCTATCTCTTTCTTTGAAAGAGAAAAGTGAAAGTTTACATCCCAAGTTCTCTGAGCAGTGTGGACTGAGCAGAGCACCTACCTAGAGAAACAACGTTGTGAGAATGAGATTTTCTCAGCAGTTGCTAACATTGCTCCTATTCCTTCTTTTGCAGTGCGTTAGGAGTGTGAAGCTTAAGGAAGGAGATAGAAGAGTTAGAAGCTATCTCTTTCTTTCGAAGAGAAAAGTGGACGTTTAACTACCAAGTTCTCTGAGCAATAAGGTCAGAGCAGAACACTAGTATACAGTAACAGTGTTGTAAGGATGAGATTTTCTCAGCCGTTGCTAACATTCCTCGTATTCTTTCTTCTGCAGTAGGTTATCAGTGTGAAGCTCAAGGAAGGAGATAGAACAGCTAAAAGCTATCTCTTTCCTTGAAAGACAAAAGTGGAAGATTACCTCCCAAGTTGTCTAAACAATGCGGTGTCAGCAGAATACTACTCTACGGGAAAGCATTGTAAGGATGAGATTTTCTAAGCAGTGGCTAATTGGTTGCAGTGTTTCTGATGCAGTATTAAAGACGTGAAGCTTAACGCAGTAGAGAGAACAGCTAAAAGCTATCTCTTTCTTTGGAAGAGAAAAGTGGAAGTTTAACTCAAAGTCATCTAAGCTGTGGGGTCACAGCAGAGCACGAGTATACAGAAACAGTGTTGTAAGGATGAGATTTTGTCAGGCGTTGCTAACACTCCTCGTCGTCTTTCTCTAGCAGTATGTTAAGTCTGTGAGGCTTAACACAGGAGATGAAACACCTAAAAGCTATCTTTCTTTCAAAGAGAAAAGTGGAAGTTTAACTCCCAAAGTCTCTGAGCAATGTGGTCTGAGCAGAACACTAGTAGACGGCAAAAGTGTTGTGAGGATCCGATTTTCTCAGCTGTTGCTAACATTCCTTATATTCTTTCTCTTGCAGTATGGTAAGACTGTGAAGCTTAACGCAGAAGCTTGAACAACTCAAAAGTATCTCTTTCCTTCAAAGAGAAAAGTGGAAGGTTAACTCCCAAGGTCTCTAAACAACGCGGTCTGAGCAGAATACTACTATACCAAAACAGCATTGTGAGGAAGAGCTTTTCTAAGCAATTTCTACCATTGCTCCTATTCTTTCTCTTGCACTATGTAAAGACAGTGAAGCTTAACGCAGGAGACAGAACAGCTAAAAGGTAGCCCTTTCTTTGAAAAAGAAAAGTGGAAGTTGAACTCCAAAGTTCTCTAAGCCATGCGGTCTTAGCAGAGCACTAGTATGGAGAAAGAGCGTTATCAGCATGAGATTTGGTCAGTAGTTGCTAATATTCCTCGGACTCTTTGTTTTGCCCTATTGAAAGGCAGTGAAGCTTCAGGAAGGACAACGAACAGCTAAAAGTCATCTCTTTCGTTGGAGCAGAACAGTGGAAGTTTCACTCCCAAGTTCTCTAAGCAATGCAGTCTGAGCAGAGCACTAGTATGCAGAAACAGCGTTGGAAGGATGAGATTTTCTCAGCAGTGGCTAACATTCCTCGTACTCTTTCTTTTGCACTAGGTGAAGAGTGTGAAGCTTAACGCAGGAGACAGAACAGCTAAACCATATCTCTTTCTTGAAAGACAAAAGTGTAAGTATAACTCCAACGTTCTCTGAGCAATTCGGCCTGAGCAGAACACTAGTATAGAGAAACAATGTTGTATGAATGAGATTTTCTCAGCAGTTGCTAACATTCTTCGTATCCTTTCTCTAGCACTATGTTAAGACTCTGAAGCTGAAAGCAGGAGATGAAAGAGCTAAAAGCTATCTCTTTCTTTCAAAGAGAAAAGTGGAAGTTTTACTCCCAAGTTCTCTAAGCAATGTGGTCTGAGCAGAACACTGGTACACAGAAAAAGTGTTGTGAGGATGCGATTTTCTCAGCTGTTGCTAACATTCCTTATACTATGTCTCTTGCAGTATGTAAAGACTGTGAAGCTTGACGCAGGAGGCAGAACAGCTCAAATGTATCTCTTTCTTCGTAACACAAAAGTGGAAGTTTCACTCCGAAGTTCTCTACACAATGAGGTCTGAGCAGAATACTACTATATACAAACAGCATTGTAAGAATGAGATTTTCTAAGCACGGGCTAGCATTCTTCATAGTGTTTCTGTTGCTGTATGTAAAAACACTGAAGCCTAATGCAGGACATAGTACAGCGAAAAGGTATCTCTTTGTTTGAAACAGAAGAGTGGAAGTTTAACTCTCAAGTTCTAAAAGCAATGAGGTCTGAGCGGAACACTAATAAGGAGAAACAGCTTTTTAAGCTTGAGATTTTCTCAGCAGTTGCTACCATTCCTCGTATTCTTTCCATTCCAGTATTTATAGACGGAGAAACTTAATGCAGGAGATGGAACAGCTACAAGGTTTTTCTTTCTATGAAAGAGAAAAGTGGACGTTTTACTCCAAAGTCATCTAAGCAATGGGGACTGAGCAGAACACTAGTATAGACAAAGAGTGTTGTAAGGATGAGATTCCTCAGAAGTTGCTAACATTCCTCGTATTCTTTCTTCTGCAGTAGGTTATCAGTGTGAAGCTCACGGAGGAGATAGAACAGCTAAAAACTATCTCTTTCTTTGAAAGACAAAAGTGGAAGTTTAACTCCCAAATTGTCTAAACAATGCGGTGTCAGCAGAATACTACTCTACAGGAACAGCATTGTAAGGATGAGATTTTCTAAGCAGTGGCTAACATTGGTTGCAGTGTTTCTGATGCAGTATTTAAAGACAGTGAAGCTTAACGCAGGAGACAGAACAGCTAAAAGGTAGCCCTTTCTTTGAAAAAGAAAAGTGGAAGTTGAACTCCAAAGTTCTCTAAGCCATGCGGTCTTAGCAGAGCACTAGTATGGAGAAAGAGCGTTATAAGCATGAGATTTGCTCAGTAGTTGCTAACATTCCTCGGACTCTTTCTTTTGCCCTATTGAAAGGCAGTGAAGCTTCAGGAAGGACAACGAACAGCTAAAAGTCATCTCTTTCGTTGGAGCAGAACAGTGGAAGTTTCACTCCCAAGTTCTCTAAGCAGTGTGGACTGAGCAGGGCACTTATATAGAGAAACAGCGTTGTGAGAATGAGATTTTCTCAGCAGTTGCTAACATTGCTCCTATTCCTTCCTTTGCAGTGCGTTAGGAGTGTGAAGCTTAAGGAAGGAGATAGAACAGTTAAAAGCTATCTCTTTCTTGGAAGAGAAGTGTTTTCGTTTAACTTCCAACTTCTCTGAGTAATACGGTCAGTGCAGAACACTAGTATACAGAAACAGTGTTGTAAAGATGAGATTTTGTCAGCCGTTGCTAACACTCCTCACATTCTTTCTCTAGCAGTATGTTAAGTCTGTGATGCTTAACGCAGGAGATTAACTAGCTAAAAGTTATCTCTTTCTTTCAAAGAGAAAAGTGGAAGTTTAACTTCCAAGTTCTCTAAGCAATGTGGTCTGAGCAGAATACTACTGTACAGAAACAGCATTGTAAGAAAGAGATTTTCTAAGCAGGGGCTAGCATTCTTTGTAGTATTTCTGTTGCAGTACGTAAAGACAGTGAAGCTTAACACAGTAGATAGAACAGCTAAAACATATCTCTTCCTTGAAATACAAAAGTGTAAGTATAACTCCAACGTTCTCTAAGCAATTCGGTCTCAGCAGAACACTAGTATAGAGAAACAATGTTGTTTGGATGAGATTTCTCAGCAGTTGCTAACATTCCTTATATTCTTTCTTGCAGTATGTTAAGACTGTAAAGCTTAACGCAGAAGATTGCACAGCTCAAATGTATCTCTTTGTTTCAAAGAGAAAAGTGGAAGGTTAACTCCCAAGGTCTCTAAACACTGCGGTCTGAGCAAAATACTACTATGCCACAACAGCAATGTGAGGAAGAGCTTTTCTGAGCAATTGCTACCATTGCTCCTATTCTTTCTCTGGCACTACGTAAAGACAGTGAAGCTTAACGCAGGAGACAGAACAGCTAAAAGGTATCCTTTCTTTGAAAAAGAAAAGTGGAAGTTGAACTCCAAAGTTCTCTAAGCCATGCGGTCTTAGCATAGAGCTAGTATGGAGAAACAGCATTATAAGGATGAGATTTGCTCAGCAGTTGCGAACATTCCTCGGACTCTTTCTTTTGCCCTATTGAAAGGCAGTGAAGCTTCAGGAAGGACAACGAACAGCTAAAAGTCATCTCTTTCGTTGGAGCAGAACAGTGGAAGTTTCACTCCCAAGTTCTCTAAGCAATGCAGTCTGAGCAGAGCGCTAGTATGCAGAAACAGCGTTGGAAGGATGAGATTTTCTCAGCAGTGGCTAACATTCCTCGTACTCTTTCTTTTGCACTAGGTGAAGAGTGTGAAGCTTAACGCAGGACAGAACAGCTAAGCCATATCTCTTTCTTGAAAGACAAAAGTGTAAGTATAACTCCAACGTTCTCTAAGCCATTCGGCCTGAGCAGAACACTAGTATAGAGAAACAATCTTGTAAGGATGAGATTTTCTCAGCAGTTGCTAACATTCTTCGTATCCTTTCCCTAGCACTATGTTAAGACTCTGAAGCTGAACGCAGGAGATGAAAGAGCTAAAAGCTATCTCTTTCTTTCAAAGAGAAAAGTGGAAGTTTTACTCCCAAGTTCTCTGAGCAATGTGGTCTGAGCAGAACACTAGTACACAGAAAAAGTGTTGTGAGGATGCGATTTTCTCAGCTGTTGCTAACATTCCTTATACTATGACTCTTGCAGTATGTAAAGACTGTGAAGCTTGAGACAGGAGGCAGAACAGCTCCAATGTGTCTCTTTCTTTGAAACAGAAAAGTGGAAGTTTCACTCCGAAGTTCTCTACACAATGAGGTCTGAGCAGAATACTACTATATACAAACAGCATTGTAATAATGAGATTTTCTAAGCAGGGGCTAGCATTCTTCGTAGTGGTTCTGTTGCAGTATGTAAAAACACTGAAGCTTAATGCAGGACATAGTACAGCGAAAAGGTATCTCTTTGTTTGAAACAGAAGAGTGGAAGTTTAACTCTCAAGTTCTAAAAGCAATGAGGTCTGAGCAGAACACTAGTAAGGAGAAACAGCTTTTTAAGCATGAGATTTTCTCAGCAGTTGCTACCATTGCTCGTATTCTTTCCCTTCCGGTATGTAAAGACGGAGAAACTAAACGCAGGAGATGGAACAGCTACAAGGTTTTTCTTTCTATGAAAGAGAAGAGTGTCAGTGGAACTCCCAAGTTATCTAAGCTATGGGGTCTGAGCATAACAGCAGTCTACACAAATAGTGTTGTAAGGATGAGATTTTCTCAACCCTTGCTAACATTCCTCGTATTCTTTTTCTGCAGTAGGTTATCAGTGTGAATCTCAAGGAGGAGATAGAAGAGCTAAAAACTATCTCTTTCTTTGAAAGACAAAAGTGGAAGTTTAACTCCCAAGTTGTCTAAACAATGCGGTGTCAGCAGAATACTACTCTACGGGAACAGCATTGTAAGGATGAGATTTTCTAAGCAGTGGCTAACATTGTTTGCAGTGTTTCTGTTGCAGTATGTAAAGACAGTGAAGCTTAACGCAGTACAGAGAACAGCTAAAAGCTATCTCTTTCTGTGGAAGAGAAAAGTGGAAGTTTAACTGCAAAGTCATCTAAGCTGTGGGGTCACAGCAGAGCACGAGTATACAGAAACAGTGTTGTAAGGATGAGATTTTGTCAGCCGTTGCTAACACTCCTCACATTCTTTCTCTAGCAGTATGTTAAGTCTGTGATGCTTAACGCAGGAGATTAACTAGCTAAAAGTTATCTCTTTCTTTCAAAGAGAAAAGTGGAAGTTTAACTTCCCAAGTTCTCTAAGCAATGTGGTCTGAGCAGAACTACTGTACAGAAACAGCATTGTAAGAAAGAGATTTTCTAAGCAGGGCTAGCATTCTTTGTAGTATTTCTGTTGCAGTACGTAAGACAGTGAAGCTTAACACAGTAATAGAACAGCTAAACATATCTCTTTCCTTGAAATACAAAAGTGTAAGTATAACTCCAACGTTCTCTAAGCAATTCGGTCTCAGCAGAACACTAGTATAGAGAAACAATGTTGTTTGGATGAGATTTTCTCAGCAGTTGCTAACATTCTTATATTCTTTCTCTTGCAGTATGTTAAGACTGTAAGCTTAACGCAGAAGATTGCACAGCTCAAATGTATCTCTTTGTTTCAAAGAGAAAAGTGGAAGGTTAACTCCCAAGGTCTCTAAACACTGCGGTCTGAGCAAAATACTACTATGCCACAACAGCAATGTGAGGAAGAGCTTTTCTGAGCAATTGCTACCATTGCTCCTATTCTTTCTCTGGCACTACGTAAAGACAGTGAAGCTTAACGCAGGAGACAGAACAGCTAAAAGGTATCCCTTTCTTTGAAAAAGAAAAGTGGAAGTTGAACTCCAAAGTTCTCTAAGCCATGCGGTCTTAGCATAGAGCTAGTATGGAGAAACAGCATTATAAGGATGAGATTTGCTCAGCAGTTGCGAACATTCCTCGGACTCTTTCTTTTGCCTATTGAAAGGCAGTGAAGCTTCAGGAAGGACACGAACAGCTAAAAGTCATCTCTTTCGTTGGAGCAGAACAGTGGAAGTTTCACTCCCAAGTTCTCTAAGCAATGCAGTCTGAGCAGAGCGCTAGTATGCAGAAACAGCGTTGGAAGGATGAGATTTTCTCAGCAGTGGCTAACATTCCTCGTACTCTTTCTTTTGCACTAGGTGAAGAGTGTGAAGCTTAACGCAGGAGACAGAACAGCTAAGCCATATCTCTTTCTTGAAAGACAAAAGTGTAAGTATAACTCCAACGTTCTCTAAGCCATTCGGCCTGAGCAGAACACTAGTATAGAGAAACAATCTTGTAAGGATGAGATTTTCTCAGCAGTTGCTAACATTCTTCGTATCCTTTCCCTAGCACTATGTTAAGACTCTGAAGCTGAACGCAGGAGATGAAAGAGCTAAAAGCTATCTCTTTCTTTCAAAGAGAAAAGTGGAAGTTTTACTCCCAAGTTCTCTGAGCAATGTGGTCTGAGCAGAACACTAGTACACAGAAAAAGTGTTGTGAGGATGCGATTTTCTCAGCTGTTGCTAACATTCCTTATACTATGACTCTTGCAGTATGTAAAGACTGTGAAGCTTGAGACAGGAGGCAGAACAGCTCCAATGTGTCTCTTTCTTTGAAACAGAAAAGTGGAAGTTTCACTCCGAAGTTCTCTACACAATGAGGTCTGAGCAGAATACTACTATATACAAACAGCATTGTAATAATGAGATTTTCTAAGCAGGGGCTAGCATTCTTCGTAGTGGTTCTGTTGCAGTATGTAAAAACACTGAAGCTTAATGCAGGACATAGTACAGCGAAAAGGTATCTCTTTGTTTGAAACAGAAGAGTGGAAGTTTAACTCTCAAGTTCTAAAAGCAATGAGGTCTGAGCAGAACACTAGTAAGGAGAAACAGCTTTTTAAGCATGAGATTTTCTCAGCAGTTGCTACCATTGCTCGTATTCTTTCCCTTCCGGTATGTAAAGACGGAGAAACTAAACGCAGGAGATGGAACAGCTACAAGGTTTTTCTTTCTATGAAAGAGAAGAGTGTCAGTGGAACTCCCAAGTTATCTAAGCTATGGGGTCTGAGCATAACAGCAGTCTACACAAATAGTGTTGTAAGGATGAGATTTTCTCAACCCTTGCTAACATTCCTCGTATTCTTTCTTCTGCAGTAGGTTATCAGTGTGAATCTCAAGGAGGAGATAGAAGAGCTAAAAACTATCTCTTTCTTTGAAAGACAAAAGTGGAAGTTTAACTCCCAAGTTGTCTAAACAATGCGGTGTCAGCAGAATACTACTCTACGGGAACAGCATTGTAAGGATGAGATTTTCTAAGCAGTGGCTAACATTGTTTGCAGTGTTTCTGTTGCAGTATGTAAAGACAGTGAAGCTTAACGCAGTGCAGAGAACAGCTAAAAGCTATCTCTTTCTGTGGAAGAGAAAAGTGGAAGTTTAACTGCAAAGTCATCTAAGCTGTGGGGTCACAGCAGAGCACGAGTATACAGAAACAGTGTTGTAAGGATGAGATTTTGTCAGGCGTTGCTAACACTCCTCGTCGTCTTTCTCTAGCAGTATGTTCAGTCTGTGAGGCTTAACGCAGGAGATGAAACACCTAAAAGCTATCTTTCTTTCAAAGAGAAAAGTGGAAGTTTAACTCCCAAATTCTCTGAGCAATGTGGTCTGAGCAGAACACTAGTAGACGGCAAAAGTGTTGTGAGGATCCGATTTTCTCAGCTGTTGCTAACATTCCTTATATTCTTTCTCTTGCAGTATGGTAAGACTGTGAAGCTTAACGCAGAAGATTGAACAGCTCAAATGTATCTCTTTCTTTCAAAGAGAAAAGTGGAAGGTTAACTCCCAAGGTCTCTAAACAACGTGGTCTGAGCAGAATACTACTATACCAAAACAGCATTGTGAGGAAGAGCTTTTCTAAGCAATTGCTACATTGCTCCTATTCTTTCTCTTGCACTATGTAAAGAGAGTGAAGCTTAACGCAGGAGACAGAACAGCTAAAAGGTATCCCTTTCTTTGAAAGAGAAAAGTGGAAGTTGAACTCCAAAGTTCTCTAAGCCATGCGGTCTTAGCATAGAGCTAGTATGGAGAAACAGCATTATAAGGATGAGATTTGCTCAGCAGTTGCGAACATTCCTCGGACTCTTTCTTTTGCCCTATTGAAAGGCAGTGAAGCTTCAGGAAGGACAACGAACAGCTAAAAGTCATCTCTTTCGTTGGAGCAGAACAGTGGAAGTTTCACTCCCAAGTTCTCTAAGCAATGCAGTCTGAGCAGAGCGCTAGTATGCAGAAACAGCGTTGGAAGGATGAGATTTTCTCAGCAGTGGCTAACATTCCTCGTACTCTTTCTTTTGCACTAGGTGAAGAGTGTGAAGCTTAACGCAGGAGACAGAACAGCTAAGCCATATCTCTTTCTTGAAAGACAAAAGTGTAAGTATAACTCCAACGTTCTCTAAGCCATTCGGCCTGAGCAGAACACTAGTATAGAGAAACAATCTTGTAAGGATGAGATTTTCTCAGCAGTTGCTAACATTCTTCGTATCCTTTCCCTAGCACTATGTTAAGACTCTGAAGCTGAACGCAGGAGATGAAAGAGCTAAAAGCTATCTCTTTCTTCCAAAGAGAAAAGTGGAAGTTTTACTCTCACGTTCTCTAAGCAATGTGGTCTGAGCAGAACACTAGTACACAGAAAAAGTGTTGTGAGGATGCGATTTTCTCAGCTGTTGCTAACATTCCTCGTACTCTTTCTTTTACACTAGGTGAAGATCGTGAAGCTTAACGCAGGAGACAGAACAGCTAAGCCATATCTCTTTCTTGAAAGACAAAAGTGTAATTATAACTTCAACGTTCTCTAATCAATTCGGTCTGAGTAGAACACTAGTATAGAGAAACAATGTTGTATGGATGAGATTTTCTCAGCAGTTGCTAACATTCTTCGTATCCTTTCTCTAGCACTATGTTAAGACTCTGAAGCTGAACGCAGGAGATGAAAGAGCTAAAAGCTATCTCTTTCTTTTAAGGAGAAAAGTGAAAGTTTTACTCCAAGTTCTCTAAGCAATGTGGTCTGAGCAGAACACTAGTACACAGAAAAAGTGTTGTGAGGATGCGATTTTCTCAGCTGTTGCTAACATTCCTTATACTATGTCTCTTGCAGTATGTAAAGACTGTGAAGCTTGACGCAGGAGGCAGAACAGCTCCAATGTATCTCTTTCTTTGAAACAGAAAAGTGGAAGTTTCACTCCGAAGTTCTCTACACAATGAGGTCTGAGCAGAATACTACTATATACAAACAGCATTGTAAGAATGAGATTTTCTAAGCAGGGGTAGCATTCTTCGTAGTGGTTCTGTTGCAGTATGTAAAAAACTGAAGCTTAATGCAGGACATAGTACAGCGAAAAGGTATCTCTTTGTTTGAAACAGAAGAGTGGAAGTTTAACTCTCAAGTTCTAAAAGCAATGAGGTCTGAGCGGAACACTAATAAGGAGAAACAGCTTTTTAAGCATGAGATTTTCTCAGCAGTTGCTACCATTGCTCGTATTCTTTCCCTTCCAGTATGTAAAGACGGAGAAACTTAACGCAGGAGATGGAACAGCTACAAGGTTCTTCTTTCTATGAAAGAGAAAAGTGTCAGTGGAACTCCCAAGTTATCTAAGCTATGGGGTCTAAGCATAACAGCAGTCTACACAAATAGTGTTGTAAGGATGAGATTTTCTCAGCCGTTGCTAACATTCCTCGTATTCTTTCTTCTGCAGTAGGTTATCAGTGTGAAGCTCAAGGAAGGAGATAGACCAGCTAAAGCTATCTCTTTCCTTGAAAGACAAAAGTGGAAGTTTACCTCCCAAGTTGTCTAAACAATGCGGTGTCAGCAGAATACTACTCTACAGGAACAGCATTGTAAGGATGAGATTTTCTAAGCAGTGGCTAACATTGGTTGCAGTGTTTCTGATGCAGTATTTAAAGACAGTGAAGCTTAACGCAGGAGACAGAACAGCTAAAAGGTAGCCCTTTCTTTGAAAAGAAAAGTGGAAGTTGAACTCCAAAGTTCTCTAAGCCATGCGGTCTTAGCAGAGCACTAGTATGGAGAAAGAGCGTTATAAGCATGAGATTTGCTCAGTAGTTGCTAACATTCCTCGACTCTTTCTTTTGCCCTATTGAAAGGCAGTGAAGCTTCAGGAAGGACAACGAACAGCTAAAAGTCATCTCTTTCGTTGGAGCAGAAACGGAAGTTTCACTCCCAAAGTTCTCTAAGCAGTGTGGACTGAGCAGGCACTTATATAGAGAAACAGCGTTGTGAGAATGAGATTTTCTCAGCAGTTGCTAACATTGCTCCTATTCCTTCCTTTGCAGTGCGTTAGGAGTGTGAAGCTTAAGGAAGGAGATAGAACAGTTAAAAGCTATCTCTTTCTTGGAAGAGAAGTGTTTTCGTTTAACTTCCAACTTCTCTGAGTAATACGGTCAGTGCAGAACACTAGTATACAGAAACAGTGTTGTAAAGATGAGATTTTGTCAGCCGTTGCTAACACTCCTCACATTCTTTCTCTAGCAGTATGTTAAGTCTGTGATGCTTAACGCAGGAGATTAACTAGCTAAAAGTTATCTCTTTCTTTCAAAGAGAAAAGTGGAAGTTTAACTTCCAAGTTCTCTAAGCAATGTGGTCTGAGCAGAATACTACTGTACAGAAACAGCATTGTAAGAAAGAGATTTTCTAAGCAGGGGCTAGCATTCTTTGTAGTATTTCTGTTGCAGTACGTAAAGACAGTGAAGCTTAACACAGTAGATAGAACAGCTAAAACATATCTCTTCCTTGAAATACAAAAGTGTAAGTATAACTCCAACGTTCTCTAAGCAATTCGGTCTCAGCAGAACACTAGTATAGAGAAACAATGTTGTTTGGATGAGATTTTCTCAGCAGTTGCTAACATTCCTTATATTCTTTCTCTTGCAGTATGTTAAGACTGTAAAGCTTAACGCAGAAGATTGCACAGCTCAAATGTATCTCTTTGTTTCAAAGAGAAAAGTGGAAGGTTAACTCCCAAGGTCTCTAAACACTGCGGTCTGAGCAGAATACTACTATGCCACAACAGCAATGTGAGGAAGAGCTTTTCTGAGCAATTGCTACCATTGCTCCTATTCTTTCTCTGGCACTACGTAAAGACAGTGAAGCTTAACGCAGGAGACAGAACAGCTAAAAGGTATCCCTTTCTTTGAAAAGAAAAGTGGAAGTTGAACTCCAAAGTTCTCTAAGCCATGCGGTCTTAGCATAGAGCTAGTATGGAGAAACAGCATTATAAGGATGAGATTTGCTCAGCAGTTGCGAACATTCCTCGGACTCTTTCTTTGCCCTATTGAAAGGCAGTGAAGCTTCAGGAAGGACAACGAACAGCTAAAAGTCATCTCTTTCGTTGGAGCAGAACAGTGGAAGTTTCACTCCCAAGTTCTCTAAGCAATGCAGTCTGAGCAGAGCGCTAGTATGCAGAAACAGCGTTGGAAGGATGAGATTTTCTCAGCAGTGGCTAACATTCCTCGTACTCTTTCTTTTGCACTAGGTGAAGAGTGTGAAGCTTAACGCAGGAGACAGAACAGCTAAGCCATATCTCTTTCTTGAAAGACAAAAGTGTAAGTATAACTCCAACGTTCTCTAAGCCATTCGGCCTGAGCAGAACACTAGTATAGAGAAACAATCTTGTAAGGATGAGATTTTCTCAGCAGTTGCTAACATTCTTCGTATCCTTTCCCTAGCACTATGTTAAGACTCTGAAGCTGAACGCAGGAGATGAAAGAGCTAAAAGCTATCTCTTTCTTTCAAAGAGAAAAGTGGAAGTTTTACTCCCAAGTTCTCTGAGCAATGTGGTCTGAGCAGAACACTAGTACACAGAAAAAGTGTTGTGAGGATGCGATTTTCTCAGCTGTTGCTAACATTCCTTATACTATGACTCTTGCAGTATGTAAAGACTGTGAAGCTTGAGACAGGAGGCAGAACAGCTCCAATGTGTCTCTTTCTTTGAAACAGAAAAGTGGAAGTTTCACTCCGAAGTTCTCTACACAATGAGGTCTGAGCAGAATACTACTATATACAAACAGCATTGTAATAATGAGATTTTCTAAGCAGGGGCTAGCATTCTTCGTAGTGGTTCTGTTGCAGTATGTAAAAACACTGAAGCTTAATGCAGGACATAGTACAGCGAAAAGGTATCTCTTTGTTTGAAACAGAAGAGTGGAAGTTTAACTCTCAAGTTCTAAAAGCAATGAGGTCTGAGCAGAACACTAGTAAGGAGAAACAGCTTTTTAAGCATGAGATTTTCTCAGCAGTTGCTACCATTGCTCGTATTCTTTCCCTTCCGGTATGTAAAGACGGAGAAACTAAACGCAGGAGATGGAACAGCTACAAGGTTTTTCTTTCTATGAAAGAGAAGAGTGTCAGTGGAACTCCCAAGTTATCTAAGCTATGGGTCTGAGCATAACAGCAGTCTACACAAATAGTGTTGTAAGGATGAGATTTTCTCAACCCTTGCTAACATTCCTCGTATTCTTTCTTCTGCAGTAGGTTATCAGTGTGAATCTCAAGGAGGAGATAGAAGAGCTAAAAACTATCTCTTTCTTTGAAAGACAAAAGTGGAAGTTTAACTCCCAAGTTGTCTAAACAATGCGGTGTCAGCAGAATACTACTCTACGGGAACAGCATTGTAAGGATGAGATTTTCTAAGCAGTGGCTAACATTGTTTGCAGTGTTTCTGTTGCAGTATGTAAAGACAGTGAAGCTTAACGCAGTACAGAGAACAGCTAAAAGCTATCTCTTTCTGTGGAAGAGAAAAGTGGAAGTTTAACTGCAAAGTCATCTAAGCTGTGGGGTCACAGCAGAGCACGAGTATACAGAAACAGTGTTGTAAGGATGAGATTTTGTCAGGCGTTGCTAACACTCCTCGTCGTCTTTCTCTAGCAGTATGTTAAGTCTGTGAGGCTTAACGCAGGAGATGAAACACCTAAAAGCTATCTTTCTTTCAAAGAGAAAAGTGGAAGTTTAACTCCCAAATTCTCTGAGCAATGTGGTCTGAGCAGAACACTAGTAGACGGCAAAAGTGTTGTGAGGATCCGATTTTCTCAGCTGTTGCTAACATTCCTTATATTCTTTCTCTTGCAGTATGGTAAGACTGTGAAGCTTAACGCAGAAGATTGAACAGCTCAAATGTATCTCTTTCTTTCAAAGAGAAAAGTGGAAGGTTAACTCCCAAGGTCTCTAAACAACGTGGTCTGAGCAGAATACTACTATACCAAAACAGCATTGTGAGGAAGAGCTTTTCTAAGCAATTGCTACATTGCTCCTATTCTTTCTCTTGCACTATGTAAAGAGAGTGAAGCTTAACGCAGGAGACAGAACAGCTAAAAGGTATCCCTTTCTTTGAAAGAGAAAAGTGGAAGTTGAACTCCAAAGTTCTCTAAGCCATGCGGTCTTAGCATAGAGCTAGTATGGAGAAACAGCATTATAAGGATGAGATTTGCTCAGCAGTTGCTAACATTCCTCGGACTCTTTCTTTTGCCCTATTGAAAGGCAGTGAAGCTTCAGGAAGGACAACGAACAGCTAAAAGTCATCTCTTTCGTTGGAGCAGAACAGTGGAAGTTTCACTCCCAAGTTCTCTAAGCAATGCAGTCTGAGCAGAGCGCTAGTATGCAGAAACAGCGTTGGAAGGATGAGATTTTCTCAGCAGTGGCTAACATTCCTCGTACTCTTTCTTTTGCACTAGGTGAAGAGTGTGAAGCTTAACGCAGGAGACAGAACAGCTAAGCCATATCTCTTTCTTGAAAGACAAAAGTGTAAGTATAACTCCAACGTTCTCTAAGCCATTCGGCCTGAGCAGAACACTAGTATAGAGAAACAATCTTGTAAGGATGAGATTTTCTCAGCAGTTGCTAACATTCTTCGTATCCTTTCCCTAGCACTATGTTAAGACTCTGAAGCTGAACGCAGGAGATGAAAGAGCTAAAAGCTATCTCTTTCTTCCAAAGAGAAAAGTGGAAGTTTTACTCTCACGTTCTCTAAGCAATGTGGTCTGAGCAGAACACTAGTACACAGAAAAAGTGTTGTGAGGATGCGATTTTCTCAGCTGTTGCTAACATTCCTCGTACTCTTTCTTTTACACTAGGTGAAGATCGTGAAGCTTAACGCAGTAGACAGAACAGCTAAACCATATCTCTTGCTTGAAAAACGAAAGTGTAATTATAACTTCAACGTTCTCTAATCAATTCGGTCTGAGTAGAACACTAGTATAGAGAAACAATGTTGTATGGATGAGATTTTCTCAGCAGTTGCTAACATTCTTCGTATCCTTTCTCTAGCACTATGTTAAGACTCTGAAGCTGAACGCAGGAGATGAAAGAGCTAAAAGCTATCTCTTTCTTTTAAGGAGAAATGTGAAAGTTTTACTCCAAGTTCTCTAAGCAATGTGGTCTGAGCAGAACACTAGTACACAGAAAAAGTGTTGTGAGGATGCGATTTTCTCAGCTGTTGCTAACATTCCTTATACTATGTCTCTTGCAGTATGTAAAGACTGTGAAGCTTGACGCAGGAGGCAGAACAGCTCCAATGTATCTCTTTCTTTGAAACAGAAAAGTGGAAGTTTCACTCCGAAGTTCTCTACACAATGAGGTCTGAGCAGAATACTACTATATACAAACAGCATTGTAAGAATGAGATTTTCTAAGCAGGGGTAGCATTCTTCGTAGTGGTTCTGTTGCAGTATGTAAAAACACTGAAGCTTAATGCAGGACATAGTACAGCGAAAAGGTATCTCTTTGTTTGAAACAGAAGAGTGGAAGTTTAACTCTCAAGTTCTAAAAGCAATGAGGTCTGAGCGGAACACTAATAAGGAGAAACAGCTTTTTAAGCATGAGATTTTCTCAGCAGTTGCTACCATTGCTCGTATTCTTTCCCTTCCAGTATGTAAAGACGGAGAAACTTAACGCAGGAGATGGAACAGCTACAAGGTTCTTCTTTCTATGAAAGAGAAAAGTGTCAGTGGAACTCCCAAGTTATCTAAGCTATGGGGTCTAAGCATAACAGCAGTCTACACAAATAGTGTTGTAAGGATGAGATTTTCTCAGCCGTTGCTAACATTCCTCGTATTCTTTCTTCTGCAGTAGGTTATCAGTGTGAAGCTCAAGGAAGGAGATAGACCAGCTAAAAGCTATCTCTTTCCTTGAAAGACAAAAGTGGAAGTTTACCTCCCAAGTTGTCTAAACAATGCGGTGTCAGCAGAATACTACTCTACAGGAACAGCATTGTAAGGATGAGATTTTCTAAGCAGTGGCTAACATTGGTTGCAGTGTTTCTGATGCAGTATTTAAAGACAGTGAAGCTTAACGCAGGAGACAGAACAGCTAAAAGGTAGCCCTTTCTTTGAAAAAGAAAAGTGGAAGTTGAACTCCAAAGTTCTCTAAGCCATGCGGTCTTAGCAGAGCACTAGTATGGAGAAAGAGCGTTATAAGCATGAGATTTGCTCAGTAGTTGCTAACATTCCTCGGACTCTTTCTTTTGCCCTATTGAAAGGCAGTGAAGCTTCAGGAAGGACAACGAACAGCTAAAAGTCATCTCTTTCGTTGGAGCAGGACAGTGGAAGTTTCACTCCCAAGTTCTCTAAGCAGTGTGGACTGAGCAGGGCACTTATATAGAGAAACAGCGTTGTGAGAATGAGATTTTCTCAGCAGTTGCTAACATTGCTCCTATTCCTTCCTTTGCAGTGCGTTAGGAGTGTGAAGCTTAAGGAAGGAGATAGAACAGTTAAAAGCTATCTCTTTCTTGGAAGAGAAGTTTTTCGTTTAACTTCCAACTTCTCTGAGTAATCCGGTCAGTGCAGAACACTAGTATACAGAAACAGTGTTGTAAAGATGAGATTTTGTCAGCCGTTGCTAACACTCCTCACATTCTTTCTCTAGCAGTATGTTAAGTCTGTGATGCTTAACGCAGGAGATTAACTACCTAAAAGTTATCTCTTTCTTTCAAAGAGAAAAGTGGAAGTTTAACTTCCAAGTTCTCTAAGCAATGTGGTCTGAGCAGAATACTACTGTACAGAAACAGCATTGTATGAAAGAGATTTTCTAAGCAGGGGCTAGCATTCTTTGTAGTATTTCTGTTGCAGTACGTAAAGACAGTGAAGCTTAACACAGTAGATAGAACAGCTAAAACATATCTCTTCCTTGAAATACAAAAGTGTAAGTATAACTCCAACGTTCTCTAAGCAATGCGGTCTCAGCAGAACACTAGTATAGAGAAACATGTTGTTGGATGAGATTTTCTCAGCAGTTGCTAACATTCCTTATATTCTTTCTCTTGCAGTATGTTAAGACTGTAAAGCTTAACGCAGAAGATTGCACAGCTCAAATGTATCTCTTTTTTCAAAGAGAAAAGTGGAAGGTTAACTCCCAAGGTCTCTAAACACTGCGGTCTGAGCAGAATACTACTATGCCACAACAGCAATGTGAGGAAGAGCTTTTCTGAGCAATTGCTACCATTGCTCCTATTCTTTCTCTGGCACTACGTAAAGACAGTGAAGCTTAACGCAGGAGACAGAACAGCTAAAAGGTATCTCTTTCTTTGAAAGAAAAGTGGAAGTTGAACTCCAAACTTCTCTAAGCAATGCGGTCTTAGCAGAGCACTACTATACAGAAACAGCGTTGTAAGGATGAGATTTTCTCAGCAGTTGCTAACATTCCTCGTACTCTTTCTTTTACACTAGGTGAAGATCGTGAAGCTTAACGGTAGACAGAACAGCTAAACCATATCTCTTTCTTGAAAGACAAAAGTGTCAGTATAACTCCAACGTTCTCTGAGCAATCGGCCTGAGCAGAACACTAGTATAGAGAAACATATTGTAGGATGAGATTTTCTCAGCAGTTGCTAACATTCCTCGTACTCTTTCTTTTTGCACTAGGTGAAGAGTGTGAAGCTTAACGCAGGAGACAGAACAGCTAAACCATATCTCTTTCTTGAAAGACAAAAGTGTAAGTATAACTCCAACGTTCTCTAAGCAATTCGACCTGAGCAGAACACTAGTATAGAGAAACAATGTTTTGGATGAGATTTTCTCAGCAGTTGCTAACATTCTTCGTATCCTTTCTCTAGCACTATGTTAAGACTCTGAAGCTGAACGCAGGAGATGAAAGAGCTAAAAGCTATCTCTTTCTTTCAAGAGAAAGTGGAAGTTTTACTCCCAAGTTCTCTGAGCAATGTGGTCTGAGCAGAACACTAGTACACAGAAAAAGTGTTGTGAGGATGCGATTTTCTCAGCTGTTGCTAACATTCCTTATACTATGTCTCTTGCAGTATGTAAAGACTGTGAAGCTTGAACGCAGGAGGCAGAACAGCTCAAATGTGTCTCTTTCTTTGAAACAGAAAGTGGAAGTTTCACTCCGAAGTTCTCTACACAATGAGGTCTGAGCAGAATACTACTATATACAAACAGCATTGTAAGAATGAGATTTTCTAAGCAGGGGCTAGCATTCTTCTAGTGGTTCTGTTGCAGTATGTAAAAACACTGAAGCTTAATGCAGGACATAGTACAGCGAAAAGGTATCTCTTTGTTTTGAAACAGAAGAGTGGAAGTTTAACTCTCAAGTTCTAAAAGCAATGAGGTCTGAGCGGAGAACACTATAAGGAGAAACAGCTTTTTAAGCATGAGATTTTCTCAGCAGTTGCTACCATTGCTCGTATTCTTTCCCTTCCAGTATGTAAAGACGGAGAACTAACGCAGGAGATGGAACAGCTACAAGGTTTTCTTTCTATGAAAGAGAAAGTGTCAGTGGAACTCCCAAGTTATCTAAGCTATGGGGTCTAAGCATAACAGCAGTCTACACAAATAGTGTTGTAAGGATGAGAGATTTTCTCACCGTTGCTAACATTCCTCGTATTCTTTCTTCTGCAGTAGGTTATCAGTGTGAAGCTCAAGGAAGGAGATAGACCAGCTAAAAGCTATCTCTTTCCTTGAAAGACAAAAGTGGAAGTTTACCTCCCAAGTTGTCTAAACAATGCGGTGTCAGCAGAATACTACTCTACAGGAACAGCATTGTAAGGATGAGATTTTCTAGCAGTGGCAACATTGGTTGCAGTGTTTCTGATGCAGTATTTAAAGACACTGAAGCTTAACGCAGAGACAGAACAGCTAAAAGGTAGCCTTTCTTTGAAAGAAAAGGGAAGTTGAACTCCAAAGTCTCTAAGCCATGCGGTCTAGCAGAGCACTAGTATGGAGAAAGAGCGTTATAAGCATGAGATTTGCTCAGTAGTTGCTAACATTCCTCGGACTCTTTCTTTGCCCTATTGAAAGGCAGTGAAGCTTCGGAAGGACAACGAACAGCTAAAAGTCATCTCTTTCGTTGGAGCAGGACAGTGGAAGTTTCACTCCCAAGTTCTCTAAGCAGTGTGGACTGAGCAGGCACTTATATAGAGAAACAGCGTTGTGAGATGAGATTTTCTCAGCAGTTGCTAACATTGTCCTATTCCTTCCTTTGCAGTGGTAGGAGTGTGAAGCTTAAGGAAGAGATAGAACAGTAAAAGCTATCTCTTTCTTGAAGAGAAGTGTTTCGTTTAACTTCCAACTCTCTGAGTAATCGGTCAGTGCAGAACACTAGTATAGAAACAGTGTTGTAGATGAGATTTTGTCAGCCGTTGCTACACTCCTCACATTCTTTCTCTAGCAGTATGTTAAGTCTGTGATCTTAACGCAGGAGATTACAATACCTAAAGTATCTCTTTCTTTCAAAGAGAAAAGTGGAAGTTTACTCCAAGTTCTCTAAGCAATGTGGTCTGAGCAGAATACTACTGTACAGAAACAGCATTGTATGAAAGAGATTTTCTAAGCAGGCTAGCATTCTTTGTAGTATTTCTGTTGCAGTACGTAAAGAAGTGAAGCTTAACACAGTAGATAGAAACAGCTAAAAATATCTCTTCCTTGAAATACAAAAGTGGAAGTAACTCCAACGTTCTCTAAGCAATGCGTCTCAGCAGAACCTAGTATAGAGAAACAGTTGTTTGGATGAGATTTTCTCAGCAGTTGCTAACATTCCTTATCTTTCTCTTGCAGTATGTAAGACTGTAAAGCTTAACGCAGAAGATTGCACAGCTAAATGTATCTTTTCTTTCAAAGAGAAAGTGGAAGTTAACTCCAAGTTCTCTAAACACTGCGGTCTGAGCAGAACACTACTAGAGAACAGCATGTAAGGAAGAGCTTTTCTGAGCAATTGCTAACCATTGCTTCCAATCTTTCTGCACTATGTAAAGACTGAAGCTTAACGCAGGAGACAGAACAGCTAAAAGGTATCTCTTTCTTTGAAAGAGAAAAGTGGAAGTTGAACTCCAAATTTCTAAGCAATGGGTCTGAGCAGAGCACTAGTATACAGAAACAGCGTTGTAAGGATGAGATTTTCTCAGCAGTTGCTAACATTCCTCGTACTTCTTTTACACTAGTGAAGATCGTGAAGCTTAACGCAGTAGACAGAACAGCTAAAACCATATCTCTTTCTTGAAAGACAAAAGTGTAAGTATAACTCCACGTTTCTCTGAGCAATTCGGCTGAGCAGAACACTAGTATAGAGAAACAATATTGTATGGATGAGATTTTCTCAGCAGTTGCTAACATTCTCGTATCTTTCTTTGCACTAGTGAAGAGTGTGAAGCTTAACGCAGGAGACAGAACAGAAACCATTCTCTTTCTTGAAAGAAAAAGTGAAGTATACTCCAAGTTTCTAAGCAATTCTGAGCAGAACACTAGTATAGAAAACAATGTTGTATGGATGAGATTTTCCAGCAAGTTGCTAACATTCTCGTATCTCTCTTGCAGTATGTTAAGACTCTGAAGCTGAACGCAGGAGATGAAAGACTAAAAGCTATCTCTTTCTTTGAAAGAGAAAAGTGGAAGTTTAACTCCCAAGTTCTCTAAGCAATGTGGTCTGAGCAGAACACTAAGTACACAGAAAAAAGTGTTGTGAGGATGCGATTTTCTCAAGCTGTTGCTAACATTCCTTATACTATGTCTCTTCAGTATGTAAAGACTGTGAAGCTTGAGCAGGAGGCAGAACAGCTCCAATGTGTCTCTTTCTTTGAAACAGGAAAGTGGAAGTTTCACTCCGAAGTTCTCTACACAATGAGGTCTGAGCAGAATACTACTATATACAACAGCATTGTAATAATGAGATTTTCTAAGCAGGGCTAGCATTCTTCGTAGTGGTTCTGTTGCAGTATGTAAAACACTGAAGCTTAATGCAGGACATAGTACAGCAGCGAAAAGGTATCTCTTTGTTTGAAACAGAAGAGTGGAAGTTTAACTCTCAAGTTCTAAAAGCAATGAGGTCTGAGCAGAACACTAGTAAGGAGAAACAGCTTTTTAAGCATGAGATTTTCTCAGCAGTTGCTACCATTGCTCGTATTCCTTTCCCTTCCGTATGTAAAGACGGAGAAACTTAACGCAGGAGATGGAACAGCTACAAGGTTTTTCTTTCTATGAAAGAGAAGAGTGTCAGTGGAACCCCAAGTTATCTAAGCTATGGGTCTGAGCATAACAGCAGTCTACAAAATAGTGTGTAAGGATGAGATTTTCTGAGCCCTTGCTAACATTCCTCGTATTCTTTTCTTCTGCAGTAGGTTATCAGTGTGAATCTCAAGGAGGAGATAGAACAGCTAAAAACTATCTCTTTCTTTGAAAGACAAAAGTGGAAGTTTAAACTCCAAGTTGTCTAAACAATGCGGTGTCAGCAGAATACTACTCTACGGGAACAGCATTGTAAGGATGAGATTTTCTAAGCAGTGGCTAACATTGGTTGCAGTGTTTTCTGTTGCAGTATGTAAAGGCAGTGAAGCTTAACGCAGTACAGAGAACAGCTAAAAGCTATCTCTTTTCTGTGGAAGAGAAAAAGTGGAAGTTTAACTGCAAAGTCATCTAAGCTGTGGGGTCAACAGCAGAGCACGAGTAATACAGAAACAGTGTTGTAAGGATGAGATTTTGTCAGCGTTGCTAACACTCCTCGTCGTCTTTCTCTAGCAGTATGTTAAGTCTGTGAGGCTTAACGCAGGAGATGAAACACCTAAAAGCTATCTTTCTTTCAAAAGAGAAAAGTGGAAGTTTAACTCCCAAATTCTCTGAGCAATGTGGTCTGAGCAGAACACTAGTAGACGAAACGCAAAAGTGTTGTGAGGATCCGATTTTCTCAGCTGTTGCTAACATTCCTTATATTCTTTCTCTTGCAGTATGGTAAGACTGTG